>NC_138863.1:44871117-46071117 GCF_965194805.1 Balaenoptera borealis | reverse complement strand
TTTAGTGCTTTTGGTAGAGTTCTTTCCTCTCCAGTGCTCTTGACTGCAAAATAGGCACCTTCATTTCACCACATTCTCAGCAATATCTCCAAAACTCAGGGAGATTGCTGGGGTTCACCTGAGTTCCACCTCCCTGGACCATAGTCTGGAAACCTTCTCCACGCATTAAGCCAGGGAAGTCATAGGGCTTACCTTATTTGTTTTTCATCTCTCATGGATCACTGTCCTTTGTTGCCTGATGTCTAATGTCTTAACAGTCATTGTTTCATACCTCTTGTTTCATTTTTTAGGTGTTTCAGATGGTAAGAGAAATATAGCCTCTGTTACTCTGTCTTGGCCAGAAGCAAAAGTGTCTAAATAAATCTACATAGCTGAATTTAATATTTGGAAAGGTGTCAACATAAATTTCTGAGGAAGGTTTGGATTATTTATTGAATGATAGTGGTTCTTTTTTTTTTTAATACCATTGGGAAATCAGTGTATGTTTTCATACCATATAGCACTGTTAATCTTAAAGAGTTTTATATTTTAAAAACAGGATCATAAAAAGTATAGCACATGCAAATACACACAGAGACACACAATATTCAATAGTCAATCCCGGGGAATGTGAAGTTGAATGAGTGTTGTCATATAACTGATGGCCATGTAAATTGTTACAACCCCTTTATGTTTAGTTAAAAAAAAAAATAGAAAACCTAAATAGTAATACTTTATACCTAGGGATTTTTACTCTGGGATGCTATTTTATGGGAAAAATGAATAAAAGACAATTTTTATGTAAATTATTCCCTTTGTATATATTTAGCTAAAATTTAGAAATAATAGTTGTTTAATGACAGGGCAATGATGCATCCATGTGTATATAGTCACCAAAACAATCTTTACGAAAAGTTTATCCAAGTGGAAAGATTTATATTATATTGTAAATGGAAGTAAAATAGGTTTATATAGAACTTATATTTCTTAACTTATTAATGTGTTAAGTTGATAATGACATATATCTTATTATGTAAACTATAGAGTGCATTAAAACATGTATTTTAAAAAAATTTATTTATTTTATTTATTTTTGGCTGCGTTGGGTCTTCCTTTCTGCGTGCGTGCTTTCTCTAGTTGCGGAGAGCAGGGGCTACTCTTCGTTGCGGTGCGTGGGCTTCTCATTGCGTTGGCTTCTCTTGTTGTGGAGCATGGGCTCTAGGCACGCAGGCGTCCGTAGTTGTGGCTTGCGGGCTCTAGAGCGCAGGCTCAGTAGTTGTGGCCTACGGGCTTCGTTGCTCCGCGGCATGTGGGAACTTCCTGGAGCAGGGCTTGAACCCTTGTCCCCTGCATTGGCAGGCGGATTCTTAACCACTGCACCACCAGGTAAGCCCAAAACATGTATTGTTATACATTAAACAAGTGTAAGTATATTGAATGCCGACTTAGTGTCATGCACTGTACTATATACATGGGCATAGAGAGGGGAAGTAAGATCTGTTTTACAAAGAAGTGTAGAGTGCCATAGGATCAAATAAATAGGCTAAAGAATGGTGTTTGGAAAGTGAAATTATTGTTTTTTATTTATATTACAAGAATGGCTTATCTGATATTCATTGACATTTATATCTATATGTTTTGTGAGCAGGCAACAATCCTTCTGGTGTTTTAGAGTCATAGAATTGTACTGTTATTTTATACTCTCCTTATTTGGCCTACTGAACTTTATACACTTATTCTAAGGTTTATTATTTTTTGTCTGTACATCCCTAAAGAGCTTATATTATATTGTTCTTAATTTAAAAAGCACAATATTATTTAATTTCATGGATTTTGAAATTATATAGTGTTAAATGCCTTTATATGTTATGGTCTGCTATTGTTGAAAATGTCTACCTAAAAGTGATGAGATTTGGGTAGTGAAGAGGCATACTGAATTTGATCTGCTGACTAATAGACATCATGGTATTGGTCTCTATTTTTCCAGAGAAGCTGAATCTTACATTTGGATACATTATATTCCTTTTCTGCTAGCTTTTGATCTTCACTTATTCCTTGAGGATATGATCAATTAATAATCACGTCTATTAGGTTCTAGGTGAAGAGTAACTCTTGCGAGAATACAGAATATATTTTGTCCTTATTGTATTTCTTTGCATCTTGCAGAGTGCCTGGAACTGGAGATCAATAAATAATTTCTGAGTGAATGAATAAATTAATTGTAGAAAATGAAGTCATTTTTTTTCTTTAATTAATTAATTTATTTATTTATTTTTGGCTGTGTTGAGTCTTCGTTTCTGTACGAGGGCTTTCTCTAGTTGTGGCAAGCGGGGGCCACTCTTCATCACGGTGCGCGGGCCTCTCACTATCGCGGCCTCGCTTGTTGCGGAGCACAGGCTCCAGACACGCAGGCTCAGTAGTTGTGGCTCACGGGCCTAGTTGCTTCGCGGCATGTGGGATCTTCCCAGACCAGAGCTTGAACCCGTGTCCCCTGCATTGGCAGGCAGATTCTCAACCACTGTGCCACCAGGGAAGCCCAAAAATGAAGTCATTTTAATCGTTACATATATATATATATATATATATATATATATATATATATAAATAGTAATATCTTTCATACCATAGAAAATAAACCATGTTATATTGTTAATATACATGGAATAATTATCTTGGCATTCTAATTCTTAAAATGTATTCTCTACCTATCTTGTATTAATAGCATATATCATGAGAAGATGAGTAAAGTATGGGGTGAATAACAGATTGATATTATTGTGTCATTATCTAAGTCTACTAAACAATGCCGAGTAATATTTTATAATTCAATTAACTATTTTAATTTTTCTTTGGGAGTAGAAGTGCAAAGACAGAGATAGCAGTAATTTCACTGCAATAACAACTTTACGATAAAGATTAATTTCTCTGCTGTGCTTCAGTTGCTATGTAGATTTATGGAGAGTGTTATGGACTGAATGTTTGTGTCCCCTGCAAATTCATATGTTGAAGCCCTCTCCCCCAGAGTGCTGGTATTTGAAGATAGAGCCTTTAGGAGCTAATTAGGTTTAGATGAGGTCATGAAGGTGGGGCCCCAGTGATGGGATTAGTGTCCTCATGAGAACAAGAAGAGACAAGAGTGCCCTCTCTCTTTCTGTCATGTGAGGAGACAGCCAGAAGGTGGCTGTTTACAAGCCAGGAAGAAGGTCCTCATTAGAACCCTACCATGCTGGCACCCTAAAGTATGACTTTCAAACTTCCAGCCTCTAGAACTCTGAGGAATAAATTTCTGTTGTTTAAGCCACCCAGTTGATGGTATCTTGTTATGGCAGTCTGAGCAGACCAAAATAAAAATTGTTACTGAGAAGTAGGGTGCTGCTGTAACAAACACCTAAAAATGTGGAAACAGCTTTGGAATTGGGTAATGGGGGGAAGCTAGAAGAGTTTTGAAGTGCATGCTAGAAGAAACCAAGAGTATTTTGAAGGGATTACTAAAGACGATTCTGGTGAGAGGAGAGCTGGAGAGGAAGTCTCCATCTTCTTAGAGAATACATAGATAATCATGAACAGAATGTTGGTAGAAATCTGAATGGTAAAGGCCATTCTGATAAGGTCTCGGAAAAGTGAAACATGTTTTTTGAACAACGGTGAAAAGGTGATCATTGTAATAAAGTGGCAAAAAACTTGGCCAAATTGTATTTGTGTTCTAGTGTTTTGTGGAGGGTAAAACTTGCAATCAATAAAATTGGATATTTAGCTGAGGGAATTTCTAAGCAAAATGTTGAAGGAGGGGCTTGGTTCCTTCTAATTGATTATAGTAAAATGTGAGAAGGAAATGAATTTGTTAAGCAAAAAGTAATCAGTACTTAAAGATTTGGAAAATTCTCAGCCAATCCATGTAGCAGAGAACACCGAAGGTATGGCCAAACAGCCCTTTGATGAGATTAGTATCTGTGTGAATTACAGACCTAATCAGCTACTCTAGCAAAACACTGCCAGTTTCAACTGAAGAAGATGGAGATGGGATGAAATGAAGAAAAGCTTTTGGATTTCTTAGATCCCACAGGACAGGACCATACAGCTATTTGGCTGTGAATGTGCACTATTCTTCAAGACTAGGAATGAATGATCCTGAAGGTGACTCAGAGATCATCAAGGCTTCCTCCTTGGCTTCAGGGGTGGGGAGTGGGAGGTATGCTATTTCCTTGGTTTCAACAGACAGGAAGCAGCCGCCTGGAGCATCATGGGACACAGGGCTGCCAAGCATAGCCTGATTGGGGGGGACATGACCCCCATTTATATCAGAAGACTTCTGTTTATCCACCACTGCTGTTAATGATAACCCAAAACATTACCACACTTCTTGCCAACAAGCTCAGGGAAAAGTTAACCTTCTTTATTATTATTAAATTTGAAGGTAAATATAATTAGTGAAAGATGTATAATAGGAAAAAAGAAAAAAATTAAGGAACTTGGGAGGAATTTAATTTGATATATTGTTCTTGTCTGCTGTGCCACTCATAATATTGAGTACTTACGTTTATTCTTACCCATTGTCCTTCAGGATATTGTGAAATATTGTTTCTAAACATCTAGAAAATTTAAAAAGACTTTGTGATTAAAATAATTTACATAAAAGAGGTTGGTCAACATTCCTTTATTTATGCTTTACTATTTTCTTAATTTTATAGGCTATAAAGTGTGACTGAACTGAACATCTATTTGGTTGTTCCTCATCATGAACCGTGCTTTTAGCAGGAAGAAAGGTAAGTGTATCCATTAAAGACCTGGGAGTCATTTCAATATTACTGTGTAAATCAAGCAGAGATGTTAAGAAATCACTTTGCCCGATTAACAAACCATGTGACTCTAGAATGAAGTTAGAGTCACAAAGAATAAAGTGATCTGACTTAGGAAGTTAGTCCTAACTTCACTTTTCATAGCCATAGTACTAAATTCCCTGAGCTTACACGGGCTATAGTGATTTAAATTCACTCGTGTGTGTGTGTGTGTGTGTGTGTGTGTGTGTGTGTGTGCATGCACTTCACTTTTTATTGAATAATGTATAAGGATTCATGATAGGTGAATTGATAGCAAGAGGCCAAATAAATTTGTTATTAATTTGAAAGTAGGAATTTAAAATAAGTATAAATATATCATAATTATCAGTACAGAAATTTTTTTAAGGGGCAGGAAAACATGGCATTTGGCAAAATATTTCTTGATACACTCATAGGAAAGATAGAAAAATTTGATAGTTTTATATAGTTCAGTAAAGTTAAAATAATGTATCCTTGCCATTCTAGAAGGAGTTCTCTAGTGGTGGGCACAGGGCTCTCTCCTGTTTAACATGCTGTCAATGACCTGGGAGAGAATACTTAAACGATGCCACTCAAGTTCGTGGGTGATTGAAAGTAGGAAGAGATAACTGGTGTGGTAGGATTACAGGCATATGGGGGGGAAATGACTAGTTAGGTCATATTCCACACTGTAAACTTAATAAGATATTGTAAATTGCCAAACATGGGTCCAGAACCTCTAACACTTCTATACTTATTTATATATTGTTATTATTTGGAAGATGCACCTTAATTGCTGTGTGGGTAAAACATGGCTGAAGAATACAGTCATCAGTGTGGTTATCAAAGGTTCCAGTTCATTTTCTAATGGATGAATAATGAACAGTCTTGAACCAGGAAATAGATTGTTCTGTTCTACTCCATGCCATCAGGCACAGTGTGTTCTTGCTTTTAAGGATGAATTGACACACTGTAACATGCCTGGTTGAGAAAGGCTGAGATGACTTCAGGACTTTCAACCATGCAACAGGAAGCACGGCTGAGAACCCTTGGTGTGGTCTTGCAATTTTTGAAGACCTATGAATGTTTGAATGCTGTCATTTGGTCATGGAACTAACTTTAATAAAGGACAAATAGGTGTAAATTATAAGGTCATTGATTAAATGTAGGAAAAAAATTCCAACAAAGTTGTGCCAAAGTATAATGGAATTATTCAAAGTATTGCCTTTATTTTTTACTGAAATGAGAGGTGTTCAAACATTTGGATGTGGTACAGAGGATTAATGTATTCAGTAGGGATTTAGGTAATGTGAAGAACTTTCAGGCACTTTTCAACCCTGGGAAACTAGGAATTTATTATTTTACTTATTTTTCAGAATAAGAGGAAGGCAAAATGACATTTATTGTGGTCTGTAGCTTGCTTCTGATTTAAAACATACACCAAAAATAAAATCATGCTTCTTTTTATTCCCTTTACTAGTAAAAAATCTAGAAATAATTCTCTGATATGTAGAAGTATTTTTAATAAGACAATAAAAACCTTACATCACAACTCATCACTTTAAACACACTACCTTGTTTTTTAAAGACACTTCAATATCTTCGCTTCTTTTTATTTGCTTAGAATTCCCTTTCCCATGGTTTTAAAATTGAAACTTCACATTTCTAATTTACTCTTTATTTGAAGGGGATTTGGAGTGGTTTTTCACTGAGAAATCCCAAGTGTTGGATAGTATGAGTAACTGGCGATTGTATATTTGTCTCACTTGAAGACAGTGGGAGTACAACCATGAGGAAAATTAGAGAATCAAGAAGCAGAAGCGCTTGTTGTCTAGTGATTACATATCAGAAAATTATTGATCAATATTTCACTCCAGTTCAGTTAGAACCTGATGCTGGAAGTTCTACCTTAAGTTCACCAGTCACCTCACACTCTCTCATTTATTACAGTTGTTAAAAGAAAACTTCTTGGAGCCTGTGCTCCTAGTTTCAACCAGTAGCACTATTTGTTGAATTTTAATTTGAGATGCAAAACTGGAATTGTATCAGAGAATTCATATACTTGACCATCAGGAACTGTAATTATAGCCCTAGAGAATATATAATTCAAGTCATCTTTCCAATAACTAGCATCAACATACACTGTACTGTACTCTAAACAAAACAAGATCATCTTTTATCATTAAAAACTTATCTCTTATTTCATAGATATCCAATTTACTTGGTTATTACATGCAACCTTACTGAATCAGAAACCCAAGGAAAAGAGATTATCTTAAACCTAAACATAATTCTTTTTTTTTTCTCTTTTTATTAAATCTCCCAATTAGTAATTTGGTATTCTTTGATTGAATTGTCCAGGCACTTCACTGATTTTCTTTGCAAATGCTTTAATGGTTATTAGAGTTGCTCACAGGGTCTGAAAAATACTGAATGTACTAGAATTGCATCATTTTGGACTATTTTGAAAAGCTCTGTAAAAATTATGTAACCCCAGATTCATAGATTAAATTTTAATGAATGTTTTATAGCTTCTTTCTTTCCCTATGTTAGCTTTCTTCTTGAATTTTTAAAATCTTATATTCTATTTATTATGTCAAAAATTAATCATTTAGTTAAAAAAGTATAAAACATAGCATATGAATAAATGTGACTAAATAATTCAACTAATTACACTTTATGTTCTTTAACTTATCAGTTGATATACTGATGAGTAGAAATAATCATAGTACAAAGCACTTAAATTTCAATAGTATTTAAATATTTTCCTTTTCATGAAAATTTTATTCAAATGTATCCATTCATCCATCAATATTTAGTTTTAAATTAATATGTTCAAAGTAGGTTTTTTCACTATGTTAAGCTCTGGTGATACAAGAATAATGAAGTTTACTGCATCTTTCTAGATGAACTCTTAATCTAAATACATTTGAATACCTAGATTTATTGACCCAGTAGTCAGAGTGGTTTGACAGCTGTCAAATATTTTTGAAAGGTTGGCCTTTCCTTTTATGTGAATGTTCACTATTAAGTCAGTGATTATAGTTTAATATCAAGAAAGGGAACACATTCTAGAGTGTCTATGTTCCTGTTTCTTCACCAATTCTATGTATCCAATATCTTTTGTGGGTCCATATAGTGACCAAAGACCTTCATCTGTACCCTTTCTTCAAGGTCAGCCACATCTGTATGAGTTAACATATAGTTTTGTCCTGTCAGTTTTTTCTTTTGCCAAAGTATAAATTAGAATGACATTAAGGACTTATTTTGGAAATCCTTCAGGTTTAATAAGTGTATTACCTATACTAGAGGTATGTAATGAACAACCATTAAATCGTCAGCACTTGGTGTGTGGATGTAGATTTTTTGTCATTGTAGTAACTGCAGCTTATCCGCTGGTAATTTAGCATTGTGATTATTTTAGTCTTTCACCAATAGCAGCTGGATATACCTAACCTCTTTCTAGGTTACTGCAATACGAGACTATAACAAAGGCAGTGTCATGAGTTTTCGAATAATAGTGGTTTAGAGGAGAAAACAGTTATCCCTCTGCTTCAGGATTGGAATGAACCATCGTATTCAAACTTTAGTTAGACTTTGCATCCTCCTGAACTATGCTGTGTGTCTTGGAAAAGGAGACATGAGAAGAATTGAGATAAGGGGTAAAAAAAAGGAACTAGATATCTTTTTAGGTTTTCTGAAGGCAGGTCTTTGATGTTTTTATTATCTTGGTATACAGTATTGTGATAAATTTATTTTAATATACAAGAGCAAGACTATATTCCACATCTAAGTACAAATTATTCTTGAATTAATCATATCACTATCCAGTAGAAATCATAAAGAGAAAACTATAGTTAAAATGAAAATCCATACAAGAAATGAGAGTTATACATTATTGTCAATGTCACTATGTCAATACCGCTTTTTGAAGCCTAGGATGTATTGCTTCTCAAAATATTTCACCCAAGTACGGCTGTCACATATCCACTTCAGTAATCAGAAATAGCCCTAAAATTCATCATGGGCACAGGATTTTATTGATCCCTCATGTTTTGTCTTAGAAATTCTTGTGAATATTGCATTGCACCCCATAAACATATTTAATACATAGTGCATTATCCTTTGAATGGTTTAAAATAATTAAAATTCCAGGAATATATGCCATTTTCTCTATGTCTTCACATTCCCCCAGTTTGAGAACATATTAATTATACCAAACTAGTTTCTGTTAACATCATTTTTAAATGTTCTGAATTGAATGTTGAAAATGCTTTGTTAGTAATCTGATATTTTCTTTTAGTGTGTACTTATTTAATATTTTTCACGGTAAAATATATGTCTGATTTTATTCTATTTATAATATTGATTCTAAATTTTTAAATTCCCATTAGGAGTAAAATATTCACAAAACTCCACTTAAGAAGACATAACATATTTGAAGATTGAGAAGTTTTACTACAGACAAATGCAGTTTGTGAAAAATCAGCAAATTTGATTTGTGTAAACATTAGCATGTTTTGCTTTTTTCCTGCTTATTTGTTCCACAAAATATTTTTGGAAGATATGTGGAATATGTAAATCAAATTCAAAAATTGAATGAAAATTTTATTTTCTATTTCTATCAATAATATACAATACAAATTACTTTCGATATCTTCTATTTTTTTTTAACATCTTTACTGGAGTATAATTGCTTTACAATCTTCTATTCTTTTAGTTACTTTTATTTCTGTTATTCTATTACACTAATTTAAATAGTGTAATAATTTCAAATTACTGCATTTAAGATTATTTATATTCAAAACTCCTGATAGTGGACCCTCAATCAATGTTTCTCTAAATTGAGGCTAAAAAATTATCCTAATATTATATTAATTTTTAAATGAATTTAGTAGATTGTTTCATTTCAGCTTTATATAAATGCAGTTGTTAGTTTAATGTTAAAATTTCCCGTTACTAAATAGTTAATTCTTGATACTAAGGAATAGTAACAGTCATGAGAAAAGAGCAGATTACTATTTATTGAAAAGGGAATTAAGAAAAATAACCTGTTATTCATGAGAGTATCAAATGAAATAAGAAAAATAACACATAATTATTCACATAATTGATATAATTACTCATAGCACAACTGATGTTTTTTTAATATTCTTTAAAAATTCAAAATTGTTTTATTATTAGAAAGCTTTTAAAAGGAAAAGACTTTTATATTAAGGAAAGAATCCTATAATTACTTTGTGGTTACATTGTTCATACATCTGACTAGTTATTATTTCTCATTTTAGCAAAACTATCTCAGAATTAGAAGTGCTCCCATCCATATCAGACTCCTTTCAAATGCATGAATATGACACCCTTAGAACCTGTGATTTAATTTAACACTGTGTATTCTTCATTGCAGACAAAACATGGATGCATACGCCAGAGGCTTTATCAAAACATTACATTCCTTATAATGCAAAGGTAAAATAGTTCATATGATATTATTGAATTTTATTTTGCTATAGTATTATTGCTAATTTATTATTATTTTTTTATTTAACATCTTTATTGGAGCATAATTGCTTTAGAATGTTGTGTTAGTTTCTGCTGTATAACAAAGTGAACCAGCTATATGTATACATATATCACCATATCCCCTCCCTCTTGCGTCTCCCTCCCACCCTCCATATCTCACCCCTCTAGTCACAAAGCACCGAGCTGATCTCCCTCTGCATTGCAGCTGCTTCCCACTAGCTATCTATTTTACATTTGGTAGTATATATATGTCAATCTTACTCTCTCAATTCATCCCATCTTACCCATCCCCTTCCCCATGTCCACAAGTCAATTCTCTATGTCTGCATCTTTATTCCTGTCCTGCCCCTAGGTTCATCAGAAACTTTTTTTTTTTCAGATTACATATATATGTGTTAGCGTATGGTATTTGTTTTTCTCTTTTTGACTTCATTATGTATGACAGACTCTAGGTCCATCCACCTCACTACAAATAACTCAATTTCATTTCGTTTTATGGTTGAGTAATATTGCATTGTATATATGTGCCACATCTTCTTTATCCATTCATCTGTTGATGGACACTTAGGTTGGTTCCATGTCCTGGCTATTGTAAATACTGCTGCAATAAACACTGTGCTACATGACTCTTTTCGAATTATGGTTTTCTCAGGGTATATGCCCAGTAGTGGGATTGCTGGGTCATATGGTAGTTTTATTTTTAGTTTCTCAAGGAACCTCCATACTGTTCTCCATGGTGGCTCTATCAATGTACAATCCCACCAACAGTGCAAGAGGGTTCTTTTTTTCTCCACACCCTCTCCAGCATTTATTGTTTGTAGAGTTTTTGATGGTGGCATGTGAGGTGTGAGGTGATACCTCGTAGTTTTGATTTGCATTTCTCTAATGATTAGTGACGTTGAGCATCCTTTCATGTGTTTGTTGGCAATCTGTATATCTTCTTTGGAGAAATGTCTATTTAGGTCTTTTGCCCATTTTTGGATTGGGTTGTTTGTTTTTTTGATATTGAACTGCATGAGCTGCTTGTATATTTCGGTGATTAATCCTTTGTCAGTTGCTTTGTTTGCAAATATTTTCTCCCATTCTGAGGGTTTTCTTTTCGTCTTGTTTACGGTTTCCTTTGCTGTGCAAAAGCTTTTAAGTTTCATTAGGTCCCATTTATTTCTTTTTGTTCTTATTTCCGTTTCTCTGGGAGGTGGGTCAAAAAGGATCTTGCTGTGATTTATGTCATAGAGTGTTCTTCCTATGTTTTCCTCTAACAGTTTTATACTGTCTGGCCTTACATTTAAGTCTATAATCCATTTTGAGTTTATTTTGGGGTATGGTGTTAGGAATTATGCTAATTTCATTCTTTTACATGTAGCTGTCCAGTTTTCCCAGCACAACTTTTTGAAGAGGCTGTCTTTTCTCCACTGTATATTCTTGCCCCCTTTATCAAAGATAAGGTGACCATATGTGTGTGGGTTTTTCTCTGGGCTTTCTATCCTGTTCCATTGATCTATATTTCTGTTTTTGTGCCAGTACCATACTGTCTTGATTACTGTAGCTTTGTAGTATAGTCTGAAGTCAGGGAGCCTGATTCCTCCAGCTCCATCTTTCTTTCTCAAGATTGCTTTGGCTATTCTGGGCCTTTTGTGTTTCCATACAAATTGTGAAATTTTTTGTTGTCGTTCTGTGAAAAATGCCATTGGTAGTTTGATAGGGATTGCATTAAATCAGTAGATTGCTTTGGGTAGTATAGTCATTTTCACAATGTTGATTCTTCCAATCCAAGAACATGGTATATCTCTCCATCTCTTTGCATCATCTTTAATTTCTTTCATCAGTGTCTTATAGTTTTCTGAGTACAGGTCTTTTACTTCCTTAGGTAGGTTTATTCCTAGATATTTTATTCTTTTTTTTGCAGTGGTAAATGGGAGTGTTTCCTTAATCTCTCTTTCAGATTTTTCATCATTAGTGTATAGAAATGCAAGAGATTTCTGTGCATTAATTTTGTATCCTGCTACTTTACCAAATTCATTGATTAGCTCTAATAGTTTTCTGGTAGCAGCTTTAGGATTCTCTATGTATAGTATCATGTCATCTGCAAACATTGATAGTTTTACTTCTTCTTTTCAGATTTTAAAATTTCTTTTTCTTCTCTGATTGCTGTGGCTAAAACTTCCAAAACTATGTTGAATAATAGTGGTGAGAGTGGGCAATCTTGTCTTGTTCCTAATCTTAGAGGAAATGGTTTCAGTTTTTCACCATTGAGAACAATGTTGTCTGTGGGTTTGTCATTTATGGCCTTTATTATATTGAGGTAAGTTCCCTATATGCCTACTTTCTGGAGAGTTTTTATCATAAATGGGTGTTGAATTTTGTCAAAAGCTTTTTCTGCATCTATTGAGATTATCATATGGTTTTTAATCCTTCAATTTGTTAATATGGTGTATCACATGAATTGATTTCCATATATTGAAGAATCCTTGCATTCCTAGGATAAACCCCACTTGATCATGGTGTATGATCCTTTTAATGTGCTGTTGGATTTTGTTTGCTAGTATTTTGTTGAGGACTTTTGCATCTATGTTCATCAGTGATATTGGCCTGTAGTTTTCTTTTTTTGTGACATCTTTGTCTGGTTTTGGCATCAGGGTGATGGTTGCCTTGTAGAATGAGTTTGGGAGTGTTCCTCCCTCTGCTATATTTTGGAAGAATTTGAGAAGGATAGGTGTTAGCTCTTCTCTAAATGTTTGATAGAATTTGCCTGTGAAGCCATCTGGTCCTGGGGTTTTTTTGTTGGAAGATTTTTAATCACAGTTTCAATTTCAGTGCTTGTCATTGGTCTGTTTATATTTTCTGTTTCTTCCTGGTTCAGTCTCAGAAGGTTGGGCTTTTCTAAGAATTTGTCCATTTCTTCCAGGTTTTCTATTTTATTGGCATATAGTTGCTTGTAGTAATCTCTCATGATCCTTTATATTTCTTCAGTGTCAGTTGTTACTTCTCCTTTTCCATTTCTAATTTTGTTGATTTGAATATTCTCCCCTTTTTTCTTGATGAGTCTGGCTAATGGTTTATCAATTTTGTTTATCTTCTCACAGAACCAGCTTTTAGTTTTATTGATCTTTGCTATCATTTCCTTCATTTCTTTTTCATTTATTTCTGATCTGATCTTTATGATATCTTTCCTTCTGCTAACTTTGAGTTTTTTTTTGTTCTTCTTTCTCTAATTGCTTTAGGTGTAAGGTTAGGTTGTTTACTTGAGGTGTTTCTTGTTTCTTGAGGTAGGATTGTATTGCTATAAACTTCCCTCTTAGAACTGCTTTTGCTGCATCCCATAGGTTTTGGGTCACCGTGTTTTCATTGTCATTTGTCTCTAGGTATTTTTTCGTTTCCTCTTTGATTTCTTCAGTGATCTCTTGCTTGTTTAGTAGAGTATTGTTTAGCCTCCATGTGTTTCTATTTTTTACAGATTTTTTCCCTGTAATTGATATCTAGTCTCATAACGTTGTGGTTGTAGAAGATACTTGATATGATTTCAATTTTCTTAAATTTACCAAGGCTTGATTTGTGACCCAAGATATGATCTATGCTGGAGAATGTTCCATGAGCACTTGAGAATAAAGTGTATTCTGTTGTTTTTGGATGGAATGTCCTATAAATATTAATTAAGTTCATCTTGTTTAATGTGTCATTTAAAGCTGTGTTTCCTTATTTATTTTCATTTTGGTTGATCAGTCCATTGGTGAAAGTGCGGTGTTAAAAGTCCCCTACTATGAATGTGTTACTGTTGATTTCCCCTTTTATGGCTGTTAGCATTTGCCTTATGTATTGAGGTGCTTCTATGTTGGGTGCATAAATATTGACAATTGTTATATCTTCTTCTTGTATTGATCCCTTGATGATTATGTAGTGTCTGTCTTTGTCTCTTGTAATAGTCTTTATTTTAAAGTCATTTTGTCTGATATGAGAATTGCTACTCCAGCTTTCTTTTGATTTCCATTTGCATGGAATATCTTTTTCCATCCCCTCACTTTCAGTCTGTATGTGTCCCTGGGTCTGAAGTGGGTCTCTTTTAGACAACATATATACGGGTCTTGTTTTTGTATCCATTCAGCCAGTCTATGTCTTTTGGTTGGAGCATTTTACCCATTTACATTTAAGGTAATTATTGATATGTATGTTCCTATTACCATTTTCTTAATTGTTTTGGGTTTGTTATTGTAGGTCTTTTCCTTCTCTTGTGTTTCCTGCCTAGAGAAGCTCCTTTAGCATTTGTTGTAAAGCTGGTTTGGTGGTGCTGAATTCTCTTAGCTGTTGCTGTCTGTAAAGGTTTTAACTTCTCCATCAAATCTGAATGAGATCCTTGCTGGGTAGAGTAATCTTGGTTGTAGGTTTTTGCCTTTCATCACTTTAAATATGCCCTGCCACTCTCTTCTGGCTTACAGAGTTACTGCTGAAAGATCAGCTCTTAACTTTATGGGGATTCCCTTGTATGTTATTTGTTTCTTTTCCCTTGCTGCTTTTAATTTTTTTCTTTGTATTTAATTTTTGATAGTTTGATTAATATGTGTCTTGGCATGTTTCTCCTTGGATTTATGCTGTATGGGACTCTCTGCGCTTCCTGGACTTGCTGGATTATTTCCTTTCCCATGTTAGGGAAGTTTTCAACTATAATCTCTTCAAATATTTTCTCAGTCCCTTTCTTTTTCTCTTCTTCTGAGACCGCTATAATTCAAATGTTGGTGCGTTTAATGTTGTCCCGGAGGTCTCTGAGACTGTCCTCAATTCTTTTCATTCTTTTTTCTTTATTCTGCTCTGCAGTAGTTATTTCAAATATTTTATCTTCCAGGTCACTTATCCATTCTTGTGCCTCAGTTATTCTGCTATTGATTCCTTCTGGAGAAGTTTTAATTTCATTTATTGTGTTGTTCACCATTGTTTTTTTGCTCTTTAGTTCTTATAGGTCCCTGTTAAATGTTTCTTGTATTTTCTCCATTCTATTTCTAGGATTTTGGATCACCTTTACTATCATTACTCTGAATTCTTTTTCAGTTAGACTGCCTATTTCCTCTTCATTTGTTTGGTCTGGTGGGTTTTTGCCTTGCTCCTTCATCTGCTGTGTATTTCTCTGTCTTCTCATTTTGCTTAACTTACTGTGTTTGGGGTCTCCTTTTTGTAGGCTGCAGGTTCGTAGTTCCTATTGTTCTTGGTGTCTGCCCCCAGTGGGTCAGGTTGGTTCAGTGGCTTGTGTAAGCTTCCTGGTGGAGGGGACTGTTGCCTGTATTCTGGTGGGTGGGGCTGGATCTTGTCTTTCCGATGGGCAGAGTTGCATCTGGTGGTGTGTTTTGGGGTGTCTGTGAACTTATTATGATTTTAGGCAGCCTCTCTGCTAATGGGTGGTGTTGTGTTCCTGTCTTGCTAGTTGTTTGGCATGGGGCATCCAACACTGGAACTTGCTGGCCGTAGTGTGGAGCTGGGTCTTAGTGTTGACATGGAAATGTCTGGGAGAGCTCTCACCAATTGATATTACATGGGGCCAGGAGGTCTGTGGTGGTTCAATGTCCTGAACTTGGCTCTCCCACCTCAGAGGCTCAGGCCTGACACCAGGCCAGAGCACCAAGACCCTGTCAGCCACACTGCTCAGAAGAAAAGGGAGAAAAAAATAAAGAAAAAAAATAATAAATTAAAAAAAATTATTAAAATAAAAAAGTTATTAAATTAAAAAATAATTATAATTTAAAACAAAAAGAAGAGAGAAACCAAACCAATAAACAAATCCACCGGTGATAACAAGCTCTAAAACTATACCACGATTAACATAAAAATCAGAAGCAAGTCAGTCGCAGACAGCAAACCTAAGTCTACAGTTGCTCCCAAAGTCCACTGCCTCAATTTTGGGATGATTTGTTGTCTATTTAGGTATTCCACAGATGCAGGGTACATCAAGTTGATTGTGGGGATTTAATCCGCTGCTCCTGAGGCTGCTGGGAGAGATTTCCCTTTCTCTTCTCTGTTCGCACAGCTCCTGGGGTTCAGCTTTGGTTTTGGCCCCACCTCTGCATGTAGGTCACCCTCAGGCATCTGTTCCCACCCAGACAGGAGGAGGTTAAAGCAGCGGCTGATTAGGGAGCTCTTGCTCACTCATGTGGGGGTGGGGAGGGGTATTGTAGTTATAACTGGAATGCGGGGAGAGCCTGCGGCAGCAGAGGCCAACATGACATTGCAACAGCCTGAGGCACGCCTTGTGTTCTCCCTGGGAAGTTGTCCGTGGATGATGGGACCCTGGCAGTGGCGGGCTGCACAGGATCCCGGGAGGGGAGGTGTGGAGAGTGACGTGTGCTTGCACACAGGATTCTTGGTGGCTGCAGCAGCAGCGTTAGTGTTTCATGCCCGTCTCTGGTGTCCGCACTGATAGCCACCGCTCGCGCCCGTCTCTGGAGCTCATTTAGTCGATGCTCTGAATCCCCTCTCCTTGTGCACCTGGAAACAATGGTCTCTTTCCTTTTAGGCAGGTCCAGAGTTTTTCCTGGACTCCCTCCTGGCTAGCTGTGGCTCACTAGCCCCCTTCAGGCTGTGTTCACGCCGCCAACCCCAGTCCTCTCCCTGGGATCCGACCTCCGAAGCCCGAGCCTCAGCTCCCAGCTCCCGCCCGCCCCGGCGGGTGAGCAGACAAGCCTCTCGGGCTGGTGCGTGCTGGTCGGCACCGATCCTCTGTGCGGGAATCTCTCTGCTTTGCCCTCTGCATCCTCCTCCGTGATTCCAAAGCTTCCCGCCCCCTGCTGCCACCCCCTGCCCGCGCCAGTGAAGGGGCTTCCTAGTGTGTGGAAACCTTTCCTCCTTTACAGCTCCCTCCCAGAGGTTCAGGTCCCGTCCCTATTCTTTTGTCTCTGTTATTTCTTTCTTCTTTTGCCCTACCCAGGTACGTGAGGAGTTTCTTGCCTTTTGGGAAGTCTGAGGTCTTCTACCAGTGTTCAGTGGGTGTTCTGTAGGAGCTGTTCCACCTGTAGATGTATTTTTGATGTATTTGTGAGGAGGAAGGTGATCTCCATGTCTTAGTCCTCCGCCATCTTGAAGGTCCCCTTATTATTGCTGATTTATGGTTGATCTTAGAAAGACTGCTTATGCTTTGGCATTTCTTAGTAGATGATCCCTGAAAAATTTTGCATAAATAAAATAATTTTGTATATATAATATGGGAAGTTATTTTTCTTTCTAAGTAAGCATTCTATTTTATAAAAGACTATCCTTTATAATTTCTGTTTAAATCATGAATGTAGTTTCTTCAAATGATTTTGGCTATTGTTAAAATTATTGCGGTATTGTAGCCTATAAGAAATAAAACAACCAACAGATTAGTTTCCTTTAAAAATACTTAATGTTGCATTACACAGACAAATATAAAAACTCATCTGGTAATGAGCTGCAATTTTAATGAATGTAATTATCACCCAAAAAAAGGAGACAAACAAAACTTAAACTATTAAGAAAACACAGAAAAAGCGTATATTTTTTATGAATCTTTTGTTCAAGTGCTGCATTTTAATAGAGAAATAGAAACAATCCATACTCCATGTCTTCAAAGATTTGATTCATTGCTGTTTTGGAAAACTGGACAAATGAATGAATGCCATTTACAAAAGGGTCTTTAAAGGAAGGTGTTATTTTATAATTAATGGGCACTAAACGTGAAGTAGATTTCAGAGAAATCTGTTTAAATTTGGAAGAGACAGATGTGAATTAAAGAGCTGGGTTTGGGAATAAGGGAGTGGGCCAGACTTAAGCAACTGACCTTTGGAGATGGCATGGGGGAAAATAGAAAATTATAAAATTATTTTTATAAGAGAACAGTGGATTAGTGGGATATAAAGAGATTAGTTATGAGGAATTATTTCAGGAAAAATTTTCTAAAAAGTTGTTAAACTGAGAGCCAATGGTGTTTAATAGGAAACCTCTACAGCACTGGTCTGAGTCTGAATCAGCAGGATGCAGCATTTAAAAGGCCATCTAGAAGAAGTTCTTCCAGAGGGTTGCTCAGCAGTGAGCTTTGTAGAGTGCAGCAACTATATGTCTTCTGGCTGACTGTGCAGCAAAGAAAATGCTCAAAAATGTCTTCTGTGTAAAACTAACCTACTTGAAACCACTACAATGCTCATGAATTTCCCTGTAAAGTTAACATGAGGATTGATTGCCATGAATTAGCATGAAAAGTTTACTTAACGGAATGAGAAAAAAACGTGTTAATATTACCCATCTCTTCCACAGATATTCCTCATGTTAGGTATTGATACACTACATAAGATCTTCATAGAAAAAAATTTAATCTAGAAAATCATTATTATTTTAAAGCCCATGCTGTTTTTTTATGTTATCAATCGTAGAATTATATCCTTCAAGTGAAACCATCAGATATTATTCACCTTTATAAATGATTGAAGTGCCTCATTTTGAAAAACTGGTTTATAAAGGATTGAAAGATTATACTGTAATTAAAACTGCCTTTAACTCTTTGGATTAATGTGACAATGGAGATCTGCTTGTCTACATGGAAAAGTTGCCTGTGCTAATTCACAGGTCCATAACAACTCTAAGACATCCCCCACAAAGTAGAGGGCACAGAAATATCTTCCAGACTGGGGTCAGTCAAATGTGGAAGAGCAGGTTGGTTTTGTTCATTCTCATATGGCCTCCTGAGTGATATCATATGTACCAAGTAGCATTAAAAATATTTGAAGAATGTTATTTTTTTCTGAATTCCTTTCTTTGTGGCACTTTTAAAATTGATTGCTTAGTAGTTATTTTTGAAAAATTTCTCATCTCTTAGTAGAGTAAATGTCACTTGAAAACTAAATCCATGTCCACAGAAGTACCTTGGGGAAACAGAAAACAAAAAACAAAAAAAAAACCAGAATCTAGACCTAGATTGCCTTGGTTTATATCCTGACTCCAACACTTACTAGCTGTGTGTCTTTGGGAAAATTACTTAACCTTTCTGTGTCTATGGTTATTCATCTGTAAATAGGGTTAATAGTAATTTCTCATTAGTGTTGTTATAAAGGTGTTCCATGAAGAGTTAGGATAGTATCTGGAATAAAACAACTACTCATAAATGTTAGCAATCATTAATTTATCTTTTTTATTTTTCACAGGCCTTACCAAAGTGCCTATCTCACAGTAGTTGTTCAATATATATGTATTTTATGAACTAGTGCATAATAACTTTTCCAAGGTAATTGCAAAATAGTTACATTTTATTGAATCCCAGTATATACCAGGCACTGTGCTGGTGTGTTTTTACATGATTTAGTATTTCTATGAACCAATATAGTGATTATTAATGTTATCACCACTTTACATAAGAGAAAAGTAAGGCTGAAAGATTAAATAATATGACTATTTTCACAAAGCTAGTAAGACAGAGCCAGGCTAAAAAACTGAAGTCTATCTGACTTCAAAGATTTTCTTCTTTTTATGTATGTAATAACACTTGACTATAAATTAATTCATTAAATGACTGTTATGTATAAGGCACCATTGATTGAACATTGAAGTTTCAGAACTGTATGACTCATGGCCTGTATATTCTTATGGAGCTTATTGTCATAGGGAAATATCCTTCAAAAATAACTAACATAAAAAGGCAGATCTTGTTTTTTGCCATTCAAGTGGCACTTAATAGAAAGCTATGGAGATTCAAAGAATGGTGAGTCATTCCTGTTTTATGTAAGTGGGAGTGAGGCAGGGTTTCCAAGGGTCAAAACAAGAGTGGAATGACCATTTCAAGCTGAGACGTCTGAAGGAGGATGAACTCTGTCAAGAAGGCCTAAGGCACAAACAAAATGGAAAGAGTTGGGCTGGGTGTAAAGTACTAATGATGGTAAAGTACTTTATCAGTTGAGGTTCCATCTAAGAAACACAAGTAGTAGTATGTACAGCCCCCTACCCCCTACACACACATTTATTTCAGGGAATGGGTTACACAATTCGGGGAGGGGGGGGTTGGCTGGCCAGACAAGCCTGAAATCCATATGGCAGACCATCAGGAAGGGCAGGCTGAAAACTCCTGGGCAGGAGCTGACTGCAGGTGGAATTTCTTCTTCTTTAGGAACATAGCAGGCCTGTCTCAGTTCTGTTAAGGCTTTTAAATTGATTGTATCTAGCCCAGCCAGATTATTCAGAATAAGCTCCTTTACATAAAGTCAGTGATTATAGATGTTAATCATATCTACAAAATAACTTCATGGCAACACCTAGCTTAGTATTTGATTGAATAACTGGATAGTATAACCTGGCGAAGTTGTCACATAACACTGACCATCAGAAGTACTAATGATAGACAAGGCTAAAAAGATAAGTTAGGAAGGCTTTGAATGGCAGGATAAGCAGTTTGTGTAGTAAACTAATCAAATAGGATGTTAAGAAGATAAATCTATAGTGATCTGAAAGTTGATTTGGATCAAGAGAGGTAGGATGACATTAAACTTCTTAGGAAGTTATTTTAATGGTAAAAGTGTGTGTTTCTATGTTTATATAGTGTAGTTGATAAACATACAGTGGAAAATAAAGACGTGCTAAATATTCCAGTGAGAGAATTGATGCAACAGAGGAATAATTTGTATATGGGGAAAAGAAAAATCTATCTTCATCCTGTCTAAAAGGGAGAATGATCATATCACTAAAAGATTCCTATCACTTCATTCACTTTTTGGCAACCACTGGTTACAAATTAATCTGATAAATTTAACAGAGCTGTTTAAGAATTACAATTCTTCCTGGGGAAATATGTAATAACATTTACATTTAAATGTATTAAGTTTTAAAATGATAGCTTTCTGCTTTCATGTTCTAATTTGTTTAGTTTCTTTTTTAAGAACATATTTTAGTTCCACATTCTTTCATTTTATATAATATTCTATTTCAAAAATTCACATTTAATATTCATAGTGTTCCTATTTCAAATCATATATAGATATAAAATAGTAGTTGGTTTCAAAAGTATTTTTCTATATAGGGTTCATTAGTTGTTTTGTTTTTGTTTTTGTTTTTTAATGAGCAGTGACAGGGTTAATACTAGTTCATTGGGAATTCTACATATATTCCTATGTACCCTATAGTGATGTTTTTCAAACCTCAGATTACGCTCCCTGAAAAAAATTGGGTTATAAAATGAGTGCAGTGGGTCATGGAAGACATGTATTTAAAGATGAAGTAGGACAGAAGAGAAAAAGAAAAGAAATTTTCAGAATGTATATGGTAAACATCAATTTATTCCATAAAATCATGGTTCATAGTCATAAGAGTTTGAAAGCCACTGCCTTTAAACAGTAACCTGCCTTTAAGTAGGACTAAAAACTTTACCAGCTTTAACTAATTTAAGTTGTAAAATAATAATAGAAGGGAGTTTCTTAAAAGAGCAGTTAATTTTTAATAGAAGAGATGATCCACGTGTAAGTTTAACTACATGTCCTCATTGAATATAACATCTTAATATGATTTCTGAAATATGCATATAAACATGGTAGGAGTGATAGAAATATATAGTAAAATGTAAATATAATGTTAATATAGATTCATTTGTGCACTCATGCATCCACACATGTACTTATTCATTTGAATTGAGCTCCTAATTTATGCCAGGCCTTGACTGAGACAATAAGAATTGATTAGTGAACCAAATAGATAAACTCCCACCCTCCTGCAACTTACATATAATAAGCAAAATAATAAGACTTTTTTGAGAGACACCCAACAAGAAAACAATGTACATATTTTTATTAATACAGGATTAGTGTTATTTATATAGTATATTATGTATCATATAGTATATTTTTATTAGTATATATGATGTAGTATTAACACAGTATTTTATTTATTAATACAGTATTCCAAGCTGTAATAATTGTATGTAGAAAAGGAAAGCGGAATGGCAGGGACCGGGAGAGGTGGGAAAGAGGGTGCTATGTTACATGAAGTGGTCAGGGAAGGTCTGAGGCAGGCAGAGGCCTCAGAGAAGTGAGGGAGTGAGGCATGTGGCTGCGTTGGGAGACGAGTATTCCAGATCGGCTGTCATGGGCAAGGTGGGACCATGTTTGCCTAGCCAAGGACTAGCCAGGGGCTGGGATGGCTGGAATGGATTTCAGGGAAGTAGGAGTAAATACAATCCAAAAGGCACACGTGCAGTAGAGCAGGTGGGGCAGGGGATGTCCTATAGTTCTTGTAGGGCCTTTTAGGTGCTGGGGCTCAGGGTGGGCCACCCCTAAATATGCCACAATGGCATATTGATTCATTTGAATTAAAGTTACTTAAGAAATCGCCAACACAAGGGGGACACTCTAACACTTCTTTCTGTCTCCCTGAAAGCAGTAAATAAATCTCCCGTGTGAAAGGTGCACTCCCTGCATCTGGAGATAGAAGGACACCCTATTGCCAGAGGTAGGGGATTTAGACTAGGAGCCTACAGAAACAAACCTCGTTACTTCTTTAGTGTACTACCCCAAGCCCAAGTTCTATTTAGATTCTTCACTCGTTGAGCATCCCAAACCCAAGTTTCTTTGTCCTGTCAATTCCTCACAAATGTATTGTTTCTTTGTCTAAAAAGTATAAAAGCTGCCTGCCTTGACCACTTCTTAGGTCCTATTTTTACGAGACCTCACGTGCATGAATGAAAATTTGTTTCTTTTTCTCCTGTTAATCTGTCTTGCGTTAATTTGATCATTGGTCCAGCCACAAGAACTCAAGAGGGGTAGAGGGAAAATTTCCCCCTCTCCAACATAGGCCACTGTAAAATTTGAGAAACCCTCAATTTAGAGAGTTTTGAGAGAAAGAGTGACAAGAAGTGAAACGAGTTTTTAACAGGAATCAGCTGTGAGAGGCAAAGGTGAACACCCATCAAAAGTCCAGCACGAGGGTCCAAGCAAGGAGAGCGACTGTGGCTTGAAGCTGAGTAGGAGCTGAAGGGGAAGGTAGTGGGCATCTGAGTATATTTTGAAGATGATGCTGATAGGCTCTATGGGTGGATTTTGTATTAGCTATCTATTGATGCTATAATTAGAACATTAAAGCATAAAGATAATTTTTGATCACCCTTAAGGAAGACTGTAGTATTTTTCATTCCTCCCAACTTTTGATGAGACTGCTGAACTGTCTTTTCTATAAAGGTGAAATATTGAAAAACTTGTAATGAACTTATTATTCTGTTGGCACGAGATAGTCATTTCCCTGATGAAGAATTGTGATGTAATTAATAAAATAAAAAACATTTATTTATTAAATGTTTTATTCTAAAATGTATAACTATCCCCCAAAAGGCTGATGTATTTATTTTTTTATGAAATATCTAGCTTTGTTAAAGTGTATAAGAATGCAATTCTAAAGAGATTACTACATTACTTTGCATCATGTGGCAGTAAAGAAGGTCAGCATTCCTTGATTATCTGCTTACTGTGTTCCAAGTTCTAAAAGTGAGTGAATCCAAAACAAATAGGAACGTGGACCTTGACCTTAAAAACTTATGACTTTCCTGGGGAGAGAAAGCAGCCACATGAAACAAAGAATTTTGGAAGAAAACTAAGTAGATGATGAATATGAAGGTCAGAGAGAGGTTTAAAAAGAAAGATTGTCATATTTCAGTGATTCCTAGAGGTATCAGAGTTTCATATATGAAACACGCATTGTTTGCCACTGTGTGTGGTTGATGAGAGAGAAGACTCGGCTGAGCTGTGACCCTCAAGATCTTCCTTAGTGAGTTGTGTGGTTCCTAACGAGGCTTTCTCAATCTTCACAGCCTAATCTTCCTCAACGTTCCAAAAAAAAAAAAAAAAAGCTCTTATTTGGCTTCGTAAAAACAACAAAGAACAAAAACAAACAAAAAAAACAGATGCAACCTCAAATATGTGGTTACAACCTGAGTATTCTAACCTTGAGGTAGTTGAAATCCACATATTAAGCCACTTAAGTTTGAAACTTCTAGCTAAACCTATGCAATAGTCATTGATGTAGGGAAATTAGAATCTCGACATGTGGTATGCTCAGATGCAGCCCAACTCCACTGATGCTCTCAGAATTTAAACTCTGAGAGCAGTGATTGGAGCAGCCACTTCTCAGTCAAATTACCTGGGTTCAAATGTCAGCTCTCCCAACTAATATCTGAATTATGTAACTTTTCTGTCCCTTAGTATTCTCCTTTGTAAAATGAGATTAATAATTGTGCCTACCTTACTGTATTATTATGAGGTTTAAATGAGTTAATATATTTTAAAAAACCCTTAGATCAGTGCCTTATATATCAGAACTTATTATTATTAATATCTTTATTATAAAAATATGTTGTCAACTCTGGAGTTTGACTGGTTGTTATTATCTCTTGAGAATAATTTAGCCTTGGCACTATTATCTGAAAAACAGAGAGCCAAGTTCTTAGAATACATGTCAGATATCATCTCCCTTTTTTAAAAATTTATATCAGAAACAGTGAGATCAGCCAGGGTATCTATAGTGGCCAGCCTGAGAGTTTCAACTGAGGAAGGAATGACTTTTCCTGCAAGCATGGCAGGGCACTCAATGCTCTGACCTTGTAAGTTAAGATACAAGAGAAGGCTTTGATTGCTAAAGAAAAATATCACTATAATCATACTTTCCTATTACTCTGAGTTTTCAACAACTGCATTCTGGAGCGAGATGTTAATGTAAAGATCATCTTGGTCTTAAAATCAAATACAGAAATATAAGGAGGTCCACATAAACCTTTTAAAACTGTTATGCAGTTTTACAAGTAAGAAGTTAATGAAGAGAGAAAGTTACATTATGTGGCCTAATGAATCATGGTAAAGGAAGGTTTTAATATAAGTAAATCATTTTACTAATGCTTCTGAATTACCCTTCAACAAAACGTTAATATTGGCTTATGACTGAGAAGAAAATTTGAATCCGAGAAATAAATGATATCTATAGCCATGACAAAAAAAAAAAAAAAGGAAATCATGAAAGAAAACATGTTCAAATTGAACCCTGTGGAATCATTAAAAGTTGGCAAAAGATACATCTTTGTAATCAATGAGATGCATTGCTGAAACATCCAAAATAGCTTGGAATTCCAAATTCATGATATTCTTTAGAGCAGCTTTGTAATAGCAAGAAACATAAGCATTTGCCAGCTTTGCTGGTTGCAGATATCAGGGAGAAAGTAGAAAACATGAAGTCAACTGCATTTCATGTAATTAATTTTATTTGTTCAAAAATAAGTGTTTAGTTAACCTCAAAGTGTAAAAACTACTTCAAAAAGTCAATTTTATGTAGAACCTTCAAAAAAAGTTTTCTTAGATTTTAGAGTTGGCTCTCAATAATTCTAATATGTACAACTTATATTCATTCCAAGCATCTTAAAATTTGTCAAATGAGCATATAAATTGAACATTCACTGTCATTTCCTTCAATTAAAAGTGGTATATACCATCATATTTATTGATAATAATTCGGCATCTGTAACCATTTGGAAATGTCCCTTTATGTGCCACAGCAACGTTGGCACATACTTAAAAGGAAATTAGAAAGCTATAATATATTATTTTTCCATTGCCTTCTTTAGAGTGGGAAGTTATAAGTGTTTTTCATGCTAAACAATGTGAAAACAAATAAGGAGAATATAGTAACAACTGGAAGTTTGTTGAATTATGACTTTATGGTTGGTATGTGCTTATAAAATACAAGAATAAATGGAAAAAGAGAAATGACAATAAACACTGAACATTACCTAACTTCTCAATTCTTGAGATGAGTTTATAAAATTAAATTTTTAAAAATCATATGCCTATTTTAAATAAGATGCTTAGTCCCCCACCCCTAAGTTTTCCCAGGTAACTGAAATAGTTATTTATTTAAAATTGTTATTTATTTATTATTGTTATATTTTATTGAGGTATAATTGACATACAACATTATTTTAGTTTCAAGTGTACAACGTAAAGATTCGATATTCATATATATTGTGAAATGATCACCACAATAAGTATAGTAGACATTTAATAATTATTAAACATAATATTGAAGATCATCATCATTGTAAACTATTATTCTACATGAGAAAGCTCTAAAAAAAATGTAATATGGCTGTTAGAAGTTACTGAATAGAAACTAAAAACTCAATGTTAATTATTCCTTACATTTCACTATGGACTTCAGTGCCTTTAAAAAAAAAGACATTACATGTGTTACAGGTTTAAAGACTTTTAGTGTTGAAAAGGACTTCAGGAATCATTTATTCCAGCTCTATCATTTTTTTGATAAAGTAAACTGAAGCCCGGATCTGATGTAATTTATGCAACCATAGTCTGAGGAAAGATATATCTCAAAGTACAGAGAACACAGGATAAAGCATGGAAAAGGCAGTTGTTCACGTTATAGGTTTGCACTGTATTATTTTCTAAGAATAACTTTGTTATTTTGTAACCATATGCTAGTTATTAAAATTTAAGCTCTACAGAAAAGCACAGAAGTGTAGACACCAAAACGCATTGCTCCAAATCCTACCAGGCAGAAATAACCCAGTATTAGCTTTTGGTTAACAGAAGTCTAGGCATCTCTCTCTGAACAAATACAAATGCAAGAATAGATATATAGATTTAAAAAATGACATTCAACAGTATATAAACAACTCTATACCAATAACTTTTTAAACATTTTACATCTATTCTCTCATTTAATCTTCACAAATGCCCAATGAGATTGGGACTATTAATATCCCCCATTAAACAGTAGAATTGTAACATTAAACTGCAAATAGTTGAATAATTAAGGAGTTTAAGGCTAGGAATGAATAGATATGAAGAATTAATTGGATGAGAAAGAAATATTAATATGCATGCTATTTTATAATAAAAAGCATTGAACTTTGCTTGAATTTAACAGAAGAAAAAACAAAATTGAAGTCATTCAGATACATATATCTTTGCCAAAAGGGATATTAGTTCCTAAAAGATTGCTCTAGGGTTAAAGGAAGACGATTATGAAAGTCATTAAGTGTTTGGCATCCTTATGTTTTCCTTTAACAGCGCATTTCAGTTTTTGACAGTGTGTACGTATGAATGATGAGGTGGATAGCCTACTTCATTTCCTCCCTCTCACATGCTCCACTCCCCAGTTTCGGGTGCTTATTTCACTTTTACTTGCCAGGATTTGCAACATTTACATTTTGTAAATTATAATTTACAAAACTATAATTCCCCTAGTAGTTTAATCTTACTTATTAAAATGGATTCAGATCACCTACACTCTATTTACCATTTCTTCTTTATTCCTGAGATCTGTATTTGATTTTGGTTTTCCTCTTCAAGTTTTTTCAAGAGGCTTCATAACTTCAGTATTTTGTGAGGTATTTCACATTTGAGAATGTCTGCCTATCACCTTAGATTTTTCTTTCCCCCAGAACATTAGTCCCTGCTGCACAGTCTTCTGTCATTCTCTGTTGAGAAAAATGTCTGAATCTACCTCACCTGCCCCCCCAGAAGTTGTCTTACTTTTTCTCCATGGATGCTTGAGACTTCATTTTTTTATCATTAAACTTTAATAGCATAGCTTATGGGCCTGACTTAAGTCCCAGCAAACATGCCTTGGAATCCGAAAATGAAGTCCTCAGCTCTATTGGGAAGGCTGCCCAGGAGGAGAAGTGAGATGAAAATCTGGTTTATGTTCTTCAAAATATAACAATAAATTCACTTATTCAAAGAAATATATATGGTGATTAAGGGCTATTATGCTATTAGCACAGCAGAACCAACAGTTTTCCATCTGGAAGGCAGTACGCTGTAATCAAAAGAGCTCTGGGCTTTGGAGTCTCAAAATGAGTCGAAAGTGAAATCTACAATTTAAGAGCAAGCCTAGTATTTAACTCAGTTTTCTCATCTATAAAATGCAAATGATACCTTCCTCGTAAAGCTTTGGTGGCAGTTAAACAGGATGACATCTGTACAGTGCCTGGCATATGGTTGGTGCTCACTACATATTAGTTTTCCCTTTTTCTTTCTTTCAGGTATACCTAGATTCAACGAAGTTTTTATATAACATTGCTACTATGGAAAATAGCTTCTACAGTTTGGAGTTACTTACAGATTGGAGTTTTTAGAATACAGCACATTCATCAGGAGATTAGCCCTGATTCTTTGCATATTTGAATGACATGACTATTCCAAGATTCAATATTATGAAATAGTAGAACCAAGTTGAATAGACTTGTCCCCCTCTCTTCCTGCCCTGTCTCTCAGGGAGATTTTATCTGTGATGGAATTACAAATGGTGAGAAGCAAGGCAGTGATGGTTAATTACTTCCGAGGAGATTTAGAGTCAGAGAAGCATAAATCACCTCACCCCAGACTCTGCAGGTTCAGCTAAGAAATTGTACCCTGGGCAGGAAGCAAGCAGTGAAGGGGCTTGATCTACCTTTAGTTGATCCCCAGTTATAATCCTAAATAATTAAAGCTTGCTCTCTAGCTCCGTCAGGTTTTGCATTTATTTCTGAGGATTACCACACCACTTACTTGGTTACATGTCTGTTTTTATTGTTCATTAGAATGGTATTACTCCAGGCTTGCTCACACAAACATTTGCCAAGACAATGGGATAGAAACAAATCAAGTCTTACAAGCAGAGAATCTATTTCCATTTGCAAATATTCAGACCAAATAATATGCTACAGGAATTTCTGGGGGGAAATGAGTGAGATTGAATATGCTCACGCATTGCCAGGAGAAACATGTCAATAAATTTACTTTAAAAAAAAAGTGTGTAGAAAGAGTGAGGAAACAACTAAATAATTTAAGAAATGAACTTAGAATTCTACAGATGATTTTATATGTTTATGTGTGAGTGTGGCAATAGCAGGTTAAAGTAGTAAATCAGGTATTATAATTAATGAATTGTCTGTCCTTTTTGGAAAAGTAAGACAGAGAAAAATTTTTATAGCAGAGATGTGATAAAGAACATAACCTTATGAGCATTGTATGAATGATACTTGTGCAAATTTAGCTTAAAGTTTTTTACTGGATTAATGAATAAACATTTTTTACCATCTATTTAGTAGATTTCATAAGTAATGTTCTTCCATATGTTTTCCAGTGTAATAAAAATTGCAAAGAATGCAAACTCATATGACATTATAGTAAATGATCTGAATAACAGAATATTAATTGAGTGCAATGACCCTTTCAATGGCCACCAGTATAAAATAGAAATCTTAGTAGTTAAAAAAAATAGTTAATGGGATTATTACAAATTTAAATGATTTTATTTTCGGTTTTGCCATGAATCACCTCATAGTAGATGATGTGTATAATTGGATCCATAGCAGGTTTGATTTTTAGGGCATAAATTAACAATCTTTTAAGCCAGTTCCAAGAGCCAAGTTTGTAATTCCAGAGTACCTGATTAACAAAAGACATGAGTGTTTACTTTACAGTTGTTTACAGACTGATTCAGCCCTCTTCTTTTTAGCATGTACTGGGTGCCAGACTCCAGGTATATAAAATGCCTGCCCCACAGTCCCATGGAAGAGACTGTCTCCAAGGATTACACAAGGTTGGATGATTGTCAGGACACACAAGACCCCTTGGGTTTCATGCATGTCCTTACCCATGTAGGGCTCTAATAAAAGCAATGAAAATGTTACAGCAAGAGAAAGGAATTCACACAAAAGCATCAGGAGTCCAAGAAGCTTCCAGACACCCTTCTCTAGGGTCCTTGGTTAGTCACACAAGACTCATCTCCAGATTATGAGCCAGCAACATATGTGGAAGGAATTTTGGTTTCAGAAGACCTCGTTCTTATTTGGCCAAAAATTTAGTATCAGACTTCTACACATCCCAAAGGTATGCATATAACTGGCTTGCTATCTTATACACTGTGGCAACTTGAGTTGTACTGAAGAGTATCCATGGTCAGGGTGAAGAAAGATTTCCTAATGGAGATCAAGAGCCAACATAAATGATCTTAGTGATTGAGGTGAGGTGGCCATTACAGTCAGAGGGAACAGCATGCACAGCCTCCCAGAAACATTCCAGAAAATGGCTAATTTTAGAAAACCTAAGGGTTCCATATGGTTGTAGTGTAGAATATATATAGGTAAGCAGATAAATAATTATGAGGATAATCCCCCAGTTGTATTCCTGGGTGACAGGAGTGCAGAAATAGATGCAAACTTGAGATAGGGGATAATGAGGTACCAAATCAGAGATGTCTCTTGGTTCTAGACATTGAATTTTAGGTCCTATGGAACATCTAGGTTGGAGATATGCAAGAAAGAATTTAAAGCCCAGAATATTGAGTCTTGTATTTTGTGACTACTCAGTAAACACTAAACAACTAAAAGGCTAATGCTGTGATCTTGCATTTTAAAAGCTCTGATAATTTCTGTCAGAAACCTATCTGTTATAAATAGGAAAACAAACAAGCAAAAAATTGTTTTTAAACCTGTCTCATGCTGTGAACTTATGTTAGAACAAACTACTGTTTTCAAGTTTCAACACTGTCAAAGGAGAGGATGTTTTTCTCAGTTATCAAAGACACTTGCAGAAGATCAGGTGAAAGCCGGCTTCCTGTGGAGAAGGAGTTTTGCCTTGAGAATTTCATTATGGCTTCTTTCCACCATCTGGAGTCAAAGAGACATTCCCTTCTTTCTGTTCCATTTTCCTTTTATCCAAGGATTTTACCTGACTTCTGAAATAATTAATTGAAGTTAAATTCATGTACACAAATATACATAAGGTACACACATGTATATATATATACTCATATAAATAAGGTACATATAAGGACTCTGAATTTACTATGTCTTAAGATCAAAGGACAGATGGTACCAATTTTTAAATCTATCTTTGTAGCATTTTTTAAATAAGCAATTTCTTAAAACCTGATTTTCTTTTTGAGTGATGAGAGTTCCTTTCAAGTACTAAGTAAAGAGTAAGAATCATCAATATTATACCGCATATGCACCTCGTCCTCCATCATGAAGAAATGTCTAAAAAGTAATCACAAACATCAAACAGTCATTTCCTGTGAACTACAAAATTACCTATGCCATTTAGAGTAGTGACCTCTACACCTTTGCCAACTGTCATGTCTCTTTGCCAAGTGTTACTACCTTACGTTTGTTTATGCTTTTGCATTACAGTGAGGTAGTCAGAACTAATATTATTACATTTTACAAATAGGAATACAACCTCAGAGTACTTAAATTACTTATCTAAAGTCACACCATGTAAAAAATGAAACCTGGTCTTCTGTGCAGATAAAGTTCTTTTAGGTTCTAACCTATTTGAAAGGTAATGTTTTTCCTCTCCAAGCTGCCTTCTCTAGTTTCAGAAATATAACAGTAGAGGAATATATTATATAACTACTCTTAAATTTTTAAACAGATATAGTATTTTTATTATCATGTATACACCTTTTATTTTGAATTTTACATTAAAGCAACCTTCTGTATAGAAGTATACAACAAAGAGAAGTTGCTTTTGAGAGTTGTGGGCTTTAATCCATGAGAATGCTGCTATGTGCTACCTTACTGCCCCATTTTTTTAAACTGTACACACCCCTTTCTGCACTATCCTAATACAAGTAGACATTTTAGTAAGTAGGGCATGCATATCCTTGACCAGATAAAGAGCTGTCACAATGCTTTGTGGCACAAAGAAACGTTATCAGTGAATATGCAGAAGTAATCATGTTTGGGTTTATTTAGAATCGATCAGTGTTTCTTAAACTGGTGTGCTTGTAAAAACTGCAGATTTCCTGTTCACTTATTTTGATTTAGTAGGTCCAGAGTGAGCCTAAAAACCTGCATTTTGACTGCAGTGTACTTGAGAAGCACTGGGAAAGATCAGGGTATTTTCTTTGTATTGGAAGATACAAGTAGCAAAAAAAACAAATGAATACACAGAAAAAGACTATTTTAATCAATACGGTCCACCTTGTTCCCTATAAATCTTTAGGGGAAGCTAATAATGAGCAGCAAAATTGAGTGTCTTTAGTTTCAGATCTCTTTGCTGTTGCATACCAGCTGTGGCAGTGTTAATAAGCATTAAAACCATCCAAAGGTGACTATTTGGGAGAAGAAAAAGAAAATTTCAGGATCTGAATAATCCATTGTACTGGTGACACCTGGATAAATAAAACTTTCTGGTATAAAACTCTTGTAATAAAATTGACTGTGCTAAAATAAGGAGTAAATTTCCAGTGCAATGGAAATACTTCTCTTAAGCTGTTCTTGGATGTGTTTGCATAGTATAGCCATCACTATCAAGATTTTCTGAATGTCTATCTATGATTAGCAAGACTTGATGGAGTCCAATTTATATAGTCATTTGTTTTAGCAATCCCCTGCCTTCCTCCTTTTCCCCTTCCACACTCTCTCAATGGTGACCCTTGTCTTTCCCAACTTCCTTTTCCCTGAATTCACATCCTCTAACCTGCTACTTTCGATCAAATTGGGTAAGGGTTAGTGATTGGTCATTGGTATATGCTGACTGATCAACTCATAGTTTAGCTTAGTTCTACTATCCTTGTTGACTGCTTATAACTTGTTAGACACATATTGTCTTCATCCTCATGTCAATACTGTGAGGTAGGTAATGTAGGTATAACCATTCTCTCTATATAGTTACCTACTTTGGTTACTATTATGGCCCTTATTTTAGAAATAAGGAAATTGAAGTTTAGAATAATTAAATACCTTGCCCATGGTTACACAGTTATTAATCAGCAGAGTTCTCAAGTTCAGACAGCATGATTTTAGAGCATGAGCTTCTAATCACTATAGCATGCCACCAGGTCTTAGAACTTGAAGCCCTTTGTCTTTATGTAAGTAGAGAATGTCTCCTGTTAAAGACTTGCTGAATCTTACTCTGTTCTGTTAGAAGAAGGAAGCCCTATGTCTCATCGCTTGATAAGCTCTTGCTCTTCTGATGAATAGTTTCTAGCAATTTATTCCTGAGAAATTGCCAGAACTGAAGAGAACAATTATCCTATTGTCACTGTGTTCTTCCAGAATGATCTGCCAGTAGGCTGTCTTCTCCTCCTCTCTCAGGCTGCCTTTCCCCACCTTGAACACTCGTTATGTCCCTTCCTCCTATGCACCAAGTTTTCCAGAGCCATATTTTTCTATCCCTCAACTTATATATTTCATTTTATTCAGAACATAAATGTGTTACTCGTTTGCCCTGATTTCATAGACAGCCCACTCATGCTTTATTAGAATTCCAGTACTTAGGAAAGCCCTGGCAGTGTAAGAAGCAATCATGGGAGGCTTTGAGTAGAGAGGGATGCTGGAGGGTAGAATGGATGGTTATCCACTGGGCCAGTATCAATAAGAAGAGGGAGAAGGAAGGGAGAGACCTGGATCTGATGGCCGTGGTTGGAGGAGTTCCATTAGGCATTTAATTTGTCGTGATTGTCCCATGGCTGGCAAGGAAATTCTTAAGGAAAGAGTATCTGTACATTTTAGAACACTTACTTTCTGATTTGTTAGAATTAGAACTTAGACTCAGTTTAATAAGGAGACTATTGCATGTTTGTTATCAGTGCTATAAGACTATGCTAGAGTAAATTATTCACTCTGTCCATAAGGTAAAGTCTATCATTTTAATTTATGTAGAAACAGATACCTTACTAAAGGTATCTACATAAATACCTTTACCTTACTAAAGGTGGGAATTGTCTGCCTTCAGTCTACAAACTTATGGAACATTTCCTGATGTTTTCATTACCCTTAAATGAAGTATTATGTTTGAAGACAGTATATAACACATAGTAGATTTTAGAAATCATCCTTTCCTCCATGATTTCTAGCCATCTGCAAGAATTTTATTTAATCCCGGAGTATTTCAAAATGCCAGCAGAGCATAACTTCTTGAGGAGCTTTTAAAGGACACTCTAACGGAGTTTTCTTGGAAAGTCTCCTTTTCCTGTAAACATAAGTAGATATGAACACAACTGCCATGGGCTTTGCATATAAACCACTTACTGAATTATTTCTACAAATGATGGCGAGCACAGACCCAGCTAATGCCTTATGAATCCCTGAATCCGTAATGCTGTCAGTGTGTTTATTTTGGTAATACTGTATAAGATAAAGTTTTAGTAATTGATGTACATTTAAATTAATTCTCAGAAATCTATACCTACGTACATCCTAACTCTCTGGATTTAACTTTATGTTAACATATACTTATTAAAGTAAAGCCTTGACAAGCATTTTTTAAATGTTTATTATAACTGACCCAACACATTTTTTCCTTGATAATTACCACCCTTGATTTAGTACTACAGAATGTCTCAAAAATAATGCTAACAATGATACTTAGGAGAGCTAAGTAGGATAAATAATTCAGCTGTCACTACCTGGTACTGTAGAAGGGAATGTCATGACTTCTAACTTCCAACATTAACAATGTGGAGATAAGGAAAGCTTTAAGAAGAATGTATCGTCTGAAAAATAAAAATGACAAGATGTCATGATTCATATATTTTCAATTTGGAAACTTGACTCTAGAGACTCATTGAGACTTTTAAAAGCTTGGCGGATCTATTGGATGTGGGAACTATACTCAGGAGAATCGTTTTTTAAGTGGGGCTTTATTTGCCTATATGTTATATCTACCCTACAATGCCTCGAAGTGCATTTCACAGCCAAGAAGTATTTCATGGTTGAGTAAATTAAATATTAATATAATAATTATAAAGAAAGTTATTTAGACAGGCAACTGTGTAGGACAGAATGCAAAGATGAAAGTAGTTAATGTTTTATCCCATTTTGATTGAAAGGGATAGGTATTTCTCCAATATACTTGAACATAGTATAAAAGATGATAGGTTGAAATAAAGTCAATAATAACTGTGCAGTTGTTTTTTTTTGTTCATAGTTATTATAAAAGTAAAACAAATATCTAGTGTGCTGTTTAAATTTAATGAACTATCAAACACTCTGCCAGTGAAATCACATATTAATCCAGTTACATATCAAAGTCCCATCATATATATGAAACACTTCTATTTTTATTTTTCCTTGTTAACAGTGAATCATATAGTTAACTGATGGTGTTTCTTTATGCTGCTGCTGAAGAAGTTGAAGCCTAGTGTATGATCCACTTCTAGAAAATTTACAGGATTACATGGCTTTTGACTACAAACCTATTTCTACTCTATATTCTTGCTTTATTTTCCTTTTGCTTCATTTTGCTAATTTATCTTCCTCTATTTTATGACTCTTTATGACATTTTAAGTACATTTTCAGACATAGTGCAATTATTTTTTAAATCAATGAAATAAAAAAAATTTTTTTTCTTTGAAGAAGGAACTATGCCTGGGTCTCTGGGAACTCAAGATCAATCACCAGCAAAGTCCCCTTTGTCCTCCACCTCTCCTCTGAACCTTGCTTCTTCTTGCTCCAGAGAAAACCAGCCTCTTCTGAGGACTCTAAATCCCCTGTTGCCTTTGCCAACCTTGAACACTTTCCACAAGAGGTGGATGTTTTCTCCGCACAACTCTTCCCAGAGCACCTGGCCTGGCAAGCGACTTGACTTTCCTTCCCCTTTCCGACTCTCTCTGAGTCTCATGTTATCAAACTGTGCCACTCTTCCTCTCCTAATTGAAGTCATCTGTAATCCCCAGGTCACTCCTTTGTTCCTTCAGTATTTTAGCTTCTGCTTCATTGTCATTCTCCCCAAAATAACACCATACTAGGAAGAATATTATACACAATGCTACTGTACAGTAGCAGATGCTCTTGTGAGGTAGTGATCTCCCTGTCAACAAATATTCTCAAGCAAACAGATATAGCATGCCAAATCTTTAGATATGGCCTATAACTGATTTACCCATTGGATGCAGATGTGCTATTCTAGCTAGCAGCAGAATTATCCATGTACAAGTCTGTTTAGACAGAAAATCATAACCAATAGGTTAAATACTTTGGCCCCAAAGCAATACATCTATCTATCTATGTATTGAACTTGAGACATATAAATTAGAGGCATTGAGATCATTTAGATGATGTACTTCCTGAATGCTGTACCTTGACCTTCACAAACTGGATCATTTAACAGCACAAGTTTCAGATTTTAACCAATTTATAGTCACTGAACCAGTGTGTTTCTGATTACCTCAGACTAACTTCTTTTGTACAATGACCAACTGCATGACCTCATTAATGAGATCACCTCACACCTACATAGTACACTTACCACTTAATTTAACAGCAGATATAATTTTAGTAACATCAAATTTTTACCTTATTAAATTTAGAAGTTTCTGGGAAAAAAATCATAAGCACTATACTTAGCACTTAGTAAAGTTTAAATGTAATGTTTCCTGTATATTTTTTATCTCTAACATTTGATTAAATAGTACCCTATTTATCCGTTCTTTTCCTTTCATCATTATTTTAAATACAGGCCCATGAGTATATTTGCTGGTATACACAAACACACACACACACACACACACACACACACAGACACTTCATAGTCCCACTTAAATATGAGATTCCCGTTTATTAATTTCCTGGAGTTATACTGGGACATTAAAATCATGGGTGGGGTACCTCCCTCGTGGCACAGTGGTTAAGACTCCGTGCTCCCAATGTAGGGGGCCCGGGTTTGATCCCTGGTCCAGGATCTAGATCCCACATGCATGCTGCAACTAAGAGTTCGCATGCCACAACTAACAAGCCACAACTAAGGAGCCCACCTGCCGCATCGACACAACCAAGTAAATAAATAAATAAATATTAAAAAAAATTTTTTTTTTAAATAAAAAAATACATGAAATTACATGAAATTTCTAAAAATCTTATATGTTCTGGTATAATGTTATAAGTAATAATCCTAGTTATTACTTTAAAATGTATATCTCAGAAATAAAAAAAAAAAAATAAAATAAAATAAAACCACGGTGGGGGGGAACTAGCATGACAAACACCCTTGCCTTTTTACTCACATTTATATAATTTCAAAGTAGTAGATAAAAACCAGAAGCTAATTGGTTAGTTGTTTTCTATAATATATCTGGATCATGTAGTATGGAACAATTTAATTTCAAAGAGACTCTTTGGCTTTTATTATAAAATAGTTTTAGTTCTCCTACTTGATTAAGTGAGACAAACCTATTAAATACTAAATACTGGGGCTTTCCTGGTGGCGCAGTGGTTGAGAATCCGCCTGCTAATGCAGGGGACACGGGTTCGAGCCCTGGTCTGGGAAGATCCCACATGCCGCGGAGCAACTAGGCCCGTGAACCACAACTACTGAGCCTGCGCGTCTGGAGCCTGTGCTCCGCAACAAGAGAGGCTGCGATAGTGAGAGGCCCGCACACCGCGATGAAGAGTGGCCCCCGCTTGCCACAACTAGAGAAAGCCCTCGCACAGAAATGAAGACCCAACATAGCAATCAATCAATCAATCAATCAACCAATAAATCTTAAAAAAAAAAAAGGTTACCTTTAAATACTAAATACTATTAAATGCTAAATACTGTATTCTCATTATCTTCAGCAATCCTCAGAATGACTCTATATAGAAGTATCACTACCACTTTTTATAAAGACTAACATTTGGAAATGTGAAGTAGATTGACCAAAAAACTTAGTAACAGCAGAGCCAGGATTCAAATCTTAATTTGAGTCCAGAGATTCTTCCTAGCACTATATCCTTGGCAGAATAAAGTTTGACTTGGTCATTCAGTAAACAGCCAATCTTTGAGGACAATAAGAATTAACAAAAATAAAGCCCCTTGACTTCAGTGTTTACATGACGATTTGTATTTTACAAACAGTATATATGGTAACTTGGTAAATTTGCTATCCTAATAACAAATTAGGAAATTTCAATCCAAGTACAGAAGAACCAACCACAACCTGAATTTCTTCCTTCTCTCAGGAAGTGTTTTTAGAGCAACAAGCCAAAAGTACTTTCTGTGGCGAGGCTAACGAGACTGTTGAGAATAAGAGACAGTTACTTGCCCTTCTCGTGACATTTTCCCTACCAACCACCCGCTTTGCATTCCTTCCTGCAGGCTGCTGGCAGGATTTCTACAGGCAAAGCTTGACAGATGGGTTTCTAGTGAGTGAGGCCCTCCAACTCCAATGAGATGTTATCAAGGACTTAAAAAGGCCCTTCCCCAAGGTGTCCGGTGTGTGCAATGCCATCTACCTTCAGATAAAGACTTAATCATGTTTAAATGGCAGAAACTCTCAGAGTCTTTAGTAAAATTCCATTACCGGGGAGTGGCGGGGGTTATTGGGGCTTTATAGAGTGAGGCTTCCTGAGTTTGGATAGATCTTTTAACTTGAATATTCAGTAACAGAATGTAAATTTTTGGTGCAAAGAGAGAATGCCATATGTTTTCTAATTCTTACATGTAGCAGCATGCATGATTTCTATTGTGGCCATATATAAGTTTGAAATTTATACTAGATTAGCCCCGAAATGAAATGCAAATAAATATGATTTTAATGCTATTATATCTTTGCTAATACTTCACTTATTTGTGCATTTTAATAACATTTATTGCTTTTAAATGAAAACAAATTAATCTCAGGCCTGAGCCAGTATATATATAGTATATTAATTCTGATGCACAAGGGATTGAAATGGCATGTCATAAAATGCTTAAATTAAAAATGTGTTAAAAATAAGTAACTTACTTTAAACTTTAGTCATATTAATAATGGAACTGCATATAAAGTAAAGGTTCTTCTCACCAGTTTTGCAGTGTGAATATAGCAAATTTAAGTATTTGATATATTAATCAAATATATCATGGGAAATAGAAATGTATATAGTTCTTTCTGAGAAAAGTAATACACTGCAATATAATTCTGTATATATAAAGGGAATTTTTAATATAGTTTGGAATTATAGTTACTAATCAGGTTATTAAATTTTTAGAAGTATTCCAATAAAAACATAAAGGTCTATGTTAATACCAGGATTAGAATTTTCAAAGGGCAACTGAAAAATACTCTCAAAAGCTGCCGAGGAATATGTGACAACTGATTTTTTTAAAGGCCAAGGATAATCAAATAAAATCAGCATATAGTAAGGTTAAAGAAAAACCAATTAAGCATTACAGTGAAGACTAATTGGTGCTAATTAGTGATAATTGACTTCAACTATTGAAAATAAATAAATAAAATTGTCTTTAAAAAGAAAAAAGCGTAGACTTAAAAAAATAAACTGAATTATCAAATTAAGTTAGAAGTAGATGGGCTTAATGGTAACAAAAGTAGGAAGAATGAGTTGTGATAGTAGAAGCATAATAGCTGCTCACTTTTACAAACAGGGAAGAGGGAATTCGGCTATTAGCTCATGAGATAAAACAGCAGCATCTTCATAGCAACATCTGATTGCAAGGCAGACTCCTTCCATAAATGGACTCAACTGATTGCACAAAATCAGAGTGACCCGCTCATTCTCCTGTTCCCCTGTAGAAATTGCCAGGACCCTGCCATTGTTGGATGCTTGATGCGTCTGTATTTCCCCATCTGCCACTTCATTAGCCAGAGTCATCAGCTTCCCAGCAGACTTATTTAAGCCCTATTAATAGAATTATGTTGAATCTATAAAATCAGAAGAAAAAATACCCTGACTGTTGTTGAAAATAATCAGTCACAAACTCTGTTGTTCCAGCATTACTTTAGGATATAGAACCAAATAATCAGCACCTATGTATCATTTAGGAGCATTTATTTTTTTCTATTTTATTTTTAAATTTTAAATTTTTTATATAATTTTTAAAGGTTACTTTCCATTTACAGTTATTACCAAATATTGGCTATATTCCCCGTGTTGTACAATACATCCTTGAGCTTATCTCACACCCAACAGTTTGTACCTCCCACTCCCGTACCCTATATTACCCCTCCCCCCCACCACTGGTAACCACTAGTTTGTTCTCTATATCTGTGAGTTTGCTTCTTTTATGTTATATTCGCTTGTTTGTTGTATTTTTTAGATTCCATATATAAATGATACCACACGGTATTTATCTTTCCCTGTAGGAGCATTTATTGAATGAAGCAAATATTTTTTGAATGCCTACTATGTGTCAGGCCCTTTACCCATACGATTTTTGCTTATAACCATTTATAAATACAGGGATGTTTATCTACATTTTACAGAAGAAGATGCTGCTCAGAGATGTTAAGATTCATAAACCCATCAAGTGGCAGAGCCAGAATTCAAACTTTGTGTCTATGTGGCTCTAAAACCCTTTTGCATGTTTCCACCAAGCCACTTCCCTAGAGACTTTGACTTTTCTGTTCATCACTGTATCTGAGTACCTGGAACAGTGCCTGACACATAGTAGGCCCTCAGTAAACAGTTCTTGATTAAAAGAAGGCCTGCTCGGTGCAGAGCCTGCTTTCACTTGTGCCTCTGGGGGCCCCTGATGGGAGTAGAATAGTACGTTCATAGTCACTAACATTAAGCTTGTCTCTATCTGTTCCAGATCTCAGGTTTTTGTTTGTTTGTTTGTCTTGTTTTTTGTTGTCTTTGCCTTTCCTTGTATGTGTTTGAATCTCTAAATCTAGCAGGTAAAGCCCCAGGGGGCAGGATTCCATCTTCTTTGCTTGTACCATCACAGCACACTAATGAGCGCTGTGCACGCAACAGTGCTTCACAAAGTGAACAGGCCATATTAATCATTGACAGAAAGTCTGTTGAAAGAAATAAATAAATCTGCGTTTCAGGAGTATCATTAGTCCACACTCAGTTTTCACTTGGAAGAGCTATACACAGCCTATCAAGATCTAAAAAGTAGATTTTTCTCCCTTCCTAAAGAAACAAGGATAGCAGTTTGAGTAGTAAAAAGTCCCTTAATGTGGTCACTCATTTCTGTGATACTTAAATGTGAAGGAGAAGTTCTGCTCACAGCTTGGGATGAGGTCTTCTCCAAGATGTCTTAAGATTTCAAAACTGATCACGTACAGCCAGAAAACTCCACTATGGCAATTATTGTTGATTTGGAAGCTCTCTTGTTGCAGTTTATTTAGATTATACTTAATAGGGCTGTAGGTGGAGTGGAATGAAAAAACCTGTGAGAAAATATAGGCACCCTCTCTGAACATTGAAGATAAGGGTGTAGCCTACAGCAGCATTAATAGGTCAGGGATCTGGATCTGTTTTGTTCACTGCTGTATCCCTGGTATCTAGAACAGAAACTGACACATAGATGGTACACAATAAATATTTTTTAAGAGGAGGAGGATAGAGAAATGGTGATGATAATATAGTGTTTCAGAGGGGAAGTACTGGAAATGTTATCCCCTGAATTAGGATGGATGCAGAGCTTTTAAAGAACATTCTCTCCAAAAGGGAGAAGAAGAGATAAATTTAGCTCAGGAGAAATGTGGAGATTCTTTGAAATATTAGGGCCTTCTACAGATAAATATATTCTTTTTGGACAGAGTTCAGGAGCACAAGAAGTTTTGGAGCACTTACATTATTGAAGTTTAAAACAGAAGTAGAATAATAAGCAGTATATTGTATTGCCAAAAGCTTAATTAAATCTCATGAAAATTAAGAATAAGAAATGGATACTTGTTATAACTGTTATTTAACATTGTTTTGTAAGCAATGAAAATGAAAGAATTTGTAGCAATATTGAGAAAGATATTGATAATTACATTCCAGTAGATTCACATTTTTCAAAAGAAATAAAACTGCTAAGCTTAATAAGATAATTTGGTAAGCTGACTAAATACAGGGTAAATGTTTCCCATAGTAGCAATAATTTGTTATAAATAGAATTAAAAAAAACTTGTTTACCCCAGACTATAAAGCAACTAAGAATATATTGAGCAAGAAAAGTACTTGGCCTTCCTGAAAAACAGTATAAACACTTACTGATAAGGTATCCACAAGTAGGTATTTCATAGATATCCTAAAAATCTCACATCTCATTTTGTATAATTGATTACATTGCAATGAAATTAAATTACAATGAGAATTTAGAAGAATAAGTGTTTAAAAATAACCAATAAAATTTTGAGGAAAGAATATACCTGTGTATGTGTTGGTAAGGATTCTAGCTGCCTCTATAGCCAAAATCTGACTACTAGTGGCTTAAAATAGGTTTTTTTTTCTTGCTTACTTCATAGTCTGTTGGTAGGTTGGCTTTCTTTAAAGTCTTGTTGTGACTGTTATTTTATTATTGTATTTTAATTTCTAAGCATAAATTCAGTGAACATTCACCCTGTACCAGTCACTGATTGCATTATCTCATTTAATTCTCACAGAAACACTGTGTTATCCCCATTTTATGAATGAGGAAACTGAGGCTCTGAGAGCTTCAATAAAGAAATGGTAGAGGAAATTCAGGTTACCTAACCGTAAAGCCAACCGAATATTCTTTTGACTTCCTCAGATTTTTTTTTTAAATTTTTATTGGAGTATAGTTGATTTACAATGTTGTGTTAGTTTCAGATGTACAGCAAAGTGAATCAGTTATACATATACATACATCCACTCTTTTTTAGATTCTTTTCTCATATAGGCCAGTATAGAGTATTGAGTAGAGTTTCCTATGCTATACAACAGGTTCTTATCAGTTATCTATTTTATTAGTAGTGTGTATATGTCAGTCCCAGTCTCCCAATTTATCCCCCCACCCTTATTCCCTGGTAACCATAAGTTTGTTTTCTACATACGTGACTCTACTTCTGTTTTGTAAATAAGTTCATTTGTACCCTTTTTTTTTGATTCCACATGTAAGCGATATCATATGATATTTGTCTTTCTGTGTCTGACTTACTTCACTCAGTATGACAGTCTCTAGGTCCATCCATGTTGCTGGAAATGGCATTATTTTGTTCTTTTTTATGGCTGAGTAATATTCCATTGTATATATGTACCACATCTTCTTTATCCATTCCTCTGTTGATGGACATTTAGGTTGCTTCCATGCCCTGCCTATTGTAAATGGTGCTGAAATGAGCATTGGGGTGCATGTATCTTTTTTCCTTTTTTTTTTTTTGGCTGTGTTGGGTCTTCATTGCTGCATGTGGGCTCTTCTCTAGTAGCGGCGAGCAGGGGCTGCTCTTCGTTGCGGTGCATGGGCTTCTCATTGTGGTGGCTTCTCTTGTTGCAGAGCACGAGCTCTAGGTGCACAGGCTTCAGTAGTTGTGACACGTGGGCTCAGTAGTTGTGGCTCACGGGCTCTAGAGCACAGACTCAGTAGTTGTGGCACATGGGCTTAGTTGCTCTGCGGCATGTGGAATCGTCCTGGACCAGGGCTTGAACCCATGTCCCCTGCATTGACAGGCGGATTCTTAACCACTGCAGCACCAGGGAAGTCCTGGGGTGCATGCATCTTTTTGAATTATGGTTTTCTCCAGGTACATGGCCAGGAGTGGGATTGCTGGGTTGTATGGTAGTTCTATTTTTAGTTTTTTAAGGAACCTCCTTACTATTCTCCATAGCAGCTGTACCAATTTGCATTCCCATCAACAGTGTAGGAGGGTTCCCTTTTCTCCACACCTTCTCCAGCAATTATTGTTTGTAGATTTTTTTGATGATGGCCATTCTGACTGGTGTGAGGTGACTTCCTCAGATTTTAAGCATATCTCACAATAGAAAGAACCTATAACATAAAACTTAATTAACCAAATGGATGTGGCCTAAATGGGTAATATATATCCAGTATACTATATTATCTTTCCTTCTGTTTCTGTTTTATTTAAGATAGCAAAAATAAAGAGTGTATGTCTGAAAATGAGGAGAGCTGGAATCCTAGCCCTCGCTCTGCTACTGAAAAGCTTTGTGACCTTCAGAAGTCACTTCACCTTCTTTGTGCTCAGTTTATATTATCTATAAAATAATGGGAGTTGAATGATAATATCTCCACAGTCCACAATCGAGTGGTTCTCTAAGGAGAAAATGGATTGTAAAGCCTGTCTGGATTCAAAGCCCATGCTTTTGGTTTTCTGTGTAAGTTGGTGTTTATTTATTTTTGTAATAATTTTATTTATAACAACACAGGTGAATGCTCTGCCTTTCACTCCACCTGTCTCACTCCTCAGATGTGAAAGAAGTTTGACTGTGGAGGGGCCTCTGAGACAGAACAAAACCCTCAGTGCTTCTTACTGTGACCGTGTGATTCAAAACTAGATTTGGGAGACCCTTCCACAGTGGGCAATGAGCACAGTTTCTTGTTTATAGCAACTAGGTTTGTTTTGGCTTAAACTTAGAAATCTTCTTTTAATAGCAAGAGCCTGTTAAAATAATACACTCTGTATTCATGTAAAATAAGAAGATATAGAATACAATTTAATAGGACTTACCTGGTGGCGCAGTGGTTAAGAATCCGCCTGCCAATGCAGGGGATACAGGTTCAATCTCTGGTCTGGGAAGATCCCACATGCCATGGAGCAACTAAGCCTGTGCGCCACAACTACTGAGTCCATGTGCCACAACTAGTGAGCCCGTGTGCCACAACTACTGAAGCCTGCTCGCCCTAGAGCCCGCACGCTGCAACTACTGAGCCCACACACTGCAACTACTGAAACCTGCGCACTCTAGGGCCCGTGTGCTGCAACTATTGAAGCCTGTGCACCTAGAGCCGTGCTCTGCAACAAGAGAAGCCACCGCAGTGAGAAGCCCGCACACCCCAACGAAGAGTAGCCCCACTCACCGCAACTAGAGAAAGCCCACATGCAGCAACAAAGACCCAATGCAGCCAAAAATAAAAAAAATAAAATAAAAAATTTAAAAAATAACATAATAATAAAAAAGATACAATTTTATAGAAAGTTACTACAATAAAATGAGAATAAATATCAAATCAAATATAAAATGTAAACTTTTAAATACTGACCCCAATATTTTTTATTCTCTATTAAATCCTGCTCCTCCTTTAAAGGATAACCTTTAGAGCATTTAGTTTAAATTACATCCTTTCTTTTTTGGTGGATCTATTTTATTTTTTAAGATTATGGTTTTGACAAGTAATAGGTTTAAGTTGGATTGATTCTGACCTTTCTTTAGCAATTGATTATTATGATGTGCTTTTTATATTGTTTGGCACTGTGACATGGAGAGTCAGCCAAATAAAGACTATAAAATTAAATTGGCTTACTCCTGTATGGCTTATCTACTGGGTGCAGTTGAGTAGCTGGAAGGTTTAAGTACTGGATTTTTTTTTGTTTTTTTTTACACATAGGCAGTCAAGTTAACGCCAAGAAAATTAGCCCCATCCTGTTTGAATCTCTGCAACCTTGCTTACAAAGATAGAGACATACTCATTTATTTTTTTTCTATAGTTAAAATATCCATTGGTAGTTATGCTACCAATAGTTATTTATTAGCCTTGATGTTAGAGAAAACTTTTATGTTGTACAAAATGGAAATTATTTTCCTTTATTATTTTAAAATAATTGTATAGACAACATATTATCTACATACATTTGGCATATTTTGAATTTGATATAAACGTGTATTCAATATATTTGTTATGTTAGCTCGTTCATATGTTAGTGTCAGATATCATAGCAGCTAGGTTTAGCAACTCTTCAGTTAATTATTTTAATTGTTGTTTATCTGGCATTTATTTTTTAAAAACCCACATTATTCATATTTACAGAGTGATTCTAAAAACATTTGAGAAAGCGAGAAAAGCAGATATTATAATTAGGTCCATATGATGTCCAACACTGCTCTCTACTGGCAAAGAAGGCAGTCATAAAACAAACTATTCAGTCTTTCAAGTGGGGAAAAAAAAAGTCAATTTCAAGTAATATTTGAAAATGAAGGTGTAATTCTCAAACTTTCACACATTTTTGCAAAATGCTTATTTTAGGCATAATGGAATACAATGAAATAACTGGAAGAAATGGCTACAGACATCACTTGAGATTAGTTTAAAAGAGAAGCCTGTGTCATTTCAATTAATTGAAAAATAGTTGTGGGAGTTTTGGAAAATATTAAGCCAGATATGAAATATCTTAATAGCATTCTAATTTTAAAAGTCTATAAAGTAAATATTTTTGTATATAATAGTGAGTTTGATGACATTTTTCTGTTTTTAATTTCAACAACCTCCAGCCTCTAAAATATCTGCTATGAGTGCATTTACTAAGTATCCAAACGCACTGACCAAAGAGATGCGTAGGTTGGACTATTGGCACAGAATATATAATTAGCTTTAAGGTATCAAAAATTTGCTCTGTATTTGTCAAAGTCTTTATTGATGATTTTCCAAAGATATTTTATAGTTTGTAAAATCTATGAAAAATATATGCTATGTTGTTATACCTTTTAATATACAGACTAAGAATACACAAAACATTTTTAGATCACTATCATCTTACTTTTCATAGTCTAATATATTGTAAATGTCCTTTTGTGTTTTATATCTTTCCTATCTGTCCATATTATCTAGGATCAAAATATTATTCAGTATTTTAATCTTCAATCCTTTTAATAACTAGTAAATAACTAGTAAATAACTAGTAAAATTTAAATACACACACACACACACACACAGACACACACACACACACACACACACACACAATAATGCCCAAACGGAATCAGTCATATATAGTAATTTAAGAGGTCTTGTTTGTTTTTGTAAGTTTGCCTAATACTATCATTGGCCAATTACTTAACTGTAACAAATTTAAAACATATTACATTTTCAATGATAATTACCTCTTGATTGTGAGAAAGAAGTTGATGCTTAAATTCATTGATACATTTTTCTGTAGTTTCTAAATTTCCTACAGTGAACATACATTACAATTAAAATACAAATGTTTATTCATAAGTAAACAGAAAAATTTTGTTGCAGATTTTCAAAGCACAGACACACAATTGTGCAAGACACACACTTGGACTTATGTAAGGTCTAATGCCTGATCTTTCAAAAAAAGTATGTGCTGAAAAGAATGTTGTCTATTGGAGACTCTGAAGATATATAATTGATAAAATCTTGAATACTTGAAGTAAGAAAAAGAGCACCCACCATTATCACTGGCCTCGGAACACATAACTCTTTCTTTTGCTCTTTTGCCACAGTGAAAAATAACACTTAGAATATACATGTATAAAGCAAAAACAGTCTGATACATTATACTCTCTTCTCATAATTGTTATTTTTTTTCTGCCACATGGAGGAGCTAAGACATAAAGTTGCTAACACATAAAAGCAATGACTTTTACCCAGTTGAAAGTGTTCAACATACCAATGTCCCATTTTCTAAGAGGTTGTAAAACAAATTTTCTATATTTTTTATTTAGGTAAATTTCATAACAGAAAAGAGAATTTTTGAGATTAACTTCTTTTATTCAGCATAATTCCCTTAAGATCCATCCAAGTTGTGTGTGTAACAATAGTCCTCTTATTTTTATTGCTGAGTAGCGTTCCATGGTATGGATGTACCACAGTTTATTTAACCATCCACCCACTGAAGGATATTTGGGTTGTTTCTGACATTTGACTAGTACAAATAGATCCATTGTGAACATCAATGCAAAAATATTTACAGGAATATAAGTTTTCATCTATCTGGGATAAATACCAAAAAGTACAGTTGCTGTACCTTAGGGTAAGTGCATATTTAGTCTTCAAGAAACTACCAAACTGTTTTCCAGTGTAGCTCTAATATTTTACATTCCCACCAACAGCAGCATTCTATAATTTTATTTGCTCATCTGATAACCCTGATTACTAATATTAAGGATCTAACTTTCTGGATTCTCCTTGCCGTTTCACCGAACATTTAACTTATTTCTGTTGGCAGCATTCTTCTTCTTCATCTCCCTCTGCAGCATGGCAGCTACCTGGGGACCCGTGGTTCTGGCACTCCTCAGTCCTTCCACTGAGACCTCAGTGCCAGGGTCTCCCTAATCCACACCTTTTACCCAGAATTCTCCTTCCCCAAGCACTACTTTGTATACCCAGCTGTTGAGTCTGCTACTCTAACTGACACATCAAAGGAATTTAGACTCAATATGTTTGAGTATCTTTCATTTCTTCCTTTCATTCAGGTCGCTGTTAAAATGTCACCTTTTTAGAGAGGACTTCCCTGATCACTCGATCTTAAATATTACACTCTGCCCAATCTATGTTATTATTTGTGTTATTTTTACTTATGCCATCTAAGATATATTAGAAATATGTTTGTGATCTAGACATAAACATAGAAATATATAGATACATACATACATACATACATGCGCACATACACAGGTATGCTCCCTGGGATATAAACTACACTAGAACAGGGACATTTTCCCCCTGCTATATACCCAGCACTTAGTAAATGCTTGACTCATAGTAAATACTCTCTTTTTTTTTTTAAGGAATAAATGAGTGTGTGCAACTGTAACTTGTTATCACTTGGGGACTTAATTCAATATTTATTTTATCAAAGTTATCCATGTCCATTTTAAACAAATATTTCCCCAAGGCTTATAATGAAAAAGCAAAATGTTCCTCAGCTCTTTTCCCAAGTGTCACTCACTGAAGTAACCATTTTCGACTCTTGTTATTTTCTTCTTTATTTCTGGATAACCTGCTACACTGCTGTGCCTTGATTTGTCATATATGTAGTGGTTAACACCCTCTGTCACTGCCCCACCCCCTTGATTCCTGGGTTCCATTTCTTCCTCTGCTTTGTTTTACATACTCCCCTCTTTTCCTATGAAGAATTGGGGCATGGGAGTTTAAATTTTTAGTACCTTTCATATCTCAGTATGTATTTTTTTCTCTCCTTGTAATCTGTAAACTTGGCTCTAAATCTTTTTTTTTCTTAGAATTTGAAGTTATTTTTCTATTTTTCTACACCAGTCATTAGCTAAGGAATACTGTGATATGGGGCAAAGCAAAAAACTTCCAGGTGTCTCCAGCTCTCTGTACTGGCAAAGTGACCTCATTGCCCAAAGGAAATCCTTTGAAGGTCTTGTGTGTGAGCCATTACCAGCAAAGCACTGGGAAGCTGGAGGATGGATCCCAGCCCTGATAAAGAAGATCTAAGGAGAGCTGAGCAGGCACCAACAATATCTACTGAATTCTAGTGTCTTCCCCAAACAATCATTAAATAAAGAAGTGACAATCCCTCATAATTATAAAGCACTTTGCAGTTTACAGGGTTTTTGTGTGTGTTTTTTCTTTTCTTATCTCTTTCTGCAGTTGATCTTCAGAGCAATTTTGTAAGGCGAGAAGAACAATATTATTATCCTTATTTTTCAAGAATCAAATAAGACAGAGATTAAGTGACCTTTCAGTATCTTCAGATTCTAAGCCTAGAGTTTATTCCAGCATGCTGCATCATATTCAAGGGTCTTATAAATATTTTATATAGACATGGAATGCATACAAATATGAACTATTTAATCTAAGTATCATGACTTTTATAACTTAAAAATACAAGAACTATTATAAGGAATAATCTGCTTTTCAGTTTTAAAATTATTTCCATTCAGTTCATCCAACATTACATAGAAAAAAAGGGTTAAGTGGCAAGCTTCATATTGGAAGTCTTTAAAGCTTAGTTCCCACAATCATTCAAGGCTTCTCTCTGTGTTTCATTACTCAGATGGTTTAATTAAAGCCACTGTGAAAGAAACATATTAAAATGTTCCTGGAGCACTGCAAGAGGTTGATTCATTTAGAATGTACTTGGAGTTCTTCCATAATTTTCCCATATGGGCCTATTTACGTATAACCACTATGACTCATGACATTACTGCCAAAGTATGAATATTTTCCATAAATATTTCTAGCAACTCTTGCAGTCTGTTATCGACACATCAGACGCTTCCTTCTTATACTTCAATAATCACTTAGCAATATAGTCTGCTTTTACCTTCCTGTTCTGCTAACACTAGACCACCACTAATGGGGAATCTCTCAGTGATAATTTCAGAGATGTTGAGAAGAGTTTACCCCATGGATTTACTCAGAACTAAATAGCTTCTATTGTGTTCGCTCCCCTCCTGTCACTTGAACCCTTTACTCTTTCTGCATGATCTATAACAGTGCTTTTCAAATCTGGTGGCATGTTAAAATCACCTGGGGAGCTTTAAAATGCACAGATGCCCTGGCTCCGCCCCAGCTAATTAAATCAGAGTCCCAGGCACTGGTCTAAGTTTAAAGCTCCCAAGTTATTGTATCATGAAGCCAAAGTTGAATACACTGTCCTGAAACAGAAGAAATGTGATGGGTCCATTGGTATCAGGAATCGATTTGGCTGTCTCGCATATCTTAGTAGCAGGTTTTCAGTTCCTTTTTAGCTGAGAATTTCTCCATTAATTTTGGTCTTTTTTTGCAGATCTGGTCAACCAATTTGAGGTCACAGAGGGACAAACCTAGTGCCTAATGATTTTACATTTAGACCAAGTTGCAGTTGTTTGGCATAGTTTGAATACATTAGAAAAAGAAACTGTTGTACCTTGTAGAATCTGAAAACTTAAACTTTTTTGCCTTAATGTTTCTGAGCTTCATGTTCTCTCCATGATCTCATTAGAAACAGGATCAGAAGTTATCTCCTATATTTTCAGCTCACCTTTTCTATCTACCTTCCACTATTCTCCTCAGCTGTTACTATTTTCTAAGTCTGTTCCTTAGATTTTAGTACAAGAAATCACCTGTGATGGTTTTAGAAATATAATTCCCTAGCCCTACCCTTATTAGATTGAGGAATCTGCATTGTTATGTTTTAACCTGCTCCCTAGGTAATTCTCATACAGGTAATACACAGAGCCCATTTTGAAAAACAAAACTCTCATTTCTTTAGTTGCTATTGTTATTTTTTTCAAGAATGAAAGAGAGGGATAAATTGGGAGATTGGGATTGACATATATATATGTCAGTATATATAATACTGCTGTATATAAAATAGATAACTAATAAGAACCTGCTGTATAGCACAGAGAACTCTACTCAATACTCTGTAATGGTCTATATGGGAAAAGAATCTAAAAAAAAAAAAGTGGATTATGTATGTGTATAACTGATTCAATTTGCTGTACACCTAAAACTAACACAAGTATAGTTGTGTTACTAGCTGATTGTAAATCAACTATACTCCAATAAAAATTTTAAAATAAAGAATGAAAGAAGGAATTAAATGTAATTTTAAAAGATACCCTGACATTACTATTTTGCTCCCTTCCCTTCTGTGAGTTAACACATGAAAAAGGTTCTACTTAATTATTTGATGTAAAGTATATGCACATACGTACTCATGCATATGTCTATTTATATAAGAAGTGATGAATTCTTATCCCACCCTGGTGTTATGATGATTGATAGTATGTGACAAGAAAAAAAGTCTTTGGAAAATTATATATACCTAATGAACTTAATGATTATTTGCTATTTATATAGAAATAATCTGTAGAATAAAATATCCACATGTCAGTTCTAATTGGTCTTGAACATTTCATGATATTTGACTTCTGTTTAAGAGGTATTATATCTCTCCAGGATAGAGATTTTATTACAATGTGGTAATTATTGTGAAACTTTTTCTTTTTTGGGGGGATAGGTCAGGTTTTAACTAAAAACCTCCAGGGATATTTTAAAACTTAGTAAAATTGTAGAGCTTTCTTTTAAAAAAATTTTTTGAATGCACTTTAGCTTATGGCTTTGATGAATGCTGTATACTGGGTATTTAAAAAGTGTGTATTTTAAAATTTTACATGCTGTACGAGTGTGCTGATTGGAAAACAAAGAAAAATGTTGATTTGACATTATAAACTGTATTAAACCACATTAATATCTCAAAATATACTATTGACAACATAAAAATTATATGCTTTAAATTTTCAGAAAATTTTTAATTGTTAATGTATTTTAAATTTGAGTTCAACTTTATTTCTCTGGGCCCAGTGAAATGTCTTTAATTTTCTTTCCAGTACAGATCTTCAAGTAAAGTATTTAGGAAAAGTATGTTTTAAAAAAACCTTGAAAAATAGGAATTGTATATGATTAAGTAATGTATTTATATTTCCATATAAAATAATATAAATTAGTAACTTCTGTTTAGGATTTGGACTTGAATTACTATCACATCATTCTATTATTCCATGATATATTTCAACATGACTTACTGATATATGATATAGTAAAGCCTGTCTCACAAGTGACCATTTTCAGTTTCTTGGCAGCACAGAAGTGGAGCAGCCCAAAGGAACAGAAGTTGTGAGAGATGCTGTAAGGAAGCTAAAGGTAGGGCAAGCCCTCCAGATAAGTGTCTAGTGTATTGAATTTATCTTCAGTCATCAGTAGACTGGTGGAAATTCAAAGCATGAATAGCTCTGTGACAGATATGGCTTCACCCTGGTAAAAATGGTCTGTTGAATGAATATCACTAGATCAAGGAAACATATTTAATAATGACTACGTACACATGATTATTTTTCTGGGTGTGGAACACTCTTTGTATTTTTCTAAGGTATAATTTTTCATACTCAACAAAAAAAATATAACGGCAATATTTTATGTGTTGACATTCCGTAGCTTGCCTTTACTTTGCAATGTGGACTTGTGCCGTAACTCAAAGACTAATAATGGCAGAACAACTGTCTCTAAAAGTTAGAATATCATATCCACCAGTTGAAAGTGTAGAATTAGACTTAATTACAAAGCAGCATTTTGCTGTGACACTGTATGTTAAAGACGTCCTAATGGACAAATCCACGAGGATCTGGCCATATCTATGAGCAGACCTGGGGAACTGGTGAGAGTAAGAGCAGAAAAGGACACTAAACAACTCCACATACTCAGAATCAGCAAGTTTCCTGAGAAAATCTTAAGTAAGCCACCATGCATCCTTCGCATGTTTTTCTAATTGCATCTCATCCCAAAAGACATTGTTCCCTCTGAGATACTAAGATTTGAAAAACTCCTTCAACAGAATTCTCATGTTTATCTCATTAAGAAAATTTAACATAGCACTATTTTGTTAACACACTTTGCTGTTATTCTCTATGGTTGTTCTCAAAAATTTTTTTAGAAACAACCCTTCTCTGACTTTATTTAGAGTTCATCCAAAATTATTCCATAGGAGAGGTAAGCCTCTGTGCCAGGCAAAATCATAAACATAAAAAGTATTACTTTGCTTTGAGAATGTCATATCAGGTGGAATCTAGAGTGTTTAAATTGAGAAAAAAATTGAAGTGAGTTGGCTTGCTTTCTGGGTAAAGAAATAAAAGGTAATATTTTAATCCATTTATTTTACCTGACTTTTCCTAATTTTTTACATTTTAAAATATTTTATGTATTTTATATTTTACTTATTTTTAAAGAAATATACTAAAAGGTCCTAAGATGATCTCACTCCCATTTGGAGAAAAAAGGGACCAGCCAACCATTTCTTTTAAGTACTCATTAGGCAGTAATTTATACTTGTGCTTGTTTGGCAAATACTTTTAAGCACTAATAGAGAATTTAAAAAGTCTTACAATTTATGGACAACATTTAGAATAAGATTCTATTTAAATGTTCAAAATGTTGCACACTCTGGGTATGAATCCAACTTCACTACAACCAGGATGTTTTATAAAAGAATGATGATATTTACACTTAATGTTTCTTTATAACTAGGAGGTTCTTTATTCAGTGAACCCAAATCCAAACCCCAAAAGATTCAATTACGTATTGACTATAACAAAGAGATATTCGAGATGAAATGCTTTCTAAAAAATGGCTAGTTTTTAATGTACTTTTGTGAAACTTTATTTTCAGTTCTTATGTAGTTTCCTATTTGGAAATGTACTATGTTAATAAAGGAATGTGGTTTACAATAAGATAAAAATCATGCAGTATAGTTTAAAAATTTATACTCAGTTGATAATAGCTTTTGTCTTTCAATTATCTTCCAGAATACTTAATCTAATAAGCAATCTTTTACTCTATTGATTGTAAAAATTTTGTAGATCAGGAAAGTATATCTAAGGGTAATGATTCATGAACTAATGAAAATAAATAAAACAATGTTTTTTATTTACTTCTAAATTTTTTTTGTTTGTTTCTTTGTATCGAAGGGCAGATGCTACAACTCAAGAGTATATAAGAATATTTACGTTTATTTTAAGAACTTAGACCCTGGCTCCTGTTTAATTCTGTTGTCATGTAGAGATGACCAGAAGATGGTGCTATGGCTCTACTAAAAAAAAAAAAAAAAAAAAAAAAAAAGAAATTTGCTTATTAACCTTGTTTTGTGTACACATCCCCCATTTTAATTTCCTGCTTACTTTTCTTAAACATATGTATTCTGATTACTTTTTTATCCACTATAGTTCAGTATTATATTTTATTTGCCACAAAGGTAACATTTCATTTCTATTTAATAATTTTTCAAAAGTTTGCAATATTAATATATTGGCTTCTGACATTAAAGAAGAACTCAAAATTTATGACTAATACAAGATGATAGAAAACTTACAAGATTTTCAATAGTGTATTTTTTTATGCTTCTATGTTTAATGATGCCTAATTATTTTTCACGAAAAATTTTAAAACTTTGATTTATTTTATTGGGTACTATTTTTCTGTCATTTTGTGGAGAATTTATAGTTCATAAAGTTTTCTTAAATATTATAATTTTTATAAGTGTTTACTTTCAGAAATTCTATATTTGTCAAAACAGCTTATTTTCTATTTCTCAATCATGTTCAACAATTTCTATCTCTTAATCATGTTTTAGTCTACAATTTAAGAAAATTCCAAATTTTTCAAAAAGTGATAATTAAAAATCCCTTTTAACTTCTATATATTTAATATCATTGTTATTGTAAGGAATTTTATTTTTAATAGGGATTTATTTAGTTTTAGTACAACTAGTACAAATGTCAGAGGGCTCAATATATTTCATAAACAATCTGCTTGTGATATTTACATGTGGATGAATATTGGTATGTAGATCCAAAACTTCTTGATTTCCCTGGGAGATAACCAGGGAGCAGCATTCCTGGACCCCAATTTTAGAGGACAGACCCCTCACCCCAGCAGAGCTAACAAAATTACATGAAGCTACCTCAAGCCATGTGGCCTTGAAAATTACTGAAAAGTTCTGTTAAATCTAGGCCCAGCAGTTTCTCCACTTGACCTCACTCTCTCTGGGTAGCATAACACTCTGTTTTTGTCTTCATAACCAGTTATTTAATTAATGAAATACTTAAAGATCATTTTAATTGTAAACATACATGCATAGCTGGTATCCCTGTAAGAGTATCAGGAAAATTTTTAATTAAATCAATAATTTATAAGAACCACAAAAAGAATTTGAATTAATTCATTAATTTTTATTGCCTAATAATGTATATTCCATTAATAATATAGTTAGATTTCACTTTTTAAGTCCTTTGAGAAATGGATAGAAATTGTGTGATGATGATATTGAAACTCAGTAGTGCTCCCTTTAAAATTTCTTTAGCTGTTCTACTTACAAGTGGCATATATTTAACTAAGTACTTTATTTATTTCAAGTAATACTTTATCCTTCCCCATCATTTTGTGGTGATAAAGGCTTGTTTTTGTTTATTCATTTGTTGTATCCAGATATCCTCCAGAATTCTTAGGCTTTACCACCTTTGAATATTCTTATTGGATTATTATATTCAAGTTTTACTGGTAGATCACTCTGTCTAGATGACCAAGAAGTAAATTTACTGAAGCAAAAATGGAAAAAAATTTGCAGAAAGGCTTTTCAAGCATTAACATTCAAATAGTAAATAGGGAGAGAAAAGAATACAATGTGAGCATGAATGCATCTTCCAAATGTAAATTAGAAGTATTGTTTAACACAGTTGAGAGGTCTACAAGTAGGAAAAGAGACCTAGAGAAATCATGTTAACTGTAGATAGAATACAGTCATCTTAAACTAAAAAAAACAAAAAACAGGAATGAGAATATTAAACTTTGTTTAAAATATTATAGATTGAACAAATATAACCTTAAGCTTAAATGTTTTGCAACATTTGTGCAACAGTCAAGGCCAATAACCAGTATCAACCTTGATAAACATGAAAATAGAACTGGAAGCTTTGTTTTTTTCTAATTCAGAAAATGTGCTGGGCAAAAGAAAAGAGTTATTAGTAGATAGCAAAACTAGGTTCTAGGCCTGATTGCTACAGATGGATTTTATGACCAGGGTAACTGACTTCTCTGAGACTTATTTTTCTCATCTTTGAAATGGGAGGATGGGATTGGATGATCCCTGAATCTTCTTGGAGCACAATTATTTCATCTTGATATGAAGCAGAAGAAAAGGTTTCACAAGTCATAGATCAGATATTTTATGTTTATTTTTCTTTTTCTTTGTCTCGTTCTCCCGTTTCCCTGCTCTCCCTCTCTCCCTCCTTGCTCCCCTCTTTGTTTATTCTACTTGTAGCCACTACTTCCTCCCCTTGTTCATTTTTTCCTTTTTTTTCTGGCAGAAAAAACATAACAGATAAGTTTAATATTAGTGGTTGTTTTGTGACGGACTTTTTGGAAACTAAAAGAGGTCACAGGAATGGCTGTGTCCAGATGTGGAAAAGGCTTCAAGAGCTATTGCTCATTGTCTGTTTCTGGAAAGGAGCAGCACCCAGGAAGCCAGCTTAGACTGCGTCTGCAGCCAGCGATGGGACTGGCTTTGTTCAGACGTGTTCACGTAGATGGAAAGCAGCTGATTTATTTTGTCAGCCTCCATATGTGAAAACCCCCAAATTGCTTTGATTATACCAATACAGGAAGAAGATTATGAAGGGAAGAGAAACAAATTAATCCACTTTCTTTGGGAGAGAGCTGGGATAATTTTTAAAGGTCTGCACTGAAGCAAAACAAGTTTCTTAAAGACAAAAAAAGAAAATTCTCTGGCATGAATTAGTCACATTTATGTGCAGAATGTAAGACTGCTGAATACCGAGAAAAAAGCTGCCTGTATTTATAGAACAGGACAGACAGCAAACTAAAAAATTATTCCACCCAAAATGAAATAAAGCAAATGGAACCCTTCCCCTGTAACCCCCTCCCTGGATATCAAGGCAGACACTTCAAGGCATTCTTATATGCATTAATTATATTATTCTCCATGGCAGTGCAAAATCATGAAAAGAGAAAGAGGCCTTTAAACACTCTCTGCTCTGGGACTGCACTATACCATGTGTATTCACATTAGAAAGAAATACACAATGCAAATAAATATGACACACAAAAGAGGACTGAAACCCCATTCCGCCTTACAGATACTCTGTTTTGAGTCGTTAGGGTAATCAATATGCTAACAAAATGTTATACTAGGAAATAACTTCTTGAAGCCCTACAAGAGGGGTAATAAATACAATTTTTTTCAATAGTTCTCTTCTATTTCTTGAAAAGAAAGGTGGAGGGGGGGGCAGAGGGAGGAGAGAAGGAAAGTAGGGAGAGAATAGCATTGCCACATAAAAACAGGACTATTTTTTTTTTTAATTCAAACAGAAAGTCACAAAAATTATAATCATCCTCATCAGTTCACTCAGTCCCATGTAATTATTTTTTTTTTCATCTTGATCTTTTGTTAGCACTTTTATGAGTTCATCAGATTTTCATTAGAGTTCTGAAAATGCTTATTCATTCAGTTCAGCAGTACAGTCAGTTACCAGAAACCTGTACTTGTCAGAGTCTTTTCCATGAATTCCTTGAAGATGAAACACCCTTTTTTTAAAAAAAAAAATTATTTATTTATTTATTTATTTATGGCTGTGTTGGGTCTTTGTTTCTGTGCGAGGGCTTCCTCTAGTTGCGGCAAGTGGGGGCCACTCTTCATTGCCGTGCGCGGGCCTCTCACTATCGCGGCCTCTCTTGTTGCGGAGCACAGGCTCCAGATGTGCAGGCTCAGTAGTTGTGGCTCACGGGCCTAATTGCTCCGCGGCATGTGGGATCTTCCCAGACCAGGGCTCGAACCCGTGTCCCCTGCATCGGCGGGCAGACTCTCAACCACTGCGCCACCAGGGAAGCCCGAAACCCTTTTATAGGAACATATTTGCAAAAGCATCAGAGTACACCCAGAACTGTCTGTAAATGACAAAAGACTTAAAAATGACCACAGTTAAAGATTGGATGAAAGTTCATAATAATGCAATTGACAAGGAAATTTAGTTATTTCTGAGATATACATTTTAAAGTAATAACTAGAATTATGACTTATAACATTATACCAGAACATATAAGATTTTTAGAAATTTCATGTAATGTCTGAAACATTTATATTAACATATTTCCATACAAATAACCCAATGAAAGTTTAGTATTAGTTGTTTTGTTTGTTTGTTTTTTTATACTGCAGGTTCTTATTAGTCATCAATTTTATACACATCAGTGTATACATGCCAATCCCAATCGCCCAATTCAGCACACCACCATCCCCACCCCACCGCAGTTTTCCCCCCTTGGTGTCCATACGTCTGTTCTCTACATCTGTGTCTCAACTTCTGCCCTGCAAACCGGCTCATCTGTACCATTTTTCTAGAAAACCAGGACATTTAAATACTTCTAGACTGAGTCTAGTTCTGAGTGTTTTATCTGGGATAATTACTTCAATCCTTAGCTTCAGTTTGATTTCTAAATATTTGGGGGCCGTGTGGAGTTTATAAAAATACTTTATAATGGGCAATAATTTATTTAATGAAATTTCAACACTGAATATGAGCTCCAAATATATATTTGTTTCATTTTCTATAGAAACAGAATTACAGTTTTGTGAATAAATTTTCATTTGTAGTTTGCAAGACATATCAAGAAATCTGAAGGCCAGAAAATTCCGAAAGTTGAGTTGCAAATATCAATTTATGGAGTAAAAATTCTAGAACCCAAATCAAAGGTAAGGCTCATTTTTAAACATCGGAAGCACTCTACTCTTAAATTAATTGCAATTACACTCCTATTTTAATGAGTATTTTAAAATGTTTTACCAGTTGAAACTGTTTAGTTCTCATTTAACTACAGTTTAAAACTCTATAGGATTTATAGGGGAAAAAACAACATTTGGAATTGCTTTCTGAGTGGTTTGTTCTGCAGCCTATGTTTGGGATATAAAAATTTATATTAAAAGTGTATTCAACGGTATTTGGTCTTGTATTTAGGAATTTTTCTTCATAAGCTTGAAGGAGATGCATGTAAGTGTGGTTCACTGAGTATGAAAGAAAACAAAAGCTGTATGTTGTTTATTAAAATGTCCTGGACCGACTGTTATTGCCTGTAGACATAATCAGTGTGTATTAGTTTACTAAGCCTGCCATAATAAAATACCACAGACCTGGTGGCTCAAACAATAGAAATTTATTTCTCACAGTTCTGGAGGCTGGAAATTGGAGATTAAGCTGACAGCAGCAGGCTTGATTTCCTCTGAGTCTTCTCTCCTTGGCTTGCAAATGGCTGCCCTCTTGCTGCCTCTTCCCATGGTTGTCTGTGCACGCATACTCCTGTGTCTCTTTGTATGTCTTATTTCCTCTTCTAATGACACCAGTCAGATTGGAGGAGGGTTGACTCTGATGACCTTATTTTAACTTAATCACCTCTTTCAAGCCTTATCTCCAAATACAGTCACATTCTAAGGTACGGGGAGTTAAGGCTTCAACATATAAATTTGTGGAGGGGGACATAATTCAGCCCATAACACAGTGTAAATTTAAGGTTCTTGTATTTGAGAGCTTTCCCCCCTACAGATCCAATGGAAAAAAATTGGAAAATATAATCTATTCTAGATTCACATTTATTAATATGTACTTATTGTGGATGTAATTGTTTTCACCTAAAATTCCTATGTTGAAGCCCAACCCGCAATGTGACTGTATTTGGAGATAGAGCCTTTAGGATAATTAGAGTTAAATGAGGTCATAATTGGACCTTAATCCAATAAGACTGGTGTCGTTATGATAAGAGAAAGAGACACCAGGGATGCGTGAGCACAGAAGAAAAGTCATGTGAGGACACAGCGAGAAGACAGCCATCTGTAAGCCAAGGGGAGAGGCTTCAGCAGAAACCAAACCTGCTGACACCTTGATCTTGGACTTTAAGCCTCCAGAACTGAGAAAATAAATATCTATTGTTGAAGCCACTCAGTTTGTGGTATTTTGTTATGGCAGCCCTAGAAAATAAACATAATACTTTATCCACAATGCCTCAGAATTATTATTTAGTAATTTCGATAAGACCATGAAAGTCAGTTTGTAATAACTGACTAACATTCAACTCCAATTATTTTACAAATATATATTATCAATGTTTTCTTTTAATGCTGTAGCATGCTTACTGACAAATTAATTCAATTTGAAAGCCCAAAGAAACCCTGGCCTGTAAACAGATGATGAAAATATTTTCACAGGTCCGCAGTTTTCACTGGTCCAGCATTTGTCACCAATCCCTTCAATCTGTGTGCATAACAACCCCTGACAATGTCTTACTATTCAAAGCGTGGTCTGTGGGCCAGCAGTATCAGCATCACCTGGGAGCTTGTTAGAAATGTAAAACCACTGGTCCCATTCCAGACCTACTGAATCCGTAATTTAAGAAGAAACATAGTAATTGTTATATACACTAAAGTTGGAAGTGTTCTGGTGTAGTGCACAGGCTGCTAGGCTACGTGCAGTATCCTTCACTTTCAAATTATAGTCCATGGAATATTTGCATCAAAAATAACTGAGACATTTGCAAAAATAAGTCCCACATACTATCTTAGCCTACAGAATCAGAATTGCCATGGAAATTTTGCATTTATGTCTGAGGACAACCGGACAATGGAATGGATGCACCCACAGTTATTGTTCAATTCCAAAATAAGGAACAATCGCATTCTTTCAAACCTCTCAAGCCATGACTCTAAGACCTCCCTCAACTGTTCTAATTTCCTCCTAGTCTCCACACTCAATATTAAAAAAAAACCCAAAGAATTGGAGACCACTTTTGTTATGGTTATCCCAAAGTAACTGTTGCTGAGGTGGCTGAAAGCAGACAAAAGAAGTGATGAAAGGATAGTGGCAGGTCTGGTCTATTCAAGCTCATGTATATATATACAGTTTGCTGGGAAACAAGGCAGTTGAAATTATGGCTGAGATTAACTCATTAGGCAGATGGTAGTTACAAAAGAACAGTAGGCTAAGGAAGCAGTAAGTTATGGAGTGACAATGTAGTCAAAAATGTAGCAACCAAAGTGGAGTCTTATATGCAATTAAAAAGAAAAACAATCCTAGTACTGTATTTCCTTTTTTAAACTAAGTGGATATATAGTGGCAAATGTCCAGGTAGAGCAAGTCATTTGTAGGCCATGTTCCTGTTTATTTCTTCTAAACCATATAGATCCCTTTTGGAATATATGTGTGTGTAATTAATTCAGTTTTTTACATGAATTTTAGGACTTGTCAAAGCACACCTTGAAATACGTAAGGCTGATAATACACTTTATGTATCATCTACATGTGTTCTTGTTCTTTTTTTTTTTTTCTTTAATTATTATTTTTTATTTTATTTTATTTATTTCTTTATGGCTGTGTTGGGTCTTCGTTTCTGCGCGAGGGCTTTCTCTAATTGCGGCAAGTGGGGGCCACTCTTCATCGCGCTGCGCGGGCCTCTCACTATCGCGGCCTCTCATGTTGTGGAGCACAGGCTCCAGATGCGCAGGCTCAGCAATTACGGCCCACGGGCCCAGCCGCTCCGCGGCATGTGGGATCTTCCCAGACCAGGGCTCGAACCCGTGTCCCTTGCATTGGCAGGCAGATTCTCAACCACTGCGCCACCAGGGAAGCCCTCTTTTTCGTTTTGATTCAAGTCTACCCATAATATATCCTAAGCTCTAAAAATTTCACCAATACAATAATCTATTAAACCATTCTCCTATTATTGAACATATAGAATGCTTCAAATTTTTCATTAATTAATACAAAATTTAAGTATTTAGAAAATACAAATATGATTAAATGCAGTATATAACGAGAACATTGTTAGTGTTTAGAATCAACAGTTTAATAATGGCATATCTTTACAAATCACAAAATATAGAGACTTAAGGATACTGCAAGATGACTAACACTGATTTAGTATGTGGTGTGTGTGTGTGTGTATTTAAAAAGACACAGAGAAGCAGATCATAGGAAATGCATATGTAGCAAATGTTACCGGTTTGTGATTCTGGAGCCCACATAATAAGACTCCCATAATAATGAGTTTCCTGTTTTCAACCTGTCAACCGTATCATTATGTTCCCTAAACTTTTACTGTCAAATCTCTATGCCTCTCCCACCCTAAACCCCATTTACAAAACATCAGTGAGTTGGGATTCAACTCAGTGTGATTAGCCAACTGACTTTTGTTCATGGTATTTCTTACCCAAATCAATAACACCAATGCTTTTCTTCCCTGTCCCAAAGTCTCAATTTCCTATATCTAATAGCTAGTTTTAAAGAGACCCAATTTAATTTTTTCCCAAAAAAGTAAGTTTTCCAAACTTTTAACCAGAAAGAAGCGTCTCTATTTTCATCCTTGCCAGACTTGAAGAGTGATCTTAGAGTTTTAAAATCTTTGAAATGTCTTATAAATTCTATTATATTACATATGCATAGACAGCAACTGACCCTTTACTCATATATCACATGTGAATATAGAGTGTCTGACTGTTTACCTATTATAGAATATACCACTTTTTGAATCCATAAAAACATATAGGTAATCTAAAAAAGGGATTACCAGCTCTTCTGGGCATTAGTGCCCCTAGGAGGCTCCTGAGAATGCCGCTTGCTGGAGACCCCCTAGGCCTTTCAGATTCAGAATCTACAGAACAAGACTTAGTATCTATATTATAAAAAACAAGAAAACCTCCCCAGGTGACTCTGATACAGCCTGTTCACAGATATGCATTTAGGAACCACTATTTGAGGAGATGTGAGTGAATCAGAAAAAAATCTATCATATATTTTATTTGGGGTATAACCTGTAATTTAGGAAAAGAATAATTAAATATGATGGTCCTAAGATAAATTTATTTATAGTAAAATATACATATGTTTACTATACATTTATATAGTAAATATATTTATATATTTAAAAATTTACTCTTAACCAAACGGACTTGATAGAAAATAGACCATTTTTCTATACCATTTGGATGGATGAAAATGGAAGTGAAAAGCAATCTCAGTTGACTCCAATATCTTTCTTTCTGTGTCTTTTCCCCTTTTGCTTTTCTCACTTGTCCTCCAAATGGAGATTTTGCATTGCTGGAAAAAGGTGGTATAGGTGAATTGGGGATTTACTTATGTTTTGTTCCAACTCCAATAATATATCGTCAGTGTTAAAGGATAATTGTGTTCTCACTGTGCTTAATTGTATTCCTGAGTCTCTTTATCCTGTCTCACCAGAAATCAGTACTACATCATAAAGATGTATCACAGCAACAAAAATTCACAAAAGTAATAAAATTATAAGTTTCAGCACCCTGGTCTTCTTTTGTAGAAAGATACCTCTTGCCAGTCTAAACAGAACTTAAGATGATTCCCAACTGTCATAACCAAAGGTTTTCTGTGATCACATTGGTTGGTGAGTGAATGAGGGACTGCATAGGTTTCACCACCAGCTGTGTAAATGATGTGTTTTCATGTTAAATACTTGTAATTTCTCCTATAAATGGAAAAAAATGAATCCTTTTTCTATATTGTATAGCAATGATATGCCCTTTTTATGTTTAACATGATTATACAGTTAGTAAACTGGTGTAGACCTGCTATCAGTATTTGGGAGCTACAGTACAGCTGAAGGCCATCGTTTGACTGTATTAATAATAAAACAAAGATATGCCAGTGAGAAAAAGACTGGTCAATCAGGCAAAGTGTAGGAGAAGGATAGTCTCAGACAAACGTGGCCAGTGTCCATCTCAGCACTAACCACAAGAGAGGAAAGATGACTTCATCAGAAGCCTTAGTAAGTTGTTTACAGTCATACAGTATACAGCCTCATTTTAATTTTCATGCTTGCAAACAACCCTTTGATGACTTACCATTTGTTTTGTATGCAGTCAAGAATGCAGGCTGTAGACAAATTCTCTTAGCATTTATTTGTGTAACTTGTTTTATGTACTCATTTTTGGTCTGAAGGGCAGTAACGTGAATCAGAGTGGTAGAGAAAATCTCAGCAAGCTGGCACGTCAAACCCTGAACTCGGAAGGATGTAGTGACAGATGCTATAGTTGCAGTATATGATGTATATATATACATATATATATATGTATATATATATATGTAGTATTTATCTTTCTACTGATTAACAAGGTTGATTCAGTAATTTAGAAGCTGGATGTGTAGATCTTCTTCACTCATTGATCCAATGGAAAACATTACAGAAGTTGCAAGTATGATTTCCTTAGAAGAGTTTCAAGAGTGTATGAGTTACCATGAAGACATGTAATATGTAGTATGTTTCATATGAAATTGTGTACAAATGAAGTTATGTTTTAAACTGTAATGTTAGTAGCAGTAAGATAAAATGAAAAGTATTCTGGTTAAAAAGGGTTCTGCTAATTCTGTAACCTTGTGGAAGCATCTTAATCTCTCTAGACCTCAATATCCTCCTAACTAGAATTGCACAATTTAAAATAATGGTCTCTGAATCCCCTGTAGCTCAGGAAGCCCATGAACCTCTGATCCTCTTTTCCCTTGTGTTTTTCTAAGTGCTATTGAAATGACTATCTTAGTTTAATCCTGAGTCAGGAGGTTTATCTCATTACGTATTTGTTTAAGTTTGAGGTGTATGTAATTATAAAATCAAGGTATGACAGATGATGTTTCATAAGTTGTATGTTATTAGCACAGCTGGTATATCAGAAAATGAAAAAAAAAATCTCTTCAACTACGTTTATTTTCATCTGTGTTCACAGGAAGTTCAACACAATTGCCAGCTTCACAGAATATCATTTTGTGCAGATGATAAAACTGACAAGAGGATATTCACTTTCATATGCAAAGATTCTGAGTCAAATAAACATTTGTGCTATGTATTTGACAGTGAAAAGTGTGTAAGTATGCCAGATGTTTTAGGGTGGTTTGTTCTGCTCTACAAGCCAGGAATTATCTTGTTTCTGGCATTAGTAAAGTATTTGGAAATGAATAAGGTCTGTAAATACTTAACTACACTAATAGATTCATCCTGTCATGAGAATATGCTTCAGGATTTCATCCTTAACTAAATTCTCATGTTCACGGGCACAAGCTTTCATGCAAATTTCTTTTCTTAGAATGTCATGCTTATGTTATACATTTGTCTTATAATCACTTGATTTATTTGAAATTTTAAACTCAAATATGATTTAGTAATATGCATATAATGCAAAAGAGTAATTGCGACCAAAGTATTGATTTTTTTTTTTTCCAGAATGTGATGGATCTGATGAAAATAAATATTTTAAACTCCAGGAAATGAAATGTGTATGGCTTCTCAAAAAAAGTCTCCAATACTTTGAAAATCTGGTTCTTGATTTTCACTATTCAGAAAACTTAATATAATGAAAGGTGGTAGAATTGTATGGGCGTGTGTGTGTGCCTGTGTATGAGCTTGTGAATATAATCTAAAGTTCTTAGCAAGTAAGAACAATTAGAGAATTCCAAAGTTAAGTTCACTAACAGTTCTTTAATCATCTGGAATCTTAAGGAAAACCCCATTTCTTGACTACAAGCATAAGCTAATGCTAATCATAACCTAGTCCGAGGTCCTGTTATAAAACATAAGATGTGAATTCCAAGCACACGTTGTAGCCTTTGATAGCTTTAATTGAGGAAGAACATCTAACCTCAACAACATGATTGCCTTAGACAGAAAGAAACTTAATTTATTTATTTGCTCATTTTTCATACTGTCAAAAATAGCAGGGACTAATATTATCACTATTATATAATTTATTTCTCTGGTTTCAGTACGTGAGCTTCTTAAAAACAAATACTTTTATTTGTCCATATAACTCCTGCATCAGGTGAACAATAGATGCTCAATGAATTTTTTCTTTAAAGAAAAGACTATGTGGACAGATTTACAAAAGGTAGAGCAAGTTATTATCTGTATCTTTTAAACTGTAGTTCTTTAAACAGGCAAACTAATGTGCTAAGCTACTCAGCATCATAATATGTATTGGGAATTTGATGAATATATGAAACATCTCGTCAGAAAAATATGCTTATCCATATAAGACAATATTATGTGAACAATATGGCATTTTATATGAAATTAAAAAGTTGTTTTTGAAATGCATCCTATCGAATGAATGCATTATATTTAATGTCCCAAATGCTTCTTTTTTTTTTTTAATTTTTATTTATTATTTATTTATTATGTTTATTTTTGGCTGTGTTGGGTCTTCGCTTCTGTGTGAGAGCTCTCTCCAGCTGCGGCGAGTGGGAGCCACTCCCCAGTGCGGTGCGCGGGCCTCTCACTATCGCGGCCTCTCTTGTTGCGGAGCAGAGGCTCCAGACGCTCAGGCTCAGTAGTTGTGGCTCACAGGCCCAGTCGCTCCGTGGCACGTGGGATCCTCCCAGACCAGGGCTCGAACCCGTGTCCCCTGCATTGGCAGGCAGATTCTCAACCACTGCGCCACCAGGGAAGCCCCCAAATGCTTCTTAACCATGATTGCTTGCAGATGTTTTCTCTGTGATTGAGAAGATTAAGGTTGATACTTATTGAATATCTTCTATGTGTAAGATATTATAACCTTTTACCACTTATGACAAACAGTAAATTCAGTTGCCCTTCTTTCTTGTCTTACACATAGGAATAAACTTCCTTGGGGTCCTTTGAAATATTCATAACCCAAGTCCATTATAAATACTAGTCTTCTTATAACCTTATGTCACATGTTTTATCTTTCTTTGATCTCCAAATTTATTACATGATTATTTAAAATACAAGCTTGCTAGAATTCCCATGTACTTTTATTGTTTTCAAAGTATAAACTCTGTTACTCCCTGATCGTAATTGTTTGTAACTGATTTCCAGAATTTCAGTTCCTTGACCCATTATTCCTCTCTGGATATACCATATTAGCTTTCTTTTTTCTTGAAGGTTGAAAATATTTTCTTGAAGCCTACAGCAGTGGCTCACAACCATTAGTGTGCATAATGGAGGACCCTTTACAATACAGCTCATTGGCTCCCACTACAAAAAATAAGTTCATATTGATTCGTGCTGGAGCTCAGGAACTCTACATTTAACAAGTCCACCAAGTGATTCTGCTGAAGGTAGATGGAAGTCTGAGCTTTGAAAAGCAAGGATCCAAGATATCTCTCCAACTATAAGTTGGCATCACTTTCATTAGCTTAAAGAGGACATGTTTCCTCAAAGTTTCATTATATCATTTTCACCTCAAGGTTTTATTTGCTCTAATTATAACAATGTCTATATTCATAAAATTGATTTTATATGTATGCAGAATTTTGAAATGCCATCCTTTCTAATTCTCATTTCCTAGTTATTGAAAATTAAAACAGGAAAATAAATTATGGCCAAATTCACACAACTCTTCCTCTTATTTTAAGAAACCAAAGCTTGAGAAGTTGAGTGACTTTCCCAAAGTTACAAAGCTAGGAGATAACAGAATCAGGATTGAATTTTTTTTTTTTTCAGGATTGAAATTTAATACCTTGTATTTCCATTGTAACATTTGTCCAGTCATGTTATCTTACTCCCAAACTGTGACCTGTTCCAGGAGCCTTGTCTTATGTATTCATTATATTTTATCCTTTCAGTACTTCCATGAAATTGTTGAGAGTTTGAAAGATAGATGAAGCCCCTCTTAGCATGCCACGAGACTGGAGTTCACTACTTTGTTAACATGTTGTGTTAATGAGTCTCCCTCCATGGTGACAATGAGGATAATGTGGGGAGCTAGAGTACCCAGCCCTGCTAAGCAGTAATGAAGAGAGGCCAAGTAAGGAAGCTAAACTTCTATCCCCATCAGGCAGTAATGAGGCAGTGCTCTCCCATTCCCATTCCCCTCCTGGAACTGTGTCAGAGAGAGCCACCCAAACACAAAGTTTAAATAATTTCCAGCATCTCATAACATAATACCTAAAATATCCAGGATTCAATTGAAAATCACTCATCGTATCAATAATTGGAAAATAAACTAAATGAAAAAAGACGACCAATAGATCTCAACACTGAGATGAGAGAGATATTAGAGTTACCAGACAAAATTTTTAAAACAGCCAACATAAAAATAATAAAATAAACCATTACAATCACACTTGAAACAAAAAGTAGAAAGTATTATCAAAGAAATAGAAAATCAAAGCAAAGAAATTGAAGATATAAAGAAAACCCAACTGAGAATATTAGAACTGAAAAATGCGATAGCCAAATAAAAAACGCAGTATATGGGCTCAGAAGGGAGAGGACAGAAGAAAGAATCAACAACCTAGAAGATCAAAAAATAGAAAATGCCCAATCTGAACAACACAGAGATAATAAGCATACACATATGTATGCACACACACATGTGCACACAGGCATACACACAAAACAATACAAAAGCAAAAAACAAAACAGAACTTCAGGGACCTGTGGGACTACAACAAAATATCTAACATTCATGTGTCACCAGAGTCCTGGAAAGAGAGAGAAAAAAAGGTAGCCTTGAAAAAAACACATGAAGAAATAATAGTTGCAAACTTCCCAAATTTGGCAAAAGACATAAACCTATAGATTCAAGAAATTGAATGAACTCCAAACAGGATAAACCCAACTAATTCCACACCAAGTCACATCATACATAATCAAACTTCTGAAAACTAAAGACAGAAAATCTTTTAAATCAGCAAGAGATAAACTAGTCCTTACCTATAGCAGAAACATCAATTCAAACGACAGTGTATTCCTTATTAGAAACCGTGACGGCGAGAAGGAAGTAGCACAGTATATTTTGAGTGCAAACAAAAAAAAAAGGAGTGCTGTCAAACCAGAATTTTATATCCAGGAAAAAACATATACTTCAGAAATTAAAGAGAAATCAAAAAATTATCAAATGAAGGAAAACTAAGATTATTTGTCACTCCCAGATCTACCCTAAGTGAATGGTTAAAGGAAGTTCTCTAAACAATAAAAGAAGGCAGCTTGGAACATGAGGAAGGAAAAAAGAACAGGATAAGCAAGGATATGGGTAAATCTTTAGTTTTCTAAATTATGATTGACAGTAGAAGCAAAAAATACTTTCTGATATGATTCTAAATGAATATATAGAAAATATGTAAGGCAATTATATTATAAACAGAGAAGGTTGAAGAGATGTAAAGGCAGGTAAGGTTTCTACACCTCTCTTGAACTGGAAAAATGACAACACTAGTAGACTGTGATAAGTTGTATAAATATAATGTGAATTCCAGAGCAGCCACTAAAAAAGTTATAAAATGGGATACATTTTAAAATACTATGGGTAAATCAAAATTTTATTATAAAAATGTTTTAAAAACCCATAAAAATTCAGTGAAAAGAAAACAGAAAGAGAAAAAATAGAAATAATAGAAAAGAAAAATATTAAATGGAAATTTAACCTCTAATATATCAAAAATTACATTAAATCTAAGTGGTCTAAGTATACTAATTGGAAGAGATTGCTAGAGTAGATTTTTAAAAACCCAGATATATGTTGTCTTCAAGAAACTTGCTGCAAGTATAATGATACAGGTGATATAAGAAGGGTAAAAATAAAATAATGAAAAAAGATGTATCATGCAAAAATTATTCTAAGAAAGCACAAGTAAGTGTATTAATATCAGATAAAGTACACTTCAAAGTAAAGAAAATTATCAGAGACAAAGAAGGACATTATTTAATGATAAAAGGGTCATACCACCAAGAAGAATAACAATCCTAAATTTACATGATCATATCACAGAGCTGCAAAATAAATGAAACAAAAACTGATAGAACTGAAAAGAAATATAGGGTAAATAGACAAATACACAATTATAGCTGGAGACTTCACCACCACTTTTCTTAAAATTAATAGAACAACTATACAGGAAATCATCAAGAATATAGAACTCAACAACATCAACAACCAATGGAATCTAATTAACAACTAAAGGGAACTTCATTCAATAACAACAGAATGCATATTGTTTTCCAGTGCCAAAGGAACATGTACCAAAATAGACCATATCTTGGGCTACAAAACAAATCTCAAAAGTTTAAAAGAGTTGAAATTATAAAGCATGTGTTCTCTGACAAGAAAGAAATCGACCTAAAAATCAATAACAGAAAGATAACAGGAATGTCTTCAAAAACTTGGAAGTTTTGTTTTTCCATATGTCAAGAAGGACATCACATTTGTAAACATTCCATATGTTAAAGAGGAATCTTTAAGAAGAAAAACTTTAAATGTGTGAACTATATAGAAATGAAATAGAACATATCAGCATTTATGTGATACAGCTAAAACAGTTCTGAGAGAGAAATTTTAACAACTAAGTTAAAATATTTGAAAGCAGAAAGTTTCAAATTAATAATCTAAGCTCCCAGCCCAAGCACTTATCAAATTAAAGTAGGCAAAAGGAAGAAAATAAGAAAGATAAGAGAAGAAAATTAATGAAGTTGAAAACAAAAACAATGAGAAAATCAATTAAACAAAGAGCTGTTTTTTTAAAAGATCATAAAAGTAACAAAATTTCAGTTAAGATTGGCAAAACAACAACAAAAAAAAAGACACAAGTTACCAATATCTGGCATGAAACAGGAATTTCACTGAAGACCCTCCAGGTATCAAAAAATAATAAGAGGGTGCTATAATCAACTACTGCATACCACCCAATATTAGATAATTTGAATAGCCCTGTAACTATAAAGGAAATTGAATTTATAATTTCACACTTATTAAAAGAGAAATCTCCAGTCCTAGATAGTTTCACTGGAAGAATCCATAAAATGCTTAAAGAGGAGTTAACATTGTTCGACACAAGCTATTCCAGAAAATAGAAGAGGTGAGAGAATTCCCCAAATTCATTTTATGAAGCTATTATTTTCCAGACACCAAAACCAAGTAAAGATAGTGCAAAAAAAGGAAACTACAGACCAATATCCCTCAGGAATATAGATGCAAAAATTTCTAACACAATATTAAATATAATTCAGCAATATATAAAAGAATTATACACCAAGACCAAGTAGAGTTTGTTCCTGGGATGTAAGTTTTATTCAACATAAAAAATCCAACAGTATAATTAACCATATTAACAGGCTAAAGAAGAAAAGTATATGATCCTATCAATGTTTTAAAAAATATTTGAAAATAATCAACCCCCGTTCATGGTTAAAAAATCTCAGAAAAATAGGAAAAGAAGGAAACTTCTTTAACTTAGTAGGATTGGGGATTTTTTTGTTGTTGTTGTTATCAGACTCATATATAACCAAAATGTTTTTATTCTAAACAGCCAGTGAAAAACCATTAGAGTATGTCATTTCTGTCATAGATTTGTGGATATGATATTAGATGAATTTTAATAGCTTATATTACATGTTTATGGCAATAAATAATTATTTTCTAATATAGAACATTGTGTTTCTTGCGAAGTTAATATGATTAATATTTAATATTATAGGTGAAATTAATATAACTGATGTAACTGAACTTAATATATAATGAGGAATTTTAGACTTACAGGTTGCTCCCATAATCAAACTTTAGTATTATTATACCCTTAGAGCATATGTAAACATATACATATGTGTAAATATATGCAAAACCCATAACCTCCAGAATGATAAACATCTTATAGTTGTTACCTCCATGAAGACTAGAGGGGGCCAAGATTAAAGTTAAAGATCTAAAGGAAACTTTAAATTTATCTGTAATGGTCAAAGACTTTAATGTGGGTTATACATGTATTCAGGGAATTAAAGGAAAAGAAGGTAGTAATAAGTAAACATGAAAATTTCAGCATAGAAATAGCAAATATAAAAAATAATTAAATGGTTAGGTAGAATAACTGAAAAGAAAAAAAATAAGCTTAACATCAGATTTAGGATGGCAGAAAAAATGGTCAGTAATCTGGAAGATAGATGAGAGAAATTATCCAATCAAACGAACAGAGAAAATAAATAATAATAATAATATTGAATAACAGAGCTATAATCACCTGCTGGACAAGATAGAGTTCTAACATATGTGAAACAAAAATCACAAGAAGACAGGAGAGAGAAAGTAGGAAAGAAAAAAAGTACTGGCTGAAGAATTCCCAAATTTGGTGAAAATTGTCAATTTACAGATTTGAGAAACTTGACAAACTTCAAGCTGAATAAATTATAAAGAAAACTACCTGTAATTATATCACAGACTATCTATAAGAGAGTTGGAGAGAGAAAGAGAGAGCAAGAGAATGATTGAGGGAATGAATGGATCTTGAAATCATCCAGAAAATTTTTAAAAAGACATATCTTTACATACAGATAAAAAAGTAGTATGAATGGCAGCTGACTTTTCATTAGTATCAGTAGAGGCCAGAGGAGAATATAACAATACCTTTAACATGCATAAAGTAAAGAGATGTCATAACAGAGTTTTACACCCATTGAAGGCTCAAAATTTAAGTCAAAATATTTTGAGATAAATGAAACTGGAGTGATTTATTACTAGCAGAACTGTGCTTCAAGGTATGCTAAAGGAAGTTCTTTAACCCAAAGGGAAATGACACAAAAAGGAAATTCAAATGTGCAAAAAAGATAAAGAAAAAAAAGCTCTGGAAAAATTGTGACTAAATGTCTGTCCATTCTTTAAAAAAGAACTGGTTAAAGCAAAAATTGTAGCCTTGTATCATGATGTTAACAAATGACAGTAATAGCACAAAGGATGTATACTATTGGACTTAATAGACTTACACTATTTCAAGGTTGTTATTATTTATGTGAAATGATACCATATTAACTCTAAGTGGACTCTGGTAACTTAACGATGCGTATTGTAATCACTAGAGCAATCCACTAAAAGTAATTCAAATGCGTATAGCTAAAAGCCTATAGAGAACATATAATGGAAAACTAATTTTTTTAAATGAAATTTAAAGAAGGCAGGAAAAGAACAGCAACATAAAAGCAGGTGGACCAAATAGAAAATAAAGAACAACGTAAATGTAAAAATATACCAATCAAAGGCTGAGATTATCAGACAGCAATTTTAAAATGACCAACTGTTTGGTCTCTAGAAAACACACACTTTAAATGTAAAGAAAAATATAGGTAAAAAACAAAAGATTGAATAAACATATGCCATGCAAGCAATAAGTGTGAGAAAGTTGCTGTGGCTATACTCATATCAAAAAGGTGACTCCAAGGCAAGGAATATTACCAGACATTAAGAGATAGAGCCCACAGTGATTAAAGGACCACTGTGTTTCATTTAATAACACTGATTTTTAAGAAATGAAGGAGAAAATCTAACAATTACAGGAAGAAAAAGACAAATTGACACCCATAGTCATAGATGTTAATGCCATTCTCAGCAATTGACAGAGCAAATAGAAAAAAATAAACTTAACAAAATGAAAAAATAATATTCACCACTTTGATCTAATTGACATGTTAGAACATTATCCCAAGCAACAGCAGAGTATACTTTTTTTTTAATGTTTTAATTTAATTTAATTTATTTTTTTATACAGCAGGTTCTTATTAGTCATCAATTTTATACACATCAGTGTATACATTCAATCCCAATCGTCCAATTCAGCACACCACCACCCCCACACCCCCGCGGCTTTCCCCCCTTGATGTCCATACGTTTGTTCTCTACATCTGTGTCTCAACTTCTGCCCTGTAAACCGGTTCACCTGTACCATTTTTCTAGGTTCCACATACATACGTTAATATATGATATTTGTTTTTCTCTTTCTGATTTACGTCACTCTGTATGACAGTCTCTAGATCCATCCATGTCTCAACAAATGACTCAATTTCGTTAGTTTTTATGGCTGAGTAATATTCTATTGTATATATGTACCACAACTTCTTTATCCATTCCTCTGTCAATGGTCATTAAGGTTGCTTCCATGACCTGGCTATTGTAAATAGTGCTGCAATGAACATTGGGGTGCATGTGTCTTTTTTGAATTATGGTTTTCTCTGGGTATATGCCCAGTAGTGGGATTGCTGGATCATATGGTAATTCTATTTTTAGTTTTTTAAGGAACCTCCAAACTGTTCTCCATAGTGGCTGTATCAGTTTACATTCCCACCAACAGTGCAAGAGTGTTCCCTTTTCTCCACACCCTCTCCAGCATTTGTTGTTTGTAGATTTTCTGATGATGCCCATTTGAACTGGTGTGAGGTGATACCTCACTGTAGTTTTGATTTGCATTTCTCTAATAATTAGTGATGTTGAGCAGCTTTTCATGTGTTTCTTGGCCATCTGTATGTCTTCTTTGGAGAAATGTCTGTTTAGGTCTTCTGCCCATTTTTGGATTAGATTGTTTGTTTCTCTTAATATTGAGCTACATGAGCTGTTTATATATATTGGAGATTAATCCTTTGTCTGTTGATTCGTTTGCAAATATTTACTCCCATTCTGAGGGTTGTCTTTTGGTCTTGTTTATGGTTTCCTTTGCTGTGCAAAAGCTTTGAAATTTCATTAGGTCCCATTTGTTTATTTTTGTTTTTATTTCCATTACTCTAGGAGGTGGGTAAAAAAATATCTTGCTGTGATTTATGTCAAAGAGTGTTCTTCCTATGTTTTCCTCTAAGAGTTTTATAGTGTCTGGTCTTACATTTAGGTCTCGAATCCATTTTGACTTTATTTTTGTGTATCGTGTTAGGGAGTGTTCTAATATCATTCTTTTACATGTAGCTGTCCAGTTTTCCCAGCACCACTTATTGAAGAGACTGTCTTTTCTCCATTGTATATCCTTGCCTCCTTTGTCATAGATTAGTTGACCATAGGTGCGTGGGTTTGTCTCTGGGCTTTCTATCTTGTTCCATTGATTTATGTTTCTGTTTTTGTGCCAGTACCATATTGTCTTGATTACTGTAGCTTTGTAGTACAGTCTGAAGTCAGGGAGTCTGATTCCTCCAGCTCCGTTTTTTACCCTCAAGACTGCTTTGGCTATTCGGGGTCTTCTGTGTCTCCATACAAATTTTAAGATTTTTTGTTCTAGTTCCATAAAAAATGCCACTGGTAATTTGATAGGGATTGCATTGAATCTGTAGATTGCTTTGGGTAGTATAGTCATTTTCACAATATTGATCCTTCCAATCCAGGAACATGGTATATTTCTCCATCTGTTAGTATCATCTTTAATTTCTTTCATCAGTGTCTTATAGTTTTCTGTATACAGGCCTTTTGTCTCCCTAGGTAGGTTTATTCCTAGGTATTTTATTCTTTTTGTTGCAATGGTAGATGGGAGTGTTTCCTTAATTTCTCTTTCAGGTTTTTCATCATTAGTGTATAGGAATGCAAGAGATTTCTGTGTATTAATTTTGTATCCTGCAACTTTACCAAATTCATTGATTAGCTGGTAGCATTTTTAGGATTCTCTATGTATAGTATCATGTCATCTGCAAACAGTGACAGCTTTACTTCTTCTTTTCCAGTTTGTATTCCTTTTATTTCTTTTTCTTCTCTGATTGCCGTGGCAAGGACTTCCAAAACTATGTTGAATAATAGTGGTGAGAGTGGACATCCTTGTCTTGTTCCTGATCTTAGAGGAAATGCTTTTAGTTTTTCACCATTGCGAATGATGTTTGCTGTGGGTTTGTCATATATGGCCTTTATTATGTTGAGGTAGGTTCCCTCTATGCCCACTTTCTGGAGAGTTTTTATCGAAAATGGGTGTTGAATTTTGTCAAAAGGTTTTTCTGCATCTATTGAGATGATCATATGGTTTTTATTCTTCAATTTGTTAATATGGTGTATCTCGTTGATTGATTTGCATATATTGAGGAATCCTTGCATCCCTGGGATAAATCCCACTTTGTCATTGTGTATGATCCTTTTAATGTGTTGTTGGATTCTGTTTGCTAGTATTTTGTTGAGGATGTTTACATCTATATTCCTCAGTGATATTTGTCTGTAATTTTTTTTTTTTTTTTTTTGTAGTATGTTTGTCTGGTTTTGGTATCAGGGTGATGGTGGCCTCATAGAATGAGTTTGGGAGTGTTCCTTCCTCTGCAATTTTTTGGAAGAGTTTGAGAAGGATCGGTGTTAGCTCTTCTCTAAATGTTTGATAGAATTCACCTGTGAAGCCATCTGGTCCTGGACTTTTGTTTGTTGGAAGATTTTTAATCACAGTTTCAATTTCATTACTTGTGATTGGTCTGTTCATATTTTCTATTTCTTCCTGGTTCAGTCTTGGAAGGTTATACCTTTCGAAGAATTTGTCCATTTCTTCTAGGTTGTCCAATTTATTGGCATAAAGTTGCTTGTAGTAGTCTTTTAGGATGCTTTGTATTTCCGTGGTGTCTGTTGTAACTTCCCCTTTTTCATTTCTAATTTTATTGATTTGAGTCCTCTCCCTCTTTTTTTTTGATGAGTCTGGCTAATGGTTTATCAATTTTGTTTATCTTCTCAAAGAACCAGCTTTTAGTTTTATTGATGTTTGCTATTGTTTTCTTTGTTTCTATTTCATTTATTTCTGCTCTGATATTTATGATTTCTTTCCTTCTACTAACTTTGTGTTTTGTTTGTTCTTCTTTCTCTAGTTCCTTTAGGTGTAACGTTAGACACAGGTGCAAGCCTGTGTCCTTTGGTTGGAGCATTTAATCTGTTCACGTTTAAGGTAATTATCGATATGTATGTTCCTATGACCATTTACTTAATGGTTTTGGGTTTGTTTTTGTAGGTCCTTTTCTTCTCTTGTGTTTCCCACTTAGAGAAGTTCCTTTAGTATTTGTTGTAGAGCTGATTTGGTGGTGCTGAATTCTCTTAGCTTTTGCTTGTCTGTAAAGCTTTGGATTTTTCCATTGAATCTGAATGAGATCCTTGCCGGTTAGAGTAATCTTGGTTGTAGGTTCTTCCCTTTCATCACTTTAAGTATATCATACCACTCCCTTCTGGCTTGTAGAGTTTCTCCTGAGAAATCAGCTGTTAACCTTATGGGAGTTCCCTTGTATGTTATTTGTCGTTTTTCCCTTGCTGCTTTCAATAATTTTTATTTGTCTTTAATTTTGACAATTTGATTACTATGTGTCTTGGCGTGTTTCTCCTTGGGTTTATCCTGTATGGAACTCGCTGCACTTCCTGGACTTGGGTGGCTATTTCCTTTCCCATGTTAGGGAAGTTTTAGACTATAATCTCTTCAAATATTTTCTCTAGTCCTTTCTCTCTCTCTTCTCCTTCTGGGACCCCTATAATGCGAATGTTGTTGCATTTAATGTTGTCCCAGTGGTCTCTTAGGCTGTCTTCATTTCTTTTCATTCTTTTTTCTTTATTCTGTTCCACAGCAGTGAATTCCACCATTCTGTCTTCCAGGTCACTTACCCGTTCTTCTGCCTCAGTTTTTCTGCTATTGATTCCTTCTAGTGTAGTTTTCATTTCAGTTATTGTATTGTGCATCTCTGTTTGTTTGTTCTTTAATTCTTCTAGGTTTTTGTTAAACATTTCTTGCGTCTTCTTGATCTTTGCCTCCATTCTTTTTCCGAGGTCCTGGATCATCTTCACTATCATTATTCTGAATTCTTTTTCTGGAAGGTTGCCTATCCCCACTTCATTTAGTTGTTTTTCTGGGGTTTTATCTTGTTCCATCATCTGTTACATAACCCTCTGCCTTTTCATCTTGTCTATCTTTTTGTGAATGTGCTTTTTGTTCCACAGGCTGCAGGATTGTAGTTCTTCTTGCTTCTCCAGAGTATACTTTCTTTTTGAGTGCAGTTGAATGTTTACAAAGATCCTTTATATCCTGGACCATATTTTAAGACTCAGTAAACTTCAAAATTGAAAATTTTACAGAGTATATTCTCTGACTACAAATTGTCAAAATGTTTTAAATCAAAACACACTTCACGTAATAATAGCTCAAAGAAAGGTCACAAGAGGAATTATATTATTTTTATCTGAATAGCAACAAAATACAAAATATCAAAATTTGTAAAAGACAGTTAAAGCAGTTCTTAGAGGGATATTTATAGCTTTAAATGCTTCTATGAGAAAAGATAAAAAGTTTAAAAGTAATCATCATGCTCTTGATCTTGAGGAGTTAGAATAAGAACAAATTTAAAACAAAGTAAAAGGTAAAAATAATAATAATAAATAATAGAATCGATGATGTTGAAAACACAATAAAGAAAATTAATAAACCAAAAGTTGGTTCTTCAATAAGGATCCTCTAAAAAGACAGATCAAGGACAAAAATAAAGGAAAGCACAAATTACCAATACCAGAAACAAAAGAGTGGGTATAAGTACAGATGCTACAGTCTTTAAAAGGATACAGAGAGAAATATTATATAACTATTGTGCCAGTAAATTTGGCAAGTAAGATGAAATTGATGAATATTTGAAAAACTCCATTTAACGGAACTGAGGAAATAACAAATCTGAATATATGTATAATTAAATATTTTTAAAAATCTCTTGACAAGTAAAATAACAGATCCAGATAGTTTCACTAAGTTCTATGAAAAAAAATTATCACATAGATGCAGAAAAAGCACAAAATTCAATCCAACTGATGATAAAATTCACAATATCCTAGGAGAAAAAGGGATGTTTCTTATTCCAATAAGCACGTTAAAAATCCTGCAGGTGACATCAAAATTAATGGTGAATTATTGAATGCTTTCCTTTAAGATTGGGAACAGGGCAAGGGTGCTTATTCTCACCTCTGTTTAGCCTGGTATTAGATGTCTTGGTGAATAGTTAGTAAAAGAAACAAGAGGCATAAAGATTGGGAAAAAAAGTAAAACTATCTTTTTCACAGATGTAATGTGAATTTTTACAAAGAAAGTCCTATGAAATCTACAAATTACTATAATTATGAAGCAAATTTAATCACAAGATACAAGGTTAATATACAAAAATTAATTGTTTCTGTCTACTAGAAAAAAATAAGAATCTGTTTACTAAAGCTCAACAAACATGAAATAATTAGGATTTTTTGAAGAAGATATGCTGAAGTCGACAAACTATTGCAGAAATTAAAGAAGACCTAAAATAATGGGAGAGAGATACCATATTTATAGGCTGGAATGCTCAATTTAGTTAAGTGGTCAATTCCACCAAATTGATCTGTATATTCAATACAATCCTTATCAAAATCACAATGGGATTTTTGGTAGAAATAGAAAATTTGTTTTTAATATGGTAATATAAAACAGTGCAGAATAGAGAAATTAATCTTGAAAGAAAAGACCAAAGTTGGAAGACACATTTTACCTGCTTTCACAGGGTACTTCAAAGAAATCGTTATCAAGATCAGGTGATATTGATGTAATGATAGATAAATAATAAACAAACTAGATTGTAGAGACCAGAAATATCCACACATACGTGGGCAATTGATTTTTCCACAAATGTGACAAGACAATAATGGAGAAAAGAAGCCTTTGATAATTGGTATTGGAACAACTAGCTAAATATATGAAAAAATAATACTTAAAAATTAGTTCTTACTTATGCTACATAAAAATAACTTGAGATGGATAATAGATATAAAAGTAGAAGCTTTTATAGCCTGCTGCAAAACTTTCATTAAACATAGGAGAATCTCTCTATGAACTTTGAGTACACAATGATTTCTTAGAAGTGACCCCAAAAGCACTAAACATAGCAGGAGAAAAACATGATACATGGGACTTAATCAAAAATAAACATTTTCTATTAATCTATAAACAGTATTATAAAGTGAAATGGCAAGTCACATACGTATATCCGAAAAAGAGTTTGTATCCAGAATATATAAAGAACAAAATATCAGTAATAAAAAGACAAAAAAAACTAATAAAAAATGGGCAAGAGACTGTCTTCTACAGGGAGTTCATAATGAGCGGATAACAAAAGCCAATGATTACATGAAACTGGGCTAATATATTATTCAACAGGGAAATTCAGGTTACAAATACATTGCAATAGCATTACTCATCCAGTAAAATGACTAAATTAAAAAGATATCAATATCTGATGTTGGTGAGAATGTGGAGCAACTAGAACTCTTTTACTGCTGGTCGGTATGTACAATGGTACTTTGGAAAGCAGTTTGGCAGTTTCTTATAATATATATAAGAGACCCATCCTATGATTTAAATACCTAGAAAGGTATTCTTTCTAGGTATTTACCCAGAGATATGAAAACATATGTCCACAAAAAGATTTTACAAGAATGTTTGTAACAGCTTTATTTATAACTCAGGACTGAAAACACCAGAAACGTCCCTTGATAGAAAAGTGAAAAATCATTTGTGGTATATTCACTGGATGGAAAGTAATCAGCAATAAAATGAATGATACATGTAACATCTGAGAAACTAAAAAAGAAGACCGATACAAAAGAATATATAAAGTATGACCCATTTTTATAGATACAAGGACAGGTAAAACTGATCTATGGTGAGAAATTTGAGCAACGGTTACCCGTAAGAAATGCGATTTGACTAGAGGTAGGCATAGGAGAACTTTCAAGGATGATAGAAATATTCTATATCTTTAATGATATAGTGGTTATATAGGTATCAAAACACATGTGTCAAAACACACCTGATTGTACAATTATGGTCTGTGCATTTCATTATATATAAATTTTATCCCCTACCCCCAAAAAGTGTGAGGCTTGTAGAGTCAGATATTCTGAATTTGAATCCAGATTCTCCTCTAACTAATTATCAGATTTTAGGCAAGTTATACAACCTCACAGAATTGCAGTTGCATAAGTATTGTGGGAATAATAATAACCCCCATCTCACAGAGTCATGAGAAGCAAGTGAGGTAATATATGGAGAATATTTACCAGGGAGCTAAATGCTATCTTAATTAAAAAGACATGTCTTACCATAAAAAGAGACTATGGATTTTAAAAAATTATTATTGTAAACAAATAATTAATCATGAAGTCAAATGTTATTAGTGATGAATCAACCATATTACCGTTTAAACAATTTTCTGTCCTGTACACCTTGAGTATTTGAGGAAAACACATTGTCTTATTAAGAAGACACATTGAACTCATTTTAACTTTTTAGTATTATTTAGTATTCCTTAATATAGCTTTTTTTCTTTTCCATCTTTGTTGTAAGACAGATAGTCCTCATATATAATTTTAGGCATATATTTTGCATTTTTTGGTTTGTTGGGTTAAACACTATAAATATTTTTTATGGCTAAACGCCTTTTTAAACAAATAGTGAACTACAAAAATAACAGTGTCTTAAGTAATCTAAGCTTTATTAATAAAGCATAATTTCAATTTAGGTCGCACCTAGGAATCACAAAATTTTAGGATTTGCAATAGATTAGTGAAAGCAGGGCATTTTCAAGATTTAATATTGCTACCAGTTGTTATGTCATCTGGAGGTGTTATATTAAATATGAAATATTTCTGATGCATTAAATCAATTAATGCCTTTACCAAACTTCTTTATAATGTTAATAAAGTAAATAAATCTTTATTTACTCTTTACACTGTTCCCAGTAAGACACTGTGATACCAGTTGAGATATCAATGGAGAAGGAATGAACTGGTGGACTTAGGATATTTGTGGCAGTTTCTAGTTAATAGACCAGAGACTGATAATTGTTTATGAGGCCAAATTCAGGTGACAGCTATATTATGTTCAGTCGGCACTGTGTTTTACAAAAATATTGTTTACTGTCACTTAAAATTGGGAGCTTTCCATATGAATATTCAGATTTCTGACCTCATCTCACATATTTAAAATCGACAACTCTGGGTTGGAATTGTTCATTTCCACAAGCCAGAAATTAACTGGAACTGAGTAGCAAGCAGTTGCTTCCTTTAGAGAGGGCATCCATCAGGTTTTCCACAGACACCACCCAGCCAACCTCATTCAAGTTACTGCCAGGCTCAATAAACCCTCCTCACTAAGAAAAGGAAATAAGTATCAAAGCAACAAGAAAAACTGCAGTTGGCACTATGCTTTTATTTAATAGGCACTAAATATTTGAGGAAGGGAGGAAAACAAACTAGGGGGAAAAAATGCTATGATAAAAGAGATGAGAAGTTGGATAGGACTCTTGCTTCCAACTTCAACAGCTATTCATTTAATTGCCAAAACATTTCTTTTTTATGTTGTGCATGGGTAGGCTTTGAATTATTATGTTAGCATAGACTACTTTGCTCATTTACTACACGTCTACCCCTAGACATTGCCCTTTTGAAATACCTCATGTTACCGTTTTTCTTGATTCAAAGAATAGTCTGACATATTATTATTAAAATGCAAATCTTTGTTTGGTTTTTACAAAGGCTGAAGAGATAACTTTAACAATTGGCCAAGCATTTGACCTGGCGTACAGGAAATTTCTAGAATCTGGAGGAAAAGATGTTGAAACAAGAAAACAGATTGCAGTGTTACAGAAAAGAGTGAGTAAACTAAGCTTGTTATTTCACATTTATGTGATGTAAGTACAGAGAAACTTGCATATCATCAAACAAATTTAGAAGGCCTGCCATTAAATTCCCCCCACACTGATTGGAACTGCTTTCACTGTGTTCCTATAATTTTTCGTTCCTGATCCCCTGCACAGTTTTTAACCATTTTATATTGAATTCCCACAAGAACTTAGTGTTCTCATGTGACTTTGCTTCACTTCCTGATGCTTCTCATGGGGATCAGAGCAGCAGAAGCAGCAGATGCTGGGTAAGTGGTTTCCCATGCAGATCAGATTCCTTTATAATTAAATTACACCCTTTCTCCACTCTTTTCAAAATCATCATAAGCAAGTTTCACTGTCTTGCGGTTATACTCCAAGATTATGGGTACAGATTGCACAGTGCTACAAGAAAACACAGAGATGAGGTATTAGAAACATGAAATTTGCACACACATAAAAACATATTTTAAAATTAATAATATGTCTTTCCAGTGACCTAGAATTCTATGATATATCCCAAGCTTTATCAAATAAATTTCTCCCCGTGCACAAAAAAATACATTAAAATTTTAAATAATATGAAATCCTATTCATTAATATAGACAATTTAGCAGCCAATATTTTCCAAGAACAAATGTCTGAAGATTATTCAATAATCATTTGCTTTTTAGATTCAAGACTTAGAAACAGAAAATATGGAACTTAAAAACAAAGTACAGGATTTGGAAAACCAGTTGAGAATAACCCAAGTATCAACATCTCCAGTAAGTATATAGAATACGTGCATCTTTTCCTTAGAAATAAGATTTCATGGTGATAAAACATGTCTGGATCATCAACTCTTCAGTATTTCAAATAACACTCTGGGATCAGTCATTTTAAACTAAATGTAGATAGAGATACAAGGTGCTAAATAAGATTAATTTAAACGTTAAAATTACCTAGATAGCTCAGATCAGAGTTGTTTTTCCATGTTGCTCTTTTCTCTTTTCTAGAATAATTCAGCCCTCAATTTGGTCTTTTCCTCTTTGTGACATAATCTTCTTTCATTCCAATTGATTACTATTTACTGAAGTTGTTTTAATGACTGAAGCCAATCTGCCCTTGGAGTACTGAACTTCATTATAGAAGCTGGACTGTTAACACGATCGAATTGGTTTCTTATATTACATAGCAAGGGCTCCTACTGGGAGTGACAGAGTTATATTTCACATGCTAAAATCAGTGGTAGTCTCTGTAGACAACACTCAATATTTTTATAGTTAAATTATTTACTTTTGGTTTATCACAGATTTGAAATCATTTTCTCATCTTAAGGTATGATGCCATTATTTTGTGATTTTGGCTAAGGGAATTTTTTGGGGGGAGATAGAATTTAAAACAGTTGATATTTTTTTCTAGGCAAAATATACTTAGGAATTTTATTCTCTTTTAGAATCATCTGTACCGATATTCTCCATTAAAATGTATATTTTATTTTACATTTAGAAATTTTAATATGTAACTTTTGGCATGATACTATGAACTGAAACACAATTATAGCATTTACAAACTTCTGAAGAGAATTTTTGTTGCAAATTTTCATTTGCAAGTCGATTTTGGTTCAATCTCTAGGCTAACTCAACAAAAACTCCTTAGTATATATATGTATATAAATATATTTATTGCTATCTACTATTAGAATATTTCACCAGTTCATTACCATGAAGAATGTTTCTGTAAGAGGTTACATTTTGGGTTTTAAATTTGGTGTGCCATGGAAACGGGTCAAAAAACTTTTTTTTTCTTCTAAACTCACACTTTTCCATCTTCCACACTGAAACAGTTGGTATTTCCATTGCTTGGCATACAGTTTGTGACAGTGGGGTTGAGACAGCCAAGGTGAGAGAGGTTGGGAGTGAGGTTCCAATGTTGCACAGTGTACCTCTGTAATGCACAGTGAGGTGCCGGAGCATCCTTTTCAAGTTCTGGCTTTATTATATCGCTCCCTGTTTTTTGTCTTTACTATGATCATTATTTGCTTCTCATCAAGATGATGATATTTTCTTGCCTTCCCCATCACAAGGAACAGAGCATCAGCTCAAACTCTTCAACCTTCAGTCCCAAATGGAGCAACATTTTTTAGGTCTTGTTGAATGTCTTGTAAGCCATCCTGTGAAACAAATTAGGAGTATAAAGATAAATGAAGGAGAAGTTACTTTTTCAATCAGTCTTAATAAGGTAGTTTTTGCTGGAATTCATTGCATATGAAAAGTAGCTTTACTTCAGTCTTTATGTTTACAAAGGAGTAAAAATAAGATCCATCACCATTTTGGATGCAAAACCAAAGCTTATTCATTATGTATCTTCTTTCTCTAGAAAGAGAGCTAGAGGTATCATGTCAAGGGGCATGGTAGATTTGGGAAGAGCAGAGAGGTTTGGGACATGTTGATAGGGCAGCACATCTGCCTTTTATCTCCTGAAAGCAGACACTGCCCTAGACTAGCACTGGGACAACTGAGAAGGTGGGTCAGGGTTGGGGTTATGTGTGTGCACTGGTGATCTCACATGATTACCAAGTCAGCTTCAGAAATGGCAAAGGGCAGGAAGAATGAAGAAATGACACTCTCTTCAGTTTCCTGGACCCTCTGGCCTAGGTAGCCGTTAACAAGCTGTGAGCTTGAAAGTTGGTATGTAAATGAGCACAGACTATACGTGAGTATATTCATTTATTCAGCAATTCTCATTGGTAGAGTCAGTTATATAAAAAACAATAAAATTATTCAAATAGCCAGTTATTAGAATGGATTAACTCTCCTAAAGTTGTCATTTAATAATTATCATAGGCATCGTGTTCGTCTCAGCACTATGTCTCAATAGAACGCTTAAAAGACTATAACTAAAAGGTTGAACTAAAAAAAGAGAAATAATTTTCTCTAAATCATTCCTTTGCACTTAATACACATGTGCAGAAAATTTATTGCCTTATTGATCATTATGCAACTAGCTCAAATTATAACTTTGCAATCTACTTATATTCTTTCGTCATAGTAATATCTTTGTCTATATTTTCTCTTTATTTTAACTTTTAAAAAATTACTTGTCTCATAACTATTCAGCTCCTAGAGTCTCATTATGTGATTTTCGAAATTGCTGATGCATCTTCTTTAAGATTAAAAAATAGAATTTGATGCTTAAAAGAAAGTGAACTCAACATTTTTAAATTGCTAACGATACCTGATTAATTCAAATGGTTTTGAAGATGCTGTTATAGGTATTTATTAACTTGTTTTTAAAATTTTTTTGAAGAGAATATGCACAAATATTATTTTGCCTTTCATTTTCAATTTTAGTTATGTAGCTGAGAAATAAATTAATATAACACTAAGTCCATCTATATTTCAACCTGTTAAAATGATCTCCCTTTTTTCTGATATTAAAAATAAACTAAAATAAATAAAATTAAATTACCTACAGTTATTTAGTAAGTATGAAATATTGCCATGCTCTTAAATATCCACTCTGCTGAAGATTTGTTAATGATTCAAGCTATTGATACTGAACTTGAAAAATAATGAAAATTCCAAGTATTTAAAATATAAATTTATAATACATGTACCTCTTGTTTAATAGCTTGCAATGGGCCTTCAGTAAAGCAAATTTCTGTAAAGTTAGAAATGTTTTGCATACGTTCTTTCTTATGAAATGTGAGCATTAATTTTACAGGACACACAGCTAGGACACCAAGTACCTCACAGAGTCTAGCAAAATTCATGCACAGTAAATGACTATTGGACTTATAACTCTGGAAATGAGATTCTGTAGGTTTTGTTTGTTTGTTTGTTTGTTTGCTTGTTTTTCTCTCAGAGGACTGAAGACTAGAATGCTCCAAAATTGCTAAAGTTTTCAGCAGTTTGTTTAAAGTATTAGGCAGCAATTAATATATTAATTGAAGGAGCATGGAAGTAAATTATGAATGCCATTATGCACACTAAAATTACAATATAGGTGGTTTTGTTAATAGGATTAATTTGTCTTTAGATTCTTGATGGGTTTTCAGTGTGTAATGGTGAGAGGAACCCCCAAGACAGACGACTCTTCACAAATGACCAGCCCAAAACAGGCCTTAATTCTCTTGAGAGCCAAATTTTCCTAAGTTGCACAGAGGTAACTCTTTTGCCGACTCCAATTTGGAAGTGTTTCTCTATAAATAATTTACTACTATAGTGTGGTTCATAAAAATAAGTACTTAATACAGTAATTTTCTGAAATATCAGAATTTGCTAGTCAGACACAATATAGTCCACATCAAGCAACTGCTAGTCAAAGTAAAATAGAAGATTTATCTCTAATCTTAGCTTTAAATAGTCTCTTTGAGAAGAGGGAGCAAAGAGAACAAAAGTCGGAATGGAATCTTGGGGGTTTTGTGGCATTGAAAGTAATGTAGAAAATGAACATTTTGTAAATTACTGGTATGGATGCTATTCTTCTTGTCAGTGTGTGATGAAGTAGCAGATAAAGTCAGTTACAGGAAGAATCAGAAAAATAAGAAACATTTTTGGTAAAATTTGATTAGATAACTAAAAGATCACCAGCCATCTACCCTAGTAAGCAGTCCAAAGTTAAAGTTGAATTTCTGTAACATAGAACAATAGTTCAAAGGATCAGGTCTTCTAATAAGAAATTTCAGTCTTATAGATATTGATCCAATTATTCTATATTAAATCATAGATTAAAAGTGTGAGGCCCTGTTGAGTAGAATCTTCCAGATGGAGAACCTTTGCACTCTAAGGAGTCACTGTGTAGGTGAGAACATAGATGTATTTCTCTAGTCTTCTCAGAGGCACCCGAAGGAAAGGTTGCTATTTCTTAGGTGCTAGCCTGCCAACCACTTACGTCTTATGTACATCAGTGTGAATTGGTCATTGATTTATTTTGAAGATGCAAACTAATTTTAGGTTCAAGCTTTTAAAGAAAATCTTCAAGAATCCTAAAAAGTTCTTTCAAAATTTACAATTGTGTAAATTTTAGTTTTGTTTTTCTTTTTCCTAGTCCCACTAAGTCATCACTGGTATTTTGAAATAGCAGCTTGGTGACATATTTTATGTATTAAGATGCATATCACTTTGATTTTTATTTTCTCACATTTGCCAGTTGCATACATTTGATATAGTTGTGATCTGTTATGGCAGCTTGTAACACATTTGTTAAACATCTTATATGACCATATGATATTCTAGGCCCTTGGGTTTTAGCAGTATATGAATTGCAGCTGCTATGAAACTTACATAGTATGGGGAAAGGCAAGGAGATGTGTAATAAACCCATAGCTAAATGAATAAATAAATTTAGAAATTTGGATCTTATATAAGATCCAAATGAGTAAATATGAATAAAATATAATAGAGCAGAATTGAAGAGAATGGGAGCTTTTGTTTAGAGACAGTGATCTGGGAAGTGCATTCTGAGAATGTAGCATTTAAACTGAGACCTGAATAAAAAAAAGTTAGTTAATACAAAGGGCTGAAAACAGTGACAAGAACTTTGTGCCTGGAGCATAGTGACAAAGAGACAAAAAAATTGAAGAGAGTCAGAGGCTAGATTTTATAGGGCCCTGTAGGCCATGTTTGTCTGTTTTCTTTAATTGCAGTGAGAAGTTACTCAAAGGTTTTTAACAGATTTGGGGATCAGCTGGCTGCTGTATGCACCATGGGCTGTAAAGAGGCCAAACTGAGGTCCCCAAAACTGTCTAGGAAGCTATCTCAGGAGTCTAGGAGAAGGAGAAGAGTAAATTGGCCTAGAATTCTATCAGTGGGGATGATGTATATAATAGCTTGATATATTTTGGAAGTAGAACTTGCAGGATTTACTGATGGATTGGCCGTGGACTGTAGAATAAAAGAGGGTCAAGATTGCCCCTTAGGGTTTTATCCCGAGCATCTAGGCGGTGGTGCCATTTTCCAAAATAGATGTGACTTGGGGGAGGTGAGAGTGATAACCAATCAGTAGTTCACTTTTGTTCGTGTTACTTCTGCCTACTGGGTGGCCGATGAAGACATAAATTAAAAGTTTGAATATTCAAATCTGGAATTCAAAGAAGAGGTCTGGCCTCATGATACAGTACTTGAGTTTAAAAGTTTACTCTTTTTCTATCATCATTTGGACTGTTGTTTATTGTTTTAGTTAATACACCCAGTATAAAATTTAGTGTGAGATTATAGAGTAATTTAGTTCTAGCTAAGGAAAGCAAAATACTTTTTTTTTTTCTTTTGCTCAGGATTAAAATTAAAAGACATTCCTAACTACAGAAATGTATATTGTTAGTATATATCCCAAACCCTTTTTTCACTTAAAACCAATTCCTCATAATGAATGAAGGACTACTCCTATTTTTCATTTTTTTCATGTGTAAACTGACGTGCTGTTTTTAAACTTGTTCTTAACAAACAATGCTTACAGGTCTCCTAAATATCACTTGAATGATTCAATCTTGGGTTCCTTTTCTGGCAAATGAAATATCCTTGATAGTACATATATTACATACCTCTGTATCATACTGAAATTGTGGAAATCTTTTCATTGGTTTTAGAAGTTGGGTCTTCATTTTATACAGTCATTTAGATATACTGAGTAATTTCCGTTACTTGACTGTGCTGTTTTCTTTTTGCTGTGTTCTAGCGGTTTGGCAATAGATTAGAGGTTAGGTTTTCCACCGTTTGGTACTAATTAACTAGGAACAATCTGATTTCCATTTATTACATAAACATGGCAGTGCTGCCTGTATTTATGTCAGAAAAAAAGGGTTTATTCTGCCCTCCTAGCCTCATGAACGCCTCCAGAAGATTGTTCCATTATAAGATGTGGGCATAGCAAGTTAAATCAAATTGTTCTTCTGGATTCTTGTGTCTGGATGCTTGCATTTTATTTTTCTGGCTATAGAAGGTTTTAACCAAATCAGACCTTTGCCAGGAAGTTAAATGAATAAAATTGTAGTCCTAAGAAATACTGGACTTTCTATTGCTGAGTAAAATAAATGTCTCCCTTTCAATTAAACCAAGTGTTACTGGATAAAATTCTACCTTTACATAATCAACTGTGTGGCCACTGATTAGGCTTGATAGGACAAATTATAACCTAAAATGTGTATTTCATTGTGGGTGAATAAAACTGCCTATTTATCTTCCTCTGGGGTTTTCTCAACTGCTATCGAAGTCAAGATGGACAAGAGCAGATTGTGAGAACTCTCAATTATACAACAAGCCAAATGTGAATCTTTAAACAAAGGCATAAATTTTAAGCATGAACATTGATTCAAGAATGTTTGTTGCCCACAAAAACTGATGACTGGTTCACAACTTTCACAATTGTTACTTGCACAAATGATGGTTCTAAAGAAGTAAACCCTGTGTAATGGGAAGAAAAATATGCCTGTATTTCATTCCACTTCTGACTGTGAGTACCTAATCAAGTCATTTGATCTCTCCTTGTCCCAGTTTTCCTCTTTGGGATATGTGGATGATGATATCCATTTAACTTGCAAGATTCTTGTAAGAATGTGTAAGATAATAGGTCTTACAACTAAGAGACCAATGTAACCAAACTGTGTACCTAGAAGTCAGAAAAAATAACATACGTGGAGCTATAAATTCTAAATTCTAGAAGTTATTTATCTTTTTTAACACCTTTATTGGAGTATAATTGCTTTGCAATGGTGTGTTAGTTTCTGCTTTATAACAAAGTGAATCAGCTATACATATACATATATCCCCATATCTCCTCCTTCTTGCGTCTCCCTCCCACCCTCCCTAGCCCACCCCTCTAGGTGGTCACAGAGCACCGAGCTGATCTCCCTGTGCTATGCGGCTGCTTCCCACTAGCTATCTATTTTACATTTGGTAGTACATATAAGTCCATGCCACTCTCTCACTTCATCCCAGCTTACCCTTCCCCCTCCCCGTGTAATGGAGTAGAAGTTATTTTTGAAGATTATTTAAAAAGTGATGCTGAAAATGTGCCATAATAGTGAACTTCAAAAGAATGAATCAGCATGACAATACAGAAGGATTTGTTAGAACATTTTACATTACCTTTATATTTCCCCATCTTTAGTGTTTTTTTTAATAATCGAAGTATCTAATCTTTAATGCAGTTTTTTTGTTATTGTTCAGATGTATTCAACATTAACTGACAGGATTCAAATGCTTGTATGACATTTCACCATTGTCATGTTTAGGCCAAGCTCGGAATTGAAATATTCACCGTGGCCTAATGCACCAAGCCTCTACTTACTGAAAGAAAGAGCTATAAAACTACAACAACTATGAATATGGGCACTCATTATTAATATGTCTTAATAACCTAATAACTTCTGCATAATTAACATGTAATTGTTGAACATAGAATTCCTCATTCCCCTTAGTATAATAATTCAGAGGCTGTGCACCTTCCTGAAGACCAAAGCACTTAGAATTATGAGCATAAAAGGATTAAACAGTAGTGCCATAAACTTCTGTGGGAAACTCCCAAAATTTTGGTCTCTAGCCATCTGTCAAAATACTGACAGAAGGCACAACATAAAAATATCAAGCCATTTTCATCTGAACTATGTATTTCATTTCTTAAAAAAAAAATCCTCAACCACTTAAAAATGGAAGATTAAAAAATGACTAGTTCCTGAACCCTTAAATTTAGAGACACTACTCAAAATATTTATCCAGTGCCAAAAATGCCACTGTATACCATTTAGGGGCTGTAGTCACATATTCTTATTTAATAAGTGTAATAGTTTGGTGCAGAATCAAATGCTATTGAAATATGTCTATATACTTAGATTTCATTCTTATAAGGAATCAGATGTAACATCTAATTCCCTGACTTGAATTATTTCTAAGTTAGGAATGACAAACACAAATGTCAGCAGAGCCCAGGCTGTGGCCTAAATAAATGTGTGAAATGGGCATGTGTGGAGTGAGGAGTTGGAGAGCAGACACCAACTTAAAAGGCACAGCTATTTGCTCAATACCAGTCTGTTATTTTTACGCAAGTTTGTGGGTCCACTTTCTTGATTTTCTAACTTCTAAACAAACTCTCTGGATTTTAATGTACAACCTCTTAATATTAACCTGTAAGCAACTGAATCAAGTCCTATTTTAAAGACCTATGTGACCCAAACAAAAAACCTTAGTTGACCAAATCTAGATTACTGATGACCCAAAGGAAAATTGTAATAATTAGTGTTAGAGTTTTAAACTTTAGATACCAAAATTATTGATAGATAGCCCTGCTTTAGCATTTTGAAAGTGAAAATACTTCTTAATTGGGGTATTGAAATATTTGATTATTTTCATATTATATACATTCTTCTTTTATATAAGTATACTTTCTCAGAGGAAGTAGAATACAAATATTAACACCATGAGAAAACACTAGAGCACTTTTAAGTTAGGTTATGTTGGCCCTCAGTTTGTTTTGAGGCACCTGGTAAAGATGTTTTGATGAATACAAGTCATAAAACAATATAGAGTACTCCCATTTATAAGCCAAATGATACCAAGGACAACTTCCACTTGACATCTTTTTACGTTTTACTCAGTACAGACATCCTTATCAATTTATAGTTTAAGTTAAAAAAAGTTTATGTAGTATACATTAAACAATAAATATTCATTGACATTATATGTCAAGTATTCTAATTTGTTATACAGAGTATTTTAGAAAAACAAAGCTTTGTCCACCAGGAGCTTACAGTTACCTATAATTAAATAAAAGGTGGCCACCAACTACAAAAGTTTACAGTGAATTATATAGACCATGAAATAGATCTTAAAATTATATACATACATGCATACATGTATACATATCTATAGATAGATAGATCACTATAGAGATCAGTAGGGAAAGCAATCATTATGTAACTGTATATGCATATTAATAGAGTGATAAATTACATAATTCAGACCATCAGAGACTTGCTTCCATACTGAGTTCTTTCCTCAACTTAAATCTCTCACTTTACGCTTCCATTTTTCCCCCTCTGCTTCCTGAAATGTGTGAAGAGGTGACTCCTAAAGATTCTTTCAAAGTTGTTTCTCCAAACTATAATTTTAGTTACAACCTTTCACCATGACGTTTATCAAAAGCCAGATTTGTGTTGGCTGCCTCTGAGTCCTATTAGTGTTGAAAAAATCTCTGCAGTGTGACTTGTAGCTGAGAAGTCCGCCTCCAAGTCAAATCCTCTAGGCCCTACAAAGTTACAAAGGCTTTCCATGGCAAGCCACATGGGAGAAAGCTGCCCTCCCCACCCCAGATTCAGTGCACTGCTTGGAGGAGTTGTAGTCAGGGACTCAGCCCCCTTCACCACCCAGGCTGGCCACACTATTATGCATTAACTGCATTCCCAGCCCAGGTGCCTCCATTCAGAGGCCTCCTTATTGGAGGCCCTTGGCCAAGGCCTCTCTTAAGTGCTTCATCTCTTGGGGGCCTTCAAGATACTTTTCTCCACTAAGATTCAGTTTTCAGTATTTTCTACTCCTAGTTCTTTTCCCTTTTCTTCCCTCTGCACCCCCATCTCCCCCTCCCCAAAACAAAGCAAAACAAAACCAGCAGAAACCTTTTGTTCAGGGCTCCCTCCGGAGAGAGATACTGTCCTGCTTCTGTAATGATACTCCTGACCTTTGCCCAGTGCCATTCACTGGGGAAAAATGGGACATTGATGGAACCAGAACCTTCTTTCTGGCCTCTTGCTTACACTCTCATTGTAAGTGAATAAAGGCTCAATTATTACATACTTTCATTTTGGTTGTTGTTTTAACTGACCACTCTGACATCTGGCCACTCAGCTCTGTCCCGCTCAGTACTTGACAGTAGCTTTCCATGATGTAATGGAAATAGCTTCCAAAAGTCATCCAAAGACTGATGTGCAGACCCAGTACAGTGTACTAGTTGCTTATTATTATTTATTATCTCTCTGATTTACTTGAGATGCTTGACAACTCCTTCTGCCCATCCCTCCAAAATTTTACCATTTGGAACTTACTACCTATAGAAAGGGCATGATGATTGGAGTCAGATTGCTTTGAATTTTGGCTTTGCTTCTTACATACATAGGAGTAGCTCATAAAGAGTTTATGGGCCTTGATTCCCCTATCTTTATTATAATATGGATGTAATATTACTAATACTAATACTTCAAATGAATTTTTTGAGGATTAAATCTAAAATGTATGTTGTAGCCCTTTTTGAAAATTCTACAAAGTCTTAACTTATACCAGACTTTACTCCTACATATTTTTTTCTTGTTGATGTCCTTCCTTTTCCCATCTCAGTACACAGAGGCTCTCTCAGAAATAAATCTTTAGGCATTTGTCATTTTTCTCTCCACTTTCTTCCTCTCAAGTCATATTCAATGTGATATTTTATTTAAATATCTAAAAATGTAATATTACAGTGAAAAATCATCAAATTAAACAATCCAGAATCTGAAGACTCTTGCAATAGGAAAAAATCTACTCAAACTGTTTGTTTTAATTTTAGTAAAGTTATTTTGAAAGTACTTATCATTTTCACAAAATATCCTAATACATTTTCATATATACTTTTTTCTTTTTCCTCCACATCTTCTTTCTTCTCCTTAGTATATTTTTCTGTCATTCCTTTACAGCTGCTGCACAAAATGTCTGATCATGAGCAACACGGGTTTCAGAGATGCTCACCTTCTTTCTGGCATAGAACTGATGATTCATCTCCCTGTCTAAATATTTCTTCCATTACTGTCACTCCCGTCAACTCGCCTGATTCCAGACTATCATTGGGACTGTTAATACCACCACCTTCTAAATGTGGCCTTTCCAAGCCAATCAGTGAGAGCAGCATCCCAAGACCTCATGTAATTCGCTAAATAGAAAATTCTTTTTATTATCCCACTTATTTTTTTAATTCTGCCAGAATATGCCATTTATATAGTAATGAAAAAAATCAGGTATGTCTTGAATCGATGTGATGTGATCTGGGGTCCTTGTGTGCCATTTTTGCATCCTTTGGTCATCTGATATCAGAGAGTTTCTAGTAGAGAGTGGTGGTCCAAATCCACAAAAAGATGAAATAGGACAGGGCTTCCCTGGTGGCTCAGTGGTTGAGAATCTGCCTGCCAATGCAGGGGACACGGGTTCGAGCCCTGGTCTGGGAGGATCCCACATGCCGCGGAGCAACTGGGCCCGTGAGCCACAACTACTGAGCCTGCGCGTCTGGAGCCTGTGCTCCGCAACAAAAGAGGCCGCGATAGTGAGAGGCCCGCGCACCGCGATGAAGAGTGGCCCCCACTCGCCACAACTAGAGAAAGCCCTCGCACAGAAATGAAGACCCAACACAGCCAAAAATAAATAAATAAATAAATAAAAATTAAAAAAAAAATGAAATAGGTACTTTCAAAGATCCATCAGATATAGCAATTGGGAAATTAGGCCATTGTTGAGACTCGCAAAAGCTGTTTCAGTAGAGTTCAGCGAAGAGAGCAAAGTCTGGAATGATCTGAGTTGAGGCTTGGATGAAGTAAAAGGGCAAGAAATGTAATAGCTCCTTCAAGGACCTCAGCTTTGAAGGGAAGGGAAAGAGAGATGAGAGACGAGAGGAGTAAAGAGGCACTGGGTAAAGACCTTTTTGGTTGGTTCGTTTTAACAACAGTCAAGATCTGAGTATCTTTATATCTTGACAAAGAGGAGAGAGATGGAAGCCAGGGGAAATTGAGAGAGAGGTTGATTAGGAGAACAACATTCCTGAGTAGGAGGAAAGAGCTGAGGGATAAAGTTGCCTCCAAGTCTTTGGATAGTATTTGTAACTGATAGACTATCCATTAAAGTTAAAGTAAGTTGCTAAAGAAAGGGAGATGACAGCAATTTTCCTGCATGAAAAAATGTACTAACAGGTTTTTTAACTGAATAGCAAATCTATCACTCTTTACACACAATCAGCCTTTTTATCTTCACTACCTGCATCATCTGTGAACCAGTAAATAAATGTATTCTGAGAACACAAATTATAATATGAACCACTCTAAGCAATTCTAAACAATGTTCATGTTCTTATAAGAAAAATAAATTTTTCTCACTATTTCTCTCCAAAATGAGAATTCTCTTTCTTTTATATCAATAGATGATATATATATATATATAAAATAATTTTTTTCCCTATATGGCAATCAAAGTGATGATTGTCTCATTCTTACATTACATCCTAGCCCAGACTGGCCCAGATAACTTAATCATTTTGTGATTATAATTTATTTCACAAGGTAGCTATTTATTGCAGAAAACGATGAAATCTTATTCTAAGAAGAAAAGTCACTGCAATGAATATAATAGTTGGCTCCATTACAGTTATATAAGTACAAATTAAAATAGACTCCTTAAAATGTTTTTAAAATCATTATCAATTGCTTTTGAATGGTTATATTTAAGATGCATTGCTTATGTTCGGTTATTTCTGTCTAAATCTTGTAATCTTGTGCAAAAGACATTACTGAAATCAGGGTTTTATGTAAATAGTTTCTAACATGTTTTCAATTCTCTGATATAAGTGGCAATTATTTCTAGATATACAAAAAATCCAACATATCTTTTATATCTGTCTAGAATAGTATTGTCACCATTTTTGCCATCATCTTTGAGAACGTTTTTGCAGAAATTTTCTTGCCAATGAGCATTTAGCATAAGTGGTTGAGTCATATGAAATTGCCAATATGTAACTATTTTTGATCTACAGAATGGCAAGTTCATATGACTCAACTGCATTTTTTGTTGTGCTTATATATGTTTTATCTGTGTATGAAATATTTAACATTATAATGTGTCTACATGGAATACTACCCTAATTCATGTTATCTTCATTGCAGGCAGGCAATGTGACACCTAAGTGTCCCTCCACTGACATCTTTGATATGATTCCATTTTCTCCAATTTCACACCAGTCTTCAATACCTACTCGCAATGGCACGCAGCCACCTCCAGTCCCTAGTAGATCTACCGAGATTAGTAAGCTTTCTAAACAAATCAATATTCTTTGCTATATTTGTGTACATTTTAAATGTTTAATTAGCACTTTATGGGAAATTATATATCTTCACAAGCTCACTAAAAATTTTAATCACCGAAGAATTATGTTTATATATATGTGCCAAATTCAGTTATTTATATTTTACTTAATAATTGAGAGTATACTACTAAAGACATCACTATTTGCATTTGAAACTATTTTATGAAAAATGATATTTTGGTATAGGGTTAGTTACCTCATAATACAAAACAATTATGTTTTTTGTGTTGGAGTTATATTTTTAATGTTTTTTTTAATGATTAAGAACAGTCCTGTGGTAATTATTTTAATCATTTTGACTCATCATTTAGAACTCAGTTTAAATTTTTTTTTTATCATAGAGTATATGGATAGTCTTAGTTAAAGAAATATATAAATCTATGAATTACATGATTTATTTATTTATTAACCCTATGTAAGTGTTCTTTCTTTGATATCTACAAAGCTATAAATGCATTGCTTTTCTGATTTACTTTCTGTATGTCTGGAAGGAACATAGAAGTCTCTCTGATGAAGTAGAAAGCATCTAACAGATGTTCATCGTCAATGTCTTGACTATATTTTGCTCTGTGCCCTGTCACAGAAAGTGAAAGAATAGTTTCCAATGGCCATGATCAGTCATCAGGTCTAAAGGGGCACTGAAGAAAAGAGAGTTTTACATATTTTGCTTTATTGCATCCTCTCTGGTTCACGTTTGAGACATTTTCAATGTAACTCTGAAGTTTTAGCTTAAGGCTGTAAAGCATTTCAGAGCCTATAGTTTATTTGTTTCCCCTGCACAACTCAACAAAGTGCATTGCACATTTTAGGTATTCAGTACATTTCAGAGGACTAATTTGTAAATACAAAGTAATAACATTAGAACTTTAAAAATCAGTGTACAAAAATATTTCAATACTTTTGTTGAAATATAGTACATTTAAATTCTTCTGAATATATTTTGTGTCAATGCAAAATATTTTTTTCAAGGAAATAATCCAAAATATACACGTCATGGTGTGTTTTTAGAAAATGTTGCCAATATCCTGATATCATAATGGGGTATTTTTTGTCCTTAAGAGTGTCCTAGATCTCTTCCTTTGCCACTATTTTTTACTTCCTTGGACTACATCAATGTTTTGCTCATTCATGTATTTAATCCAATGGGTATTTGTTTAGTATGTACGCTAGACTTGGGTTACATGCTAGAATTTGAAGTATAAATTAGAAGTGTATCCACAATGGCAGATTTTAATCCGAGTAGAATATAAATTGAGAAGAGTGAATAGATTTTAAGATACTTAGAAGGAATAATCCATCAGGATGGTAACTGAGAGTTCAAACTCCATTATGATTCAGGATTTTGGACCAAATGTTGTTAATGGGAAAACTAGAGGTAGAGAGGGGGAAACTGATGAGTCTCTTTTAAACGTTAGTGAGTTTGAAATGCCTTTGGAAAATCTAGGCAGAGATGGTCAAATGGTTTTTAGGGATTTATTAATGAGAAACTGAAGTAACATCTTGCTATATTTTTTAATGTCTATCTATCCCAAATGCTAGAGTTTAGTAAATACAGCAGTATATCAATAGAAAGATAAGATAGATAGATACATAGATAGATAGAAAGAAATGGAGCTCTGATTACCACTGTATTATATCTATCTATCATTTATCTATCAATCGTCTTCTTGTCTATCTATATTAACAATTTAAGGAGAGATTGTTCAACTCAGTTTTAATTGTAAAATTGTCTAAAACTGTAATCCAGTGGGGTTTTAGTAATAGGACTTTTTCTTTAAATGAAATCTTAAATGTATTCATTCATTTATTTTTCTTTATATTTTAAATACATAAAAGCAGAAACCTACAAGATTGTTCCTTAGTTTCTCTCCTTACTGCCTGAGAACCCTAGTAGTTCTCCAGAGCATATTTTTGATCTTCGAATATGTATCAGACTTTAATTAATTTGTTTAATATCATGTTTCCTAATTGATTATAAATTACATGAGGGAAGGCACTTGACTCTAAAGTCCTTTCCTCAACTGCTTTAATCCACTGCCTAGCAAAATGTATGGCACATAATATGTGTTCAATAAATATTTAGTGGATAAACAAAAGAATGAGTGAAGTATCACCTATTTTTTATTCTTTTGCTCTTGTATTAGATTAAATAATTTTCATGTCATTAATTACATAGCAAATCTTTTTAAATTGAAAATTGGACTTATATGATTTTTTGTTACGAATTTTAGATCCGTCTGAGCTGACTAAGATATGCCAAAGAGCTCTGTTATATTTATTAATTTGCCTGGTATTGATAGGTCTACTTAACATGTAAAGTAGTACTTTCTTGACTTGTGGGGGAGTTGTGGACCCTTGAGAATATGATAAAAGTTAAACTCTTCACAGAAAAACACAACATGCCCACTCATACAAAATTTTGCATTGCATTTCAGGAATGGTAAGGATCCCGTAAGCCCATCTGAAATCTCTGGTGATTTTGAATCCCAACTTTAGAAAACCTGTGTAATGAGAATCTCTGTTTCTCCTGACAACTCTATTTCCTCTTTATTAATTCATTTCTTTTGACAAGCATCTACCACATGTAAAACATTGCTTGATGTGTTCGTGGTACGGTGATAACCAGGATGCACCTCCAAAGAACAGTTCCTCTTTTCTCTAAGCTCTGGTTTATTGCCTACAGTGAACATCAGACTGAGGAAAATAAATAGTAACAACAATAATAATACCCATCAGTTATATGTACGGTGACAGTAAATTCCCATTTGTTTAGGAGTACCCTGTCTTATTCCTTTCATCCTGGTGAAACTTGGTAGCACTCCTTTCACTCTTAAAAGTGTCTTTATTTGGAAGATAAATTATATATCCTTCTTACTTATACAATACTTACCAGAACCAGGAGCTTCTAAACATTTTACATTTATTAACTTAATACATGAATCTGAAAAAAAAAAAATTGTAACCAGAGAAGCAAGAATCTTTCATAATGGGAGTCACAGAATGATTTAGAAGATATAATAGAACTCAAGTAGCATAAATATTATTTCTTACAAAGCATTTAATTTAGAGAATATAGTTTCCTGAAAAATGAAAGTCTTGATACATTATAAATTCCCTTGCCCATATATAATTTAATTTTTTGTCAGTTAAGGCTGCATTTGAATTGATTCAGAGGAAAGAAATTTCTTAAATTTAAGAAAATTTTTAAATCATAAATTAAGTCATAGTCCTATCAATTACAAACATCAATTTTAACTTTGATACTTCTTTAGTGATTAAAAAAACAATGCAGACTTTAAAATATATGCACAGAGAGCTTTTTGATACTCCATTACTGCTATTTTTTAAAAGAAATTTGTTTTTGGGGGATAGGAGGCATTTTTAAAGAACCTGTCTCATTGTGGTTATCTAGGAAGGTGATATGATTTTATACTGCATGAGATGATGTGCCTTAATTTTTTTCTGGCTAAACGGTGAGATTAAAGTACATGAACTGTGAGTTAAACTACTTCCTAATCTACTAGGTCCTACATATTGCTTCGCTATTGTGTTGCAGAGTCATCAATAAATGGAATAGAGAAGTTTCAGTGAGTAATACGTTAATTTTAGTACATTTAAATTGCTTTAGTAAAGTGTAGGTATTGTAATATATTAATTATGAAATATTTGGTGAATTTGATATTAAGTCTTACTTAAAGACACAGAAACCTCTCTGAATAATAATTCTTTGTCACCAAATAGTTTTTAAATCGTTATAAAAGCGGATCTTTGCTTCCTTGTTGGTGTTTAACTAGTCTAAGCTCAGGAAAGCCCAGCATATAGTGTACGTGTGGATAGGGGCTCATTTGGTCATGCAGGTGCTTCTTTATATAGTCCTGCCTTTGAAACCTAACTCACCCCAACTCACTCCTTGTCATTTCATAAACTAAATTATTTTCTTCCTTTTAGAACGGGACCTGTTTGGAGCAGAACCTTTTGACCCATTTAACTGTGGAGCAGGGGATTTCCCTCCAGATATTCAATCAAAATTAGATGAGATGCAGGTGACTATTTTAACAGATTGGCCCATAAATTTTTTTTTTCTTTTTTCTATGGGACTAAGAGAATGTTATTTCTAAAACTACCCTTCCCTTGAACTATTATCAACTTACTTAAAATAATTACTTTAAAATAACAATAACATACATTTAGTCCTAAAAATACTCAGACAGATGCTAAAGATAAGGTTTCGTTGTGTTTTGTTCTTAATGGTGCGATTTACAGTGGCAAAAACATGGTTCATTTTTTTATACAAAATAACATAAATTCTTCATGAGTTAATTATTCAAAATCCAAAAATTAAAAGGTCATTGCACTAGATTTATAAGATTTGATCTCAGTCTTAACAGTTATGAATTTCAGAATTGTGAATGGGTGAAGGAAAATCTTTGTAAGAATGAAATCAGTCTCTTAAAAAGAAGCACTGTAAAGGGGGTCAACTGTGTGGTGATGGTCAGAAACTAAACTTTTGATGGTGAACACACTGTCCTGTATACAAAAGTCGAAATATGATGTTGAAATTTCACACATGAAATTTATATAATGTTATAAACCAATGTTACCTCAATTAATAAATAAAGCTGAGAGCTAAAACGAAGAATTCCAAAGGAGGAGGGGTATAAAATAATAGGAAGCATTGTAACTATAGTTCATAACTTCTGGGCTCTTATTGAAACAGCAGACACCAAATGACAGCTTCCTTAGGAATGTAGTCCAATTGGGTTCTCATTTCTTTCTCTCCCTTTTATTTTTCAATTCTGAATTGTTCTGGAAGTTTGAAGATATTGGTTTTAAAAGCTTTGTACAGTGGGCCATGATTAGTAATTAGTCTTATAAGCACTATAATAAAGTCTTCTCTTTATTATAGTGCTTATAAGACTTCTCTTATATTTCCCTTTACATTTTGATGAAGTTATTATATCCTATTTTTCATCAAAAAGACAATATATAAACGGTAGAATTCAGGCAGAGACCAATTATATGAAGCTGATTGAGAAGATGTGATGAAGAGAAGGAGTGGTTTTTATTTATTAGGCCTGGGTTAATACATTCACTCTCTGTGCTTCATTTCCTGGAAAAAAAAAAGTTGAGGGGTGGATTATGATCTTCTAACACTGATAAAACACTGCTTCCTAGAAAGATAATAAATATCCTTTCACTGATTTTGGACTGAAGGTGTGAAGCAGTCTTCTTTTCTAGGTATCATGTGAATTTCCTTATTATTCTAGATATAATAATGCCTCTGCATTTTAAAAGTTGGGTTGTTTAACATACCTTGAGGTTTTTAAAGAATATGTTAAAACAAAAATTTCTCAAGTTGGGTGATTTATAATTCCCTTTTGCATGAAAAATTATTTTAAATCCTTAATATTGACTTAAACTATTTCTATAACATTTCTTAAATATTTTCCAAAAAAGTTATATACATTTTATCCTTATAGTTCTTATACAACTATTAATTCAAAACTTATAAATTAAATAAAAGCAAAATTACAACACCTAATAAAATTCAGATTAAGAACTTTAATATAACAGCATAGATTATTTTATTTGGCTGAAACTAAAACCACCAACATCATACTTCTGTTGATATCAGCATGTATCTTGTTTGATGACACAGTTTCCCCACATCTTTTCGATAGTTAAAATACTACGAGACTTTCATTCAAATAGTGCATGATTATTTAGTGAGAATGCTTTATTTATTTCATATGAAATAAATTTATTTTCCTTTTCATTAGTTTTATCAATTATGTTTGTACTACCTGTGGACTAATGCTTTTGTAAGAACAAAAACAAACATGGGCACTGATGTGGTAGTATTTGTTCTCAAAGGTTATACAAAACACAGAGTTTCTATTAATGTTTTTTTAGATTTTCGCACAACAAATGTTTTCTATAGATGTTTGAAGATTAGCCTGTATCTCCAGATTTTTGTAGAAACCCAGTTTGAGAAACACTATATTGAAATGATTTAATGATATGGTAGTCAAATAATGTTACACTGTGGTAGTTTTGCTTTTGTTTTTGTTTTTGTCATTTCTAATATACTCTTAATGTCTTTTTTACTCTTTCCTGCTTTCATGGTGGGTAGCGCCAGAGATGGTTGGTATATTATTTTCATAATAATTTTAAACAACTTATAACTTCTTAAAGCTAAACCTTAATATTTGCATGCTTTTTAAATAAATATTCAAAAAGCAGTCTCACATGTATATGTCTGATTATTAGTTTTGTTTAAAGAGGTTTTATAACCCATATTTGAAGTTATTTTTTCAATGACTCAATCACTACTGCATTGTCCGCCTCATTGCTTGTCTGTTCCTTTTAGTCCACGATGTGTTTGCAAGGTCACTTTAATTAAAGTAAAATAATATTTTATCTAAAGTTTATAACGACTTTTGTTATTAATCTTGTTAGCCTAATTAATTGAATGCACACATTTAGCTACTATTTTTATCTTTGCATATAATGTAAAAACTTAATACAGTATAATGGGTTGTATAAACTACATTGAGTTAATAAGCCTAATGAGATTTTGGATTTTCCTATTTTATTTACAGAGGAAATCATAGAAATATCTCATGAATGTAAGAATTTAAACAGAAATGTTAAGCCATATTTTTTATAAATTGTTAGAAAATTAGATATTATTAGATTAGATTATTAGATTATTAGAGATTATTATTATTAGATATTATTAGATATTTATTTGAAATCAATTATATGCTTATATGATTTGACATAATTTAAACTTCTTAGTACATGTCACTGACAGGCAAATCAGTTTAATAGTACTGATAGCCCAGAAGTGTACCTTGTATGTTATAATAATTTAATACATTAAAAAAGGAGTGTGACAAGTCAAAGAAAGAATTTTGCCTTAAGTGATGTTAAGTCAACTGGTTAATAATTTAGGAGAAGATCAATGTATAGCTGAAACGTACAACATATACTCAGATAAATTTTAGAAGCCTTGGGCAGTTTAAAATTTTTGAAATACAATTAAATATATATCAGACTTTTGAAATGGAAAGAAATTTTTATAAGGAAAAGGAAAATATGTACATATAGTCTCCTATAGAAGGTCTTCTATAGTTCTTTTAAATTTTCTCTTTAAAAAATATAACTATATCATGTACACATGATTAAAGTAAGTAGACAAATGATTAGGAAACTAAATAATCAACAGATAAATAAAAAAGCATAGCTCACAAAAGAAGACCACAGATGGCTATATACTTGTAGACATGTTAAGTCTAATCAAAGAAAACATACAAATTAAGAACTATAAAAGCTATTTTAATCCAGCAAACTAAACATTATATTTTTTTACTAATATAGAGTGCAAATGAAATTGTGATGAAACAAGCACTCTAAATCATTGCTGGGCCAGGGTCAGTTCACAGCATCCCTTTGGGGAGTAATTTGTTACTAATACTTGTATTTCTATTTGATGTCAAAAACTTTAATACAGTCTATTCTGAGGAGAAAATAACTATGAATGTGGAAAATCTCTATGCATAAAAACATCCAGTCAACCTTATTTATAATTATAAAATACAGGAAATAAATTATATTAAAATTAATAGAACATTATAAAAATCATCAAATTAGTTTTACAGGGACTCAAAATAATCAAATTTGTTCTACTAAGATTAAAAAAGAATATAGAAATTTATATATAATACATTAAATAAGTTATATATAATATATAGTTATTTATATTAGTATTAAATATTTTTTAATTTATAGGTAGAAAAAAGGGAGACTCAAAGGACATACTTCAACACGTTAATTGTTGCATATGAGTGTTTTTTTTCTTCCTTGATATGCTTTTCTCCATGTTTCAAAGTAAGAAAATGCAGTTGGGGAAAATATTTTATATAAAAATATATTTTTAATAATATATCAATAATAAAATCATTATTTTGTGTGATATGAGTTTATGATAGTTTCCATCACTACATAAATTAAATAAGCCTTATTTTCATTCAGACGTTTAAAATTCAAGAGGATATGGAAACCTTAGAAGGATTTAGAATGCATTAAGTCATGACTTACTAAACGAGGCCTAGAAGGAAGGGTCAGAAAATGTGTGGGAAATTTTAAGAGGAAAGAAAACCAAGGAGCCATGTAACTATGTGTCTGTCAAAAGGGATAATTAAGTTAATCTAAGAGGACTCCTAAAGAATCCTTATAAAAACATGGAGATATTCTCGTAAGTGATATACAAACATTTTTTGTTGAAACAATGACCCCTATTTTACTTTGATTACTATTCTGCCTTTCATATACTGATAACACATTGATAAATAGTATTTTCAGGGTAATTGAAGTGATAGTGGTTTAATTTCAGAATGAACTGATTAAAACACAATGGTATCAAATCTTTCCAAAGGTAATATATATCCACATTACTTACCTATCTATCTATCTATCTATCTATCTATCTGATATTCCAGAAGATGACATAGTACATAGATCCTCAGATATCCAAATAAAATATTTTAAAAAGCAGTTTATTTACAATATTTTCAGTTTAAAGTATTGACTTTTCTAAGTATTTGGCAGCTGTTTAAAAAAATATGCATACATGTGGCAAAATATTTGTCTTGTGACCAGAATAAGCTTTTAAAACAATGGTAAGTACTCTGACTTTTACTTAACTAAGTATAATTTGTATTCCAAGTACCGAGAAGTACTTTTGAAAAACCCTTAAAGTGATGACATTGCCGTGTGGTCTTTGTGCTTAGACATAATGAAGATTGTTCTCTAAACATTAACAGTGAAAAAGGTGTGGCTTGTATTTTGTAATGATTTTCTTCCTCTATATGATAATGTTTACATTGGATTTATAGTAAGTACATTAGATACGGGTTCTAAATGAAAGTAACTTGAGGAAATGCAAATAGATATGCAATTGGCTAACACACAAGTAGATACCATCTAATTAAACAAAACACAAAGCAGAACAGAGGACAAAAGCCTTCTCTTTGAGAGAGATTTTCTTTTCCTCAGGAATAGACTTTTGTCTACATTTCATTTTATGAGCAAGGATGGGGATGGGGAAGGTGGTAAGACCAGAAGTGGCCCATAGTTCAACTACCTTATACAGAAAAGAAGAGAGCTGGGGAGTAGAGAAGGACAAACACCTTTGCCACTAACTTTTAACTCAAAAATCTTCAAAAAAATTTTTTTCATGGCAATTGGGTATTTGGTCTCAATAAATCAAAATCAATTTCACTTCCAGAAGCATCTAAAACATGCTAGAGGTGAATGGAATTCAAAGCAATAATTTGCAGCTACAAGCAGCTACAAGGCTAGTAGAGGAAGCTTTCTCCATGGCAAAGTGGTCTGCAGTCCTGTGTTACACATAGGATACAGCATTGCATTTAGGGAATACAATGCAATTTATTTTACCAGGCTCTGAATAGTGGTAACCAAGAAGAAAAGTTGAAAACTATCAGGCTGTCATCACCTTGAGGTCTAGCTATCTTACTTATATGAATATTGACCTTTAAAGCCAAGGGATTTAAGCTACAGTAGAATGACATAAAGTAGACTTCACTGAAAAGAAACATTTAAGTCTTAAAATTACTTAATTCCACATATTTCTGTTTTCTTCTATCTCTTATGCGTGCTAACCTCATATATATTTAAAACATTTAAAATGCTAATGGGTATAAAAACATTTGATAAAAATTTGACAAGCCAACATTTGACATATAATTATTTCTTAGTTGATCAAAACATGAAGATTTCAACTTCTGCTCATAGTCTCTTTCATTTACTGATTTTTTTTTTTTTGCTATGAGCATTTCCTATTTTAATGATTTTACTTTATTTTGCAGGAGGGGTTCAAAATGGGACTAACTCTTGAAGGCACAGTATTTTGTCTCGACCCATTAGACAGCAGGTGCTGATGTCAAGAACAAGAGGTCTTGAATCTGTTAAATTTGTTTTGTATACATATCTATTATTCATTATTACTTGTGACAGGTATTATACATGTACCAATATATTTTTGAACCTCATAACTTTCTGAAGATTATTTCTGTAAAATTTCCTCATACTTTCACTGTTGTACTGTAGCATTTTGTTTTAAAAACAACTCACTGTAAAGTAAATCATACTTTTATGTTCCTTTCTGTTTGTTTGTAGAAGAATTTATAACTGAAAGACAAATTATCCAAATATCTGCCTGTGTCTGAGCTCTAAATAATTAGCTTCTTCAAATTTAAGTTCATTCTCTAGGATGCTAGTTTATTACTGATTTCCCAAAAGCCGTACCTTAAAGATACCTTTCAGAGTCCTCAAGAGATACACCAATGCCAAACTAAATATGTTCTATATTCAAACCAATAAACATGTTACCATTCATTAGACAGATGTCATTTTATGTATGAAATGTTGTTCATATTATTGGGAAAATGTAAACTTTGAATATAATACCGCCAGATCCTTTTTAGCAGGTAAAATAACAAAAACATAAATTCCAATAATAATTAAACTAAATGTATTTAGAGTACTTATTAGTAAAATCAAGGTAATCATGTTAGTTATTATTATCAGCTACACTCCAAATATTGTATTTATTTCATACATAAAGATTGTGGAAAAAATGAAAATTTGCTATTTACAAAACACTTAAAATAAAATTTAATTTCTAATGAGGTAAGTTACATTACTAAACATCATCTGATCTGAAGTTTCTGGAAAAAACATTTGGAATATGTGCTGTCTATAGTTGCAGTATCTATTACCCATATATACTTTACCAAATATATTTTTTCTGAACTGAATAAGACTATCCTTCTTATATTTTCTCCTTTGATAAAGATATTTTCTCACCAAAGTTTATTTTGTGATGACCCATTAGTTTTGATACTGTTAAAAATCTATGGCACCTGTTCTTTATGAATTATCAATATTATTTAGCAAATTTAATTTGTATCTGTTTTGTTAAAGTCAGGATCTCATTTTTCACAAAAATGAAATTGCTGCTCAGTTTAGTCTTTAACATGAACAATAACATTTTCTTGCAGCTGATTCTTTTTTTTTTTTTAATCCTAATCGAAACCACTTTTTTAAAAAAATTAATTGATTTTATTTTTTTATTTTTGGCTGTGTTGGGGCTTCGTTTCTGTGCGAGGGCTTTCTCTAGTTGCGTCAAGGGGGGGCCACTCTTCATCGCGGTGCGCAGGCCTCTCACTATCGCGGCCTCTCTTGTTGCGGAGCACAGGCTCCAGACGCGCAGGCTCAGTAGTTGTGGCTCACGGGCCTAGTTGCTCCGCGGCATGTGGGATCTTCCCAGACCAGGGCTCGAACCCGTGTCCCCTGCATTGGCAGGCAGATTCTCAACCACTGCGCCACCAGGGAAGCCCGCAGCTGATTCTTGATGTGCTGATGAACTCTGACTTTTAAAAATGTTTTTTTCTCACACCTTTGCCCATTATGTAACAGACTGTAATTTGTACTGAGTGCAGCAAAATTTATGGTCAAATTTATAAATTTGGTTCATCACATTATAAGAAAAAAAATTAAATTAATGAAAATATGAGCTTAGATTGAGGGTAGATCTCAAAAATGTTTCTTTTCCTTTAGTCATGGGAATTTTCTTCACGTGCTAAAGGTACATTTTCACTAGGAACAGAAATCAAATAGGCTTATGCAATATTATATTTGTATGTATCCCCATAATGTTCTGTGGTGTATATAAGCCTTCTTGTTTGCTTTCTGTTATCTGCTAAGTTGTACCTTAATTAGAGGGTAGTGTATGTTTCATAAAGAAGAGTCTTTATAATTTTGTTTGTCATATAGTATTTTGGAATTTGTATAATGAGGATGTTTAGAAGCCATATTAATGGCTTTTTTTAACAGATAGAATTTGTATTTTTATTGTACTTTAAAAAGCTTTATGTAACAGGTATATATTTAGTGGCGATTTATTATCAATGGTAACACAATAGAGTACTTTGCACATTTAAAATATGTTACTGTACCAATTTTTAATGGTAATCAATTCTGCTACTGGCATGATTAAATAGTATATAATTGGTCATTAATTATGAACATTTATTTCACCAGTGCATTTTTATGACGATACAGTTGCAAATTGTATTTCTATGTAAACTCAATGATATGTTTGATTTTGCTGAGAATAAATGATTTTAAATAAATTAAATTGTATAATTTATATTTGTATATATAACTCATTAAATAACCTCTAATTAATTTAGACACATTCTGAAGCTAATTTCATGCCAGATTTTCCTGGTTATAGATTGGTGCCAAAAGAAAGACAGGAAGAGAAAGAAGAAAGCAGAAAAAGACTTTAACTTCATTTCTTACAGCCCACACACATATTAGCTTTATGATCCAACATAATTCAGTTGTGAAAACAGTGGATTTCATCCTGCTGGTGAGAGAGGTCATAGTTTGGTTCCTTTCACCAGAAGCATCTGGTGTAATAACTGTATTAGGTAAATATCTCTTTTCAGAATGGAGAGCCTTTTTAAACTAGTAATACAAAGGGTATCTTGGCTGGTAGTCTTAAAAAGGTGGACTTGATAATAGAATTTGAGTGGTGGCTAATTAGAATATCATGAAGTTTTGAATCTATTCAAAACACAATGTTAAGTATTTTAATGGTGCACAGGACTCACATGCACAGCTTTGCACACCAGTGAGCAATTCATCCATCCGTTCACTAAAATTCATTTATTACTCTATGTGAATATCATGTATTAGGTGGGTAAGAAAACATCTCGTAAGTTTGCTAACAGACATTGTTAAATTGAAGGTGACAAGATCCCTGTCTTCAGTTAGTTTATTGTCGTAAAGGAAAAGTAAGGCAAATACTTGAATTAATAAATGAAAACTTATATGTATTAAAGTACTGTGTGAACCAAAAATTTCCTTTAGAATATTAATATTTAACTATGTTTAAATTTGGGTACTTAGCACTGGCTAGTGTCTATAATGTTAGATATCCAGTGTGAAGCTTATGAAGACAGGCCAATGACAATAATTTTCTTCATCTCTTCTTGTTTCTTGTATTTTGAATTTGATTTTTTTAAAATTTTAGTCACATTATGGGAATTCATTTTCAGATAGAACTTCTGTTAGATTTTTGTGTTGATGCATTTCTAAATACTGACTTTTGTTTTTACTCCTTTTGATGTTACTTAACATAACCATGAAAAAAAACTGGCTGTTAATATTTTTCTGTTCCAGTGTTTCCATCTATAGTTCCAAATTCAATATTTATTCATGATTTTGGGTTTCAGCCTCTGTTAAATTTTTTGAAAAATCTTGGACTCAATTTTGACAACTAAAACCCAGACTCCACCCAAACTGCACTCTTTACGGGCAGTTAACACACTGTTGATATGGGCATGGCTAATATTGCCCTCAGACCCCTGTGTCTCATGCAAGAAGTGCCTAATTTAAGTGTCCGCACCTTCCTACATAACCTCAGACGACTGTCTCAAGAACTTCCCCCTCCAACACCCATTTCATAAATTTGACCCAAACCTTAATTCTTATACACTCGTTCCATGTCTTGACCTTATGTTATTAAGATCCAAATGTAACCCACTTATAGAATTTTCTCCCTCAAAACGTATTTCTCTGGAATTCATCTAAAGTGGGATTCCCTTACTCTAGTGAGGAGACCACCTCTTAAAATAATGTATGGTCTTCTATTTCCTTACTTTCAAGTGAATTTTTATGAAATTGGGTATTATTTAAATAACAGAAGACATTTCCTTTCTCTGAATTGATTTCTTTCCACTCTAGTTCATTGATCCTCAGACACACTAATTCCAAAATCATAGTCAATAATATACAAAGAATGGCATACTTAAGAAGTTGAGTTTGAAAGCTCACTTTGAATTTTTCTGATAAAAATTTATCACTACATGATAAATTGAAATAGCTGAATTTCTTATTTCTGTATCACTAACATTGGGTTTTGTGTGAGCTAATAGTACCACTACAACTGTGTAACTAAAACTTTGCTTATATAATTACCTTATATTTACCTTTAGCCACATTTTTGGTGTTTATTCAGATGCACACTCAAAATTCATTGAGCCAAACATTTCCAGTTTGCAAGCAGCTCTACAGGCACTTTGGAACTTGCATCAGACTTTTAAATGTTGCTGTTTTCATTAAAGGGAGTCTGGCTAGAAGCTGTAGGAAATATCTTCTTAAAAGAATTCCCCAGTACGCGCAGGACCTAATTAAGTTCTCTGTTAAAGGACATTCTGAAATCTCATAGCATTTTCTCTGTAAATTTTAGTTCATCAACTTGTCATTATTAATATATTTTGCAAAAATCAATAAAATACTGTCTTGGAAACACCATTTAAATATATTTTTAATAAAGTATTTTTTTAACTTTTCTATTTGTTTAATAAAGTTTTTTAAAAAAACTTTTCTGTTTATCCTCCAAAAATCTTAATGAAGTGTTGCTTTGACAGTGTTGTATCTTTGGTGCCACGCACAACACTTTACCCATAAAGCGCTCAGTAAAAGGTTAAATGATTCTTTAGCATGTTTCTTGCTAATGATGTGAACTAAAACTTCTTATGCTCTCTGTGAAAGAAAAGAACAACATGCCTTCCAAGTAAATCTTAAGAGAAGATAACCACTTTGTCCTTTCTGATAAAATCTTTACCAGTATTTTAACTTTTATCTTATGTAGCAATGATCTACTAAATAAAGACCTTGACATTCTCTATGAGCATCTATTAATCACCATAGATTCATAGACCAAGGAAATCTGGCTCACTCAAGGGAGGAAAAACAATTGACTATTGTTGATATTAGTTATGTTAATATTGATTTTTATTAATTGATTACTATAGCTTCAATGAGACTTGGAGGATTCAAAGATGAATGTTGTAGAATTAAGGGACATTGCCTGGACTCAGAGGGTGAAGAACTACATTTGTTGAGCATGTGAGTTAAAGAATGATAGGTAAAGACTCAAACTGCGTCTTTCCTTGAATCCCATGTTGTGGTCACACAGTTTTCATTGGCCTTAAATATTTTTAAGTTCATTTATTTGTCCTTAGTTTTTTATTGTCCTCTTACTTCAAATGACATTTCTTAGGAACATGTTGGGGCCCTTCCCAGTTGCCTACTCCCTCCCCTCTGTCTAGCCAGGCTGCTATGTTCTATTCTGTTCTGAAGGTCACTTGTTCCAGTTGAAATAGCTGTCTGGATGAACTGGAAGTAATCCAGATACCGGTTCTTTCCTGCAAAGAAAGCAAAGAAAGATGTTTGTTTCTTGGCTACATTTTGATAGAAAAAAATAAAAGAATTTTATGGCTAAGTCTATTAATAGTTGAAAAAATTAATGTAGCTCTGGGACTAATTTAAAAGTGTTACTATTTTCCAGTGCTTTGTGTCATTTTGTTTTTTTATATACTTTTAAAATTTAATATGAATATCATTTAATAATTGGTATTAAATAGCTAAGTACATGTAGGAAGTGTATGAATGCAGAGAGATTTTGGCAAAGATTCAGCTTAAACTAATTTCTCTCACACACACATACACAAACGTACGCACTTCATTTAGCTATTTAGTTTTCCATTTATTTTATTCTTGGCATCTGCGTTAATTGAAAAAAAAAGAAAACAACCCAAACTTGTACTCGACAGTACAAGGAATAGGAGGAGACAGATAGTGGGAGACAGATGGTGGGGAGGTAGTCATAAATGTTCAGAGATATCAACTAACCACATGTGGCAAAGTGACTATGCACAGATACCTGACCTGTTCATTTTTCAGAAAACTTGGAACATTTGCAGGCTAGGGAATAATAAGTATGATGCAATTATGTAAAAAGCTGCTTCTACAGTAATTCCTCTTTAATTCCCCCTAGTTCTCTGGTAATGCCTCCATTTTTCATCTTTTCTACATAAAAGGATTTAAAAAGGAAAATTCCTGAGGGTAAGCTGGACACTTTTTTCATGACTTCCTGCTATCCATGGCTATTAGAAAAACATATATCACTTTCTTAGAATCATTTGATTTTGAAAATTTCTCAACCGTACGTTATGTGAATTTTTAAGTAATTTTAAAAAATTACTCCTGTAAACTGCATTTACTTTAAAACAACTCAGTCTGATCTATAGGGAAACACTGAACTAAGATTTAAAACTTCATACTGTGATATGACACGGTTATAACTCTAGACTGATCTTTGACTTTGGGAAATTCATGTAATGGGGTTCATAACATTCCTGAACATTAGCTATTCTTGGCGTAAAAGGAAGGAAGTTCTCCAAATAAACCAAAGTTTTAAAAAGGTGTCATAGAAAGCAATATTTCATCTTTTATTTACATACCAGTTATAAATAAATATTGAATCAATGAATCCTAGGTAAATGATGTATCTGGCTGTCCAAAATCCCTTAAAAAAGGACAGCAGAAACCACAAAACTGTTCCAGCCTTTGTATCTGTTTATCATCTCAAAATCTGTGTATAGAGTTCTGTCCCTTCATAATAAAGTTGAATGCAAAGCAAAAGCATGATTCTAAGATTTTCTCCTTTCTCAGCCTTTCCTAATCCTAGGTACACAACCTCAGAGCATATTTACAGGGCAGAAATGGGGCTATGCTTCTCTTCAAAAGTTATTGGCTTGCTACATTTTCAGGATAACTTCAGGATAAATGTTGCATGTCTCAAAGGAATTCAGAAGCTCCCATCTTTCCAAGTAAACATTAAACTTTAAAAAATGCCAGCAAAAAATGCTGAAATGTGTAAGATAATCCTATACTGAAATATCAAAACACAAGTATTCTTAAATATGTTTACATGGAGTCAAATATTTAGATTCACAGAGATCTGTACTGCTTTTCTCCACAAGTTTTATAATGAAGCTTCATATGTGAGAATGTGAATACTAGAATATTTTCTTGAAATGTATTCAAATAAAACTTGCCTTTGACATATGTTGTGTTACACTCCTTTGTGTCACTTTTTTTGGTAAAGTTTTTCTTATTACTGTACCTATAAAGAAAAGAAACACAGAGAACATAAAAATCCCCAGCATGCCTGTTAGATCTTCCAAAGGCACCAATTGCGTTTCTCATCACTCTGTATCCCTTCCTTAAGGCTTAATCACAGATCTGAAACTAGAGAAAACAGCTGTCCTTGAAAACCACAGGAGCATGAGCATTTATTTTTGCCATGCAAATTGAGCAAATCTGTACAAACCTTTCGAAGTTATCTTGCCAAAAAACTCTAAAGCAGTACCTCTTTCTTAGCAAACAGTTCAATTTTTTAAAAAAAGAAACAAAAATGTCTATATGATCAAATAAAATTAATTAGGAAGTTTGTACACATAATGTCAATAAGACCATGGAAAGCACATGAGTCATATGACCTAGTTGAGTTTATTTAGAACACACACACTTACAAAAATTTGGGATTCCATCAAAACCAGATTGTTTCCTGTACTGTTCCCCAACTAAAACTTAGGTCAAAGGAAAATTGTATAAAAATGTCCCAAAAAGCAATGCATGAAAATTGTCTAACAACTAACAAAACAAAATTAATGGAAAAGTAAAAGGAAGACCATGTTTTATCATTTTGAATTTTATATGTTAAGGGCTGTTCAACAGTGTTTTTATATCATATAATATGTAATATTAACTTGCATGTAATACCACTTATTTTTTCCTTTAACAAGTATCAGGAAAATTGCTATAGCAAAGTCATTTTTCAGATGTATAATAAAACAGTGTAACTAGGATTTAAAGAGCACAGAGAGCTATTTTGGAATGTGCTTGCTCTCAAGAAAGGCCAAGCGAGATTAAAATAAATGCATTAATTGATTATTGTTCTTCATGAGAATGAGCAATTTCAAGTAGAGAGAAACTTAGGCTCTGTTTCAAAAGGTCAACGGTCATGGTATTTAAGAGGAAAACTGAAGTCATGTTTTTAAAACTTAAGACAGATGCTTTATGTTAAAAGGCTTCTCTGATGAAGTCCTTTTGTGCTGATTGGAGTCTGTTCTCCTAGGTGGGTATAGACTGAAAGCAAAAACAAGTTATTGCCCTTCACTGATTCTTTTATGTGACTTAACTGCACATATTTTGAAGAGACAATTGAAATTTCTGCACCCTGGCTGCATCTCCACTCTGACCATGCTCCCTTTCCAGCAAGAGAAGTCTCTATCTCTCTCTCTCCAAAAAAAAAAAAAAAAAAAAAAAAAAAAAGCTGGAAAAATGTTAGAGACATATTTCGTTTTTCTTTCGTTTTCTAAAGGCTAAAACATCAAAAGAAAACCATCTAAATAATGAATATATACTGGCAAGAATAATGTATATTTATGACTGCCAAAATTTCAAGATTACTGATACAGATTGTGGTATGTCTATGTGGCCAGAAAGATCATTGTGAGATGAACAATCTTTTCCATCCAGCAGTCATAACAGAATATTTCTTGGTGTATGTGAAACCACAAATACATCAGTGGGAACTTACTCGTATGGAAATACTGTAGTCAAACCACTAACCATGGCAGCCAGATTTCCCAGAATAAAGCAGTTGCTCTAGAAATTATGCCAACTGCTTGGGTTAAAAACATGGTTTCAAAAGTTGCAGATCAGCATAATATGGAAAAGTTATTAGCAAACTACAGAATGTGGTTCTAAAGTAGACTGTTGAACAGCAATTTCATGCTGCCTTTTTTTCTTAGATATAGCCTCAAAAGAGAGTTGCAAACAACATCAGTTATACATTTTAGTCAAGCTTATTGCATCTAAATATCTCTATTCTGCCTAAATAAATAGTAATCACAAATTATGAAAGACTTTTGTATAGATTATAGGTCACCATATAGAAAAATTTTATTCTAATTTTAAAGTACATACTTAGATGTTCTCATAAAATTATTCTTGACTTTATTGACACTTCATCATAATTATAAATTAGTATGAATTAGAGCCAAGGCAATTATGGATGTAGAAAAATGTGATTTCTATTTATTTATAGCAATATTCCAGACAGATTCAGCCTGAGAGGCAGAGAGGTCCACTATGTTTAAGCTTTTGTAAGAACTTCAAATTTTGAAAGACAAATAGAGTACAATAAATATGTACATATTCATTAAATGTGTTTGTTTTCATATCAAGATTTTGTGAAAATAAATTCGCAAAATGAGTTTCTATTTCTTAATTTTAATGTATGTTTTTAATGCTACATATTGTTAATTTGTTCTACACAATATTTTTAAGTTAGCTTACCCATATAAGTGATGCTTTTTTCTGATCCCATATTAATTTAGCTCTACATTTGGTACTATTGACAAAAAACTTTATTCAATATCTTCCATCGAGTTATTTCAGTAGAACAGAAGCCATCTATTAGTGCTGTGATAAAAGGATCATTTACTATCAACTGTTCTAGCTTAGGTTTTTTCCCAGAGTACATGAAGTGGTATGAATAATTTGGCAGAAACTTCTGATTACTATGTCATAATTCTTAAGTTTGTCCTGACCACTTTAACTAGGGTCTGGCTTTTTTTTTTTTTTTTTTAATTAATTAATTAATTAATTAATTTTTGGCTGTGTTGGGTCTTCGTTGCTGTGCATGGGCTTTCTCTAGTTGCGGCAAGTGGGGGGGGCCACTCTTCATCGCGATGCGCGAGCCTCTCACTATCGCGGCCGCTCTTGTTGCGGAGCACAGGCTCCAGACGCGCAGGCTCAGTAGTTGTGGCTCACGGGCCTAGCTGCTCCGCGGCATGTGGGATGTTCCCAGACCAGGGCTCGAACCCGTGTCCCCTGCATTGGCAGGCAGACTCTCAACCACTGCGCCGCCAGGGAAGCCCGGCTCAACATTTTTAGAATACATATTTCTTCATTTTCAAAGCTTGTCATGCTAATATTAAGTGGTATAATTGTATGTTACGGTAAGAGTTGTGTGTATATAATCTCCACCTGTACCAAGAGATATCTTTTAAAATTATCTAATGCTATGATAGGGCACACATCATAAAATTAAATGGTACAGTGACTTGCAAGACAGTTTAGCAGCTTCTTATAAAACTAAATACGGTCCTACCATTTGATTCAGCAAACATTCGCGTGGGTATTTATCCAACTGATTTGAAAACTTATGGGTTTACATAAAAACCTGCATGCGAATGCTTATAGCAACTTTATTCATAATTGCCAAAAATTGGAAACAACCAAGATATCCTTCAATAGGTGAATGTATAAACAAACTGGTACACTTGTGCAATGTACATCCATATAATACTACTAAAGGAAAAAAGAAATGAGCTATCAAACCACGAAAAGACATGGATGAATGGTGACAAACCTTAAATGGTGACAAATACACTATACAAAACAAGTTAATAATAGGGGTATATGTGTGCAGTACATGGGAATTACCTGTACTATCTTTGTGATTTTTCTGTAAATCTAAAACTATTCTGAATTAAAGTTTATTTTAAAGAATTTTAATAGCTTCTTGAGATATATAGCAACCTATATGTTTGCTGGCTAAAGTTTTTTTTTATTAATATAACACTCAAAATATTAAAAAAGCAAAATATAGATTTTTAGAAGATATTAACTATTGAATGCCAGTTTTTCTCTAGACCTAAGCACTAGAGAAAAGGTCCGTTCAATCTGAAAAGTACAAGAGAAATGTGTATCAGAAATACAGAAGTGGTGATAAAACAGAATTGAGTGAGCATTAATTTTATATGAACTCAATAGAAGTATTAGATTTTTTAAGTTGTAGAAATGTTACAAAATGATATTTTCAATGCTATTCCAAAGATGCTATTTATTTCAAGAGTTAGTGTCTGCCAAGGGTAAATAAAGACACCTTGGGGATAAAAAAATAGTGTGGTACTTAATATACTTAAGGTTAAGCAGAAGGAAAGGCATATACATATACATATACATATACATATATACATATACATATATGCATATACATATATACGTATACATATACATATACTGTTGTGTGGTCCTAGATTAAAAATGCAAAAATAAAATCAATGAAAGCAAATGAACATAATATTCATTCACAGCAGATGCCACATAAATACTTTGAGTAGAGCAATTTTTTTTTTTTGGTGGAGAGAAATATGAAAGTATAAACATAGCACATTATATTTGCAACAATCATGGAATGGGTGTTGAATCAAGTCAAAGTAACTTCTACTTGTTGATTCTATTGAGTCAGTCAGTCCAGGCCTGGATACAGTGTGTCAACAAGTGACCCCCAAGTATCAGAAGAGAACAAGAGCTTATTTTTCACTCACACTACATGCCCACTGCAAATGCTGCTTCTGTTTATCCCAAGGCAGATCCACTGCAGGCTAAAGAAGCTGTCCCTGACTGGGGCATTACCGATTGTGCCGTAAAAAGGAAAGAGGCGTGATGAGCTACTCACTGACTCAACACTTGTGCTTGGCAGAGGCACACAGTGTGTTGCCCAGGAGTGAACACATATCATTCCATTGGCCAAAGCAAGTACAGGCCTACCCCGAGTTCATCAGGAAAGCGATATAGAATGGGAAACTATAAAGAGGGAAACCAAATTTTGCAAGCATTAATACAGTCCTTGATACTTACTAAATGCCTCCAATACTTATTAACTTTGTGGCCTTAGAAAAAACACCTAGTATCTTAAGCTTCAGTCTCCTTACTAAAATATGAATAGTGTTTAGTCACAGAGTTAAGGATAAAATGAAACTGAATACATAAAGCCTCTAAATTAGCTAGGAACTAAATAAATGATAGCTATTATTATAAAAATGCCAAATGAACACAGAGGTACTGTTACAGCCATGAGATACTTATGTTTCAAATAAGTCTTAGGCAATAAAAATAAAGCAATAAGGAAATTAATATAAAAGGGCTTAGTCTTGTATTTCTTTTAATGTTTTATATATCGTCAAGTGACTTAATAACAAATATTGTTTCACTATATATTTTCAGAATAATTTCATTTTGTCTGCTCCATAAAATGTTCTGCAATTCTGAGCTGCCTATTTGCTCCATATGATATCTTTAATGAAAGTGAGATTCAATCTTTCCAGGGTTGGATGTCCAGAACTAAATAAATCATAACAAGAGCCACATAATTGAAAACAGTAATGTTGGTCTTTTGAAGGGCTTACCCCTGCAATAGAGGCCATTGGCATGGCTTTTGAAATGGGTCTGTGTCTGCCAGAAATCTTTGTGCTGAGCATGGCTACAGAACCGAGAGTCCCACAAAGTATAACCCAAGTTGCCTTACTGGAAGCCAAAAAACTATGTGCTTTTTCTATGGTTTGAAATTTATCCCAAGGAGAATTCAAACCAAAACCAAACTTGGTTAAAATTCTTAAAAAATGTGAGTACTCAGGCAACTCAAATATGCTGAACTGTAAATGGCTGCTGACAAAGTGTTGGTCCAATTTTGCTTCATTGAACATGGTAGACATTGAGTAGAAAGTGATTATATTTTGTTTAGATTATATTTTGCCCTTATCTTTCTTCCTCTTGAAAATTTGGATATTTGGTTTCCATGCGTCTACACTCTTGTAAAACTCTCTTTTTGGCAAGTACAAATTCTTTCTCTCTCACTAATAAATATCCTCTCACATTCTTATAGTTTCATCCACTTTTACTTGGATGCTGTTAAATCTTTCCATTTAATGTGATATTTTATGTGATATCATCTGCTTTTCCATCTAGCTTTTAAGTGCTTACTAACAGCAACTATAAAATATACTTTTTTATGACCTTCAGTGTCTAGCACAGTATTGTTATAAATAGAATGTATTAATAAACATGTGTTTTGCTTGTGAAACTTTTTATCTGCCTACTCATCATTTTTCTTGGTTTTATTGCTGTCCTACACACAAAATGATAGTTTTCTTAAAAGATAATTATGGTTGAGGGTTGACTCAGAGAAATATTTTATCAATTTTAACTGAGGAAACAAAAACTATTTAGAAATATTTTCGAGTCAGTCTATGCTAATAAATGCACCTTGCTAAAAAAGGCACAATTTAAATTTGTATTTGTCCTACATAATTTTCTAAAAATGTGTGTTTAAGGTATTCCGGGAATTGAAACCACCAAGCTGCTCTCCTTGCATAAAGGCAAAAGAGAGTACAGATACTTTCCGTAAAAATGTGGGAAGTTGAGTAAAAAAGGAAATTTGAGCATTATTAAAGGATGGATTACCCAGAATGGAAGATCTGGAGTAAACAATCCCAAACTGAGCTTTAAATCAGAGAAAAGAGGATGAATACAGGAGAGGCTGCTGAATTGGGCAGTTTGAGCTGTAACTTAGTAAGGATCTCCTGAGCTTTCACAACCAGGAGAAAAGATAAGCAGTGCAGCAGCTTTTTACATGTGAATGAGCCTGAAGGTAAGAGACCTCCCTTCTCCAGAGTCCTGGGAAGAAAACTTGGTAAAAAGGGGCCTACAGCAATTCCAAGTATAAAAGAATCACCTAGGGAAAGACCACTTTGGAAGATGTGGCACTGGGAGGTGAGAGTCAGTTTAACAACATGTTTTAAATAAATGCTAAAGTCATTCAGGTGTAATAAAGTCATAGGATGAGTTTCCTAGCAAAAAGAATCTGAGATGGATATTGGCATACAGATGGTTCACAGGGGGATCGTTTTTGGTAATGACACCTATGCAGGAGTGAGGGAGCTGGATTGGGCAGAAGATGTTGAACTGTGATACAACAATGGCTTCAGTTATCCAACAGGGAGCTCTGGGGTTGGAATGACCCTTCAGAGATACTCTGAATTGAGGAAAGTGGGCTGTGCCTTCTCATGGATTAGTAATTATATGCAGTTTGCTTTGGAGTGAGGCAGTTAATTCAGGTGAGGCATCTCCCTTCGACCAAAAGTAATTACTGGGGAAGAACTCAACTAGGAGCCGTTAGAAGGCGATGATTCTGGCAACCAGAAGCATGAGTGCCTTGGAACATCCTAATGGAGGTGTGTGGGTATCTAAGTTTTTCCCATTTGGGAACAGTCCTTCAATGGTTTTTGTCGGTCTTTGTTTCATGAGGAAATACACTTGAGTAAGATTAGTGGGAAAACCTAGAGCTCCCTCCAGTGAAGGTGGTATTTAGGAAGCAAATGATACTCATCACTATCTTCTACTACTATCCATTCTAAATTCCGTCATAGCTGGCACCCTTTTCTGTATAAATGCTTTCTCTAGTGGGGAAAATGAGACACTTATTCATGAGACTGAGCCTCTGGGTAACAATTTTTTAGCTTATAACTTCTATATTTGTATATTTTTGTTATGTTTGGTCATTGATTAAAGGTATGTATTACACTGTGGAGGATGACTCTCTATGCTAACAAAAAAATCATCTCCAAATTGGTACCTTAGGTGCATTGTCAAAAGGCCATCATGCTATCAGGAGTGCAGTTTTTGGATTATACAATATAGGATTGGACCAGTGGATCCCTTGGATACATGCCCACTGCTGTCCCTTCTCTTCTATAAAATAGGTCCCTTGGTCTGATGTGATGTTATTCAGGAATTCTTTGTCAATAGAACAAACTCTTTTTAAGCCCTGAAGTTTTATAGGCAAGGAAGGTAAAACCATACCCAGAATATTTATCTACAATATTATAGTATAGATGGATTGCTGTGCCTTTCTTTGTAAAAGTGTTCCAATACAGTCAAGTTGCCATCAGATGCTACTTCTCCTCCTCAGAGAATGGTATCTATTAGGGGGAATTTGGGACGTTTTCCATTGCTGGAAGATTGACATTTGGCAATGACAATGGCTAGATCAGCCTTAGTGAATGAGAGCCTAGGCTGCTGGACTATGCATTGCTTCCATCTCTGTCACCATGCTGCTCTGTTCTAGCACTTATTTTTCTGAAGACAGAAGCTGCTGATGTCTACAGAAACTAGCCAAGTCATTCTGATGACTTAGATGTTTATTGCCATTTCCATGGTGGTTGTTAACCCACAACACAAAAATCTTCACATTTCACGCTCAAGCCTATAATGCCATCCACATGCCATAAACCCAGATACGCTTGTTCTTGATCTTCCAATCTTTCTCTAGGTCTCAGACCAACAAACCAATTCACTCATCACTGCCTATGAGACTGTATGTATTATTACAAGAGGACAACCCACTTCATAAAGTGGATGACTAAATGCACCATCTAAGATCTGCCCATTTTGAGGATTTCCCACCACGACATTCTTGCTGGGCAGTGACATGGAAAAGCATCCATTCTCCAGATCAAAACACATACCATTCACCTGAGACCCAGTTAATCTGTTCTGGCACAGCAGCTGCAATTGAGACTATTGTTTGTTTGAATTTGCTGTAGAATATTGTCATCTACCAGTGTAAGAACCAGAATGTTGAATTAAATAGGGATTTGATGGGACCATTGAGTCTTTATTCTTTGGATCTTTAAGGATGGAACTAATTACTGCCCTTCTCACCCTCCATTCTCCTGGAATTCAATATTTATTGTTTTTGATTTACTATCTTGTCTGGAGAAAGAGAGGATATAGTTTCAATGGTTTCCATTTTATTTACTCCAATGCAGTATCTCTGATCCTACAGACCAAGGAATGAATTTTGGAGTTTTGCCTAACAATAAGTACATTCATTAAAATTATAAATTTATGTACCAGAGAAACGGCCAAGAACCCAACTGACCCATGACAAATTGAACTTTGGCTAGGAGTTCATTTATCACTAGACCTCAAACTCTATCACTCTAACAGAAGGTCTATGATGATGCCTTGTGTCCAGCTGTCTTCAAAATATGGGTTAATTTCTTTCCTCAGTGTACAATTACTCAAATAATTGTCCATAGATCCTTTGGGGGAAAGTCTAGTATATGTCATCATTACCATATACACTTGACAGGGTCCTTATTTCTGAGGATTTGGCCTCTTTTTCAGTCAATGTGCTCTGGTTCTGAAAACTTGCTCAATTATGGTGCTAGACAAAGGATTATGGAATTTTATTGGAGCAGCTGAACTCAGACTCCTGATTATCTATCCTTGATTTTTTATTGTATAGTTTGAGTAATATTATATCTATAGACATAGGTTGAGTAATACTTTCATTGGCTGACCATAGACCATATATCTATAGACTGAATATTACTCTTGTTGACTGAACATTTATCTTGTCCATGAGGATGTCATGCTCTGTTGACCATCTCCATAGCTTCTTATAGGCCAGATACCTCTGCTTGTCAGAGCACCCTTGTTATTTATTAACTACGATAATTGCAATACTTTTCTTCTGATGGTTAAAGGCCTCCACTTGACCTCTGTCTGTGATCCCTCCATCTCCATTGCTATATGCAAGCCTTGTTCTGTATCAACACCATCTACCATCAACCTAAAGAGTTCAGCCACCACGGATGTTCTCAACAATGCTGGTGTTTCTCTCACAAGCATATTTCCTATCACTTTGGCAAATGGAGTGTACCCTGGGTGATTTGGCAGGACGTGGCTGGTGGGTTTTCTATCTTTATGTAGATTATTCACTCTACCAATACTTCTCTGAATCTTTTTTAAAAAAATCTTATTTCACTATCTTCCACAGAAGTTCTGTCATTTCCATTCAAAAACCGTCTCCTCAGTGTGTTAACCCTGTCTTCCCAGTATGAAATCCTGTATCACAGGAGAATGCTCCCAAATTAATAAATTATCCCCTATCCAAAACTGTCATTTCTTTCCTTTGATCCCCAAATGTTTTCCTGTTACTGCTGATATATAGCTTCTGAAGCATCTTCAGGGTATATTTCCTTTCCTCCCTTAGCAAGCTCAGAACATCCTTTGATAAATTATATTGTGACTACTCTAGTCCTTGCTCTGGGGGCCCAGCGTATAGATGAGCATAGATCCTAAGAAAGGAAACATATTGTCTTGCCAGTTGAAGACCCTTGAGGCCTCTAAAAGCAAATGAGGAGTACAAACCTTTAATAGAGAAGATTGGGCCTCTTCTGTGGGTTTAGAGGGTTCAAGGTGATCTGAGTATTCAAGATTTTTAATGCATTTACTCATGTGTCCCATTCCATGTCTCAGCTTCTCATTTCTTCCCAATCAGAGCCCTGACCTTGTGTAATGGACTTCCAAATTTGAGAGTCCAACCTTTTCTGGAGCCAGCCTCCCCTTAATATCCTGAATCTTATTAATTTTTTCTTCCCCCTAGATGAAGGAGATAGTCTTTTTATATCATGCCAAGTCACTCTGGTTTTCATAGTTTGTCTTCAATTGTTGATTAATCACCTTTACCAACTATTGTTTTCTTTTGTTTTTGTCTTTTTCCTTATCTATCCACATACCCAAGCAACAGCTATCAAATTCCATAGTCCTTATAATTACTACATTTCCTAAACCCTTAAGTATATACAGTATTGCATCTAACAGCATACTCCTTTCCAGTGGTATCCTGTTCCATTTCATCACTTTTATCAATTGCATAAAATTCTTCGGCTGCATTCCAGGCTCTCAGTATTCTGCCCATCAGCACTAATTGGTCCTGACTCTCAGTTTGCCAGAAGTCTACTTGCTTCAAAATATCATTATAGCTTTTGCTTTTTAGGACCACACCTTGTATTAACTGTCATAGGTCAGTTTCCTGAGGAAGTAGACCCTGTGTTGGAAATTTGTAGTATCAACACCTGTAAAGGAATGAGGGAAGTAGGATTGGGCAGAGGGAGAAATTGCAGTACAATGTAGTCGCAACAAAGACTTCAGATGATCCCATAAGGAACTCTGTAGTTGGAATATCTTTTCAGAAATGCCCTGACTCGAGAAAACTTGTACTTGCTACTTAGGTCCGTCATTGTATGTAGCCTTCCCTGAGGATGGAGTGTAATCTTAGGTGAAGCCTTTGACAGAGGGCACTTCCTAGGGAGGGACTCAGCTCTTGATTCATCAGGGAGCAACACTACCAGCATTTGGGAGAATGAATGCCCCAAGCCCTGTGGAGGTATCTGAGAGGCAGAGGCATACCAGCCTGCATCAGTCTCAAACACTATATGGTAATATGCCTCTCTATGCTCGATTTGTATAACAAAATTATTTCACACAGCAATAAACTTTATTTTTTTTTAAACAATTTGTTTTGTTTTGTTTTGTTTCGTTTTAATTACTTTATTTTTGGCTGCGTTGGGTCTTCATTGCTGTACGTGGGCTTTCTCTAGTTGCGGCGAGCGGGGGCCACTCCTCGTTGCGGTGCACAAGCTTCTCATTGTGGCGGCTTCTCGTTGCGGAACATGGGCTTTAGGCACGCAGGCTTCAGTAGTTGTGGCACACGGGCTCAGTAGTTGTGGCACACGGGCTTAGCCACTCCGCAGCATGTGGGATCTTCCCGGACCAGGGCTCGAACCCATGTCCCCTGCACTGGCAGGCAGATTCTCAACCACTGAGCCCCCAGGGAAGTCCCAGCAATAAACTTTGAATGATATTCTATTATAATATAATGTTCCCAATATCCAGCTGTGGTAGGCATATTTTTAAGACAGCCCCAAGATTCCCATCCTGTGGTGTACATGCCCTGTATGATCCTCTTCCCTTGATGTGGGCAGGACCAGTGCATATAATGAGATATCAATCACTCCCATGATTGTGTTACTAGTCAATTGAATTTGAGTTAATCAAAAGAAGAGATTATCTTGGGCGGGTCTGGCACACTCAGGTGAGCCCAATAAAAGAAGTGAAAAGGAACTCTCGCAATGACCACTAAGAAGCAGACACTAGCATGCTGTTAGAATGCTTGGGAATGGAAGGCTTCTAGCTGCTAAGAGAGCACCCTGACTGACAGCAAGAAACTGGGGACTCAGTCACACAACCACAAGGTAATAAATTCTGTCAACAAGCTGAATGAGCTTGAAAGAGGACCCCAAGTCTCGGGAAAGAAGCAGTTACAGCTTTGGAACTTGATTTCAGCTTTATTTCAGCCTTGTATGGCACTGAGCAGAGAATGCAGCTAAGCCATACCTGGACTCCTGACCTACAGAAACTATGAGGTAATACAATAAATGTGTGCTGTTTTGAGCCACAAAGTTTGTGGTACTTTTTATGCAGCAATTGATCACTAATGACCAATGTTTAAGACATTCTACAACTCAAACTTGACTTATCTATCCAGTGGTATTTCTCAAGATAAGCCAAAATGAAAACATTGTTTCAGTATTTCCAGCTTCCCTCATTTTGTCCCTAAACACATGATTCTCATTCCTGCATCTGTACTTGTTCCCATGATGTGTCCTCTATGTGGAATTCTCGCTTCCTCCACTCCACTTATCTAAATCTTAATCATTCTTCAAGTCCCAAGATCCACATCTTCTATAGAGCATTTAATCTACATTTTCTCTTACCTTTTAAGGAGTATATAGGCTCTAATTCATTATGTGGCAAACCTATTCAAGTATCTATGTAAACCCAATCTGCCTTCCAGGCTTATTTCAAAATGTGACAAAACTTTGGAGAGAGGAATATTATGTGTCCTCTTTTCCCCCACTACCCTCTTGATCCCAGTTCAATTTTGCTGCTTTGACAACGTGACTACTGAAATAAATGGGCACACTCTGTAGAATGGGGTTCGAATGAATAGTTGGCTTTAGAGGGCAAAAGGGGCTTTGTACAACATCTATTCTAAAAATTCCATTATACACACAATGAAAGTGAAATGCAAAGAGGTATTTCTCAATGTCTCAGAGCTAAATTAGAATAGAGATCTAATATCTCCCAGTTTCCAGTTTAGTAAGTTAATAATCAGAAAAAAATGTTAGAAACAACAAAAAAACTAGATCTGTGCTTGTCTAACTCACAAATGATTATTAACTTGATCTATCATGAGTGATGGTATAACATTATATTACAATAGGATATTATTAATAGAACACTGTCATGAGCAGTGAGCACAAGGTCTCTGAATCCCGAACTTGAACCCTATCTCTGCTGCTGGTGAGTCGTATGACACAGAGAATTTACTTAAACTCTCTATGCCTCAGTTTTACAAGGAGTATAACCATAATTAAACTTACTATCTTCTAGGGTATTTGCCATGATGAAAATTGGTTCATTTATCTTTCCTTATTATTCTTTTTATTTTTATTACCTTAAAAAACCAAATGAGCATTGTTGCACTACAAATTGTCCTGAAAATACGTTGGCTGTATTGTGTCATATTTTTAGGTAGGTGAAAGAAGCTCTCCTCCTGATGTCCAAGTGACGTAAGACAGACTTAAGTCCTCAGGTAAAGTAAACAGTAAAAAAGAGCCAGCCATTCAAGAACGGGAACAAATTAGGGTAACTAGTAAACATGCAGAAGAGAGTGAGTGCTAATTATACTGACAGTTCAATTTTTATCCGGATTATTTTGCCAGGTGCTTCCCAATTTGTCCCTATAGTGCTTCAGAATTACTTCTAGATTTTACCTTTTCAAGCAGAATTCCAACCTCTGAGTATTTTTTTTTAATTAAATTAAATTTGAATTTCAGATAAATATAGCTTGAAGGTTCTTGGTGGTACCCCACTGATTCCTGATGTTTTACCATTGGTAATTCATTGCTTTCTCTAGAATTCATTATTTTAAAGTAAAATAAATCTGTTCTAAAAATAAAAATGCAATTCTCAGCATTGCTTAATCATTGATGTGATTGTTGTTTCCAACAGCCATAGAGGAACAGAAAGATTCTTGTAGACATTTACACTTTTGATTTGGACAGAGATTATTGAAGCACTTTACACAATTCATTTAAAAATTCTAGGAAGTTCTGGGTAGTTTAATAAAACAGGCAAATAAGCAACCCCAGATAAGCCATATTTACCTGGCAAAAACATATAGGTGACTAGTTTACAAATTTTCCACAACTGCTTTCAGGGTCTGGGGAAAGGAGATAGTCTTCTGGTCCCAGCTCCAATATTAGTGTGATGTGTCACTTGGGAAAGTTACTTAACCTCTTCATGCCTTTCTTTTCCTTAAAAGAATGATGGTATATCTCTGTTTATTTAGTTGAGAAAGTGAAGGTGAGTGATACGTAGAATAGTGGCTATTAAAACACTAAAAAGTGTAAAAAATACACTTTTGATGTACACATCAAATACAAGAAATTGTCCTTATTTATTTTAGCTATGAAGGAATCAAGAAGATTTAGATATGATGTTTCATTAATAAATATAGACTTGAGGGAGGAATAAATTAGGAGTTTGGGATTAACATGTACACACTACTATATATAAAATATATACCCAACAAGGACCTATTGTATAACACAGAGAACTATACTCAATATTTTGTAATAAGCTATAAGGGAAAAGAATCTGAAAAAGAATATATATATGTATATCTGAATCACTTTGCTGTACTTCAATAAAAAAGTAAAAAAATTAAAAATAAGTAAACGTAGACTTGACCTCAATGAATACTAAGTATGCTTGTTTATAGTAAAATGAAAATCTGTATGAACATTTTATAAATGTACAAAATAATGTAACTGTCATTCATTGGCAGTACAACAGTGATGATTATGCCTTTTTGGTTGGGAGGGATAAAATGTGCTTATCCAAATGATCCTTTAGGTTTTATATCATTATCTGGAAGGACTAGAGAATATGTTGATTTCCTTCCAGACTTCACACATTTAACCACTACATGCTGGCCTGATATGAAACATGACACTGTCATAATAAAAGGTGAGATCTGAGAAGAAAAGAGAAAGAAAAAAAAAAAACATCTCTAACTCCTTGCTGCAGGGTTTTCTTATTCTGGTAATCTCTCTCTCATCTTACGGATCACAACTTGCTGGTCATGGTTGGATCACAATTTGATGACAAATTTTTACAAGGAGAAATAAAGTTTTGTAGCAGAACAATTTACTTTTTCTCCTCCTTTTTCCTGTGTAACCTGACCACAGACTGAACCCGTCACTGCAATTGTGCTGTTTCCACTTTGCTTTATTCCCTGATGTGAAATGATATCATGTTTCCGTTGTTTCTGGGTAAACTCAAACACAAGCTAAACCTCAGCATGTCCTGTGGCTTTGATCTAAGCCTCTGTCTATGGTTCATAAGCCTCAGACAGTGCTATGGTAAAATATTTGCAAACTGTCTATTTCTTATAAAACTGTTAAGCTTTATTGGAGTGAATCTGATGATTTTCATGCCTTGATCAGTCTCTGCTTTTCCAGATGCCTGACATGAAAGGGATATAGCCTGCCTATCACACAAATAAATAAAAAGCCTTTAATTAAGAAGTAGTTTTTCCCTTGAAACCTCTAATTCAGCATTTTCTTTCTTTTGTTTTTTATCGGAGTAAAATTGCTTTACAATGATGTGTTAGTTTCTGCTGTACGATGAAGTGAATCAGCTATATGTGTACATATATCCCCTCCCTCTTGGACCTCCCTCCCACCCCCCCATCCCACCCATCTAGGTCATCACCGTGCAGGCCTGAAGATTTATGATTTTTGTTTGTTCGTTTTTATATCTCAACATTACTGACTCTTGTTCAAATAGTTTCATAGCTTGATTTTTTAAATCGAATTGATCAAAAAATTAATTGATCAAAAACTCAAAAATTGATAAAAAACTCCCTCTAGATTCAAATTTCATCAAATGACTTATTTTAATTGTCTTTATCTGATATTAAAGTTAAATAAGTTGAGACTACTCCCCAAAAGTAGATTTAATCAATAGCCTATAGTGGTCTTTCAACTTTCTGAGACCAGATTTTGGAGACAAAGAGTCAATGTGAGTGGCTGCTCAACATCACTTCCTTTTTGCCCCTGGTCAGTTCTTGGTGACATTATGGAGATCAGCTAAAATCCTGGGAGACAGGATAAATTTTACCTGTCAGCTCATCCAAGAAATCTTCTCTACATGTGTGCTACCTCCTTACCTCCACACCAGTCACTTGCTCTATAACCCTAGTATAGATAACTTGAAAACTAGCTCTCATGTATCATTTATATAGAAATATGTTTACATTTTTCCCTTCTTATATTCATCCAGCTTTATAAACACACAAACACATACAGAGCTATGTACTATTTGGGACATAGTACATAGTATAAAATACTACATTTTATTTTTGTATCTCAGTGATGAATACATGGATACACGAAGGGATTTTTGTAACAGTACATGTAACAGTCCCTTGAGCTTTCGATAAAAGCTAAAATTGAAAAAGTTCTAAAAGTTCTAAGCAATTAAAATATTATTGCTTATGTTCTAAATAATTTCCCCCTCTTCCTTACTATGAGAGCTCTAATTTTGCTCAAGATATCAACTAGCCCGACTAAAATTATTTACCTCCTCATATTCCTTTGTAACTATTGTATGACATTCATAGCCAAATCTATATTATTCCTTGATGTAAAGGGAAAGAGTCAGTTGAAAACATGTTGAACCCTCTTTAATGGCATGGTGGCCCACCCCCATACCAATTCTGAGTTTTTACCTCTGAATTTCTTGTATGGATGAAAAAAATTAGTTAAACCAGGAGATTCAAGTTTCTGATGCGTGGAACCAAACAAAATTTTTAAAATCTATATTTTTAAAAAACCTATTTAATCAGTAAGGTCGTAAAGTGATAGCCCTATAACTTGAATTTTTGTCTCTTCATTTTTCAGTATTTGAATTGTCCTGGCTGGAAGGAAAAAAATAAAATCATTTTTCAGCTAGCAGAACTCCTGGTAAGTAGGTTTAAGAGCAAAAATGATAAATTAAGGCTCTTTCTTTTTATAAAATGAATACTGAGTTCACAAGACAGTATATAGAATAATTGAACTATCCATTTTAAAACTTAACTACTTAGCACAAATTTTATAACTTTATAAATTTTGTCCCTTCTATTAATAAATGTTTACTGTCTTGTAGGTAGAATTAGGACAGATTTTGAAAAGTCATTAGGTCATAAATGTATTTACCCTCCAGGTATTTCTTCTCTTCAGAGAAATTAACAGTACTTTGTCTATAACCATATGTGAATTTTCCAAGATAGCTCCAATTTCACCAATATCTGTACCCTGATTTCTTTTTTTAAGCATTTTACTCTTTGTTCTAAAACTCTCCCTGTGTGATATGTTATTTTTGAAATCAAATATAAAGTCTTTCAGGTTTTATTCCTTTTCCTTTCACTCAATAAAACAAATCATTTTGATGTTTTACTCCCCTATAGGAGCTCTAAATTTTTCTCTGAGGCTGCACTTGAATTTTTTTCAGTGTCTGGAATCCTTCACAGAATTTATCCCCTTGCTGAGAACTTTCAGTATCCCCACCCACAATCTCTGTCTGACGCTCAATGCCTTCTAAGACAGTGCAAAGCCAATTTTCTCAATTGTGTCTCCTGCATTCCTGTGTAAAAGAAGGCTGGACCCTTAGGAAAATGAGTTGCATTATTTCTAACGGTTCATTTTCAAGGCAGCTCTGAGTCCATAATATTCATGAAGTCCCTTAGTAGTATAGCTCTTAAGACCTATTAAGTATTTGGTTAAAAAAATGAACAAACAAAAAAAATAGCATCCCTTAGAAGCTATGTGTTAAGGACAAAGATCTGGTTTTGTTGCCAGATTATGGAGCTAAGGTTCATGGACAGTGGAAGATACATCTCTAAGGTATATGCATGCGGTGGAGATGTCACAAATCACCTTCAACTGACTGGTCTCCAGGTTGTTTAGTTCAGTCCTCCAAACCTGATCTCAATGCACCATCTCGCTAGTTATAATCTTGATGCATATGGATGTTGTGGGACTTTGTGGAATTATCTACATCAAGTCTGAGCAAAGTTTTGTGGCACAGACACGTGTTAACTCCTCCTAGGCCATTGGTGGTGGGAGTTAGGGATTCATTAGCGCAATGAGATGATCAACTGTGATAGCTCCAAACACATGTGACTATGTGTTCCTACCAGAGAGAAGCCTGACAGTCAGTCAAAGAAGACTCAAGCTCAAGTCTGACAGTCAGTCAAAGAAGACTCAAGCTCAAGTAAGACCAAGTGTTACAACAATGTCCCTTGATAGAATCTTTTACTTGGTCCCGCATTTGACATTTTTCCTTGGCTGCAATTTTTATACTTTCTTAGGTACCATGACTGGGATTGAGTACCCAGGCTTCCCTGTCCTCCCTTCCAGGTTCCTGCTGACCTAACTCTCCCCATTTTCTTTATCCCCATTTTCTTAATCCACTTCAAATAAGAAAAAATTACATATATCTTGTCATGTTTTTTCATAGTAGAACTTAAAGTTCCAATTAAAGACTCAGAGTCATTTGCAAAAACAAGCTCCAATTCCCATAGGGCACAGAAAAGCTCAATCATACAAACTCCTCAGTTAATGCAAACTGATGGTACTCCAAATTCTAATTACACACACACACACACACACACCACACAGACACACACACACACACACACACACACACACACACATATCATAAAGTACTATGTTCTAAATTTAAAATAGATGATAATTTCTTTTTGCCTGAGGGACAGTCATTTTGGGTCTTTAAAGTCCCAGTGCTAGGAAGCCTGATGTTCCTGATATGGGAGATACCCCGGCTCTAGGCTACTATTGAAGAATCAGCCAGAAGCCTGGGGAAATATGAGAAGAAAGGATGGATACTGCAGAGGCATGCAATGTTTCTTTTGTGGTTGGCATCATAGAGCACCAGGAACAAGAGACATAGTACACAACCAATGGTGAAGAAACCAAAAAGCCCCAAATTAGGGCATTACCCATCCCCTGACTTTATGAAATTCAGGGTTTAAACATCTCTCATCCACCAAAGTTTCAAGGGTGATCCTTGTAATTGGACCTCAGGATCCGGCAGTTGTTCCCTTTCTGTTTACAGAGCAGTTATTCCATCCCTGGCCTCAGGGATGTGAATGATTTTGTGAGAGAGAACACTGTGAGTGGTTCAAAGTCATCGCGGGCCAGCATTTCAAATCAAGCGTCCTCAGCCAAGGTTAGGGTGATGAAAGGGAGGGCCTCCAAAGATGTCCAGGCTGAAGAATCCAAGGGAAACTAGAATTTATTCTGGGTACAAGTACCTGGCACAATTGGGATGGGAACCTGGGAGGTGGGGACCTTGAATGAGGCCCTTTTATACCTCTCTCCAAGACTCTGATATCTGGGTAAGGAAAGCAGGATGTGGATGCGAAATGTTGGAGAAAATGTAGGATACTCTTTTTCTTTTGAATGTTTTAGATACTTTCCTTGAGGACACTATACTGTGAAAGCTGAGCCAGGCCAGAGAACTGATGGATAAAATTTGCTGTTTCTTTGTTCTTTGTGTCTGATGAGGTGCAGCCCTCTAGAAGTCTGACATGGGCTCTGGCCTATAAGGCCTTGTTCGGCTTGGAGGGTTTTGCTGTAGATAAAAATGGGTGTAGATTGTTTAGAAAAAGCTCAGTGGGTTGATACTCCTTTCACAATCCTTTGTGTAGCTCCTGGCCAAGAAATCCCCTGGAGGAAGGGCAGATATCTGAGGGGAATGAGCTCTGCTGAGAACCAAATGCACCCTTATTTTAGTTGACTTCCTGTGAGCATTAGGACGGGCAATCAAACTCCTGGAGACCTGGAAAGAATAGTGTTCTCATAAAGCTGTTTCTCCTGAATCTGTCTCAAAAAAAGAAAAGAAACAGGAAAGAAAGAAAGCAAAAGGAAAAAAAAAAAAGAAAAAGAAAAAAAAATCTGACATTCAGATTGTGAAAACTTTTTCTCAGTCTCTACTGGGGGAGAGTGAAAAAGGTTAAAAGTCAGCATTCATTCCATTCCTGAATCTTAGAACATCTTTATACTTTTGTCAAGAGCAAGTGAAATGGACCTTAAAGGTCTCATATTTTAGCAGTCTAATTTTGACACAAAGGCAGCCAATTCTGATGGTTTTAGGGACGGCACTTGGCCAAGATTCCAACTCAAATTCCCTAGGCACTATTCTAGATTTGGAGAGTCATGGCAAAGTGGGCAGGAGACTGTAGAATTAGAAGGGATGCATAAAGCTCTAGGCTTGCAGACCCCTATTCTGCTGTAGAACTTTAGGAGAGGCCAGGATGAAGCCCTATGTAACAATGTATTCTGTTGTATTTAATTTCCATTATAACATTTCAGCATATATAATGCTCTTTAGGTGTAAATTTTAATCTCTACACTAGGGCAAGTACCTTACTCAGGAGTATGTCATTCAGGATTTGATAGACAGCATTCTAAAACCCTAATTACGAATCCACACACCAGCAGGAATTAACAGAGAGGAGTTTTAAATAATTCTATTTTAATCTGCCTTCGAGAGTTGATTATTTTTTCATAAGAAATGGTAGAAATCCATGTGGATGGGCTAGAAATAATAGACAGGCATCTCAGCCCTTGTATAAACAGAAGGAATAATCTAGTGGGATAGCATCCTAGGCTAAGAAATTTGGTCTTGTGCAAAGCCATGTACAGATGATTCTACTCTGACTCTGATGAGAAGATTAGCAGAATCCTGCCCCTGAAATAATGTTGAATATGCCTCAAATGAACTTTTCATGCAAGACACTTGCTGGAATGCTTAAACCTAAGAACTCACCGAGCATATAGACCAGGATTATATAATTGTTCTGTGCCTGCTTGTAAATAAATCGGTATGGCAGAATTTTGTCTTAGATTACTTTCCTTGTATCTTATTTATTATTTATAAGGCTCAGAACAGGCGTACAAATGGAGACCCATATACCATAAGTTTAAATATTTAAAGTTATAGATCAAGTTGACAAATTTTAAGTAACTTACATTCCATCCTTCTACCTTGACAACACTGAAATACTATTGCTTGATACCATCTAAGAGGAAGAATTTAATAAATTTAAAAAATTAAATTTAATAAATTGCCTCTTGCCTAGATCTATTGTTTGAATCCACAGTACTTGACTTAATTTAGACAGCTCAGAGTTCATATAGACATTTTAATTTTAACTGCCATTTCCTACATATGGCTCTTAGTAGCCAGGTATAATATGCTTCTAGAAATGAGATAACGTAATGACCTTTATTTTGGAGGATTATTTTCAACAAAATTATATGTATCTGGCTAATTTATTCAGAGAATAAATAGGCAGTGAAGGTAATAAGTAGTAGTGAATTTCTAATGTTTAATGATCAGTAATTAAATGCACATTTGCATCATATATGTACATAGCAAAAAAGTTTGTCTTACATTCAACTGAAGTTTCCAGACATTAAAAAAATGTTTTGTATTAGTGTCACCTGCTTATTTCACAATTGTTTAAATTTGTTATTTTTGTTCTTAATTTTACTTAAAACATGTTTGGAATGCTTTGTAAATTGATACAAATTTTCTCTAATATTGTTAAAAAACAAAGGTTCTGTTTTGAAAGAGGCATCTTGCTTTGTTATTGCCTTCTCTGAAATTTTCATGTTACTTGAATTTATTTCCTGTAATGTAAACTTTTCATTTCAGGAGATGACCATGCAAGTGGCAAATGCAAATGCAAAAGACAAGAAGACATTTTATTCTCAGTTTTATGAGTCAACTCTTTTTTCCTTGACTTTTCTCTGCAAACACTGCTGTTATTTACTTTTCACCTAATTATGTGCAGAACATTGTGTTGGGTGTTTGGGGGGATTAAAAGTTTAACAAGACACAACTCTTGCCTTCAAAATTGTACATATTTAAAAAGGTAAGATAAAATCTGCCCTTTGTATTAAAGGAAGTGTATTGTGGATTTATCTATATGTCAGATTCACATGGACAAGGAAAACTTTATGTATGCTTGTATACATTCGCGGAGAATACAGGGTTTGGAATTCAATATAAGTAACATAAATAATAAGGCAATGTTTTATGACATTAATAAAATTTAAATTAGACTATTATGTATCTAATGAAATTTCACTTTTTGGATTTCATTAACTCTGTCTAATACTCATGTAGTTAAAACTCATAAATATTCTAGAGAGTTGAAAGAGTTAATTTCTTTATAAAAAGCAAACTAGGGAATTCCTGGTGGTCCAGTGGTTAGGACTCTGTGCTTTCACTGCCGAGAGTACGGGTTAAATCCTTGGTCAGGGAATTAAGATCCTGGGAGCAGCACAGCTTGGCCAAAAAAAAAAAAAGAGCAAAGAGCAAACTATTCTAAACATTATCCCAAGTAAGCCAAGCCCAGTTTTCTTAAATTTCATTTTATCTAATACAATTTAACTCTATTTTGCCTTTCCTTTATGCTTTTAGCCATGATTTAAAATCTTTATCCAGCTTCTCATACAAAAGTTTTTATTCGAGTTAATGTTCTGCTGTAGAGGTTTTACAAATCTCTGTTTTTCATTCAATTTCCAGCTCTCTTCAAATCAATTCTATAAATGGAGCTGAATTTTAAAACTCAGCTTATCCTTTTGAGCTAATAGTAGGCTTAATAATGTGCTCTAGATATATGGCTCTCTAGCCAAAACAGAATAAAGCTAGAATAATTGCTTTCTTCCTAAACAGGCTTTTGAAGGAATGCACATACAAGTTCAAGGTATATAGTTTGTAAGGAGATACACAAAAGTCAGATGAATTGTTGAATCTACAAATGATTTTAGCCATATCGCTTTTGATTTTATAAAACAAGTCAACTAAAGAAAACTGGATTAAATAGTGAGACACAATTATTTATTTACAGTTACTTTCAGTACTGCTTTATAGTTATTGTGATGGTTAGTTTTATGTGTCAACTTGATTGGGCTAAAGGCTAAAGGATTTTTACCAGAGAACTGGTAAAAATTATTTCTGGAGGTATCAGTAAAGGTGTTTCCTGAAGGCATTAGCACTTGGATCAGTAGACTAAAGAAGATTGCCCCCACCAATCCACTGAGGGCCCAAATAGAACAAAAAGTCAGAGGAAGAGCAAGTTTGCTCTCTCTATGGGACATAGAGAAATGGGACATCCATTTCCTCCTGCCCATGTACATCGGTGCTCCCAGTTCTTAGGCCTTTTGACTCGGACTGGGACTTACACCATTGGCTGCCCTGGTTCTCAAGCTTTTGGGCTTGGACTGGAATTACACCACCAACTTTCCTGGGCTTCCAGCTTGCAAAAGGCAAGGTGGGCCTCTCAGCCTCCATAACTGTGTGAGCGAATTCCTCATAATAAATCTCTTTCTATATATCTTTTTATATCCTATTGATTCTACCTCTATGGAGAATCCTAATACATTCACCAATAGTATTTCGTTTACTTGTTTGATATTCATTTATTGAAACCTCACTTGGTGTCAGGGTGCATGTTTGGCCCAGGAGTAGAAATGTATGCGATTCACACCAATAATGACTACCTCACGTTATTTAGCAACTGTAAGATAGAAGCATAAACACAGACTTTTATGAAATGCATTTACTATTTATTATAGTGCAACCAATACACGTTTTTACATAGTCATAAATGTGGGCAGAGGTCAATGTTAGAGGTCAATGTTAAAGTTCACTTCATTCTTGCTGTGACAAGCCTTGAGAGCCAAACTTCTCTGAATGTATTTGCCCTTCTTTAGGTTTTATTCAGGCTTTCCTGTTTTTCTTTTTTTCTAACCCCCAAATATACTTCAACTAAAATGTGACAATAAATTTTCAGTATTTATTAATAAAATAGTAATAACCTAGGCTTTAAAAAATACTTCAGTTACTCAAAAGCAGAAACTTGAGTTTGTTTAAAAATAATATTGCCATACATTTGGATCATTCTTTAGTTCATCAAATTTTTTCACATATGTCAAATTATTTGCTCTCCTTTGAATGGAAGTGATTGGAGAAATGATGCACTTTTGTGTATTGTCTGAATGCAGGAAGCTCTGTGTTCAGAAACCCCAAATTAGAGGAGCTCAGTTTTTTGGCAGAGAGACATATGGCCCCCACCTCACACATCTTATAGAGAATTTAGCTCTCTCTTTTAAGTCTAACACATTTAAAATCTCTGGAAAAAAATCTTCTCATCCTTTCTTAGTACAAGAGATAAAAATGCAGCTGGACTCATGGATTTGAACTTCCTTTGGGGAACATGTGTGATTTATTTCCAAAGACACAAAAACTGAACTGTAGCCATTTCACGATGTTACTGGAGGGTTCTATTCTTCTCATGTCCTTGACAAGAACTGACCAACCACTATTTGAACTTGCAGACGTTCCACTGTAGCTAACAATCTTGGTTTCACCTTAGTGCTTCACCTCTACTTACTTCAAGTCTTAATCCAATTTTCTTCCACTTAAATAAGGGATGGGAAGGTGAAGAAAAATGTGATGACAGAAAAAGATGATGCAGTGTAATTTAGAGGCTTCTCTTACTAGATGTAGTATCACTTCTCGATGAAGACTGTTTTAACGATTAAAGTATGCTGTAAGGCAAATTTTCAACCTAACTTATGTAATATTGTGACACTTCCATCAAAAGCAGTGGACAATTGGTGGTGATCCTGAAGGAGGTAGTCATACTTTAGGAGAGGAGGGATTGATATTGTCTAGTTGACAAAATATTACTGGAGGTAGGTCACCATCTCCATCTTGCATCGAGAATAATTTCTGAAAGAATGGAATGGTACTGACAATAAAATTTGACACCAAACATGCTCTGCTATCTCTTCATTCATTTAGTCACCACGTACTTACCGACTGCCGACTACATGATTGTCGATGTGCCAGGACCTGCGACTACAGATAAGACTCTGCTCTTATGGTGATGAAACCTTGTGCGTCTTGTTGGGGGAGAGAGAAAATGAACAATAAATTAAAAAATAAGATTATTTCAGATAGTCATAAGCCTTATGAAGACATTAAATCATAACAACAAGACACAGAGTGACAGTGGTGGTAGAGGAACACATAGAAAGCCACTGAGGGTGGGAGGTAGCAAATAATGAGAAGAGTCATATGAGATGAGGTTGGAGAGGTAGGCAGGAGCCTGATGGCAAGCATGTAATATATTTAATTACAGATCTATGACTAAAGTAAATGTGGGAACAAAGATGAAAGCATGATGCATAAATATTATATATGCTAACAAAATATAAATAATTCAAATAAAAATTATAGAATAAGGGAGAGAGAAGGAAGGCAGTAGAATAAGCTCATTGATTGTTTGCATAGGAAATAGTGGAAATCAAAGGATATCATCAATAATTAACAAACAAGTTAGTAAAACATTAAATAAGAAAAACAGTGGACTAAGGACATTTAAAGAAGATATATGTACAAAGGTAACAACTAGAACAGAAAAGGAAAACCTCCCTATATACCAAAAGAAACATTAAAAGATATAAGAGCAAAGAGAATACAAGGTGTAGAGAAATAAACAGCAAATATGCCATAGTTCTCCCAAATTATAACATAAAATAACATGGTAGAAATGAGCTCAAACAGAATATTGCACCAATATAGGTGAATGGAGTTAATTCATATTTTAAAAGCAAAGCATCTTCAATTTGGATCTGAAAGCAAAACTAAATGCTAAGACACACCTCAGGTTAAAAATAAAGGGAAGGACAAATGTAAAGTACAATTGACAAATGGAAAATACAAAAAAAGGGGTCATCATCCTAATATCAAAAAAATAGAATTCAGTGTGAAAAAGGGCACTTTTAATGCAAACTATCACAATTTGTAATGAGTATATTATAGTTATATATATTCATGCACCAAAATAACATAGTAGCCACCTTTACATGTTAAAAAGTACAGGAGATTGAAGAAGATCTATGTAGAAACACACCAACAATAAGAGACTGCTATTCAGTATAAGAGAGAACAAATTGCCAAAAGTAAGTAAGGCTGTAAAAGACAAACCAATGCAATAAATAAATTGTATTTTATGAACATATATTTGTCTATGTGAAATTTGCCCTCTGATAATAAAGAATGCACTTTCTTCTCAAGTGCATATGGAATATTACCAAATTTGATAATATGTTAGGTCCTAAATATGCATCAGTAATTTTTATGGGGTAGAAATATTTTAATCAACAATCTTTGTTCATAGTGTAATAAATATTATTTTTTAAAAATGTTATAAAGGCTCTTCCATCTAGAAATTAATTAAAATATTCTATTAAATAGATTTGGCAGAGAGAGAAAATGACTGCTGGATATAGAACTTCTAAAAGATATGATAGTGTAAACACTACACATAAGAATTTATGATATACATTTAAAGTAGTGATAAAAGAAAAGTTTCTGGCACTAAACCCTTACCAGTAAGGATTAAGAAATAAAAATAAATGAATACATTCCCAGATCAAAAGCTAGAAAAGGAACAACACATAAATAAAAACAAAAGAAGGAAATAATAACTATACAAGAAATCAAGTAAGTAATGTATTTTTAAAAGTGTATCTAAATATTAAATAAAAGGTATACTTTTTAAAAATTCAGATCAGACAACTTAATCAATTTACAAGAGGGAAAGAACAAGTATACAAATGTAAAAAATGATTAATAATAATGAACATAAGCACTGATACAGAAGGGAAACAAATGGGATTTATGCAAATAGATTTGAAAACCTAGATGAAATGGGTAACTTCCTAGGAAAATAGTCTACCAAATTGGACCCCATTAGATATAAAAAGCTTAAGCAGACTGTATCAGTCTAAGTCCATTTAGCATGTTATCAGCAATGCCAGAGACCAGCATGGTGCCTAATAGAATAGAAAGACAATCAAAGTCCCTGAAGACTAGATTATGACACAGGTCTGAGACATGATATAGCCTTGAGGTATGACCATTAAGCTATATTGCCAGCCTTGCCAGTTGAAATGTATTTATGAAAGTATAGAGAAAAGAGCCTAGATTTCTGAAAAGCAAGACCACCATTTAGTCCTGCAGGTGCCCAAAGTAGCACAAATGAATTCCCCAACCTCACATGATCATTTGTTAAAGTTAGAGTATTGACTGGGAAGAAGCAGGATCTTGAATACTGGGATAGAGACAAATACGAACCTTGAAGCAGGAATTTAATGATCTGAACTAATCATTTTCTTTCCCCAGTTTCTCCAGAGCAATTAGAAACAGTCCACCAGCCCTACTATACTTCTTATTTTCACTAAGGTGTTCTATCACAGCAAATACTTGGTTACCCAAAGCCATTACCTATATTGACACAAAATTACAGGTGTTTATGGGTGTTGTTTATGTGCTTGTCTCCCATAGTGTGCAGCGGACTACCTTTACCACTCGAATTAGTCATTAATGACTTTAAGGATAGCAGGAAGCAGAAATAAAAAGCCTTCATATACAAAAATCTATACCCACTTAGAGGAAATAATGGTGGGGACAATCACATATATAGTAACAACAAAAAAGTAATATAGGAATAAACCTAATAAAATATGCTCACTCTATATGAGGAGAAATATAAATACTTTGGAAGGGATAATAATAGAAAGACATCCTTGTTCTTGATTGGAACAACTCAACATCATAAAAATGTCATTAATTTATTACTGTAAATTTATCTCACTGAAAATATAAACACCCTTTTTTTTAACATCTTTATTGGAGTATAATTGCTTTACAATGGTGTGTTACTTTCTGCTTTATAACAAAGTGAATCAGTTATATATATACATATATCCCCATATCTCCTCCCACTTGCAGCTCCCCCCCACCCTCCCTATCCCACCCCTCTAGGTGGTCACAAAGCACCGAGCTGATCTCCCTATGCTATGCGGCTGCTACCCACTAGCTATCTATTTTACATTTGGTAGTGTATATATGTCCATGCCACTCTCTCACTTTGTCCCAGCTTACCCTTCCCCCTCCCCGTGTCCTCAAGTCCATTCTCTAGTAGGTCTGCATCTTTATTCCCATCTTGCCCCTAGGTTCTTCATGACCATTTTTTTCTTTTTCTTTTTTTAGATTCCATATATATGTGTTAGCATACGGTATTTGTTTTTCTCTTTCTGGCTTACTTTACTCTGTATGATAGTCTCTAGGTCCATCCACCTCACTACAAATAACTCAGTTTCATTACTTTTTATGGCTGAGTAATATTCCATTGTATATATGTGCCACATCTTCTTTATCCATTCATCTGTCGATGGACACTTAGGTTGCTTCCATGTCCTGGCTATTGTAAATAGAGCTGCAATGAACATTTTGGTACATGACTTGTTTTGAATTATGGTTTTCTCAGGGTATATGCCCAGTAGTGGGATTGCTGGGTCATATGGTAGCTCTATTTTTAGTTTTATAAGGAACGCCCATACTGTTCTCCATAGTGGTTGTATCAATTTACATTCCCACCAACAGTGCAAGAGGGTTCCCTTTTCTCCACACCCTCTCCAGCATTTATTGTTTGCAGATTTTTTGATGATGGCCATTCTGACTGGTGTGAGATGATATCTCATTGTAGTTTTGATTTGCATTTCTCTAATGATTAATGATGTTGAGCATTCTTTCATGTGTCTGTTGGCAATCTGTATATCTTCTTTGGAGAAATGTCTATTTAGGTCTTCTGCCAATTTTTGGGTTGGGTTGTTTGTTTTTTTGATATTGAGCTGCATGAGCTGCTTGTAAATTTTGAAGATTAATCCTTTGTCAGTTGCTTCATTTGCAAATATTTTCTCCCATTCTGAGGGTTGTCTTTTTGTCTTGTTTATGGTTTCCTTTGTTGTGCAAAAGCTTTTAAGTTTCATTAGGTTCCATTTGTTTATTTTTGTTTTTATTTCCATTTCTCTAGGAGGTGGTTCAAAAAGGATCTTGCTGTGATTTATGTCATAGAGTGTTCTGCCTATGTTTTCCTCTAAGAGTTTGATGGTTTCTGGCCTTACATTTAGGTCTTTAATCCATTTTGAGTTTATTTTTGTGTGTTAAACACCCTTTTCTCATGATGTAAGACAAAGTAAACCTCAAGTTTACGCAGCTCAATTATCATGCTACATTAGCTAAGTAAACACTGAAAGATAAAAGCTACGAGCACTGATTAGCCAGACCAGATATTAAAATTTACTAAAAAGTTTCCATACTAAAGCTGAGCAGGCATACATAGACAATCCAGTGGAAAAGAAGAGGAATTCCAAAAGTAGACTCATGTATGTATGAAAATTTAGTATTTGAAAAAGTGGCATCTAAAGTCATTATGATAAAGATAGACTTTTTAATAAATGTTTCTTGGATAACTATTTAGCCTTAAAAATAAAACAAAAAAAGAAAGAAAGAGAAGAAAACAAGTGTAGTTGAATGAATAGGCTCCCAAAGATGTCCATGTCCTAATCCCCAGAATCTGTAAATGTTACCTTATTTGGCAAAAGGGACTTTGTAGATGCTATCAAGTTAAGGATCTTGAGAAAGGGAGACTATCCTGGATAATCCGCGTAGCCCCAGTGCAAACTCAAGGGTCCTTAAATGAGAGACACAGTAGCAGTCAAAAATGAAAACTGCAATATGATGATGGGTGATCATCAAATGAGTGATGTGGCCAAATGCTAACACATGCCAACATCCTCTAGGAGCTAGAAGAGGCAAGGAATGGATTTTCCCCTGGAGCCTCCACAAGGAACTGACTTGCCATCACCTTGATTAGCTCTATCTGTACATTGAACCTCCAAAACTGTAGGAGAATAAATGTATATTTTTTAAGTCACTTAACTTGTTACAGTAACAATAAGAAACAAATATAAGAATTAGGGGGAAAAGGTTGAATTCTTCTATAACCCTTTATAAAGAAGGGCTTTTTAGTTATGAATCATATGTTAGATAGAATAATGGCCCCCAAGGATGGCCATCCTTAATCCCTGAAACTTGTGAATATGTTACCTTACATGACAGAAGGGACTTTGCAGATGTTATAAAGGGTAAGAACTTTGAGAAAGGAAGATTTTCCTGGATTATCTGGGTAAATATAATTTAATCACATAAATTCTTAAAGGCGGAGAATCTTACCCAACTTGATAAGAAAGAGATGTGACATTGAAAGAAGGAAGTGTGAAAGGAATTATGCCTGACATTCTGGCTTTGAAGCTGGTGGAAGCGATCACAGCCAAGGAATATGAGCAGCCTCTAGAAGCTGGGAATGGAAAGAAAATGGATTCTCCCATAGAGCTTTGAGAAAGTAATGCTGTCTTGTTGACACTTTGATTGTACCCAGTGAGATCTATGTCAGACATCTGCCTTATGGAGCTATAAAACAGTAAATTTGTGTTGTGGTTATTTGTTGAAACGGCAATAGAAGACATATATAACTCATAATCCAGATGACATAAAAGACTGACACACTGGACTCATAAAAATTAAAAAAATATACTTGCCTCACATAACCACCAACTTCAGTAGACATATGAAAAACTGTAAGAAAAATATTTTAATATGTATCATATATAAAAGGCTAAGATTCCTAATATGTAATGAATTCTTACAAGCTGAGGGAAACAAGATGAAAACCCAGTTATAAAAATGGGAGAAAGACATTAACAGAGCGTTCAAAAGAAGATATAATTAAGGATCTTCAATATAATAAGATAAAAGCAAATTAAAGCTACATTGAGAAGAAAGTTTCTGCTTCCAGAGGGATGGAATATACATACTTTACTCTTTTTCGGCACAACTGAAAACCTTGGACATTATATATAAAGCATACATAAGACTCAGAAAAGTTGAAAGAAGGCTGACTGGCTAGAAGCCTCCAGATCCAAGAAAGAACACAATGGTGAATTCCTTTGGTTTCCTTTTTGACTAATGTATCTCAGACTTGGGGCTGAAGGAGCTGGCAACCCAGAAAAACAAATGCACACAGGAAAAAAAGGCCTAATGAAAGCCTGCTCTCTGTAGCCAAATTCCCAGAAAGGTGAAGCCTAGCAAAACAACCACTCCACTCCAGACAAACATCACAGAAAACCATGTGTCCTGACATTTCCCCAAGTCAGCAAATGTTGAAAGTGAAGCTTAGACTTCCACATTTACCAGGGGAACCTAGAGCTTCTACCTTCTACTTGTTGCAATGAAGCATCTCAACTCCTAGTAGGCCCCTGAGAGGCCTAGTAGGGAGATAGTACATCATCACCACTGGATGTAAAGAGTACCTGACACTCACCTTGGTGTCAGTAGAGACCAACAAATTAGAGAACCTGGACTTCCACCCCCCAACTGGCAGTGAAAAAGACCCTCCTCATCTCCCCCACTAAGGTGGTATCAGAGGAGGCCTAGTGGAGAGTCAGGAGTTTCACCACCACCCACTGGTAATGAGGTCACACCCCTCTCTGGTCTCAGTGGAGGTCTCAGCGTGAGGAGCAGTAATGAGTCCCCCCCACTACGCCTGCAGCCTTGTAGGTATCAGTAGAGGCCTAGCTGAGAGCCAGAACTCTCACTCTCACTCAGCACTAATGAGAAGCATCCCACTCAGGTATCAACAGAGCTGGAGTGCTAGAGCAGGAAGAAGCAAGCTAGCTAAAACAAAAGGCTTAAATGAGATCTAGAAGGTTTAAATAACACCATAGCATGATACCCAAACTTTCCAGCTTTCAACCAAAAAATCAGTTGTCATACTAAGAATCAGGAAGATCTCAACCTTAAAAAAAAAAGACAAACTGAGATGACAGAGGTATTAAAATTATCTGACATCCTAAAGCAGCCATCCTAAGAATGCTTCAATAAGAAATTAATGAACACACTTGAAACAACCATAATAGAAAGTCTCAGCACACAAATATGAGATATTATATTAAGAAGAACCTAAATGGAAATGTTAGCATTGAAAAATGTACAGGCTCAACAGCAGAATGGAGGGGAGAGAGGAAAGAACCAGTGAACTGGAAGATATACAAATAGAATAATAGAGAGAAAATGGAATAAAAAGAAAGAGGCAGAGCCTTAGGGCTGTGTGAGAGGATAATAAAAGATTGAATATTCTTATGAGATTCACAAAGGAGAGGAGAAAGAGGGTGGGGCTGAAAAAAATATTCAAAGAAGAATTGCTGAGAACTTCCCAATTTAGCAAAAGACATAAACTTACAGATATGAAAAGCTGAGCAAATCCCAATCAAAGAATTCCACGCAAAGACACATCATAGTCAAAGTTCTAAAAGCTAAAGACAAAAATTCTTGAAAACAGCAAGAGAACAAATTTCCCCTAGGAGAAAAAATTGGAATGACAGTGCATTTCTTATTAGAAACCATGGAGTCCAGAAGGAAATGGCAAAACATTTTTCAATTTCTGAAAGAAAAAAACTATCGTGAATCCTTATCTGACAAAAACATCCTTGAGGAATTCAGGGGAAACCAAGACATTCTCAGAAGAACAAAACTGAGATTATTTATTGTTAGCAGACCCATATTAAAAGAATGACTAAAAGGAGGTACTCTAAACAGAAAGTGAATGATGACAAATGAAGAAATCTTAGATCATAAGAAGAAAGAACACAGCAAAAAATGGGTAAATACAATAGACTTTCTCTTGTTGAGTTTTCTAAATTATTTTTGATTATTGAAGAAAAAAGTATAATACTATCTAAAGTGATTTTAAATGTATGTAGAAGAAATATTAAAGGCAATTATATTATAAATGTGGGAGGGTAAATCGATGTAAAGGAGGAAAGTTTTTTACAATTTACTCAAACTAGTAAAATTATGTCTTTAATGGACTGTGAAATGTTACATATATAACATGAAATACCTAAAGGCACCAATAAAAATACAGACCCTCAAAAACATTATACATCAATGGAATTCTAAAAAAATATTCAAGTTACATATAGAAAGCCAAGTAAAAGACAACAGAGGGATGAAAAACAGAACAATCAGAAAACAAAACAAATAAAATGCCAAAATTAAGCCTCAACATGTTAATAATCACATTAAGTGTAAATAATCTCAATATACCAAGTAAAAGGTAGAGATTGTCAGAGTGGATTAATGACATGCCACAACTGTAGGTTGTCTACAACAATTCATTTAAAATATAATTATAGAAGCAGGTTGAAAGTAAAGAGATGGGAAAAGATATATCATGCATACATTAATCAAAAGAAAGCAGTAATGGCTACATTACTACTCAGATAAAATAAACTGCAGAGCACAGGAAATTATCAGACATAGAAAAAGGTAGTGATATGTAGTGATAAAAGTGTCAAAACAAAAAGAAAGCATCACAATCCTAAGACAAACAAGAGAGCTGCAAAATAGCAAACCTGGTAGAACAGGTAGAAATGGACAAACCCACAATTAAAGCTGGAGACTTCAACACCTCTGTCTCAACAAGAATAACTTAGACAGAAGATCAGCAGGGATATAGAAGAACTTAACAACACCATCAACCAACAGAGTCAAATCAACTTTTATAGAACACTCTCCCCATCAACAGGAGAATGCACATTCTTTTCCAGTGCCCACAGAAGATTTATGGCCATAAAATAAAATTGATATCACACAAAGTGTTCACCAACTACAATAAAATCAAACCAGAAAGCAATAAGAGATAGGATGAAAAACTCCAAACACTTGGAAACTGAACAACACATTTCTAAATAATTCTTTTGTTAAAATCTAATAGTATTGGGAAATAACAAAATACATTGACTGAATGGAAATGAAAACACAACATGGCAAAATATGTGAGACACAGGTAAAGCAACATTGAAAGGAAAATTTAGGGCTTCCATGGTGGCACAGTGGTTAAGAATCCACCTGCTAATGCAGGGGACACGGGTTCAAGCCCTGGTCTGGGAAGATCCCACATGCCGCGGAGCAACTAAGGCCGTGTGCCACAGCTACTGAGCCCGCACGTCACAACTACTGAAGCCCATGCACCGAGAGCCCATGCTCTGCAACAAGAGAAGCCACTGCATTGAGAAACCTGCACACCACAACGAAGAGCAGCCCCCGCTTGCCGCAACTAGAGAAAGCCTGCATGCAGCAATGAAGGCACAATGCAGCCAAAAATAAAATTAAATTAAAAAAAAAAAAGAAAGGAAAATTTATAGCACTAACATGCATACTACATATTAGAAAAGAGTCTCAAATCAATAATCCAAGTCCCTACCTCAAGAATATTGAATAGCAAAATAAACCCAATGCAAGCATAAAGAAGAAAATGATAAAGGTAAGAGTAGAAATCAGTGAAATAAAATGGAAAATACACATCAGAAAAAGAATAAATAAAACAGTCTTTGTTTGCATACAACACGATTGTCTAAGAAAAAATTCCAAAGGAATCTACAAAAATATTCCAAGAATTTGTAAGTTTAGCATGTTAACAAGATAGAAGCTAAACATGCAAAAATCAATGGTATTTCTATGTACTACCAATACAATTGTGGGCATCAAAATTAAAATGACAATACCATTTGCAATTGCTCAAAAAACAAAATATTGAGATGTAAATCTCACAAAACATGTACAGGGCTTGTATACTGAAAACTACAAGATTCTGATGAAAGAAATAAAAGAAAAATCTAAATCAATGGAGAGACATATCTTCTTAGGGATTGGAAAACTCAACATAGTAACATATTCAGGTTTAATGCAATGTCAATCAAAATTCCAGAAAGATGTTTTTTGTCAACATGCTCAAGATTATCCTAAAATGTGCATGGAAACGCAAAGGAACTTGAATTGCTAAAGGAAAGGAAGGATAAAGGAAAAGAAAGGATGAATAAAGGAAAGGAAGAATAAAGTAGGAGGAATATGACTTTTAAGACTTAGAGTATACTTCACTCTGTATGACAGACTTTAGGTCCATTCACCTCACTACAAATAACTCAATTTTGTTTCTTTTTATGGCTGAGTAATATTCCATTATATATATGTGCCACATCTTTTCTATCCTTTCATCTGTCGATGGACATTTAAGACGTAGACATAGAGAATGGACTTGAGGACATGGAGGAGGGAGGAGGAAGCTGGGGTGAAGTGAGAGTAGCATCCACATATATACACTATCAAATATAAAATAGCCAGGGGGAAGCAGCAGCATAGCACAGGGAGATCAGCTCGGTGCTTTGCGACCACCTAGAGGGGTGGGATAGGGAGGGTGGGAGGGAGGCTCAAGAGGGAGGGGATATGGGGACATATGTATGCATATAGCTCATTCACTTCGTTGTACAACAGAAACTAACACAGTATTGTGAAGCAGTTATACTCCAATAAAGATCTATTTTTTTTAAAAAAAGAGTATAGTTTTCACTTCAGTTCAAAACCATGTGGTATTGTCAGAGGGGTAGATACACAGATTGATGGAACAGAACAGAGAACCAAGAAATAGACCCACACAAATATGCCCAACTGATTTTGGACTCACATACAAAAACAATTCAATGGCAAAAATGACATTTCAGCAATGGTGTTGGAGCAATTAGATATCCTTAAGGGAAAAAAATACTTGATCTTAATCTCATACGTTTTACAAAAAACTAATTTCTCATACCTTGTACTTAATGCCTTCCTTTTTTCATTTCTTCCTTGCTGTCTTCCTTATTTTTCTTTCCTGCCTTGCTTTTTCCTTTCCTCCCGTCTTTTCTTGCAGCATTCCTTTTTGTCTCCATTCTCTCTTTTTTCTTACCTTCCTCCTATATATCCTCTCTCTCTTTGTTTTATTGTTTACTTTTCCTTTCCTCTCTTATTTTCCTGATTACCTCCAAAAACTATTTGGAGACACTTTCAGATGAAACATTATGCAAAATAAGAACATTAGGGATACAAAACAATAGAAATTAAATGAAGCAACAAGGTTAAATTATATTTGTCACCATTTTAAGAATTGAAACTTATGATAATATTTAAAACTGTCTCTAAAGTTTCCAGGTAACTATAAGAAGAAAAGCTATATTAAAGCATACAGTTTTATTACCTAAAAAGTTAAAACGTATCCTAGTGTGTGCAAAGACATTTCCCCTGAAATTAAACTTAGCAGAATATTTTTGCATTGGTTTGGATTTGAGAAACATTATAGAATGAAGTTTTTTTTGGATGGAGCTACCATTTAGCTAAAGGTATGCTTTATCGCTAGCATTAATTCTAACATTTATCACTAACATATTTGAGGATCATTCCTGGATTATTCACTCCTTTAGCCTCAACTGTGTGGAATGCAGTGTACTGAGAATACACTCAAGTTGACTGCAGCTGCCTTGGCATTTGCTTTGCAATTCCCAGTATCAATGAGCTTTCCAATATCTTCTAGACACAGTATTGTGAGAAGTCCATTGAGAATGACCTTCCAAGTTCTTTACAGTTAGGGTCCTTCTAATAATGTCTTACTACTCAAAGTGTTGTTTGAGAACCAGCAGCAAGCATCATATAAGCCTAGAAAAAATGTGGAGTCTCAGCCTCACCCTAGACCTACTGCTTTATAACCTACATTTTAACAAGATTCTCCAGGTGATTCATATGTATATCAAATATTTTGCACATGCTTGGGGGCTCATAATTAGAGGAAGACTCGCTTGTTGCCAAGCCGGTACTAGGAAACTTCCACTTGGCTAGACTATTGTTAGGGGAGGACTAAACGTTGTTTTATGTAAGCCTGTATCAAGGAGTAAAGAAAAACTTTTCAAGTACAGACATACCTTGTTTTATAGTACTTGACTTTATTGCACTTTGCAAAATTTTTTTTTTTTTTTTTTTACAAACTGAAGACCTGCGGTAACTCTGCTTTGAGCAATATTTCAAACTTTTCCACCTTTATTATATATTTTATGATGGTCTGTAATCAGTGATTTTTGATGTTATTATTGTAATTAAGGGGGCCATGAACCACCCCATAAAACAGTGAACTTAATCGATAAATGTTGTGTGTGCTCTGATTGCTCCAATGGCCAGCTATCCCTGCATCTCTCTCCCTGACCCTCTTTAATTCTAAGAAGACTGAAAGAAATGAGGAATCTGCCAAAGAAAAATTTGAACCAGCAGAAGTTGGTTGATGAAGTTTAAGGAAAGAAGCTCACTCCATAACTGGCAAGGAGAGGCAGCAAGTGCTGATGTAGAGGCTATAGCAAGTTATCTAGAAAATCTAGCTGAGCTAATGAATGAAGGTGGCTCCACTAAGTAAATTTTCAGTGTAGACCAAATAGTCTTCTATTGGAAGAAGCTGCCATCTAGGACTTTCATAGCTAGAGAGAAGTCAATACCTGGTTTCAAATCTTCAAAGGACAGGCTGACTCTCTGGTTAGGGGCTAATGCAGCTGGTGACTTGAAGTTGAAGCCAATGCTCATTTACCCTCTGAAAATCCTAGGGCCCTTAAGAATTATGCTAAATCTACTCTGAGCTCTATAAATGGAACCACAAAGCTTAGATGCTAGCATTTTCTTTATAACATGGTTTTTTGGATATTTAATCCCACTGTTGAGACCTATTGCTCAGAAAAAAAGATTCCTTTCAAAATATTACTGCTCACTGACAATGCACCTAGTCACCCAAAAGCTCTGGTGAGATGTATAGCAAGATAATTTTTTCATACCTGCTATCATAACAAGGAGTAATTTAGACTTTCAAGTCTTATTATATAAGAAGTACATTTTGTAAGGATATAGTTGCCATAGATAGTGATTCCTCTAGTGGAACTGGGAAAAGTAAATGAAAAACTTTCTGGAAAGGATCCATCATTCTAGCTGCTGTTAAAAACATTTGTGATTCATAACAAGAGGTCCAAATATCATTCATAGGAGTTTGGAAGAGATTGATTCTAATTCATTCTTCATGGATGACTTTGAGGCATTCAAGACTTTAGTGGAGGAAGTAACTGCAGATGTGGTGGAAATAACAAGAGAACTAAAATTAAAGTGGAGCCTGAAGATGTGACCGAATTGCTGCAACCTCAGGATAAAGTTTCACGGATGATGAGTTTCTTCTTATGGGTGAGCAAAGAAAATGGTTTCTTGAGTGGAATTTACTCCTGGTGAGGATGCTATTGATTGTTGAAATGACAACAAAGGATTTAGAATATTACATAAACCTTGTGGATAAAGCAGCAGGGTTTGAAAGGATTGACTCCAGTTTTGAAAGAAGTTCTACTGTGGGTTAAAATGCTATCAAACAGCATTGCATGCTACAGAGAAATTGTTCATGAAAGGAAGAGACAATGAAGAAAACTTCATCATTGTCTTATTTTATGAAATTGCCACACCCACTTCAACTTTCAGCAAACACCACCCTGATCAGTCAGCAGCCATCAACATGAAAGCAAAACCCTCTACCAGCAAAAATTACAACTCACTGAATACTCAGATGATGGTAAGCATTTTTTAGCAATAAAGTATTCTTTAAATTAAGGTATGTGCAATTTTTTTAGACATAATGGTATTGCACACTTAATAAAGTACAGGATAGTGTAAACACAACTTTTTATGCATAGGAAAACAAAAAATTCATGTGACATTTTAATGCCATACCCAATTTACTGTGGTGGTCTGGAACCGAACCCACAATATCTCCATGGTATGCCTGTAAAAGCATCATATACAGCTTTGTAGTGGAGAAAAAGTTATTTTTGGAGAGAATAGACAGCTTGGATTTATATATTTTTTGTCATAGTTATACAAGTCTACCTGTTGATTTTCTGCATTTTGAATGAAACTAGAATTCAAAGATATATATCAGTAAACAAGCCACACACTACTCTTTAAAAAAATTTTGTACAGAGCTATACTCTAGGCAAGAGGGATGTTATCACTAATGTTATTACTACCATTTATCACTAACATATTTTAAGATTTTTCCTGGATTATTTATTCCTTTAGCCTCTACTATGTGGAAACACTTCACGGTTTGACTTTCTTTGGCCAAATGACAGAGTAAATTTTACTCATCATTGTGAAGTATAGGATAAAATAGAAGTACTACTCTTTTAGTGATGCATGAAGGCAATATTTAGAAAATAAAACTTTTTTAACATGATTTTGGTAGAAAAATTAGAAAGAGGACCAAGACTCAGAGTAATGAGGTCCTACTTTTATTCACAATTATTTGCTGGGTAGTCTCAGAAGTTACTTAACTATCTTGACTCTTTCTTAATTTGCAAAATGAGATAATTATAAAGGATAAAATTGATGGTTTAATTTTATAGAAACAATACATACTATACCAATATAAATTATTAGCTCTGCCTTTATGAAATCCAAGATTTCATGGTATATTTTGCTTTTGTGGGATGATATGTAAGCAGAAGAGATTCATGATTATAAAAATGGTTTTGACTTCTTCATTTAAAAGTCATGTATAAAAACTAGAAATATATATATATATTTCCTGATATTCAATCTTAGGGAATTGTAGTTCAAGCTGTAAGGTTTTGATTTTGCAGCTGTGTTTACTGAGATAACTTTGGACTAAATCTTGGAAAAAAAATATTACTGCCAGGAAGTCCATCACTAAAGATTTTTAAGTTCCAGTAAAGCTGCTAGTGTTGGGTTTCTCAAACACTGAGATTACAGTAATAATGCAAAAGTTCTTATTACACCACAATTTATAAAATAAAAAAGTGACTAACAAATATTGATAAATGTTAAAGAAAAAAATAGTTCAATTCCAGTGTTTGAACATCTGTATGTCTTTTAATTCAAGTGGCTAAATTGGACAGCTTCAATGAAGGCTGAAGAGAGTTTTGGAGATTAGGTTTAAGAAACACCGCCAAGTAAGTTGAAGCAGAGCAGATTGTTAGCATTATCTTGTAAAAAGGAGCATGCTATAACTGATTTCAACATTCATTTCCTCCTTGTTCTTTATTGAACTCTGACTTCCTTTAAAAGATTGCTTTCTGAGACAACATAGCTGGTACAGGCACTGACCACACACTTGAAGATAGAGACAAGGGTTTGGCATCAAAGGTGTAATATGGTACTATATTGGTGATGAGAAGGCATTGCCAATTCCTGAGAAAAGTTGAGAGTTTGGGCATTTTTAAGGCTATCAGAAAGGCTTCATACATTCATGGAAGGTTAACTATGTAGTTTGTTGATACAGAAAAATCAATACTAGTCATTTCTGATTGAAGATTCTGCAAAAGATCCAAAGATACATATGATATTAAGAGGGAGAAATTATGGGTTCTTAAAACCTTTGAGTTTGGCCTACAAGCATCTCAGAAATGCTCAATATGATCTGAGGAGCCAAACACCCTCTATTCAATTTCCCAGTTGCTGGGGTCTTGTTACCATAGTAGGTTCCATCCTTCACGAATAATCACTGATACTGGATATCTCAACATCATCAAGAATGAAGCAGCAAACCAAGAGTTAATGTGATCAAAACTAAATTAATACTTCATTGTAGGGGGCAAAACACTAAATTTTTTTTACTAGCATGTTATGCAGAATTATGCTACCAATTAAATACAGTAATTTACTATTAAAATAAGAAATATGTATTTGCTATTCCCCCCATAAATAGCCAATTTTTCATTAACTGCTGTCTTATGATCCATTCACATTTTAAAAGGAAATGATTACACAACATTTAGAAAATAAACATTTTAAATAAATATATTAGATTAAAAGAGGTTCAAGTCAGTGAGAAAATACAATTATTGTCATTATGTTTGTGAGAATATTCTGAACAACTACAGCAAATAGATAATGTAAAATAGGCATAGACCTGAACTTACAGGATATAATTGTATAACCAAAGTAGTTCAATGTTAACACAGGCACTAAAAACATGTACATAATCAGTGAGACAGAAAAGTTTTGAGTAAGGAGTTGAATAAATCCCAGAGAATTACTGTTTCATTTTTAATTAAAAAGTAAATCCCCTTAAGCGATATCTTCTCCTTTCAGGTGCTACAGCAGGTATATCACTTTCTTAGGCAGTGTTTCTTTTTTGTTTGTTTGTTTGTTTTGTTTTGTTTTTAACATCTTTACTGGAGTATAATTGCTTTACAATGGTGTGTTAGTTTCTGCTTTATAACAAAGTGAATCAGCTATACATATACATATAACCCCATATCCCCTCCCTCTTGTGTCTCCCTCCCACCCTCCCTATCCCACCCCTCTAGGTGGTCACAAAGCACCGAGCTGATCTCCCTGTGCTATGCAGCTGCTTCCCACTAGCTATCTATTTTACATTTGGTAGTGTATATATGTCCATGCCACTCTCTCACTTCATCCCAGCTTACCCATCCCACTCCCTGTGTCCTCAAGTCCATTCTCTACGTCTGCGTCTTTATTCCTATCCTGCCCCTAGGTTCTTCAGAACCATCTTTTTTTTTTAGATTCCATATATATGTGTTAGCATACAGTATTTGTTTTTCTCTTTCTGACTTACTTCACTCTGTATGACAGACTCTAACTCCACCCACCTCATTACAAATACCTCCATTTCATTTCTTTTACTGGCCGAGTAATATTCCATTGTATATATGTGCCACATCTTCTTTATCTGTTCATATGTCGATGGAGACTTAGGTTGCTTCCATGTCCTGGCTATTGTAAATAGAGCTGCAATGAACATTGTGGTACATGACTCTCTTTGAATTATGGTTTTCTCAGGGTATATGCCCAGTAGTGGGATTGCTGGGTCATATGGTAGTTCTATTTTTAGGTTTTTAAGGAACCTCCATACCGTTCTCCATAGTGGCTGTATCAATTTACATTCCCACCAACAGTGCAAGAGGATTCCTTTTGCTCCACACCCTCTCCAGCATTTATTGTTTGTAGATTTTTTTGGTGATGGCCACTCTGACTGGTGTGAGGTGATACCTCATTGTAGTTTTGATTTGCATCTCTCTAATGATTAGTGATGTTGAGGATCCTTTCATGTGTTTGTTGGCAATCTGTATATCTTCTTTGGAGAAATGTCTATTTAGGTCTTCTGCACATTTTTGGATTGGGTTGTTTGTTCTTTTTATATTGAGCTGCATGAGCTGCTTGTAAATTTTGGAGATTAATCCTTTGTCAGTTGCTTCATTTGCAAATATTTTCTCCCATTCTGAGGGTTGTCTTTTGGTCTTGTTTATGGTTTCCTTTGCTGTGCAAAAGCTTTTAAGTTTCGTTAGGTCCCATTTGTTTATTTTTTTAATTTCCCTTTCTCTAGGAGGTGGGTCAAAAAGGATCTCACTATGACATATGTCATAGAGTGTTCTGCTTATGTTTTCCTCTAAGAGTTTTATAGTGTTTGGCCTTACATTTAGTTCTTTAACACATTTTGAGTTTATTTTTGTGTATGGTGTTAAGGAGTGTTCTAATTTCATTCTTTTATATGAGACCGTCCAGTTTTCCCAGCACCACTTATTGAAGAGGCTGTCTTTTCTCCATTGTATATTCTTGCCTCCTTTATCAAAAATAAGGTGACTGGATGTGAGTGGGATTATCTCTGGGCTTTCTATCCTGTTCCATTGATCTATATTTCTGTTTTTGTGCCAGTACCATACTGTCTTGATTATTGTAGCTTTGTAGTATAGTCTGAAGTCTGGGAACCTGATTCCTCCAGCTCTGTTTTTCTTTCTCAAGATTACTTTGACTATTCAGCGTCTGTTGTGTTTCCATACAAATTGTGAAATTTTTTGTTCTAGTTCTGTGAAAAATGCCATCGGTAGTTTGATAGGGATTGCATTGAATCTGTAGATTGCTTTGTGTAGTAGAGTCATTTTCACAATGTTGACTCTTCCAATCCAAGAACATGGTAAAGCTCTCCATCTGTTTGTATCATCTTTAATTTCTTTCATCAGTGTCATATGGTTTTCTGCATACAGGTCTTTTGTCTCCTTAGGTAGGTTTATTCCTAGGTATTTTATTTTTTTTGTTGCAATGGTAAATGGGAGTGTTTCCTTAATTTCTCTTTCAGATTTTTCATCATTAGTGTATAGGAATGCAAGAGATTTCTGTGCATTAATTTTGCATCCTGCTACTTTACCAAATTCATTGATTAGCTCTAGTAGTTTTCTGGTAGCACCTTTATGATTCTCTATGTATAGTATCATGTCATCTGCAAACAGTGACAGCTTTACTTCTTCTTTTCTGATGGATTCCTTTCATTTCTTTTACTTCTCTGATTGGTGTGGCTAAAATTTCCAAAACTATGTTGAATAATATTGGTGAGAGTGAGCATCCTTGTCTTGTTCCTGATCTTACTGGCAATGGTTTCAGTATTTCACCATTGAGAATGAGGTTGGCTGTAGGTTTGTCATATATGGCCTTTATTATGTTGAGGTAGGTTCCCTCTATGCCTACTTTCTGCAGGGTTTTTATCATAAATAGGCGTTGAATTTTGTCAAAAGCTTTCTCTGCATCTATTGAGAGGATCATATGGTTTTTCTCCTTCAGTTTGTTAGTATGGTTTATCACATTGATTGATTTGCGTATATTGAAGAATCCTTGCATTCCTGGGATAAACCACACTTGATCATGGTGTATGATCCTTTTAATGTGCTGTTGGATTCTGTTTGCTAGTATTTTGTTGAGGATTTTTGTATCTATATTCATCAGTGATATTGGCCTGTAGTCTCTTTTTTTGTGATATCTTTTTCTGGTTTGGTATCAGGGTGATGGTGGCCTGGTAGAATGAGTTTTGGAGTGTTCCTCCCTTGGCTATATATTTGGAAGATTTTGAGAAGGATAGGTGTTAGCTTTTGTCTAAATATTTGATAGAATTCACCTGTGAAGCCATCTGGTCCTGGGCTTTTGTTTGTTGGAAGATTTTTAGTCACAGTTTCAATTTCAGTGCTTGTGATTGATCTGTTTATTTTTTCTCTTTCTTCCTGGTTCAGGCTTGGAAGGTTGTGCTTTTCTAAGAATTTGTCCATTTCTTCCAGGTTGTCCAATTTTTTGGCATATAGTTTCTTGTAGTAATCTCTCATGATCCTTTGTATTTCTGCAGTGTCGGTTGTTACTTCCCCTTTTTCATTTCTAATTCTATTGATTTGAGTCTTCTCCCTTTTTTTCTTGATGAGACTGGCTAATAGTTTATTAATTTTGTTTCTCTTCTCACACAACCAGCTTTTAGTTTTATTTATCTTTGCTATTGTTCTCTTCATTTCTTTTTCATTTATTTCTGATCTGATCTTTATGATTTCTTTCCATCTGCCAACTTTGGGGGGTTTGTTCTTCTTTCTCTAATTGCTTTAGGTGTAAGGTTAGGTTGTTTATTTGAGATGTTTCTTGTTTCTTTAGGTAGGATTATATGGCTATAAACTTCCTTCTTAAAACTGCTTTTGCTGCATCCCATAGGTTTTTGGTCATCGTGTTTTCATTGTCATTTGTTTCTAGGTATTTTTTGATTTCCTCTTTGATTTCTTCAGTGATCTCTTGGTTATTTAGTAGTGTATTGTTTAGCCTCCATGTGTTTGTATTTTTTACAGATATTTTCCTGTAATTGATATCTAGTCTCATAGTGTTGTGGTCGGAAAAGATACTTGATACGAATTCAATTTTCTTAAATTTACCAAGGCTTGATTTGTGACCCAAGATATGATCTATCCTGGAGAATGTTCCATGAGCACTTGAGAAGAAAGTGTATTGTGTTGTTTTTGGATGGCATGTCCTAGAAATATCAATTAAGTCCATCTTGTTTAATGTATCATTTAAAGCTTGTGTTTCCTTATTATTTTCATTTTGGATGATCTGTCTATTGGTGAATGTGGGGTGTTAGACTCCCATACTATGATTGTGTTACTGTCGATTTCCCCTTTTATGGCTGTTGGCATTTGCCTTATGTATTAAGGTGTTCCTATGTTGGGTGCATAAATATTTACAATTGTTATATCTTCTTCTTGGATTGATCCCTTGATCATTATGTAGTGTTCCTCTTTGTCTCTTGTAATAGTCTTTATTTTAAAGTCATTTTGTCTGATATGAGAATGCTACTCCAGCTTTCTTTTGATTTCCATTTGCATGGAATATCTTTTTTCCATCCCTTCACTTTCAGTCTGTATGTGTCTCTAGGTCTGAAGTGGGTCTCTTGTAGACAGCGTATATATGGGTTTGTTTTTGTATCCATTCAGCCAGTCTATGTCTTTTGGTTGGAGCATTTAATCCATTTACATTTAAGGTAGTTATCAATATATATGTTCCTATTACCATTTTCTTAATTGTTTTGGGTTTGTTATTGTAGGTCTTTTCCTTATCTTGTGTTTCCTGCCTAGAGAAGTTCCTTTAGCATTTGTTGTAAAGCTGGCTTGGTGGTGCTGAATTCTCTTAGCTTTTGCTTGTCTGTAAGAGTTTTAATTTCTCCATTGAATCTGAATGAGATGCTTGCTGTGTAGAGTAATCTTGGTTGTAGGTTTCTCCCTTTCATCACTTTAAATATGTCCTGCCACTCCCTCTTGGCTTGCAGAGTTTCTGCTGAAAGATCAGCTCTTAACCTTATGGGGATTCCCCTGTATGTTATTTGTTGTTTTTCCCTTGCTGCTTTTAATATTTTTTCTTTGTATTTAATTTTTGATAGTTTGATTAATATGTGTCTTGGTGTGTTTCTCCTTGGAGTTATCCTGTATGAGACTGTCTGCGCTTCCTGGACTTGATTGACTATTTCTTTTCCCATATTTGGGAAGTTTTCAACTATAATCTCTTCAGATATTTTCTCTCACCCTTTCTTTTTCTCTTCTTCTTCTGGGACCCCTATAATTCGAATGTTGGTGTGTTTAATGTTGTCCCAGAGGTCTCTGAGACTGTCCTCAATTCTTTTCATTCTTTTTTCTTTTTTCTGCTCTGTTTTAGTTATTTCCACTATTTTACCTTCCAGGTCACTTATCTGTTCTTCTGCCTCAGTTATTCTGCTATTGATTCCTTCTAGAGAATTTTTAATTTCATTTATTGTGTAGTTCTTCATTGTTTGTTTGCTCTTTAGTTCTTCTAGGTCCTTGTTAAACGTGTCTTTTATTTTCTCCATTCTATTTCCAAGATTTTGGATCATCTTTACTATCATTACTCTGAATCCTTTTTCAGGTAGGCTGCCCATTTCCTCTTCATTTGTTTGGTCTAGTGGGTTTTTTACCTTGCTCCTTCAACTGCTGTGTGTTTCTCTGTCTTCTCATTTTGCTTAACTTACTGTGTTTGGGGTCTCCTTTTCGCAGGCTGCAGGTTCGTAGTTTCTGTTGTTTTTGGTGTCTGCCCCCAGTGGCTAAGGTTGCTTCAGTGGGTTGTGTAGGCTTCCTGGTGGAGGGGACTGGTGCCTGTGTTCTGGAGGATGAGGCTGGATCTTGTCTTTCTGGAGGGCAGGACTGTGTCTGGCTTTGTGCTTTGGGGTGTCTGTGACCTTATTATGATTTTAGGCAGCCTCTCTGCTAATGGATGGCGTTGTGTTCCTCTCTTGCTAGTTGTTTGGTGTCCAGCACTGTAGCTTACTGGTTTTTGAGTGGAGCTGGGTCTTAGCATTGAGATAGAGATCTCTGGGAGAGCTTTCGCCATTTGATATTATATGGAGTCAGGAGGTCTCTGGTGGACCAATGTCCTGAGCTCGGCTCTCCCATCTCAGAGGCACAGGCCTGACACCCGGCCAGAGCACCAAGACCCTGTCAGCCACACGGCCAGTGTTAGTGAGACAAGAGGTATCTGGTCTGCAACAACTCCATGAATCTGGGATTATATCTGAGTAAACTGGATGCTTGCTGGTTCTTTTAAGAAAGTGTCCCCGGAAAAGGTGTGAGTGGTAATCACAGAAGGCTCTCGAAAGCACCATTCACTGTGTGCTTGCCACTGCCCGCCATCCAGTCCTCTGTTGCCGCGCCCATCCATTGGTCCCCCGAGCCTCGGAGGGAGGACGAAAGAAGTGTCCCTCTGGCCGGGACAGGCCCTCATCGAGATGATGGGAAGAACTAGAGTGAGATGCCAAGGCGGCTTCTGCCACTCCCGCTGCGGTTGCCGCCAATTCCTCTGGGGCCGGAGGTGTCGGGCAGGCAGTGTCCTCGGGATTGCGGTGCCTGGAGCGCAGCGCTCACCTCTGGCGCAGCGGTGGAGCGCTGGGGCGGCGAGTCTGGGCTGTTAGGCAGTGTTTCCAACAATGACAACTTGTGCACTGAAGTGGTGAATAAATGAATAAAATAACTCCTTTAGTATTATAAAAACTCAAGTAAGTGGATATTGCTGAATAATAAATAGTTTTTATCATGTGTGTTTTTATTATGTGTGTTTGAACAAAATATGGGCAAGGGAACCTTCCAAACTTTTATGAATTATGAATTAATCCATAAAAGATGTGACATTTTAAGGGTTACCCAAAGAGAATATTTGATAATATGTGAGGGTCATAAAAAAGCATTGCATAAACTTACTTGATAGAAGTGATAATAGCAGACATATTTGCTTACTAAGAATTAGGGGGTAATTGTAAAAATCTGAGAACTAATTGAAGAGATTTCTTGTATTGCTCTCAACTACAAAATTAAATTAAATTATTCTAAAAGATCACGTCTTAGACCTCCCAGGCCCAGCATATCAACTGATACCTGAGCCATTTCATCCATCTTCTAATTGATACCATGACCTATCAGTGATGGTCACTGACTAGATTAATCTTATTTAAACTTTGGTTCATCATATTTTGGTTTGCCATTCTTTGCCCTGAAACAATTAATGCCTCTCAATCTCTACAATTAAGGTCGAATTCCTTAGTCTGATGTTCACAGTCTGCTATATTCTAACTATAAATAACTGCTCTGCAGCTTTATCTTCTGTTTCAGTGAAATATAGAACCTCTATCTCAGCCATCCTAGGCTTCTTGTACTTTTTCTAAACATACATTAGGCTTTCCTGCTTTTAATGACTCTATTGCCTGCGTTTGAAACACTTCTCCACTGATTTCATCTAACAAAGTATTTATTTCAAGATTGCCTGCGTTTGAAACACTTCTCCACTGTTTTCATCTAACAAAGTATTTATTTCAAGATGCATCTCACATGTCAGTGATCTCTCAAGTAGACATAAATTCAGACCTGCACCAAAGAGTGTATTTTATGTCTGTTGTCTTTTAGTGTTATTAAGAAGATCCCTTATATTCTCAAAAATATTCCATTTTTGGTCATGTATCTGGTCATCCCAATGATTTCAGTTACTCTGGTAGAAGGAGAATCTTCCGTGGCATCAAGCCTTACCCATAATAAGAAGTTAAAGATGTTTTAAAATGAGTGAAGGAGGGAAGGATAGAGTGGAAGGAATAATTAAGGAAGGGTACTGACTAGTATGAAGATTAATCTAAGTGAAGAAACTCTACGGTCTGAAATAACTCTGGTATGACAGAGAAGAAAAAAAAGTAAATTAGCAAATTAAAAAATAGTGTATTCAAATCATGTTTAATACAGATATGAAACCTTGTGTAGTTTAGAGTTATTGCTTACTTTATTTAATGGTACCATGCTTTCTTGTTCATATAATGTAGCTATAAAGGACTTAAATTGAAAACTACTGTATTTTAAAACATGAAACAAATCAAAAAAGAAAACTACAGCAGAAATAGAGAGTAGAGAGTAATGATTGGGAGGACTGCCTCTGAAGGTGGACTGCAGAAGTCAGAGTCCTATGTCTTCTCCTCATTAGCTGTATCATCAAAGCTGTGTCAACAGTTTCCTACCCTCTTAGTGTCTCAGTTTCCTCATTGTGAAATGGAAATGGTACATCAGTACCAACCACATAAGATTACTATGAGATTTTAACATCAATATTTGTAACACATTTAGTACAGTGCTTGGAAATTGGTAAGCCCTGTATAAATGATTGTCAATAAGGTAACTGTATTTGAGTTAAAGGACAGATTTGAACGACAAAGGTACTAAAAGTGTTCTATTACTTCTTGCTGATCTGATTGACAATAAGATATTGTATCAACCGTGCTGCTTTCATATGATAAAGTTCATTAATATAAAGCAGTTGTATATTTAGGTAACTTAGTTTAAGTTGGTCATAGATCCTATGAGTAAAAAGAGCCAAAAGAAAATTTGTGGTTGTTACTAATTAAACAACTAAGTTTTTACGATAACACATATTTTCAATCTGCTATTATCCTTAAATTGGAACTGTGCATAAAGCTTATCTTTTATATGTGCTTATTTCTACATGATATTAAAATGGTTGGAAGATTATTAACCAAATGAGAAGGGTATATTTAATCTGCTTTGATATAAAATATAGGCTGTATAACTCCATTTTGTACATTTAATGCAGATTATTAAAAAAATATTTTAAAGTTTTTTATCTATTGAATTTAAGACGTGACAGAGTTTGGGAGCACACATCTAAGTGTTAAGTGCTACTTCAAAGTAAGTGACAATAATTAATACATGTTTATCTGTAGATTCACATGCAAAATTATGACAGGAAAAAAATGCCATCCTACAGATGAACTCATCTTAGTTTCATATCAAAAAGACCTAAAAAGCAATGAGACTTACAAAAGAATCAAATTTCAGGTACTAAAAAACAACACCAGGGTCAACAATAAGGAATTTCAAAGCTATGAAGTAAAAAGGGATCTGTGTCTATTTTGTGCATATGTTTATCTTATAGGTTCACATTTACTTCTCTACTTCCTATCTGAATGATGCTGGTGACCATTATCGATGAAACAGTATCATTGCATAGATTTTTTTGTATGTGGATTAAAGAAGTTAATATATGTAAAACTCCCTCTCTCTCTCTCTCTCTGTCTCTCTGCATTTGGAAGTTTCCCTGTCCACCAACAGTATATTATTTAAAACTAATTTTACAAAGAATTCTGTATGCGTGTTTTAAATAGTTTAATCTATTCCATCTTTGCTATGTGGGAGATCTGGTGCCTAAGTATTTTTTAAGTGCAATATAGTTTGTGACTCTCTTAGGACCTTTTCAGGAGGGGAAGCTATCATATTTAGTTCAACACAGTCCTCAGTTTCTGGTTTCCTCACGGTATTAATATCAGATTTTGGGCTCTTTTCCAAATATAGAATGCTTTGCTAGCGTTTTCTTATAGAGCCTAAAGGAAATGGGAGAGACCCTTTGTTTTCTCCTGAAATGACTGACGAAGCCTCCCCTGATCACTAAAAAGCTGGAAATAGGCTGATAGACAAGAACTCTGGTGTGAGGGGTGTTTACTAAGATCTCTTTTATGACCTGGTAACATCTCCCATCCCCAAATCAATTTAATGTGTTGTGATCCAGGAGGTTTGAGTTCAGATCCTCTTCCTGAAGATAATATTAAGCTATAGGAGACGAGGCAAATGCTACAGTAGTATGAGTTTCATGTTAGCATCCTTTGAGACACAAGGCATCTCTGGCATTCACAGGGATACTTATCAATTTCCTGGTTAGATATCTAGTCTGCATGACATCTCTTCATCCAGGTCCCCAAACCTCACTTTTAAAGGAAACTTCCACTTCCTCTGCTGGAGAAGGGTGGAGCGGGGGTAATTTTAGATGCTCTTAGAAGGTGCTGGTCTGGTACTCTTGTACTTGGAAATAGCATGCTGCCAGTTTCCCTCTATAGCAATCATACAGCACTGTTGCAGGAGGTTATCAAATGAGACTTGACATCTTCCTGGACCCTATCTGAAAAACATCTGCTTAGGGCATCTTTCATCTTGGATTTCTAAAATTTCAAGAAGCTCCTCTCATTTACCACCCTTTTCCATGGAATCAGTGTAGGGTAGGGCAAAAAGATGGTGGAAACTTCCATTTATATCCAATTCATTATATTTTTTTCTCCAGCATGTTGTTTTCTCCAACATTTCCTACTCTCCTCTCCAGTTTAGAGGATCTTATCTTTCCAAGAACTGTAGATCATTTACCTATTACCAAAAACAATGCATGTATCAAACTACCTCCAACTCAGGGGCATAAACAATATACTTGCATGACTTTTGGTTGATGGAGGTTTAGCTCATCAAGTCTAGGTTCAGTTGGGTTTGACTCCAAGTTGTAGATTGGGTCTAGGTCTGCTCTACCTTGGACCAGTGACTACCCAAGGCATGTTCTCATAGTGAAAAAAGCAGAAGTGAATAACCGGAAACACATCCATACAAACACATCTTAAGCCTCTGTTCACATTATGTCATGAACATCGCATTGGCTAAAATAACTCACAAGGCCATCCCTAAATTCCAGAGACTGCAAAATATACTCTGTCCATCATGAGACTATTGCAAAGAGATGGATGTATACTACAGGGAAGTAAAGAATTAGAGCTAATAATTCAAACTATCAGAGATAAGAAGAAATGAAACTTCACTCAGCCACCAATATCCCTAATTCAATTAAAATATCATATTTTGTTTCTTTTTTCATCTTTTTCCTGGATCAGGAGAGACCAAAGTCTAGTCTGAACATGGAGAAGAACGATGGAGTAAGTGAAGCTATTTTAGGGACAATACAACTCAGCAAAAATATACAAACATAACTATAGATTTCATCATACACTTGAGTCTTCTTTGACTCCTCTCGAACTCTCTCTTCTCTTCCTCTCCTAGGTTAGTGATATTTGGAAATTGGTATTGTTTAATCTTCTTTCCCTCCCTCTGAAACAAATGGATGTCCTGAAGTTCTTACTTGGCCTGAAGACCCTAGAAGCGGGTGCTGGTTTCAAGAAGGAGCCATGTAAGGCTCAGTCCATGCCAAGAGTCTGGAAAGCAAAGCCTGTTCTAGGCATTAAGTCCAAGGGGCAGATAGAGAGCAAGAACTAGATTTGAAGTGTGAGGTTCACAATGAGAGATAGGTAAGATTGCGTGAGCATTTGGATAGCTAAAGCTGGGAGATATATCTCCTAGATGCCAAGAGATAGAGCATATTTTAACGAATGCCTGCAGCTGAATCTGTTCATTGGGAGAGCGATCTTGAAAGTTTTGAGTCTGCTTATGTACATGTGCCTTTTCCCCTTGCAGGTTCCTTTGATTAGAAAGATTATAAGGAACAGGAGAATGAAAGTGGAAGGCTGGCTGGTTAGCATTGCTAAATTTCATCTTTCATGGAACGGGGGTACTCATGAGGATTTTTTTCCCAATATTATTTCAAAACCAAGGTTTCAAAACAAATACTACAGCTAAGAATAGAAAGCATTCTTGCGGTTGAAGTACTATTACATCAGAAATATTAACAGGGCAGTTATTTAGGGGCATGCATTTGATTGATGACATGAAATCTTAAGATACAGTTCATCCCTACAACTCACTTTTGCATCCTAAGAGTGTAGAGATTTAAAGATCCAAAACACTAATGAGACATCAACTCCAACAACATGACCGTTTTTTGCAATATCCCCCAGTGTACACGAAAGCATCCTCAGCTGGTGTCCTTTCACTTACTTTCTCTTCAGCTTCCCATTAGAAAGTACTTGGTCTTGCATCTGTCTCTACTTCTTGTATATGCAAGAGGCAAAATTCTTTTTCTCTTAAAAATACAATCTTCCTTTTGCCCTATCTCAATTTTATCTTACCCTTCTTACCCCCTATTCTAACTAAAAGATATCATTATACTTAGTTATAGAAACAAATACATTTTACAATTAATCAGAAACTGAAGGTACATCTGTGAAGAATTTTCAGTGCAATAGTATGCCAAGTTAGACTGCTTGAAAATCACTGAGAATCACTAAGGGATAAAGACACAGAGACTTATTAAGAAAATAACCTATTTCTAGCATCTGACTATAGAGCATAGTCACTTAAGCAGTATTGATCAAAAGATAACTCTTCCATCCATATAAACGTGAACATTTAGGGTCCCCTGAAAAGAGTTATATCTTGAGTTTGGGATGTAGGTAACCATAACTTTCTAGAACTACTTAAATAAGATCCAATGAATGCTGTGGGTTTAGAAATCCAAAGCATCACTTTGCTGTGCCTACCCTTGCTAAAGGATTAGCTGCCTTGATTCACTTTGGAATGAGGTGGCATATAAATCATTTAATAAATAAGAATATTCAAAGTGCTGAACTTTTAAGAAAATAAAGTGCCTTAAGTATATCTTATGTATATCTCTTGCCTCAAAGGAATATCCTCCATAACATTAATAGAAGAAAGATATAACAGGTCCTGAGGTAATTTCCCACTCCTTCCTAACTTCCAGTTAGAAAGAAAGATAGCATTTTGGCCTGTGGTAGGGTAGACAAATGGCCAGTGTTTGTCCTCAGATGATCAAGTGAACACTGAAAAGCTCAAGGGCAAGAGGTACTCTCCGTTTCTGGCCATTTTGGTGAAAAGAGAAGCCAAGGCCTTTTTTTTTTTTTTTTTATTTAAAGCCTTCTATCTGGTTTTCATGCTTCTGGCTTTTCCTCTTTTTTTTTTTTTTTTGACTTTATTTATTTATTTATTTATTTATTTATTTATGGCTGTGTTGGGTCTTCGTTTCTGTGCGAGGGCTTTCTCTAGTTGCGGCAAGTGGGGGCCACTCTTCATCGCGGTGCACAGGGCTCTCACTATCGCGGCCTCTCTTGTTGCGGAGCACAGGCTCCAGATGCGCAGGCTCAGTAATTGTGGCTCACGGGCCTAGTTGCTCCGCGGCATGTGGGATCCTCCCAGACCAGGGCTCGAACCCATGTCCCCTGCATTGGCAGGCAGATTCTCAACCACTGCGCCACCAGGGAAGCCCCACGGCCTTTTATCATATAAAAAAGTATCTGGTGTGAGAGACCCAGAGATCAGTACAGGAAGTCCTAATGACCAGGAATTTCCATTTGTGCCTTCCATTCCTGTGATGTAAAAGCCATGACAGATTAATTATACAAGCATAAATCAATGGTGGTGATCAATATCTTTAAACTTCACATTTAGATAACACTCACATTTAACTAACAGTTCAAATCAGTCTTATGTGGTTTGGCAACAGATCACTAATTTTTATGCCAGAGTAATCATAGTCATTTTAGATACAGGATTTTTGTGAGTTTAGTCTTACAGACTTTACATCTTTTAATAGGACAAAGGGATATTTGTGGCAGTTTTAACACCAGGAGTTACTTTAACTGACAGCCCAAATCATTACAGACATAAGCTCTGGTAAGAGCGTTATTAAAACCTGCTTAGAAAAAACACATTCTTAGTCAGGATGGCAGATGCATGTATGGAAATCTTGAAATTGTATTGATCTTATCAATTTAAAAATTACAGGAATTGTATAAATACTCCAGTCAAAGCCAGCTCATCATAAGACCAGTTTATTAAATGAGTTACTTCCTTGAATGGAAATCAAGAGTAAACATCAGATAAATCTAGTAAAGTCAACATCATGGCTGAATATGACTTCCCTCATTTATGTGCTCCCATCCCCTGAAAAAACAAAAAGTTGGCATCAATCCATGGACAAAAGTGTATTTGTGGGAGCTGTGGGATCCAGCAACATACACCAAGGGACCCAAGAGAAGTCTTGCCCACCTGTGCATTGGATATTAGGCATATAGACTTTGTTCCCAGCTGTGGAATCTGCAGTGGCTTATTTACTGCCTCCAGGCCCTCTCTGCCATCATCCAGGAGCCCCTAGAACACATTATCTTAGACAATCACCTGCAGTTTAGAGAGCCTTTGTGGAAGTCTAGGTTTCCAGCATAGAAGTTCCAGCACACCTTTGGAACCAAAAAATTCAAGTTTGGACACAATGAAGAGGGTACAAGGAACAGTTTGACTTTACCTGCATCATCCTTCCCCCAAGGCTGCACAGCTTAAAGCCAAGGGTGATCTTCCTAGGCCAGTGATTTCTCCTGCAAGAGAACATGAGAGCTTGTGAATGAGCACTTGGCTTCCCCAGCTGTGCAGGACACTGCCCAAAAGGCTCCTTTCTCTCTCACCTTATGCAGAGTACTGAGTCATGGGCTGAATGACTGGGAAGTAGAAAGAGGCTGGGAGAGTGGAAGATAGGATTCTTGGAGGGCATTAAAGAGACTCGGATCCTACTAAATGTGTGGTACACTGCATCAAGAAGCCTGTCCACAAATTGTTGGGGATTCCTTCCCCGTGGATGCCCCCAACACTCTGATGCCCCCAGCACTCTGCATCTCACCCACACACCCTTTCGGATGCCAGCTCCCAGTGATGATGGTGAGATAAAGCTTTCACAGATGGTTAGTGAGCACGGGCAGAAAGCCAGCCAGAATCTGCAAATCTGGAAGAGACCACAAACTTGAGTTTAGCACCCAGGACCAGAAGGCTTCCCTAGTGAATTCCACCATTTAAAGAAGAATGAACACCAAACCTTCTCAAGTTCTTCAAAAAATTTGTAGAGGAAGTGACACCCTCAAACTCATTTAAGGAGGCCAGCATGACCCTGATACCAAAGCCAAATAAAGACACTACAAGAAAAGAATTATAGGCCAATGTCCCTGATGAATATAGATGTAAAAATTCTCAACAAAATATTAGAAAACTAAATTCAACAGCACATTAAAAGGATCATTCACCATAATCAAGGGAGATTTGCTCCAGGGATGCAAAAATGGTTCAACACACATAAATCAATAAATGTGGTAAACTATATTAATAGAATAAAAGATAAAAATTATATGATCATCTCAAGAGATGCAGAAAAAAAGCATTTGATTAAATACGACAAACTTTCATGATAAAAAGTCTCAACAAATTGGGTAAAGAAGGAACATATTTCAACATAATAAAGGCCATATCTGACAAGCCCATATTCAATGGTGAAAGGTTAAAAGCTTTCCCTCTAAGATTAGGAACAAAACAAGGGTGCCCACTCTCATCACTCCTATTCAACATAGCACTGCAAGTCCTAGCCAGAGCAATTAGGCAAGGAAAAGAAATTTAAAAGGCATCCAAATCAGAATGGAAGAAGTAAAATTGTCTTTGTTTTTAGATAATATAGAAAATCCTAAAGACTCCACCAAAAATACTGTTAAAACTAATCAGTGCATTCAATAAAGTTGCAAGACGCAAAATCAACATACAGAAATCAATTGTGTTTCTATACACTGACAACAAAATATCTGAAAAAGAAATAAAGAAAACAATTTCATTCATAATATCATCAAAAACAATAAAATATTTAGGAATAAGTTTGACCAAGGACCTAAAACTAAGACTTTGATGAAAGAAGTTAAAGATGACACAAATAAATGGAAAGATATCCTGTGTTCATGGAATGGAAGAATTAATATTGTTAAAATATTCATACTTCCCAAAGTCATCTATGGATTCAATGCAATCGCTATAAAAATTCCAATGGAAGTTTTCACAGAAATAGAAAACAATGTTAACATTTGTATGGAATCACAAAAAGACCCCAAATAACCAAAGCAATCTTGAGGAAGAACAAAGTTGGAGACATCATGCTTATTGATTCCAAACTATATTACAAAGCTATGGTTATCAAAACAGTATGGTATTGGCATAAAAACAGACATATAAATCAATGGAACAGAATTCAGAGCCCAGAAATAACCCCAGGCATATATGATCAATTAATTTATTGCAAAGGAGTTAAGAATATACAATGGGAAAGGGAAAATCTCTTCAATAAACCGTGCTGGGAAAACTGTACAGCCACATGCAAAAAAGTAAAACTGGAACACTATATTACACCATACACAAAAACTAACAAAATGTATTAAAAACTTCAATGTAGGACTTGAAACCAAAAAATTCCTAGAAGAAACAAAAGCTAACTCATAGAAAGAGATAATAGAATGGTGGTTTCCAGGGACTGGGGGAGAAATGAAAAGACATTGTTCAAAGAGTACAAACTTCCAGTTAGAAGATGAATAAGTTCTGGGGCTCTAATGTGCAGCATGTCGATTATAGTTAACAATAATGTATTATACTTGAACGTCACTAAAGAGTAGGTATTAAGTTCTCTCACCACAAAAAAAGAAAGTGTAATTGAGATGATAGCAGTATTAATTAATGCTACTGTGGTAATCGTTTCACAATATAAGTGTATTGAATCAACGTGTTGTACACATTAATCTTAGACAATATTATATATCAATTTTATCTCAAAGAAGCTGAGAAATAATGAAACAAACAAACAAACAAACAAAAAGCAAATGTCAGGAAGAGTTTTTCTATGCTGCTTTAAACTTGACTATCATTTCCTTACTATTTTTACAATTTTTTTTCCCTTTTTGAAGACAGGGAAAACAAGGTTAAGGAGTGTTATACGTTTGAATGACAAAGTTACTTTGTTACAGAGCTGGGAGGTAAATGTGAGTTTATGTGATTCCAATCTTAATGATTACTCATTCACTATTCTACAATTTCCTCATCTAAGTAATCAATTTTGCCATATATAGAAGAAAATTATGCCTTTTTTATAACTGACTACACTCATATTTTTGGTCTTGATAAGAGTCATTTGTTTGATTGTCAGGAGCAGATAATAACTGAATAGTTTTATGCCAGGCTTAAATGCATATTGCTTTTGGAAAACAACTTCATATGGTTTTTTGAAATGATAGTGAAAGAGTTCAATTTGCACAGCATTTCAGAGACAATTGGATAAACTCTGTAGCCTAGCTTTGTGTTTTAATTTTTATATGTTTAATTAAAAAGTAATTTTATTTTCTATTTTCTCTGTTTAAGATTATTAAAAGTTTATAAATTTGTCCTTAAAATGTGCATTTTGGTATTCAAAAATCAAAAAGTTTTACGTATTTTTGCACCTAAAGTTATTTGGGAATCAGTTGAGTTATTTTTAAATCTGATTTATGGAAATCATAGTGATTTAAACATGTTTGAAAAGCAGAGACTATGGATGCCAAGTTGTATTTTCATGGGATGCCAAGTTATTTTTTCATGTTAGAGGAATAGTACCAAAGGATGAAAAATACACCTTTTATTAAAATGTTTTTTGATGTCCTCAACACATATAGGTTACATGGAATGAAATCTAAAAAAGATTGCTTTTGTTATCTGGTGTGAATGGAAAGTAAATTATCAATATAACTGAAATTTAACTATTTACCAAACTATGTGGATAAGTGTTTATTTATCAAACTTGGACAGTTATCTATATCAAAATATAGACAAATAATTGCTTTATCATTTAAGACTTTTCTGTCCTCTATTCTTGTAACTTGATAAACTTTTCCAAATATTTCAAGAGAAATTTAAAATTCTCCAAACAAGTTTAATTTTAGTTTTAACAAATATTATACATTTTAACCAAACTGACTTTATTCTGAAGAAATTCTCCTCTAAAAATGTATATCAGGACCTAAAACTTGAATAATTAAGGAATGAATTGAAGAGATTTCAGAATCAATAAATTTTTTTAAAGTTCAAGAAATAAGTAAGTGCAGTGATAATATGGAAAATAATAGAGTTGGTAAATAGATATTATTGAATAATATGAATTTTTTTCAATACCTGGGAAAACATAATTACAGCACTTCAAAGGATTTATGTGTACATACTTTGAAGATCACAGGATTCTGTGAAAAAATTGTCAACTTTTTTTATTAAAAAAAATTTCCAGAGTAATTAAATATTTCTTTATGCTTAGAGGATAAGGGGAGAGAGTAGTCATTCTACCCAAAGTATTTTTATTTTTATTTACACAAGTTGTTTAGTTTTGTTGTGTTTCATTTACTAGGACTCTTGTTCCAAAGTTTAGAGATTTTTTTTATCCATCAACGGATGAATGGATAAAGAAGATGTGTTACATACATACAATGGAATACTACTCAGCCATAAAAAGAACAAAATAATGCCATTTGCAGCAACATGGATGGATCTAGAGATTGGCATACTGAGTGAAGTAAGTCAGACAGAGAAAGATGAATATATGATGTTGCTCATATGTGGAATCTAAAAAAATGGTACAAATGAACTTATTTACAAAACAGAAATAGAGTCACAGATATAGAAAACAAACTTATGGTTACCAAGGGGGAAAGAGGGCAGGGATAAATTGGGAGATTGGGATTGACATATACACACTGCTATATATAAAATAGATAGTTAATAAGAACCTAGTGTAGAGCATAAGGAACTCTACTCAATACTCTGTAATGACCTATGTGGGAAAAGAATCTAAAAAAGAGTGGATGTATGTATATGTATAACTGATTCAATTTGCTGTACACCTGAAACTAACACAACATTGTAAATCAACTAAACTGCAATAAAAATTAATTTAAAAAACCCCAAAGTTTATAGATTTTTGTTTATCATATCACAGATTGCTTAAAATAAGGACACATTAGAATGTTTCCTGTTGTAGGTCACAGAAACGGGCTTTATTTAGTCACCTAAATGTGAGTTTATACTAAAAATACAAGGAGGAGCAAAGGAGAGCAGAAAATAATTGCACAATCACTAATATTGATAAACTTCTTAACACACTGACCAAGAAAAAAAAAAGAGAAAACACAAATTATCTATTAAGAAATGAAAGAAGGGAATATTGTTACTGACTCCACGGACATTGAAAAGGATAATAATAGTACAAACAACTCATGTAAATCCAACTACTTAAATGAAATTGACCAATTCTTTGAAGACACAAACTAACAAATAGATAATCTGAACAATCACATATATGATAAATTGAATTCTTACTTAAAAATCTTCCAGAAAAAGAAAACTTTAGGGTCAGATGATTTCATGGGCTAATTCTAACAAAGATTTAAGAAGAAATCATACCGATTCTACACAATCTCTTCCAGAAAATAGAGAAAGATTAAATATTTCCCAAATCATTTTCGGGAACCTACAATACCCTGAAATTGAAATAAGACAAAAGACATCATCAGAAAAAAAATTGTAGACAAATTCTTCTTAAGACGAGTGTTTTTTTTTTTTTAAATGAAAGTAAAATTTTAAAAAATTAAGACTAAAATACTGTAATCTAAATGTTTATATTTTATCTGAATTTAAGTATCTTTATGGATATTTTTGTTTAAACAAAGGACAGCAATTATTAATCTAAAACACAATCATAAAGACCCTTTAAGGGTTGCTTTTTCATTTTGTTTGTTTTGGCACATGACACTAGAGTTTTCCACTCATAGAAGACTAACTAGTTCAAGTTGGATACAGTATTTTAATAGATTAGTTTTGACACTGTGATCCAAAACATTAATTTCTGTGGTCTAAAACCATAAAAGAGTTTTTGTTCTTGAATGGGGTGCAAAGTTAAGAAACAGATTATGTTCCTAGCTAAAGGATAATGATAGCGATATTAGAATGGAAGAGAATAGGAAATTTTGGTATGTGGGGTCCTTGAATGCTTCACTATAGTGTCCACTGATCAGACTACCCATAGGATTTGCTCCATGTTTCTAAGGTAAATGATTGGGTTAGAAGGAGTTTTAATCAATAAAAGAGTCTATCCCTGCCTGTGTTCCAGTCTCTCTACATTAAGATTACCACACCCTTGGGCTGCATCTTCAGTAGGCTCTCAACTTATTCAATCTATCAAATTTCTTGTTATATACTCCACATTCTCTGAACCCAATCTCACCACACCCTCTACACCCAAATATCAGTGTGTTTTGGATAACTAGAACTTAAAAAATTTTTTAAATGTAGAAAATGGTCTATGTCACGTAAAAATCCAAACATATACATGTGATTACAGTTTACTAGATACATGCATGTTGAAGATAGTACAAGGACTGCTCTTTGAAGAATTCAAACACAGGCATATTTTAAATAGCAAAACTGATTATTTTCCATAATCCTTACAATCCAGTTCCTAAAACTTCTGCTTCGTGTTGCAAGTGTTTTAATGTTCTCAGGAAAAGCAACTTGCATTTAAAGTTGACATAGATTCTTTCCTCTGTTTGTAAACCAGACTCTGGATTTATTGCCATAACTCACACACAGGGTGACAGCATGATATTTTACTAAGATACTGAAGATTTTTGATGTATAAATAAAATTTGTTTTACAATACTCAGAAGCAATACTTAGGAGTTAAATTTTCTCACTATGAATATTTTAGCAGAAATTGTACATAATCATAATCTTTCCATGGTCTCTGCTATTAGAGATAGACTTTATGATGAATAATAATGAGTCCAGCCTCTTGACATTCCTTCTGGACAAAGGCCACTGGTATCTCTTGAGAAAATTATGGCATAATTCAAAATTTTAACTTTGAGAGTAAAATATTTTGGCAATAGGCTCCTAATTAATCTTCCTACTCTCACCTAAAAATTCTATTAACATAAAGTGGGGGGAGAGATTAGGGACAGTGAACATTTTCTGCCATGCCATTCATCAATATACTTCCTAGTTTCCTAAATATTGTGGATAATTACTACTTGCCGATATTAGTTTGCCCTTATCTTTGTCATTATTAGCTCATATCCATTTTGGAATTCATCTACAGTGTATTTAACTTTATAATCTCTTGAGGGAGTAGAAAGAGTCATACTTTGAATTTTTCGGTAGAAAATTGTTATAAAATTCAATAAACAAATGCATAAATTCTTAAGTAGACAATAGGCCATATGGTGAGTGGCTGTGAAGATATATTTTAAAAATTTGAGCGTAATACACGATATAAAATTACTATTTTAACCATTTAAAAATGTACAATTGTGTCATTTAGCACATTTACAGTGTTATCAACCATTGCCACCATCTAGTTCCAGAATATTTTTGTCTTCTCAAAAGGAAACTCCATACCCATTTAGCAGTCATTTCCCATTCCCACACTCCTCCACCTGCTGGCAAGCATTATTCTGTTTTCCTGACCCTATGTATTTGCCTATTGGGGGTATTTTATATAAATTAAATCATACAATATGTCTCCTTTTGTGTGTGACTTCTTTCAGTTAGCATAATGTTTTCAAGGTTTATGTTGTAGCTTAATCAGTACTCTACTCCTTGCCATGGTTGAATAATGTTCCATGGAGTGGGGCGTACCACATTTGTTTATCGATTCATTAGCTGATGGATATTTGGGTTGTTTTCATGTTTTGACTATTGCAAAAAAAATGCTGCTATGAACATTCATGTACAAGTTTTTGTTTGAACACCTGTTTTAATTATTTTGAGTATATACCTAGCAGTGGAATTGCTGAATCATAGGCTAATTCTATGCTTAACTTATTGAAGAACCCCCAAACTGTTTTCTACAGTGGCTGCACTATTTTACGTTCCCACTAGCCCTGTGTAAGCATTCAAGTTTCTCCTCATTCTTCCATTTTAAAATTCTAGCCATTCTAGTGATGAAGTAGTATTGCATTGTGATTTTGATTGAGAAAGTATATTTTTAACATTATATTTATGTACTGAGGGAGAAAAAATGACACACCTTATCAAATTTGAATTTGTTTATTTTCTTATACATAAAAATTGACTGTAAGTAAATTAGAAATGAGGCTATGGAAGAATTGTTCGGATTTTAAAAATATGGCAACTTAAAAATTGTGGTAATTTTAACCAAGTTCAATCCTATGAATAAACCATATGTACATTGCTCTCTGGTGACTACCCATTATTGAAATTAAAGTACTGACAGTACTGTCAGTATTGAAGTACTGACATAAATACATTGGTTTATAGAATTGAAGTGTAAAGTGTTAAGCAAATTTGTGCTTCAAATTCAGGTCTTCTTTACATTGAAAAATTGAAATTAAAAAATGGGTATGCTTCCTTTTAACTATATAGCTTAAGCTTCACACTGTGACACTAGTAGGTCCCAAGGAGCCAAGGAGACATCTTAAAATGTCTCTTTGGATGCACTTAGAGATCCTGTGTGTCTTCATTTTCAGTGTATTTACTGTCTGTGGAATCTTTTGAATAAACAGAGTCCATAAAATGAGCAGCTGCACTGATGGTTTTAACAGTTTCAGAAAGATATCTTATATAATGCCAGGTCAAGTTTTGCTCTGCCTGATAAATGCGGAAACAAGTGTATAATACATCAAATAGCCCTAGAGATGCTTTTTATTTGACAACACATCTGGAGCCCATAAAGATAATTTTGTATTTGTAATCTGCTTGGGAAAAAAGATACCATTTAAAAATGCTCTGAAACCTAGTTATTCATTGTGAAATAGTTATAATCACACTCTTTTCTAAAGGGTTTTTTTTCCTCCCTGATTAGTGCATTTCCAATAATGCACTAATCTAATAGAAATGAATTTCAACTTTGATTTTATAACTGAATGCTTTAAAAAAGAACATGAAAATGGATAAAGGGATCAGTAACAGTTCCACAGAAGATAAGCAATTCAGAGTAAATAGCAAATAACAAATGAAACTTTAATAAAATTGAAAAGAACAAAACTGTGAGTACATAAAAATGATAATACATAGACACAAATATAGATTGTTTATTATATAACAGATTAAAATATATTTTAAATATGTACTATATATATTTTGATGCTTATTGAATCTTACTTTATAGAAAAATATAGAAAATCATATGCCCCCTTTTCATTGATCAACTCATAAATGATTTAGTGACTACTCTTTTTTGCTATCTTTTTCATGTAACAGTATTTGCATTAAGTCACTTTCAAAATAAAGGATAACATAAAGTCAAAACCTTTTGAGATACAAGGATCTTAAGCAAGACATCTAAAGATTTCACAATATATTAGAGAAAAATATTTAACAAGTTGAAGTACTGTGCAGCTCTTCCCCTTCAGTGACTCACAGGGTGAAGGAGTCTGAGAAATTCTCTCATTATGCGTGATGTCAACCTTTCCTCTGAACTCTTCACTTTATGCCTGTGTAATGTACGGTGGTCATCGTACTTTTGGCCTCTTCCAAAGTACACAGAGTTTGAATTTTTTTTTTAATTTTTTATGATTTCAGTATTTCATTAGGTGTCAGCTTGAGATGTGTGCATATCTAGAGCACAGTAAATAAATGCAGCTGTGTCTTTGGGAATTATGGCAAATTCTTGTTGTTAGGAGCCAAGGCAAGTGGCTGCAAAGTAAATGGGTGGCTTGAGTGGGAAACCATGAAAGACAGACCCTTCCTTCTGCAGAAAGGGGAAAGAAACATCCACGTACTTTGTCAGTTTTCACTCTTCTTTGAGCCAGTTTGCCACTTCACAGAGATTGTGTAAGAATGAAAAATAATGATAAAGGAAAATGAGCCTCTTAAGAAATAAAATGACTTTATATTTTTCTATACTGTTTATATAAATTGGTAAAACTGAAACACTTACTTTCAAGATCAATGCAAACTGCCAAGTATCAAAATATTCTGTCACTCTACCTTATCATTACTGGAATTGAGTCTGTCCTTGTTTTTAGCGTCTTTGGGAGAAGTGTTATCTTAAGCGAATGGATTTTCCAAGTCACCAAAACATACTCTTTCAAGCACAGAGGCCTTTTCATTATTTTAAAACATCTGGATCCTGGAAATCTTTCTAAAATTCATTGTTTCCTTTTTATAAAACAGCAAATATAGAAGTATTTTTTTATGGAAAATGATTTATTAAATTTTATTTTGTTTTATGGTGGTCTGTGTTGGCCTTCTCAGCCATCCTCTTCTTCCTCTTTTCTCCCTCTTCCCTCTTAACAACTCCTCTGTACCTTTCTTCTCTCTCCTTTCCTTCTTCTCTTTTCTTTCTACCCCTCCTTTTTATCCTCCTTTTTCCCTTTCTTGTTCTGTCATCTCTTCCCTCTAGTCATAATTTTTCTCCCCTCCTCCCCTCTCCCTCCCTCTCCATCTTTCTCCCCACTTCCCACCTTGGAGTGATTAGCTCTTTCTTTGTTTCCCCACTGTTCATTCCTGTTGGCTTTGCCCTCCTTCCCTTTCTCCATCAGTCCCTGTTCATTCTGCCTCAGTAGTGGATTCAGCTTTAGGAGCAGGTTGGTAATAGGTCCAGATTGCAGTCAGGGTTTAGTTAGATTGAGTGGCAGTGTCAGGATAGGGTCAGATTTAAGATCTCCTTCAGGATTAACCATTTTCTGACTCATTCATCCATCAGGCATTCACTGACACCTTCTCTGTTCTGTGCCCTGTGCAGTTTGCTGGCACCCCAAAGATGAGTAAGCCTGCCCCTGCTCTCAAGGAGAGACATATAAATTCAATCAAATGTAACAGGTGCTACACAAAAGGGACCAAAAATGGAAGTAGTTATTTCTACCTGATAGGGTGGCTGGTTGAATATTATCATGTTAGAGATATTTCTTCATTTCTGTTATTAAGTTGTATAATACAGTAATTTTATGAGGAAGTTTTTTTCTCCTTCAAGATATTGGAATTCAACAATGCATAACATTTATTCATCATATATTTAACTTTTTATTATTATCTCTCTGTTGAGTAAAAAGAAAAAAAGACATATCTCTGCCCTCATGGAGCTTACAGTCTTGTGGGAAGAAAAACAATAATGATTTTGCACTTATTCACAGATCAGAAACTCTACTATCTCAGCAATTAGTGTCAACTTTACTTCATAAATGAGCAGAGGATGCATTTCTATCTGCCAATTGCATTAAATAGTAGCATCTTTAATTTCTTCTTTCTTCCTTCTTTCTCTCTTTTGCCTTCCTTCCCTGCCTTTTTTTGCCTTCCTTACGTCCTTCATCGTTTTTTTAGGAATGAAAGATTAAAAATATACTTTTTTTGCTAATATATGCAAGAAATCGGTAATTCAACATCTTCATCATCTTCATACTAATAAACCTGGTTTCTGTTTAATCAAGCACAGGAACTGTTTTAAGCACATTCTTTTCTATCTTTTTTAATTCTCACAACCCTATGAGGTGTCCACTAGTATTATTGGTACAATTTTGCTGATGAGGAGAACAAGACTGAGAAATATGAAGTAAATTATCCAAGGTCTACCAGCTAGTCAATGACAGAGCCATTAGTGAGTCTAACGTAGATCTTTGAGATGCCGATATATTGCTCTTCACGTATCATTGCCTTAGGGTGGTAACTCTTAAGAACTTCTAAAGCAATTTCTTTATCTTTGTGTTATATTTTTAATATCTGTTAACTAATTGCATTTCTACATATTTACCATAATTCATTGACTCTAAGTCTACATTGATAGCCTTATGCAACTATCATTGTATGTACCAACCAGAAAGAAAAAAACTCCCACGTAAATAGTGATCCACCATTGACTATTGTCACATCTAATTATAGAAATGTTAAAACGTGGACAGAGCCATATTATAACTCATCAAAAATGCATGATGTACGTAAAAACGAAGGGGACGTTGTTGTACGCTATCAACAGTTTATGGGGGGAATGAGAAGGGTGAGGGCTGATTTAAGCAGGGTCAGCTGGAATGACTGAGGAGATATTTTCAAAAAGAACAAAAAGTTCTTAGCCCAAATTTGTTTAACTAGAGCAGTAAATAAAATCCCAGTCACATATTGCAAGTTTTAAGATTATTTATTTTATACATAGCCAGTAGAACATAGATTTTTAGTAAATTATACACAGGAAAGTGTTGATTCTGTTCTAGGAAGCAGTTAACTTCCTGGATGATGACCTTGGACCTGTGCAAGCTTGGTTTTAAGCTTTGTTGGTGGGTCTGTTCCAGGTTTGCCAGTACCCGTCCTGTTGGACACACCACTTGCCCATAGGGCATGATTCTAGGGGTTAGGATATAGCCTTTTTACCTCAATTGAATGCTTAGTAAATATTCAGAGAAGTCACTTCAATCTGGCCTTACCCAGCTTCCAAGTTCTTCCCTGCATTGTACAACCTCTGAAATCTCTGTTCAGCTCTCAGCCTCCTAGTAGCTGTGAGGATGGTCTCCCAGAGTCTCACCCTGTGAATTTGCAGCTCAGGAGTTGGCCAAGAATCAGAAGGAAATTTTTATGCAGGTTTTATTGTTCCTTCCCTGTGCATGCTTCCTCTCTAGTACTACCCCAAATTCCACCTGTGTTGGCAGCCTCAAGTATTGATCTCTGTTTACTCTAGAGAGATCATTCTCTACTTGGACTACTTGGACTCTCTTTCTCTGGTTTGTGGTTTAGAAAACTACCTCAAGGGTGTTTTACACCATCAGGAGTCAAGAATCTCAAGCTCATAATTTCTATTTTAAAAACAAGATGTAAATGTAAAACCAAAACATTTTAAATCAAAAAGTTGAGAATATGAAACAAAATATGTGATGTAAACATTTAGATTTTACACATGAGATTTCATTAATCATATGGTTGTTTTATCATAGTTAAAAAAATGTAACAGATTGGATTTGCCTATTATGAGCCTAGACCATTTTATCTATGATAAAGTAAAGAAAAATACGGATAATAAAAATTTTTAATACAAAAATTTGGGGAAAGATGTATAATTGAAACGCTTAAACTCATGAATACTTCATCAGTTCTCATGCTGAGAGTATTTTCCTGAATATTTTTTCAAGATGATTGACACACAGACAGAACAGCTAATGTGATTTGATTTCAGTCTGTTTCTTTCTGGTATGTACCTGTGACTGATAGTCTGAGCAAGAGTCTTGGTCATCTGACATGTAGAGTATTTTGGGGGATTTTAGAAAATATTAGGATGACACAGATGTTATATTACTGCACTACTCCATATGGGGAATAACTTAAAAAATAATGTTAACCTAATACACTAGAAGACTTCTGTTAATAGTATTCTAAATGAATACAAATAAAAGTGCTACTTGATGTCATACAATTTATCTTTTTACTATTTATGTAGTACACATAAATAGAGATAAATTTTACCTTTAGCATTTTAATGCCATTTTAAGCATAGTCATATGTTGGTTTTTACTCTCAAATTTAAAAACTCTTAAGTTTTTATTTTGTTAAAATATAGGCGTTATGAAATAGCAAGCATTAAATGTACTTAGGAATTTTTGTTTCTTTATGTTTAATATTAAATTTAATAATTTTCACATAAACAATTTTAGTTGAACATACTCTTATGATTGTGAACAAGCTGCTTTCTCTTTCTTATTTTCTTCATTTCAGAAAAAGCAGGATTTTAAAGTTTAGGAAGTGTGCAGCAAATCTCAGTTCTGGTTAAAAATATGGTGGAGAATCTCTGTATAGTGGGAAATGAGAAACAGATAATTTTCAACATATTTTATTCCACACATTTTAATAAGATAGTTATTAATTATTATGTAGTGGACAAAGGTGATGACATTTGGTTCACTCAGTTTTGAGTTTAAAGGAGTATAGAGGTAAAATGCATTTTGGGCCCTTATTATGCACACAGCTGCATTATTGTTTATAAGTCAATGAATTTCCAAGTAGGTTTAACTAAGCCAACAGCAAATAGTCGTAATATTGAAGCTAAGACTCAAAATGGAAACTATTACAGCATAGAGAGCAGAACTAAATTTCAAAGCATTGGAGTCTGCCAAGGCTCTTTTGAAAATGCTCAAGTCCCATGTACCTATGTCTCCCACTTAAAACAGACTCACAGGAAAAAAAAAAGAGGCTCAGTGAATACGACATGTCACAACAAGCTGCCCCACCAAAGCAAAACTGAAGGAAAGAGTAGGTTGCAATATTATTCTTCATTTTGGAAGCAACCAGTAAAAGGGGAGGCCAATGATTTCTATTTCCTATAAAATCTAAAATGTCATAAACACTGTAGCTCACCTTGGTTACAGCCATTTTAAATGAATTTTTTGAAGTTTATATCATTGTTGATGTTTATCACTGCAGAACGTTAACCTTTAACTATAGACTGGATCATTCCAACAACCTGTTATTTGAGCATAACAAATGAAAATTCTGAGGGTGGGTGGCAAGATTCTCTTGATTCCTGGTGCATCTCAGAACTCAAGCATGGTCCCTATTTATAGTGGGCACTTACTAAATACTGTTATTGGTATTCATTCTGTTTTATATAAGTTTTGCAATCATTTAAGAAAGATACATTAACTGTTTAATGCAATGATAATCAGCCTATTATGTCAATTACTTTTTGCTGTGTAACAAACTATCCCAAAACTTTGTGGCTTAAAACAACATTTATTTACCTCAGGATTCTGTAGGTCATCAATTTTAGCAGGACTGACCAGTGGTGCTAAACTGAGCCAGGCCCACCTCATCTTGGCTAAGACTTTTCATGTTTCTAGAGAGTTACCAGGTTAGCTAGGGGTTGGCTTGTCAAAAATGGTTAGATACTACAAATTATGCTTGGAAGGGCAATAATTCATGCTTATCTCTTGCTATCAACTGCAGTATATTTTTGAAAATTATAAACTTAACCAAAAGTTTCCAATTTTTCTTTCGCCAGTACTACCTTCTAGTATCAAATTGACTGATTTTCAGATCTTCAGCCCTTTTGGGGAGTTGTGGTGATGCCTACAGATATTTAAGTTGGATAATCCTCTAATTCAGGGAGTAACATCTATAGCCCACAGACCAAATCTACCCCACTACCTACTTTTATAAATAAAGTTTTATTGGACACAAATACACTCATTTTTTAAAATATATTGTCTCCTACCACTTTCATGCTACAATGGTAGAGTTGGGCAGTTGTGATAGAGAACTTAAGTTTTACAAATCCTATATACTTACTATCTGTCCCCTAGTCTATCTGATTTCTCTCCTGAATAATGATGAATACTGACACATGTTTTTAGGGCTTCAATATGTTATTATTGTAAATAATAACAACAAAAATATAAATAATTGTTAACAATTATAGAGCACTTCCTTTGTGCTAGATACTGTTTTAAGTTGACTTAGTTCAACTAATTTAATCTTCATGAAAACTTTATGATGCACAGTTATTATCACTACTTTACAAATGAATAAACTAAAACACAGAAAAGTTACAACTTTTTGATCACTGAATTTAGAATGTAATTAGATCTAAGGTCTATGGCTTAGAAGGCATAATTTGTCTTCCACATTACTTTTCCTATTTCATGTAATAATCATTTTTCTCAACAGTCTTAGCTATACTAACTTTCTTTGAATTCCTAAAATATGCTGTGCTTTTAACTTCTTTATGATCTTTACATATGGAATTTTCTTTTTTGAATACTCTTCATACTGTTATATCTGGCTTCCCATTATTTATATCACAGCTCAAATGTCAGTTTCCCAAAGTAGTCTTCCCTAACAACCCATCTAAAGAAAAAATCTTCACCCATCTTGTTGCTTACTTCCCAAACATCTGACTATTTTCCATCATGGCACTTACCAAAACTTGATATTTTACATTTACTTGTTTGTACACCTGTTTATTATCTGTCTGGCACATAGTAGGTGTTCCACAAATGTTCATTGAGTAATGAAGAAATAAATTGCAAGATGGGATTTCAAAAACTATTGCTTGTATATCAGTAAAATTATAGGATTTTTCTACAATGTTTAGACATCTCACATTCACCAAGAGCTACTTTTAAAGAACTATTTTTAAGCACGTGTGTGTGTGAGTGTGTGTAGCATATAATATATGTAATATAAAATATATGTAGTATGTACGTGTAACACACACATAGTATTTCACTGCTCCTTAGATATTCTTTTCCGATTATGAAATTACCATTAATCATCCATTCATCCAGACTCATCCATTAGTCCTTTTACTATTGTAATTGCCCAGCCAATGTTTCTTCTGATTTAAAATCTAATCACTACAAGAAAATTTTCAAAAATCATTGGCAATTTTAAAAACTAGAAAGTTTTAATGGCTTCCTCTTGCATTCAAAATCTCTAGCATGTCATTACAGTCAATCCTAACTCAGGTTCCATCAGACGCCAAATCCTGTATGCATCCTGTTTTAAACTACATTATATCCATAGTACTTCTCAACATATTCCCATCATTAATTAATATAATTTTATTATTAATATTAATGCAGTTAACATATCTTGTCACAAGTGTCTGAAAGCAACTTTACTCGTATGTATAATAGTGGAAATTGTTAATTAATAGCATTTACTATCAAACCTGTGCTAAGAAGTTATTCATGCACATAATTAATTTTAAAAGGTACATTTTTCTTAGTATACCATAATGATGAAAATTTTTATATATGATTTATGTATCTTATTTCAGAATAGACTTGGCAGATAGTCTGAAGTAAGCTCTGTGTGCTTTAATTTCTAAGGTCAGTTTATAAATAAATTTAAAACATCAGTAGACGTGTTTCTAGAAAAAAAAAGTGACTGTGGTGCATTTCAAGTCTTGATTCGTTATATGTCTCAGCACTAACAATGCCCTTTTTGGAACAAGTGGGTGAAAACCTTGGAGGAGTTTCAACAGGTATCACACCATTCATTCCCATTCTTGTCATGTCATAAACCCAAGGGATTAACTAGATCATTTCTGACTATTTTTAAACCTGCAGATTTATCGTTAGTTCTTGAAGCGTAAGAATTAAAATCTCAAAGTAAAAGCAAAACTTCCTGAGATGGAATCACAATTACAGTGTGGATAATACATATAAAAGTTTGGGCATTAAAAAAAAAAACAACAACAAGAAAACAAAACAAAACAGAATAAAAAAGTGAGAATCCCCAAGCTCTCATCTCTCATTAGTCTCTCACAGGACTTGTCCTATTTTAGGCTTTGCTCTGCTTGCAACATAAAATTTTGAAAGTGGAGTTGGGTCTTCAATATTCCATTTCCTTCCTAGTGTCAAGTGCTCCAATGTTCCAGGATATTTACTGAATATACTGAGGAAAGAAATTTGTCAGTTATCATAATGTTTCTAAATAGCTGACTATTAAGTTGTATAGACGGTAATATCTACTTATTTACTTTTTAAAAATTTATTTTATTGAAGTATAGTTGATTTACAATGTTAATTTCTGCTGTAGAGTAAAGTGATTCAGTTATACATATATATTCTTTTTCCTGTTCTTTTCCATTATGGTTTATCACAGGATATTGAATATAGTTCCCTGTGCTATACAGTAGGACTTTGTTGTTTGTCCATTCTCTATATAGATAGTAATATCTAGATGACATTGCATTTTCTACTGATCATCAGACATGGCCTGTATGATGAGGATGATATCAGAACTTAAAAAATAAATAAATGAATAAAAAGGAGATAGTTAAGTTTAATGTATCCATCTCAGGTGCTATGAATGCATCTAAGATCACTATTTGACTTATTCTCTGGTAAGAAATTCCATTTTAGCTTGAAGAAAAGCAGAAAAAAACATCTACAACAGAGCTTTTTACCTGCAAAAAATATGAATATCTGGTAAGCAAGGGTTTTGGTAAGAAACTTAGTGAATGCAATTGGTGCAATAATAAATTGTCTTGTTCACAAAATGGTTCAATAAAAGTTTGTTGAACGAATAAATAAACAAATTGGTGAGCATATGTAGTAATGACTGATAAGATTATAAATGTTGGAGAAAAGGAAAATGAAGTTGAAAATTAGACATAATTATAATTTTAGACCAACTACTAAAAAAATGAAGTTTATAGCTATTTCACAATAACATAATAAAAAATTAATTTGAGGTTTAAAAAGTTGCTTCTTAATCCGACAGTTTAATTATGGAATCCAGGCCATTTGAGGCCAAGTGATGGATGTCTTCCTGAAATTTTGTGCTTTGAAATTTCTAATAAGTCACTTTCTGGCAGATATGCTTAAACACGATCATCTAGTCCTAAGAATCCACCCAATAATTTACTGAACATTTATTGAACACCTATAAAGATTAGGTGTTAGGTACCACAGAAAGATGAAGGGGACATTCTGTTTTAAGGAATTCATTTAGTAGCTCAGACATGTAATTGTAGCTTTTTCTCTCCATTTTAACCTGGTTGATGCTTTTACATCATTCAAGTTTCTGCGGAGTTGTTACTCTTCAGAATAGTGTCGTTTCCTTATATGTGTATGCTGCTTTACCTGTGCCTAAACACAATAATTAATTAATCTTTTAATTGTTGGAAAATAGCATTGTGTTTTCTTTAGGAATAAATGTGATAAAATCAGAAAAATACGTTTTTCTCACATAAGCCTTTAGGGTAAATAGCCAGGAACCAGGTTCTTATTATCTTCTGACAATTAATAGTTTGTTTATAGGCTTTCAGATCTATTTGCTTATTCAGTTTGAAAATAATTGAGCTCATACCTGAAAATTTAAATCTTTAATTATCACATAATATATCTTCAAGATCTTTCCACATTAAGACCTAAAGAACAGGCCATGGTATACAGTTGTTCTGGTTCCACACTGGTTCTGTCCCAGGGAGCTATAGCTAAGGAAGTAGGCATCCAAATAAATTTGAATTTTTTACTTAGTTTATTATAATTTTTTTGATTCTGAAGATCAAAACATCATAAGTCATCATACTGATGTTTTAGAGAAGAGAGACTCAGAAAAATATTTGCCATCCAATTCATAATATAATTTATTTATATTTTAGTGATGCAATACCTAGATTACAGCACATCATCCCAAAATACTTTGTAATTATGAAAATAGGAATTTTCTTCACATGATAGAAACCATAGCAAAATCAAATAATGTTATAAAAGAGAGCCCGTGGCCATGGCAAACATCAATAAGAAATAATATTACACATGATTTTGGAGACAAAATCAAATTTAAAAAATTAATGCCATGTCATACATGAAATAATTTTGAATAGATGATTTTGCCAGGTGTCACTTGATCAATTCAGATATAAGTGCCAAAGTAAGCCCTGTGGAAAAGATAACTATAATTTTATACAGTTGTATTTTTAAAGTAATATAATACTCTGTGAACTGATGTCATCGAGTTCCTAAAAACTTAATTAAAGGGAGAATGCAAAGCAAAGCATTGTTATCAATTGTCAATAATATTAAAAATATAGATTTTAAAATATCTACCTTTAAATTTATTTTATGAGTACCAATTAGGCATGATGAATTGAATTAAAAAATTTTGTAAGCAAAATGATGTAATAACCAAGATTTCAGGTACATAACACTACTTCTTAGAAGAACAGTATTATTTACTAAAATATTTTTTTGCATAAAACAAAGAGTAGAGTCTTTGGATATTGTTGCCAAACTTTCTGACATAAAAAATACTGGAAAAAGGAAAAAGAAAACTGATTTCTACTATGAATCTCACCATCAGTTCATCTTTGATCTCGGTCTTAGAAAGAAAGACAATCTAATGGTCAGTTCAGCATTCTGGATACCATATGAATAAACCACTACAACTACTTAAAATTTTGCAACTGAAATTGATTATGAACAGAAAAAGAAAAATTATTATGTTTTTTTCTATAATCTAGCTTGAGTCTTGGTGAAATGTTACATTGCATGTGTAGCAATAATTTACTTCATTCGTTTCTGTACACTTTTGTGTAGTATGTATGCAGTATGTCTAATTTTGCAGTATGTCTAATTTTGCCATTATTACCAAAATTAAAATTTACCAAGAACTACGTAAATTCTAAAATATCACAGAAAAGACTGTCAAATCTAGTGACCATATCTATAATAAATTGCATCAAATAAGCCCTGAAACAATCCTAAAGAATTACATTTTCATTTAAGCAAAATGTTTATTTTATTCTAGTGATTTTGAGTTGCTAAATATTATGGTTAAACATTCTAATTTTTAAATTATTTTTATATTTGGATTTGTGCAATCTGTCCAGATATACCCTGGGATTGTTATTATGGAGAAATAGATAGTATGCTTCCTTAGGCAACCCTGCTAGAGTTATGCCATTTTTTTAAACTTCTTCATTGTGTGATTCCATATAAATGTATTAAAATTTATTTAACAATTCCATTCTGATTGATTATTACCATCTTTTCTTTTTACAAATACTAGGGGCCTTAATTTCCATATACTTACTCTTACAAGCATTTCTATAAGATGTTAACAGGAATAACATCAATCGAAGAGTATATACAATTTAAAATGATAGAAATCGCCAAAGTACTCTTTTAAAGGGTGATGAAAATGGTTACTCCCCTCAGAATTGAATGTAAATATTTCTTTCCTTACAGTTCAAGAATACCAGGCATTAAAAAGCTATTTTATATGTGATTTCAATGTATTTATCTTGGTATTAAAATGCTTGCATTGAGCACCATTCTATATATGTTTTTGACAGGTGATTATTTTTTTCTTTGTTGAATTGCCTGTTCTTTTCTGAGTCCATTTCTCTACTTAATTATCTTTTTGGGGTATTGATTTCTAGGAGGAATTTATATAAAAATGAATGTTAATTCTTTGTCCTTTCTACATGGTGAAAAATATTTCTGCCATTCTGTCTTAGATTTTCCAACTTAGTTTATGAAGTTTACTACCAAAATGAAATAGAAATGTAGTCAAAGCTGTCAATCATTTCTTTTATGGCTTCTACTAAGAAAGAGTTTATATATAGGTATGTATATATATATATATATATATACACATATATGAATTGTGTACATATATATACATACATATATATGTAATATTTTCTTCTGATGTTTTAGAGTCTTTAAACATTTAACAGTACAAGGATCCACAATTTTTGATTTTCTGTACCCCTTAAATTTTGCTTGCAATCCAGCCAATTTACTTCTGAGTTTGTCTCTGTCTTGTAGAAACTTGTTAAATGCAACCAACAGCACCACAGCAGGCAACCTACAGTCAATTTCCCAATAGACTAAAGGCACAAGCTCAGTCAGTACTTTATCTGCTTTCAGAATGACAAATGGTGACAGTTTAAAAATGTTTTGTCACTGCATACTATCACTATCCTTCTAGAGTAACAGTTTTCTCACTGTCTACCAGCTGCTCATCAGCCAGTGACACATATTTGAGGTTTTCTGCTGTGGTAACAACCAATTTGTGTATCAATCGTAAAACACAAAGCTCTGCCTCCAGCAATAAAACTTCACTTCCCTCACAAAACAGTGGTGTAAAAATGTTTATTTTTTCACACTGTGTATATACCCATTGAGTGTTACACCAGGCAGGAATGATAAGAAATCTGTTGTTAGATTCTGGAATGTTATGCAGTGGCAAACTATTTTGTAAAATAGTAACCTCCTATAGTCTTCACTCCAGGACTTAGGTTAAGAAATAGCAGAACATTGCAAGTCTCATGGCAGATGGGGAAAAGGAAAATGGACTTTAAAGCTCCTGTTCAGAAGTGGTGCAAGTAACTTTCACAAACGGTAAATTGGCTAAGCAAGTCACTTGCAACTCCAGTGTTTAACAAGGCAGAAATGTATAATGTTCTGGCAGAGAGAGGAAGAAATGCTCATAACAATAATAAAAGTGATCTATGTTTCCTTGAAATTCACTCTTCCCCACCACTGTCTCTATTCTCCCTATGGAATTGTTTCTTGGTCTCAAGTCAATTTGCTGTACGTTCTAGGATATTTTTTTGAATTTATCTTCCATAGGACTAATGTAGTCTTCAACAGTGTTTATTCTATTATTTTTCTGTTTAGTTTAAACATTGCAATTAATTCCAAAGTACTCATTTCTGTTCTCTTGATGGCTACAGTTTATAGCTGTCCAGTCTTATTTTATTGATGTTATATTTCCTTGAACCTATTATGGACGTAGATTTATATTTTAAATGTTTTTTTAATTTTTGAACTATTTTTTAAAATCAGTTTCTCTTACTTGATCTTGTCTTAAATATTTGGTGATATTCTATTTATTAATGAAAGACTATGCTCTCAGTATAGGTAGATGATGTAAGCTTTCTTTGCAGTTTGTCTCTGGGTCAGACCTCTTTCCTGAATATATGGGTAACTGAAATCTGTGCAAATGTGTGAGGCATATTGATGGGCAAGATTCACGTTAAGTATAATACAAGAAGAAGCAAACAGGCTAGTCTTTTTCAACTGTTACAATAAGGAAAAATTTACTCAGGGAAGAGAACACTTTCATGTATATTTTTTTTCTTCTTGGCACCTTCAGATAAGACTCAAAATTTTGTGCATTCCTGCAATCTTTTTTTTTTTAAATTTTATTATTTGTTTATTATTTTGGCTGTGTTGGGTCTTTGTTGCTGCGTGCGGGCTTTCTCCAGTTGTGGCGAGCGGGGGCTACCCTTCTTGTGGTGCGCGGGATTTCTCATTGTGGTGGCTTCTCTTCGTTGTTGAGCACGGGCTCTAGGCACACAGGCTTCAGTAATTTGGTGCGTGGGCTACAGCAGTTGCGGCTTGCGGGCTCTAGAGGACACGCTCAGTAGTTGTGGCGCACGGGCTTAGTTGCTCCATGGCATGTGGGATCTTCCCAGTCCAGAGATAGAACCCGTGTCCCCTGCATTGGCAGGCAGATTCTTAACCACTGCATCACCAGGGAGGTCCCTCCTGCAATCTTTAATTAACAAAGGAATAGGAAAAAATGAAACCTGTTAATGAAGAAAGAAGTGTGAGACATGAAGGTCTCTGTATTTTAGCTTGGAAAACTCAACCCAATAATATTTGGATGAGAATACTAAAACTCCCTGGCTCCTTCACTTATACTATACAATTAAATGACGAGGCAAAGGTCCTTACTCATTCTCCCAGAGCAACATCATAATTTATGGGGCTAGATGAAAAATCTGAGACAGCCTGTTATTGTTGGGATAGATAGATTGTACCAGGATCTAAGCCTGGTAATTTAGATGTATAGTGATAAATAAATGATGGCTTCTTAACTCTTGTTGACCAAGAATCTTTTATGCATTTGTTTCCTCTTTATGTTTGGTAACTAAATGTCAAGTTACTGTACTTACATCATTGGCCTTGTGAGTAAACAATTATCCGTGAGGGGCTGGTAGCAAGGAAAGAAAAGGGAAGTAAGAATGTTGAGGATGCAATTTTTTTACAGCAGCTGGGATAGTAAAAAATGAATGTTCAGACATATAAAAGTATCTTTTGATATGTGGCTGTGGTCTTGTCTTAGATGGATTACTTCTGTGGCTCTGACTCAGACTCATGTGCTTCTCCAAATCCCTTTTCAAAGGAGATTATTCCATTTTTCTTGTTATATACCAGATTTTTTTCTTTACCAATGGTCTGTTCCAACTATCATTGGCTCCACTCCATTGCTGGATTATATTTCTGTTTCTTCAAACCATTCTACTCTTCTATGATGTTATGACAGTGTTCTGTTTTCTGCAGTGCTGCATACCCTTATGCCTGGAATATAGTAGGTAATTAATTCATTTCATTGAATGAATTAAAAATGCACAAATCAGGCAGCTAGCTGTACACATGGTGATAAGTATTTCCCTAAATGTGCACTTTGTAGAAGAGTTGAATCATAATTAAAACCACCTCAAGATCAGTCACCAAACTCTTTGATGGGGAAGCCATTCTGTCATGCCCATTTAATTATAGTGATTCTGGTCATACTGCTCTAGAAATTTGAGGCCCAGATTTTGATAGATTCATGTCTTGTTGATATCTTGGGGATTGGATTTCATCTTTGTGGATTTTTTTTATATTGAATTTGTTATATTTTGCCATATTTTAAACTTAAGGTGTTTGCTTCCATTGTTGGTAATTATCAAGTTACCACATCTTAAATAACATTGTGATTTTAAGGTGGTTAATATTTACTAAATCAATATTAGAGTTAAAACAGCTAAGACAAAGACATAATTTAATTTTCATTTACTTTTTCAATTTATATTTAAATGATCCAAGGTTTTCTTGGTTATAAAAAACATAAAAATCCAAAATTCTCTTGGTTATTTGGTTTATTAGCCTGCCAAGGAGGAAAAAGTAAATAAATGCAACCAGGTGTTGGACACAGATGTATATTGCTATGCTAGTAATATGCCATGCTCTTCCAGTGAAGATATCCCAGTATATTTTTTTACCGGATCCTAGGTCATTGCAATACAAACTCAAGACTATTTAAAGAGGAAACAATTATAACTCAATATATAATTAAATATTTTCTTTATTCACCTTCTTCATCTGTTCAAATGCCCAATAGGTACAGTAGTCATATTCAGGAACATATTGGATCACAGTCATAAACTCTGGTGGGCAGGGGCTTCCCTGGTGGCGCAGTGGTTGAGAATCTGCCTGCCAATGCAGGGGACACGGGTTCGAGCCCTGGTCTGGGAAGATCCCACATGCCACGGAGCAACTGGGCCTGTGAGCCACAATTACTGAGCCTGCGCGTCTGGAGCCTGTGCTCCGCAACAAGAGAGGCCGCGATGGTGAGAGGCCCGCGCACCGTGATGAAGACTGGCCCCCACTTGCCGCAACTAGAGAAAGCCCTCGCACAGAAACGAAGACCCAACACAGCCATAAATAAATAAATTTAAAAATTGTATAACTTAAAAAAAAAAAAAGAAACTCTGGTGGGCAGAGCCAGAATAATATATGATAAGTGGGTATCAAAAGATGGACAAAACATGCTCGAATTGAATTTTATGAGCTAGGAACACAAAGATACAGACTATGCAATAGTAAAGATCACTGCCCCTGAAGCCAAACCACCTGGGTTCAAACCCTGGCCCAATTACTTACTAAGTGTGAGATTGGGCAAGTCACTTGACCTCTCTATGTCCACATTAACTCATCTGTGAAATGGAGATGATACAATAGTAACAACTAACTAATAGGTAATTGTGAGGATTAAATGAGTTAATACGCATTGCTCAGAAGAGTGATTAGTCCATAGTAAGCAGTGTTAAAAAATACTTTTATCACTACTACCTGAGGGAATGTATTATAGTATTCATAAAGAGGAGGTGATAGGCAGGGTTGTCTTTAATGTCTCAAAGTTGAACAGTAGGAATTATGTATTCTTTTCCATGAAAAGGATATCCATTGGTTGGACTCTGCTACATGGGTAATTCAAAATTCTTTGAATTTTTAGTGGAAAGCATATATAAAAGAATAATATATATAAACACTGTAGTCAAAATTATTGATTACTTATCTATTGTCCCTTTCTAATTGAAACATTATTTCTTTCACGTATCCAACCCTCAACTAGGTAGGTATTTATTATGCTTAAAAGGAAGCTGACCTCATCTTTTTGAAGTGGACTTGATTTGGTGGAAAGGTGATCCCATCCTCCATCCTCTGTGCAAGTGTTTATCAACTAAGGTTTAAGTTAATCACCATGTAGTACTTCCCTTAATTCTCTAGTAATACTTAATAAAACACCTAGGGAAGTTAAAATGGTTTTCTTTGTGTGATATTTGCTTGATGTTAAGACAGATTCAAAGCCAACCACAAAAAACAGATAACAAGTGTTGGCATGGATGTGGAGAAAAGATAACACTTGTGCCCTGTTGGTGGGACTGTAAACTGGTGCAGCCACTAAGAAAACAGTATGGAGGTTCCAGAAAAAATTAAAATTAGAGCTACCATATGATTCAGCAATTCTTCTAGGAATATATCCAAAGGAAACAAAAACAGTAACATGACAAGGTAGCCGCACCTCCATGTTCATAGCAGAATTATTTACAATAGCTAAGACATGGAAACAACTTATGTGTCCATCAATGGATGAATGGATAGGAAGTGTTCTGTAAATATGTGAGTATGTATACTATATATATATAGTAGACATATGCACATATTTACAGATACAATATATATTAAAAATATATTATATGTACACAAATAAATACACATATATATTATATATATATATATATATATATTGTTCAGCCATAAAATGGGGAAACCTTACCATTTGCAACAACATGAATGGAACTTGAAGGCATTATGCTAAGTGAAATAAGTCAGACAGAGAAAGACAAATACTGTACGATCTCACTTATATGTGTAATCTAAAAAAATAAAAACCAAAAAAAGCTCACCAAAATAATTGAAAAAGAGAACAGATTTGTGGTTACAAGACATAGGGGATGAGGGGAGGGGGAATTAAAAGAAGATGGTCAAAATACAAACTTTTCAGTTATAAGATAAATGAGTACTAATGATGTAATGTACAACATGATGACTATAGTTAACACTACTGTATGATATATAAGAAAATTGCTAAGAGAGTAGATCCTAAGAGTTCTCATCACAATTTTTTTCTTTTCTTTTTATCTTATCTGTATGAGATGATGGATGTTAACTTATCCTATTATGGTAATCAGTTTATGATGTATGTAAGTCAAATGAGTATGCTGTATACCTTAAACTTATACAGTGATGTATGTCAGTTATTTCTCAATAAAACTGGAAAAAAAACCTAAAGCCAATGAAAGAAAAGTTTTTCATGAGGTTTTTCATGTTCTTCTACACATTACTGTGTATGAAAAAGAAGCCTGGATTGCCACAACCCTCCTGCTACTGTAGTGAAGATGAAGGTGACACATGGAGAGGAGAGAGCCAAGAGAATAAGGGAAGTCAAGCTAGAGCACTTACAGAATGACAACAGATTATCGACTGAGCTATAGACTTTTCCAGTTATGTATTGTAAGATAACACTTTCTTTCTTCAAATCTATTTTCTATTTTCTGTTTGTTGCAACTGAAAGTACTATAACCAATGTATACACACATTCATGCGCTCTGTGCATTTATGTTTCAGAAGAAAATCTATGATAGTCTTCATTTGATAGCAAATAAGAGAAAACCCAAGTTGAAAGAGATTAATTATGATACAAAAATCAATCAGATCACATGCTTGGAAGTTAAGAGGCATGGTGTGCAATAGGACTGGCTTAATTCCATGGATACAGCTCAATTTTTCTCTGATTCTCTAGGGCCTGATTTTTTTGGTGTGTTGGATTTATCTTCCTGCTGGTAGTAAGATGGCTGGCAGGGTTCCATACTTTATACTCACGTATCATGATATCCAGGATAAGAATAATGCCTTTCTTTCAAATGAAGGGAAACTTTTTTACTTAGGGGCATCCATTGAACATCCATTTGTGTTTTATTATAGTTTCACCTCCTGGAGAGTGTTAATTTACTTAAGCTTCAACCAGTTATTGACAAGGGGGATGGGATGGCCATGACTAGCTTAGACTATAAGCCAAAGTAAAACCACAATGCATATACTGAGAAAAGCACAGTATTTACTAAACTACCTTCAATTCAAAAGTTAATAATGACTAATATTTAGTGAGTATATGGTATGCTGCAGACAGTACTGTAAGGATTTTACATTTATGTTGTCATTATTTCTCACAGCAAAACTTCAATTTAGATATTATTATGTCTACATTTTGCAAGACAGAAAAATAAGGCAAAAGAACCAAGTCACACTGTTTTGCAAGTGTCATGACATCTATATTCCTATCCACCTTCAGAGACCATGCTCTTAATCACTAGGCAATGTTATATTTCTATTACTCATAGCAATGGAAGGAAGATCAACTGCAAAACATTATGAATGAGAGTTCATTCTTGGACCTTGTGATTTACTGTAAATCCATTTGGTTGAAATCAACAAATATTAGCATAGTACAAGTATGAGGTGAACAAGTTCATGGAAAGGAAAGGGTATATGTATCATTTAGAGAGTAGAGCTCTCTGGAATTTCTCTTTGAAGGAGATGTCTCCAGTTTGAGAATTTTGCTTTTCTTTTTATGAGGTAAAAGGAGTGTGGTTTATTTTTTTAAATAAATATGAAATAGAATATCAGAGATATTCATAGTATGGAAAAGTACAGAATAACCATGTAATGGCCTTAACAAACAAAATGTCTACAAGAAAGCTTTCGTTTGATTAAAAAAAATAAATTCATTAAATTGACAGTGCTATTTAATGATGAAAACATGTAACATCAGCATTGTGAGAAGAAAGTAGAATAGTGAAAGATAAAATTATTTTATGACAACCAACAACACAATCCAGCCATCTATAAAAACTTGTGGGAAACCTCACCTTCTCTAAGAAAAACATACAATAAATATACGGCTGAAACTGTGTTCTCTTTCTTATAGATATTGTATGTCTGCGTGTGTGCATGTGTTTGTCTTTAATTAACTAGGAGAAAGGGTGTACCTCTTAATAACACTAAATTGAGCCCTACACATACTTTTATCCATTCATTTCCTATATTTTTATTTTAAACTACTATTACTTTAAATCAAAAATTGGCTGGCATGTATCAGTGTACCCAGAATGTAAAATTACAGCTTCCTCAGTTCTAGGGCTATTTGTTTGTTTCACACATGGAAACTGAGGCTATGTAAACTGGGTGCAAACTTGGGTAAATGAAGTTAGTTGTTTTTTTAATGTAGTAATAGAACTTTATATATAATATCATAATAGTCTCCAATGTTGATAATAATTGAACCTCTTTCTTTCATAACTGTTCTATCTGAGAAAAGAGGATTATTCATGTAGAGTCTCCTTGTCTTTCACTTTTTGTTGGCTTATCAATGGTATCTGTGGCAACCCAAACTATGTTCCACTAAGATCTCTCTTCAAACTAGAATCTGTCATGAGAAGTATTTAGTTGAGAGTCTCCAACTGTGGTGTAAATACTTTCATGATCTACTTGAGATTTCAGACTGAAGTTATGCTTTTCCTAGAAAGCACACAGACAATATAAGACAGACAATGACAGAGTATGATGGGAATACCAGTGGCTGGCCATTTCTGCACAACTGTTGCCTTAGAGTTCCCCATTTAGCTGGCCAAGGCTTTCTCAGAGGTACACTGAAGTCTGAAAACTTTCCTACCTAATCTACCTTCCTTCCTCCTCCCTCTTCACTGGTTTAAGTTCTATATAATAGCCTAAAGGCTTTTGTTTCCTAATCCTGATCCTTTTACAGGCATTGTCTCCAATAAAATGGCTGCACTTTTAAGTCTGTCTTGGCATCTGCCTCCTGAAGAATTCAATTGGCACTTGTCAAATGTGAGATTTTCATCATACTTTCTATCTTCTTTGTGAAGGTTTTCCATAAGAAACCAGGGAAATCCTTATCAGTGAGTGGAAATGCTAGCAAAACACATTTATTTTTGTGAGTAGATATTACTAATTAATTCAAATATATTTGAGAGCTTACTATGTTCCACACTCTTCCATGCACTTGAAATATATCAGTGAAAACAGTGATATAAATAAGCAAAAATCAATAAAGAAAAATACATATTGCTCAGCCAAGGTGTCAAAAACTTAGCTGTTTACTAAAAAAATATTTCTAGATTGTCAGCTCACACTGTATTCCAAAATAACAACTAAATTTATTAAGTATTAAATTTAAAATAAGAATAAAAATAACCCACAAAAAACAAAACTAAAACTATAGAAGGGCTAGAAGAAAACTGTTGCAAATATACATCTGTTCTCTATCTGGGAAAGGTATTTTTCTTCATAAAAACAATTGAATTCATTACAAAAATATACCATTACTAAGCTATAGGAACTTCTGCACTTCAAAGACGTGGCCATGATTTCTATTCAAGCAGTGAGTACCATGCTAACCTCTTTTAATATGGAACCACCATATTCTTTCCAATTGCATCAGACACATGGAAGAAGATTGACACTCACAAGAACAAAGGAATCTTACAGAAAAATGAATAACTAAATCTACAGAAATTAAGAAAAAACATTAATAGTTTACCCAACTTCACATCTTGCGACAGGTATTAAAAATACTTCATCAGAGATATAAAAAGACAGCCATGGGACATCCCTTGCAGTCCAGCCGTTATGACTCTGCACTCCCAATGCGGGGGGCAGGGGGGTTTCGGTCTCTGGTCTGGGAACTAGGATCCCACATGCCCCCACATGCTGGGCAGCGTGGCCAAAAAAGAAAGACAGCCATAACCTCAAACCACAAACTGTGGGGCACACTTGCCAAAACTCTAAAGCCTGAACTAAGATGAGGAACGTGTTAAGGGTTAACATTTGTTGCCTTTAAACTTTAGCAAAATACATATTCTCCACAAGTATCACCTTCATGGAAGGCATATGTGAGTATAGTTTGATTAGGGAGATTAGACCTAGTTCAGTACAGGTCCTAGGTTTTAGGTGGAATGTCCAGAAAGTAACCCAGTTAAAGTAACTAGGTAGGGAAGCTAAGAGAAAAATCAAGCTGATAAATAACTTCTTTTATTTAGGATTTAGTTTCCTAGCTCCAGGAGACTAAAGAGAGTGAAGTGGAGTGAAAGAAGGAGTCGAGCCAGACCACCAAATACACAGCCTGAGCCTGAACAGGAATTGTTATGAGACCCATGAGTTTCTTAAGCAAACTTGAGGGGAATCGTGTCCCTTGTTCAAAGAATGTGGTCAGATACAAAGAAAATAAAAGAGTGTGTGTTCTAGAAAATGTGCCCTCTGCGTCTTATTCCCAACTGCCTCTCCCAACACTGTATTTTCTGGAGGCCATTGCTCATTCAAAGATGAGTTTTAATGAGAAATAAACTAATAAAGTTTCTATGCATAAAAACTTCCAAACATAACAGGAATAGACACATAATCAAAAGATAAATATCATACACCTCAAGAAGAATCACTCCATAAAAACAAAGGAAGACATTAGAAATTATCTTTCAAAATCTCAAAATAATGAAAGAAAACATTATCTTTTTTAAAAGAAGTATAGAAATGAGAGAGAAAAGACTTAAAAGAGCAGAAGACCATAGATCAGTGCAAATGAAAAGCTTGAGAATAGAGCATGGGGAAGAAATGGAAGTGAATTAAAATATCAAAGGTACTATAGAAACAAAAAAAGATAAAATAAAATGGCTGAAAAGAATGTCAGAAATATGTTGATAGATTTGAGCCAAAACACATAACAAAAGGAAAATGCCAACTAATTAAATAAGACTACAAAACATTAAAAATATAGTAACAAAGGACAGCTGGGCCACACATGGTTAGCGGTTTTGAAGAGAACAGAATGTATAGAATACAAAATCTATTCAAATATATGATAGGTGAAAATTTTGAAACAAATAAAGACTGGAATCCGTAGATTTATGGAGTGTGCTATTTACCAGGGAAAATTGATAGAGAACAATAGACACCAGACATGTCTTGGGGTTTTAACATCACTAATAATTGGTGTCCAGACAGAAAGGAGCAGCCTCTTATACTAGAAGGCAGTGTATTCTTACCAGTAAATGATGTCTACAGATCTGAGAGACTTGAAATTTAACCCTAAATATTTTCCTAGATAAATTTTCATCATGGATAACAGCAGCAGATGCATGATCACAAGTGTCCAAGAACTTTAGCAAATTCAGTGTCAGACAAAGAGACAAACAAAATTATTCTATGACAACCAGTATACAGAGCACAGTACCTTAGAAACTACCTTGAGGAGGTAGGAAGAGAATTGTGGGGAGTAATGAATCCTTTTAATTATAAAACTGAATTCAGCCATAGTTACTATTAGTTTAGAAAGGAAGTATGACCATAACTATATTAATAACATAAATCAAGGGAGTAAGAAACAGAGACATATAAATGTGCATTACACTGTCTTTCCTAATAGGGAGTAAATAGAAACTATTAATTGACACATAACTTTAAAAAACACCGGAAAATGTCAGTGATTCCAACAGTCTATGACAAGGGTATATGGGGTCTTTGTTTTATTGTTCTTGTTTATTATCTGTGAATTTAAAAACTTTCAAAATAAGTTGTGACAAAATGTGAAAATCATTTGTTGTTTAAATAAAACTCTAATCACTTCAAGTTTTCATTATCTTTTTTAAATCTTAACTTTAGAAGAATATTTTAGGAAATAATATCACTTTTGGTAAAGAAGCAATTGCCTAAATTTTAGCAATTCTACTAGTTTTTTTTGGCAATTTTGGGTTACATTCAATTAAAATTAAATATAACAATTTTATTAACACTAGAACACATCTCTAAAATTAAATCTGTATTTCTTTTCTTTCTCTCTAGAGAGTTATCTGGAATAAAGCTGATCAAATATTATGGATGTTTCTAGTAATTGGGATTTGGATGATTTTTTAGAAAGCCTATTTTTCTCATATTCCTGAAAAGCATGATTTTTTAAAATTAAATAACATGGAAGTAAAGTTTTTTTTTTTTAATTTTTTTTCTTTTAATTAATTAATTAATTATTTTATTTTTGGCTGCATTGGGTCTTCGTTTCTGTGCGAGGGCCTTCTCCAGTTGTGGCGAGCGGGGGACACTCTTCATCGCGGTGCGCGGGCCTCTCACTGTCGTGGCCTCTCTTGTTGCGGAGCACAGGCTCCAGACGCGCAGGCTCAGTAATTGTGGCTCACGGGCCCAGCCACTCCGCAGCACGTGGGATCTTCCCAGACCAGGGCTCGAACCCGTGTCCCCTGCATTGGCAGGCAGATTCCCAACCACTGCGCCACCAGGGAAGCCCGGAAGTAAAGTTTTATACACACACACTGTGCACATATGGATAAATTGTCAGAAACATAATAGCAGTGAGAGTATACATCTTTTAGACTTCGAAAAATATTTTTTATGATTTGGAAAGTACCTTTATTAAGTTTGTTACATATTCAACTACTATAGGATATACCTTCTTTTCAAGTAGCAAAAAAAAAATGCAAAAAAATAGCATTTGCCAAAAAATAAAATTATAAATGTCAGATTTAATGTAACAACAAAAATTCAGGGAAAATTATCACAAACATAACAGGAAATGGGTTTCCTTAACATTTAAAATTTCATCATATTATAAAGAAAATATGCATGTGCTGGTAAAGAATCTAGGAAATGAATAGAAAGTTAGAAAAAAATAAAAAAGAAAATAATCGTTAAACATTTCATAAACCTATAGTACTTATAGAAATTGAATATAAAAATGATTACACAGCACCTTTGATTTGGGCTATTTTTAAAGTAAGAATTAGCAAGTTTTAAGAGTAAGTTTAGAAAGACAATCCTCATTACCTTCTTACTAGTTTCTTTTTTTTTTCCTTGAATTTATTTATTTACTTATTTTTATTTTTGGCTGCGTTGGGTCTTTGTTGCTGCACGTGGGTTTTTCTCTAGTTGTGGTGAGCGGGGGCTACTCTTTGTTGCGGGTTTCTCATTGCAGTGGCTTCTCTTGTTGTGGAGTATGGGCTCTAGGTGCAAGGGCTTCAGTAGTTGTGACATGCGGGCTCAGTAGTTGCGGCACATGGGCTCAGTAGTTGTGGCATGTGGGCTCAGTAGTTGTGGCTCATGGGCTCTAAAGCGCAGGCTCAGTAGTTGTGGTGCACAGGCTTAGTTGCTCTGCAGCATGTGGGATCTTCCCAGACCAGGGCTTGAACCTCTATCCCCTGCATTGGCAGGCAGATTCTTAACCACTGCACCACCAGGGAAGTCCTCTTCTTACTAGTTTCAACATTGGAACAGTGTTAAGGAAAAAATTTTTCCAGTACAGTCAGTTCTTTTAAAAAAATATCCTTGACTACAATGTGTCCCAAAAAATATAATTTCTGGGGATTTATCCTAAGGAAAAAAAATCTGACAATGATACTGAAGCTGTTGGTGACATGGTATGAAATATTGTGAGAGAGATGGACTCTGGAGAAAAACTGCCTGAATTCAAATCTTATTACTGCCTCTTACTAGCTGTGTGACCTTAACATCACTGTGCCTCAGTTGCTCTTCTGTAAAATAAGGATAAGTATAGTCACAGTGTTCTTATGAAGATTAAATGAGTCCAAATAGAAATGTGGTAAGAAGATCTAGTACTAGCTGTTATTATATGCAAATATCCCATATTTATATTTATAACAACAAACACTATAAACAAACCTAATGTTTAAAAATAGTGGAATGATTAAATAATTCATAGTCCCCATGTAGAACTCTGAAACCACTATGAGATCTTTCTTGACATGAGGAAATATTCATTCATAGATTAACACTAAGGGATTGAGGCAGATTATAAAAGTTATCAAAAGTAATTAGTTCTAATATTTGGTAAATATTCCAAAATGTTTATAGGAATCTAGTGAATTATACCTGATTTTTCCTTCATGTTAATTACATTTTGCAAATTTATACATGCACCATGCACCAAATTTTTATGTTGAGTATGTATTGTTTAAACAATCAGAAATGAATGACTTAAAAAAATTAAGTCACTCATGAAACAAATACAGAGTAGCTACTTTATAATCTAAAATGTATTTTTCCTGAATTAGAGAAATTCCATATACAATGGATTAAAAATAGACCCAAAGTAAGTATATTATTGTACATTTTCAGAAGACCAATGAAAAAGAGAAGATCCTGAAAACTTGCTGCTGTGGTTTGAATGTTCACGTCCCTCCAAAATTTGTATGTTGAAAACCTGATGTCCAAGGCAAAGGTACTAGGAGGTGGGGCCTTTGAGAGGTCATTAGGTCATGAGGGTGGAACACTCATAAACATAAAAGTCTTTGGCATTTTGTTATTTCTAGCCCAAAAAGGAATAAGATGTTTCTAGAAAGGGGGGAGAATGGTCACAATGTCTCCAGTATGAATGATTACAGAATACTCAACAGCACATTGGAAGCTGAAAGACAATAGATTTTTTCTTCTAAATCCTGGAGGAAGGAAATTTTTTCAACCTAAAATCTTAAGTTAGCTGAATGGTCAGTCACATACATATAACTTCTGACATGCAGGGACTCTAAACATTTGTCTTTTATACAATCATTCTCAGGAAGTTTTTGGAGGATATACTACACAAACTTGGATGAGCAGAACAAGAAAGAGAATGACATAGGATACAGGAAGCAGCATATCCAACAAAGGAGAGAGGCAAAGAGATTCCCTCAGATGATGAGAATGAAGATGCCAGGATGAGAGCTTATATTGGGCTAGAGGGAAAACAGTCTAGAATGGACTATATCAAACTGCTCTAGGAGGGATTTATTTTAGAAGATTAATTAGAATGCTTGATTCATTTGGATTTATTGTAACATATTTTTAAATATTGGCAAGGATATAAGGTTAAATAATAGAAAATATAAAGATAATTTTAAAAATGGAAAAATTCAAATCATTTATTAATTGTAGCAAAAAAGAAAGTTATACATGAGAGACATAATCATAGTAGACAACATGTCTAATTATAATGTAAATGCTACATATTTAACTAATCAAAAGTACAACTTAACTACAGGCATACCTTGGACATATTGTGGGTTTGGTTCCAGACCACCGTAATAAAACAAATATCGATACAAAGCAAGTCACACTAATCTTCTGGTTTCCCAGTGCATATAAGTTATGTTTACACTATACAGTAGTCTGTGCACTAGTATTGTCTAAAAAAATAATGTACATACCTTAATTAAAGATGCTTTATCACTTAATTGCTGAAAAATGCTAACCATCATTTGAACCTTTAGCAAGTTGTAATCTTTAATCTTTAGCAAGTGGTAATCTTGCCTCAATGTGTTGACTACTGACTGATCAGGATGATGGTTGCTGAAGGTTGGGGTGGCTGTGTCAATTTCTTTTTTTTTTTTTAAATTTTATTTATTTATTTATTTATTTATGGCTGTGTTGGGTCTTCGTTTCTGTGCGAGGGCTTTCTCCAGTTGTGGCAAGTGGGGGCCACCCTTCATCGCGGTGCGCGGGCCTCTCACTATGGCGGCCTCTCCTGTTGTGGAGCACAGGCTCCAGACGCGCAGGCTCAGTAATTGTGGCTCACGGGCCTAGTTGCTCCACGGCATGTGGGATCCTCCCAGACCAGGGCTCGAACCCGTGTCCCCTGCATTGGCAGGCAGATTCTCAACCACTGAGCCACCAGGGAAGCCCTGTGTCAATTTCTTAAAATGAGACAACAATGAATTTTGCCACGTTAACTGACTCTTCCTTTCATGAATGTGAATGATTTCTCAGTAGCCTGCAATGATTTTGATAGCTTTTACTTACAGAACTTCTTTCAAAACTGGAGTCAGTCCTCTTAAAACCTGCCCCTTCTTTATCAACTAAGTTTATGTAATATTCTAAATCCTTTGTTGTGTTTCCAACAATCCTTACAGCACCCTCACCAGGTGTAGATTCTATTTCAGGAAACAACTTTCTTTACTGATCCATAAGAAGCAACTCCCCATTCATTAACATTTATCCTGAGATTGTAGAAATTCAGTCCCATCTCCAGTCTCCACTTATAATTCTACCTCTCCTCCTATTTTCACCACATCTGCAGTTACTTCATCCACTAAAGTCTTGAACCTTTCAAAGTCATCCATGAGGGTTGGAATCAACTTCTTCCAAACTCCTCTTAAAGTTGACATTTGGACCTCTTCCCATGAATCACTAATGTCCTTCATGGCATCTAAAATGGGGAGTCCTCTCCAGAAGGTTTTCAATTTACTTTGCCCAGATTCATTGGAGGAATCTCTATCTATGGCAATGGTAACCTTACAAAATTTCAAGAATAAGACTTGAAAGTCAAAATTACTCCTTGATCCATGGGCTGCAGAATGGATGTTGTGTTAGCTGGCCTGAAAACAATATTAATATCGTTATACATCTTCATCAGACCTCTTGGGTGACTAGGTGCATTGTCAATGAACAGTAGTATCTTGAAAGGAATCCTTTTTTCTGAACAGTAGGTCTCAACAGTGGGCTTTAAATATTCAATAAACCATGTTGTCAACAGATGTGCTGTCATCTAGGCTTTATTGTTTCATTTATAGAGCAGGCAGAGTACATTTAGCATAATTCATAAACGCCATAAGATTTTCAAATTGGTAAATGATCATTAGCTTCAACTTCAATTCACCCGCTGCATTAGCCCCTAACAAGAGAGTCAGCCTGTCCTTTCAAGCTTTGAAGCCAGGCATTGACTTCTCCTCTCTAGCTATGAAAATCTTAGATGTCCTCTTCTTCCAAGAGAAGGTTGTTTTGTCTACACTGAAAATTCATTGTGTAGTGGAGCCACCTTCATTAATTATCTTAGCTAGATCTTCTGGATAACTTGCTGCAGCTTCTACAGCAGCACTTGCTGCTTCACCTTGAACTTTCATGTTATGAAGTTGGCTTCTTTCCTTAAACCCATGAAGCAACTTCTGCTAGCTTCAAACGTTTCTTCTGCAGCTTCCTCACTTCTCTCAGCCTTCACAGAATTGAAGAGTTAGGCTCTTATCTGGATTAGGCTTTGGCTTAAGGGAATGTTGTGGCTGGTTGGATCTATCCAGATCACCAAAACATTCTCCATATCAGCAATAGGCTCTTTCACTTTATTATCATTTGTGTGTTCACTGGTGTAGCACTTTTCATTTCCTTCAAGAACTTTTCCTTTGCATTCACAACGTGGCTAACTGTTTGGTGCAAGAGGCCTAGCTTTCTGCCTGTCTCAGCTTTAGATATGCCTTCTTCACCAAGCTTCACTATTTCTAGCTTTTGATCTAGTGAGAGACAGGCTACTCTTCCTTTCACTTGAACACTTAAAAGCCACCGTAGGGTTATTAACTGGCCTAATTTCAATATCGTTGTGTCTCAGGGAATGGGGAGGCCTGAGGAGGGAAAGAAACGAGGCAGAGAGCAGTCAGCACAGCAGTACAACATTTATGGATTAAGTTTGCCATTTCACGTTGTTGTGGTTCATGGTGTCGCAAAACAATTACAATAGTAACATCAAAGTTCCCTGGTCACAGATCACCACAACAAATGTAAAAATAATGGAAACATTTGAAATATTGCTATAATTACCAAAATGTGACACAGAAAATGCTGTTGGAAAAGTTGAGCTGATAGACTTGCTTGACCCAGGGTTGCCACAGAATTTCAATTTGTAAAAGTAAGCAATATCTTCCAAGTGCAATAAAAAGAGGTATACCTGTATGTTGGAAAGAAGGATACTTAGGTAAAATGTAATGAAGTGGGAGAAAGTGAAAGGCAACTAAATTTCCATCTTCCATAGTGGTAAGTAAGTGAGGCTTACAATGGGAAATCAAGAAGTGAAAAAGTAAACATGCTATTTACAGAAATATAAAATTTATTCATCAGTACACAATAAGACAAATCCAGCATTAATAAGGCTCTTATTCACCACTCTTGTGCTAGGACACCCAGTCCTAAGTACTTTTCTGAATTTATTTCTGCAAAAGTAGAACAAAGGCCAATTATCTAGACACTTCTGAATAGCTCAGGCCATCAGACCCTTAGGTAGATCAATTCTGGGTCATATTTTATGGGCCCTAAAACAGAAATGAGCACAGCATGCTTAAAAAGCAGAAAGAGGCTCATGTGGTTTGCAGAATAGTGTGCTATGAAAGAAATTGCATAATACAAGGTTCAGAGGGTATCTGGGTGTGTGATGACCATGAAACTTTCAAATGACAGCTGAATTCTACCTCATGACATCTGTTATGTGAGACAAAAATCAGAACGTGTGTATTATTTCAGATTTTCGTTAATTACAGACAAATTAACCCTAATGAATACAAGAATAATGGGTTGAAACTGTAGGAAGAACCATACATTTCTTCTTCTGTCAGTATCCCTAAATTAATGCATAATATAGGAACTTTTGTTCCTTCAGCAGTACTGGCAAGAAAGAACCTTCCTATCCTTCCATCCTCCTCACTCTTACATACCCACATTGATTGCTGAATCTGAGCATGGGATTGCTGCATTCAGAGCTCAGATTTAGCTTTCTCTTTCTGCTTCTGTGCTCCATGAAGTAAGTGAACCTGGGTCATGGGCCATGCTAGTCTGGAGGTCTGCCTGACGTTGTCCTGGCTCTTAGGGTTCTTTGTACTTATTTAAGTACAAAGTACTCATTTAGTACAAAGAAGGCCTTCATGCCTCATGTAGCTACCTAAGAAGTTACTATAAGAGATGTAGAATAACCCTGCAACACCTAAATAATATAAACTGCTGGATTAAGAATCTCTATAGCAAAAATCCACAACAAAACAGAATAAAACAAAAACATTCAAAAGCAAAATGTCTTCTTGCTATAGTCTTTGCCATGTATGCTTACTTCATAATCAAAGGGCTAATTTGAATTTCCATAAAAAACAAAATTTTCTACATCTCTAAAATTTTATTATGTACCTATGAAACAACTTGCATAATATGAACTTCCTATAAATTTTGTGTTATATAATCCTGGGAGAGTATTCAACTTTATTTAGTTTTTGTTTGATTGTTTTCTTGTACTGTCCCCAGTCACTCATTGACGTCTTTTAAAACATCACAACTTGGTTACCATAACCGTGGTAATACATTGTAAGATGCACTGGGTCCATACATAGAGAAAAGTATTTGTAGGGTAAGCAGCAGAAGCCCTAGGAATCCTGACCTTGAGCCAGCAGGAGGTGACCTAAGGGCAAAATGTGTTAGAGACCAGATGCTAACTGTGAAGTTAGTGACATCCAAGATGGATTTGTGTTGTAAGTTAGAATTCCAGGAATTATTAGGAAATTGTATTCTGTTAAAAAAAAAAAAAAAAAAAAAAAAGAGCCTGTGTGAACTTCAAGCCATTGTGATTTTGTCATTAAAATGCTTGTAAACTCATAGGTTGTTGAGGCCCAGAAGAAAACATCTACAGTGACATAATGGCCATTGATTTACTGCAATAGTAAATGGATTTACTTCTCAAAATACACTCCTAAGTAGTTTGATATTCTGAAAATGCTTTTCCATAATGCCTGAACATTATACAAAATTGTGAAAGTTGAGTGAGTTCTGCAAAATGTGACTAGAACAAAAGTTACATGAATTCGTTTGTATTCATGATATTCCCTACTCAAAGAGAATATTGCTATTACCAGACTAATATTTCTCATTCTCCCCCTGAAATTTTTAAGGGTTCTAGCTTATTAAAGGCTGACTAAGTTAACTTTCATAATACAAGATTGGAGAGAAAAGGAAATGGAGAAAAAGAAAAAAAAAATGTTTGTTGGGGGTGGAGGAAGAGTGATGACTATATCTGATAAATAGGATAGGGATTTGAAGGAGGATGTTATAAATATTGCTGAGAATTATACACTTTGATTCTCTTCAGAATTCTGTGAAAAATGTAAGTCAATGGTTTTCAACTGTTTGGAAAATAGTTTAGTTGCTGAACTGTATTTGTTTGACTTCTAAATGGTTCAGACACACTCACAGATCTAAGTAATACTACCTCTGTAAATAAATAAATAAATTTATTTACACCTATAAATAAATTTATTTACACCTATAAATGGATAGCTAATCCTACCTCACTTTAGCAAAATATTCATAAGCATTGCTATAATATATTCAGGATGAAAACTGAGAAACAGCTGAAAATGTATACTTCCTCAGCAATGATTTTTCTAATATTATTCCACTTATCTCAAGACAATTATTTGAGTTATCCAATACTTAACTATGTAACTCTACAAATTTTTCTTATGTAAGAATCCTTGGAACATTATGCAGTGTTTATATATTTTAAGCTCTTTTGATGCTGAAATTAGATTTGCTTTTCAGGAGTCATCTGGCCACTTTTGACAATGGTAATTTCTAAGCTGTCTTATACATTCTATAAACTGATAAACTACTAAAGAAAATTCTCATATACAAAATTTTAAGTCCAGCTGTTTTCTATTTTCATGTTTCATGTACAAACTTGCTTACAAGTCACCAAAATAGAATTATGTGACTCATAAGGAAATGCTTTCTCATATTCTGAAGATTGTTAGAAAAGAATCACTATTTTCTTGGTGAAGGAAGACAAATTCATAAAGTAATATAGCTCATGTGAACTTTTGGTGGAGCACACTTTTCTAGAAACAAGACTTTAAAACATATTTAACTTCAATAACCTTCAGAGCCAACTTCTGTGTTAATTCACTGCTTGTCTCTCGCTGCACCATTTCCAAGAACTTTTAGACTCCTATAACTCCACAGCTTATGTGTGAATGTAAGTTACTATTGCAGTACCTTCAAGAAAGACCTGGCCATCTAGTTGCAAGGAGGGTGGTTAGCTGACAGCCTCCAGCTGTTAGCACCTGGAGGATCTGCCTCACTTTTGAACCAAGGTCAAGTACTTCCAGAGTAGCCCCCGCCAGCGACTGAGCAGAGTGAAGACAGCAGGGCCTGGCGATTTCTGCACAGTGAGAGACTTACCTGACTTGGAATCTGTGCTCCAAAGCTCTCCTTTGGGTGACTAAGAGTCTGTCATAAATGCGTGATAGTCTGAGACTCTCTGCCCAATCTTGCTTTCTCTGATCCCAGGGGTTACCTCTCAATAAATCTCTTACACTTCTAACTTAATTTCGGCATCTGACCGGAGATTATGAAAGACTCCATACATCCAACATCAAAAATACATGCCTGGACCTTATTTACACAGTTGATGATGTGAGAGGAAAGAACTCTGGACTCGTAGCTAGAGGATACAGGTTTAAGTCTTGTTTCCTACAGTTTCTAACATTCTGCCTTGGTAAAATCATTTAACCTCTCTAACGGTTAGTGTCCTCAGCAGTAAAATAAGTATTTAAATATCTCCATGCCCAGATGATAGCTTGAGGCTAAAATGAAAGCATGTATGGTGATAGTATTTTGAGAAATGCTCTAATGCATGGGTTTATTAAACAAAGTAAATGATCATCCAATGATAACTTTGCATTTTTAAATCTCACTCTCACCTCATCCTGTTAATATTATTGTCCTTAAGGTGTTAGAGAAATAGACCAGTTCATATGAATGAATAAGATTTATATGAACCTTTGACTGAAAGAAAACATCAACACTCATCATTCTGTAGAAAATATTATCTTATTTCTCCAGTCTTTTAAGTCATAATGTATATATTTTCAGGTCACCATTTGTGCAAAAATGTCAAAGCAGAGTGACTAAGTGCTGAGAACTCAAACATGAAAAACACAGGATTTCTGCACTTAACATTTCTCCAAGTCTAGTGAGGAAGTCTGCAATGTCAACAGTCACAGACAAACTGTGAGAAAGTGAAGTAAGTACATAAGTTACCATGATAGCACAGGGAAGGGATCTTTCAGGGATCAGGGCTGATTATATAAAGGAGGTGATATTTAATCTTAATGTGAAACTGTAACTAAGCATTCACCAGCCCAAAAAAAAGCAGACTGTGGAAAAAGCAGGTAGATGAACTGGCATTTACAAAGGTCTGAGGGTACAATAGAGCAAGGTTCTTTTAAGTAACTTAATTTGTTTTATTTGTAATGTTGGTATATATGGTGGTTGTGTAGGACAGAAGGACATGAGTACCCGGAAGAGATGGGAGTAAAAAAACGCAATTAGGTCATGAGGTCTCTTGTGTATTACACTAAGAGCTTTAAGTTTGATGGAGTGGGAAGCAGAGGGCAATATTTTTAGAAAGAAGAGACAAAATTAGCTCCTTTATATTGAAGAAATTGTACTCTGACAGTAGCGTACATATGGGAAATAAGTAGGGGATGAAGAGGTCAGGACTCTAATAATGAAATCATGGTAGTGGTGACAGTTCCATGCAAAAAAAAAAAAAAAAAAGACAAATATAAATGACAGCAATGACATGTATTGGTTACTAACTGGATGTGAGGTAGAAGGAGTGGCATAGGGCAGAATAGGAAAATCCTGGAGTGGCTTTCTGATTTCTAACTTAGGTGATTAGATTGTGACAATGAAGAGGAGGGGAGATAGTTTTTATTTATGTTTTTATTTTTAGAAGGAGTATAGATTATTTTTAGAAGGTTTTTATTTTTAGAAGGAATATGGATTAGAGCTCAGTTCTGTATGTAATAAATCTGAGTTGTCCGCAAGATATTTTGAGATGTGCACGGGTAGTGGGATTTATTTCTCTTATTCCGGAGCTTTTCTGGGCTTCAGCCTAGGTTGGAGCCTGTAAGAAACTTGGGAATCAACTATACGGAAAAGCTAACTAAAGCCATAGGAGTATACCAATTTGCCTAGGGGGAAAGAATGGGGATAAAAAGAGAATTTGGGTGTCACCATAAAAAATAGAGTTAAAAAGAAGAGATCTATTTGTAACACAAATAGAGAAATGGTTCACTTTTTTTTTCACAAAACTGATTGAGGGTATATTTCAGCCCTCCTTATCCAATGAAAAATTCAATTATATGAGTTGAAGGAAGGTCTTTATGAAATAATACATTTCCTTGAACTCCCTATTTTCTTCCACCATGAATTTTGACATAAAAATAAATTTAAGTAATTCTATTTCCCCCAGTTTCATGTGTAGAGGTCAACTTTGGCGATGACAGCCTGAGCCAGAGCTGGGGGGACACTCCTGGCTGCTGGCAACCGTGGCCCTCAGTCTTCAGGGTTGGAACCTTGGTTGTCTCCAGCTTTGTCCCTAACACTTGCTCCTGGTGAACCAATCTGGAACCTGAGGGAAGCAGCAGTGCCTGTGTCACCAGCCCTAGCAGACAGATGCCTCCCCTTGCTCTTTGTTTTGGAATGAAAACAAAAACAGGAAATGCAATATCATTCTTCTCTTTACAGAGCAAGCTTCTAACTGGAATAAAGTAAATCCTCTTGGAAATAAAATAATTAAAGCACAATTATCTGTACCTACAAGACTTTCTTTGGTTCTTACAGGTTACTTGTCTTCATATTAGATGAGCACATGGTACCTTAACTGCCTTTACTTTGAGCTTTGTTATAGCAAACATCAGAGACTTACATGTATTATGTCTTACAACTTATTGAGAAGATCACTAACACATTCTCCTAACTTTCAGTTACTAGCATTTATCATTAGCATGCATTTAAAGTCGTAGTTTAAGTTGATTCAAAGTGAAGGTGCTATTACAATGATGTCTTTCAATACATGCTAGATGTGTATTTCCCTTTAACTAATAGTAAGAAGCCCTGGGTTTCTCTGAATACAACTATCTATCTAAAACACAAAACTATATATTTTATGTCTTTTGTTTCTGCTAAATTGCCATTGTTATTTTCAAATATATTTGCATGTCACTTACCTTCTTCGTGCTTAATTTATAGGCAAGTTTAGAACTTATGCTCTGGGCTGCTGGCAAGTTCTTCTACTTACAGTCTTAAAGTCTTCCATTGCTGGAAAGAAATTAGGTAGACATAAGATAAAATGATTCTATCTAGATGCAGAGAAACGTAATCCCTTTCACAGACTTCTCAAGAACAGTGAAAGATGAGCAGATCTAAAGATCTAAAAAGACAGCAATATAAAAAGAAGTATTGACTTAGTGTTGGCTATGTGACATTTCTGCAAATGTTTCCATGTGTTTGGAAAATATTTTTTAATAAACATTCTGGAATAACGTGAAGAAAAATAAAGATGCTTTTGGGAGTGGGAGGGATGCTTTGGACATCATCACATTCCAAATTCTCACTATCTCTTCAAGTATGACCTACATCATTTATGGATAAAATAATATAAAGAAGAAAAAAATATCTGTGAGACCACTGAAGTCTGCCTTTCTGTAGGAGGTGTAATGACCTTGCTTCTACATGTTATTCATAGTGAATAAACAGATATATACATATATCGGATAGCTTATTTTTACTATTTTTTCTTGGTATCAACTTAAAACACACATCACCAAAAAAATGTCAAATTAACTATTTAAAAAGTCTGAGTGATTTATTTTTCAGTAGGATTCCCTGATATATGACTCATGAGAAAAGAACTTATCACATAAAAATATTCAGGTAGCAGACATAAATGCGAGAGTTTTGTTCAAGTATCAAGTCATTGCAAAACACTGTGTAATCTAAAGTTGGATATTTAAGGAAAGTTCATCAGGTGAAATATTATTTAAGAAGCCTTTGTGGCAAATGTCCTATAATTAAACATTTTTAAGAGACCATCTGCACATTTAATAGCCTGTTAATCTTGATAAGATATATTTTAAACTATAAAGGTCAAATCATGTTTGGCCATTGAAAAATGAGTTAAAATATAAATAAATATAAAAATAAAGCAAAGTAAGTGAGGTATTTAAATGATCATTTCCTATTTTTAAATTTCTGAGCAGTTAGGTAAACGCAACTCTTTTACTCCATCTCTCATTCTCCCCAAAATGAGTGCTGGAAGAAATAGAATCAACTAGAATGATGGCCAGACTGTATGGAATCAATTATACCTGGCAATAAAACTAAAAGGATAGTGTTTCTTTTGTGCAATATTTTCCACATTGGTTCCAGCAATTTGTGCATCATTAGTAACATCTGTGACAGAAAAAAATCAGTTAAAGCTAAAGCTAGTTTAAAAACAAACAAACAAACAAACAAACAAAAAAATCAGTCAAAGCAAGGAAGGGACCAAAAGAGAGAGAGAGAGACAGAGAGAGACAGAGAGAGACAGAGAGACATACAGAGAGAGAGAAAGAGTGAGGGAAAGCTTTGGCCCATCCGTTTTCTGACTTCACCTCCAGTTTGCCCTAAGTTCTTTCCAGTAACATGAAATCACAAAGGAAGCTGGGGAAGGCTAGATATATGAAATGTGTCTACTGTATATATGTACAGGAGTTTAGTAAATACAATCATATTTTCACTCCCTTCAGTAATGTGGGGAGGGCAAGCAATTCTTTGGATAATTTGCTTGCTTAGGGGAGGCTAATTGTACATGGACCACTTACCTCTTTACTCCTATCTGTCATGCTTTGTATAATAGCTACTCCTGCTGACAAACAGCATCATGATCAGCAGATGTAAATTACGTGTTACTGCAACATTTCCATCAAGATAGTATGTTCAAAGTTTGTCTTACTTACATAGGTAAATAGTTCTGCATGGGAAGTAAGTGTAATGACTAGTCCTACAAGTAAACATTTTTTTCTTTTCTTTGGGGTCAATTTCAATCCTAGTTTTTCACCCACACAGTGAGCCTGGGTTTTGGGATAGTCATGTTGTGGATAAAATTTCAGTGGGAGTCCCACCTGACCAACAAGAGTATTTTGGCCCATGCTAAATGCCTGTATGTTTTCTTTAAAAACATTATTTCAACTGTAACCTTTCACAGTACCAGCACTAATGCTTCAAGGAAGCATATCTTTCTCTAAGGATTTCACTGAAAGAAGAACATAAAGCACGTTCAATGCAATTTATTTATCATGATTTCACTTCCTACTCTGTGCCAGGCACAGTGTTTAATGCAGAGGTTAACAAAATAAAATATAAAATGTTAATAAAGAACCCAAAATACAAAATAAATTTTAAACTGAAGCCAAATAAGAAATACATGAGGGTGTGCTCGTCTCCATGTTTAGCAGCAGGCATGCCATCATGTAAAACCTGTTGCTAAAACTCATATCTTAATTTTGAGGTGAACAGTTCTTTGTTCTTGAATATTTCACACAGTTCAGAGTAAGCTAATATAATTTATTAAAGGCTAAAGATTGAGTATCTCTAGCAGTCAAAATCATTTCAAAGCTTAACTTGGGATAAACCCACTATTTATGGATTCTACATCATATGCCTTGTCTGTTTCCTGGCAATGGGAACTAGAAAGACTCTTCTCATTTGAAGACTTAATAATATGGGGTAGTGTCTGCAGCAGTCAGATTGAAATGACCAATTAGGGCTGGCACTTGCACTAGCCCTTTGAATATTATTAGAAGATATTCTCCTGTCTTTTCACTGTGGAAACACAGCAATATTCACCAGACACGTAGATACAGACATGACATTGCTCAGTGACTTCTCATCTCTGTGACACTCTCAGTTTACGTACCGCTTACCTACCAGACAGGTTGGAGAGAAGTGAAATAAAACCTTTTAGCTGTTGGAATATGTAAATTTATATTATTTAATAAAGTTTGTCACTTTGTCTCTAAGTAAGAATGATAGTTGTAGACTGGTATAACGCTAGGACAGAAAAAAAAAGCAGTCTTTTAAGAATTCTATTTTTGCAGGATTATTTTCTAACTGCCTAGAAGAACCTTCTTGAATTATTTGATAAAAACTGAAAAACTAATAAATATCTTAATTTCTTAAATGTCAGGGTACGAATGTTAAGAGAAGATGCAGGTAATAAGTCTAAAGGAAACATTATCTTGAAACTCTCAGGACTGTTATGGCTGAACTTGAATAATTTGGAATAAAATATGTATGAACAGACCAAGAATATTAAAGTTTAAGAAATCTGTTGACACTGGCTAGGTGAAAGATATCTTGAGGCTTTCCACTTACAGGAACTATCTTACCTCCCACTATATAAACAATATTTTTCTCTGATCTGAATTCTGCAGTTAAGTGCATTCCTCTGGCATTTTAACTATGCAAGCATGATAACCTACTAGATAGTAGGAAAAACCACAGATATATGTAATTGGCCTAGCTAAAACACATTTGAAATTCATTCTCATTTTCTATTGGATAGCCCTAAAATATTGACTATTGTTTTCTTCTATTAAAATTAAGCAATAGTTTTCCCATTTCCCTACTTCAGACAGGCTAAAAATAATTGGTTCACTTTCAAGAAATGGAAAGGAAATTCTATGTTCTCCTAGTCTAACATCTGAAGTAACTAACATAATAACATAATAAATCTTATCTAAGATTTTTATTTTCGTTAGAATTGTTTCATTTTTTAATATCTATGTATTAGTCTATCTTAAACAAAATTTTCCCTCAGTTTTATCCAAACAGTGATGCTTTAAAGTATACATTTTGAGTGTATATTTATTTTTTAATAGGCCAGTGTGATTTCAGAGTAAAAGTTTCCAAGGCTTATTATATTTAGAACCTGAACTTAACTTTTAAAATTTTATTGTAATACGTAACCGTTATTCTGAGTTTCTTAATGATAAGAACGACAAAACCTTCTGAATATTAGCACCAGATTTTGGAGTACTGACACCAGAGATCAGTTACATAACACACACAGAGGACAGACTTTCTATTTCTTTATTCTAGAGAATATAGACTTTCCTTAGGCACAGGTATGATGGTAATTTTGCCCTAGATTTCCCCAAATAGGTGTGCCAAGACAGATGATAGAGGGAAAATGCTTGGGTGTATGTATTTGGTATTGGGTGATAAAGATTTGGTGAAAGGACTGGAGAAAATTGTGAGCTGTCCTAGAGCCTCAGGCAATAATGATATACCTATTTTTTTTTTTTTCCTAGTGTTAATGATCAAGGAAAATGAAGACTTAGGTGTTAGAAGCTGTCCCTTCGCCCAGGCAACGGGACACATATACAAAATCACTGACTTATCTAGTGGCTGTACTAGTACCAGCGTGGATAGGTCAGACCAACTCACTCAATCTCTCACTCTGTGCTTAGGCACAATTTGGTCTCTTCCTTTTTATTCTTCCAACCACTATTTATTAAACAGATAGCACGTGTACTATGTGAGCTACTGGAAAGGTCAAGATGAAAAAGCAAATATTCTTTTTTTTTTTTTAATTTAGTTTTGGCTGTGTTGGGTCTTCGTTTCTGTGCGAGGGCTTTCTCTAGTTGCGGCAAGCGGGGGCCACTCTTCATCGCGGTGCGCGGGCCTCTCACTATCGCGGCCTCTCTTGTGGCGGAGTGCAGGCTCAGTAGTTGTGGCTCACGGACCTAGTTGCTCCGCGGCATGTGGATCTTCCCAGACCAGGGCTCGAACCCATGTCCCCTGCATTGGCAGGCAGACTCTCAACCACTGCGCCACCAGGGAAGCCCAAAGCAAATATTCTTAACTCGATTGGCTTACCTTCAGGGGAGGATAGTTTGTAAATAAACAAGTAGAGCCCATGTGGGAAGCTAGCATCTCACCCATGGCTACTTTGAGGCTGGACCCAACACATTGTCATGTATCAACTCTTTCACTACCATCACCACAGCTATTGCAATTTTGGGAGTACTTCTGTATGTAATGCATTATCTTTTTCTACATCTGGAATCACTTCTTTAAAATCAGAGAGTTCTATTTTATTTTCTAGACTCGTTATCTCTCTATTTTTCTTTGACTACTGACCCCACTTACTCCCTTCCTCCTCCTTTATGGCATCAGGCAATTTGGTACTGACCCTCAACTTGCATACCCCAGACAACAAAATTAAAAGGTAACCTGGCTTCTATCTTCCTTGAGAAACATTTCTTCAGTTTAAGAGCATCTCAGGCCATAACTCCAGAAACCTATAAGTCAGCACTCTCTCTTTAAGAGCAGGGGCTGAATCCTTTTAAGACAATCACATTTCTTTATGCTAGTAACACAAAACAGCAAGATACTTGCCTTCATAGAAGTTTGTGTAAAATGAAATAGAAACAGTGCTTAATCACTCCTGAAACAATCAGGAAAGACTTCACAGAGGAGGTAGCGACTGATTTGATAACAGGGCCTGGGACATTTTAAAGGATTCAAGAGACAAAGGCACAGACGACTTATGAAGTTAAATGAAATAGTACTTGTCTTTCCCATGTATCAGTGACTCACGAATAGAGAAGATTTAACCACGTAGCAGGGAAAGTTGCCAAGAAATCTAAATAACAACCAAAAAAAGATACATTAAAAATAATAGTAATTCAACCTTTATGTAAACTCCCTTAATTTTTTCCTAGTTACTATGTTGGATATAATGCACACACAAAGCAATAAATGTCATAGCAATATTTTTATAAGATTCTTTTTAAATTTCAGAAGTGAAGTTTTAAATTTCTCATCATTACCTTTAGTGATACCACTGAACACCAAATTGATGAATATATGGGTGTGTGTCCTTATCTTAATTTTACTCTCCAATATTTGGAAATCTGGATTTCTAGAAAAGAAACATCAGAGAACAATTATTCACCTCATCAAGAAATCACTAAAGAATTCCATTAACTCATAAGTTCCTCTAGGAATTTACAAAATATGTATGGATTTGAAAATTTTTAAGGAACATAATTGTAAAAAGAAAGAAAGAGGGAGAGAAAGAAAGAAAGAAAGAGAAAGAAAGAAAGAAAGAAAGAAAGAAAGAAAGAAAGAAAGAAAGAAAACATACAGTTTTACAGGCAATATTTTAATTATCAGTCTTATGTAGTGTGCATAAAATGTCAATTCCTCAAACAACTTTTTTTTAACCCATGAGTTGGAATTAGTTTTTCTTCTTCCTTGCCTCCACTGAACTTTGTTTTATCTCTTACTATGTTCCTAATATCTTTGTTGTTTGTCATATACAAGTCTGCTTCCCCAGCCAGATTTTTAAGGGCTAATCCATGCCATATTTATTTTCTCTTTCTCATAATCAATAGCAAAGTGTATGAAACATACTAAAGGTACAGTTAACACTTGCTGACATGAACATAGGAGTAATCAAGATACATATTGGAATTTAGACATAGAAACGGAAGGAGACAAGATAGAAAAAAAAAGAACATGTTATAACTGAGACTGTTTTAACAGTTATTTTAGGAATGATTTAAACTAGATCTTTGTTCTCTGGAGTTGATTTCTAAGCCAACAAGCATATATTTCAAATGTTTCTATTTTGCTTTAGTAAGAAGAAAATCACAGGGATAACTATCAATATGCCATATTATCCAGAATCATATTTTTAATGTCATCTAAACGGGGTAAGGGAATGTGTTTTTTGAATAAGTAATTCAATCCAGAAGTGTGAGTAAATAATTGAATAAATAACTAAGTAAAAAATGCAACCCACTGTGTGTGTAAAAAGCAATACCAGGGGCAGATAATGGCAAATAAATTCAAGATCTAGACTCTCAAATTAAGCAATTTAAGTTCTAGGTAATTAATGTTTTTTAGCATATATTTTTCAGTTAAATTTCCTTACTAAAAATCTGTCCAGGGCTTCCCTGGTGGCGCAGTGGATTAGAATCTGCCTGCCAATTCAGGGGACACAGGTTCAGTCCCTGGTCTGTGAAGATCCCACAGGCCGTGCAGCAACTAAGCCCGTGCGCCACAACTACTGAGCCTGCGCTCTACAGCCTGCAAGCCACAACTACTGAAGCCCGTGCACCTAGAGCCCGTGCTCTGCAACAAGAGAAGCCACTGCAATGAGAAGCCTGCGTACCACGACAAAGAGTAGTCCCCGCTCGCCGCAGAGAAAGCCTGTGCACAACAACGAATACCCAATGCAGCCAAAAATAAATAAATAAAAATTTAAAAAATTAAAAATAAAAAATCTGTCCAATTTTTGCTCCTTCCAACATTATGAGAAAGAAGCCATTTTCTGACACCCGTACTAAGGAATGATATTATGTCTTTTTTTTAAAAAAAATTGTCAACATGAAGAGTTAAAATTGTTTTTAATTATTTTAATATACATTTTTCTAATTATTAGTGAGGTTGAGCGTCTTTTAAATGATTATAGGCCATTACTATCTTTTCTTTTGTGATGTGTTTATTCATATTTTGGCTTCTTTCCATTGAGTTTTTTCTTTGAAAGAAGAATTTTACATCTTTTAAAGTATAATCTAAACCTTTATTATATATACTGCAAATATTTACCCAGCCTTTTTATTTATCTTTTACATTGCTTTATAATATATATTGTTGTATAGATATTTTTATTTTAACATGGGCTAATGGATCTGTCTTGTTTCTTAGAGTCTGCATTTGGAGTGTTATTTGATATGACCTCCAATCACATACCTCAAAATTATGATTATACCCCTCAGTTCTGCAGGAAATGTTATATAGGTTTTTAAACAAATATTTGAATCTTTAACTGAAATTCATTTTTATTTTGTGAATATTTTAGGGTAGGGATTTAACTTTACAGTTTTCTCTAGATGAAAGTCAGCCAAATATCCCAACACAATTTAATGTCTTCTCCATTTTTTTTTTTTTTTTAAATCCGGAACAGTTCAGGGGGACATATAGCATGGGCCTATCTGAGAATGGTTATGGATGAAGGGGAAAACAACACAGATTCTTTTGGGGATGAGAGTACAAGAGGTTAGAAGGAGATGGCATTTGCAGGGTATTACAGTTAGGTGAGGTTTGGTTGGTTTCATCGGGTCCGTTTCCTAAATGAGCTGGGACACTTTAGTCTCACACATATTCAGTTAAGACCTAGAAGCAAGTCAATTCTTTTCTCTTGATCGCAGAAGTGTGTGCCTGAGAAGACAGACAGCTCTGATGTTGCAGCAACAAGAGAACGAGCTTGAGTGTTCTGGATCGGTGCACACGTGTGGTGGGCATGGCTGGTGGCAAGTAACAAGAAACAGGCCTGCAGCTCCCTTGCCCTGTGGTGGATAATGATGTCTGCAGGCTGCATGTAAGCCTCAAGCATTTTTGGGGTGGCTGGCCAGACCGTCTCCCTACATGAGTCAGAAAGAACAGACCCAGCTGAATATATTAAATAAATTCATTCCATAAAATTTATAGGTATGTATTCGGCTAAGATGTCTGAAAGAGGGATGAGAGTAGATTGGGGTCAAACAATGAGTAAATAAGGTGTATCCCATAAATGAAGCTCTAATAACTTCTATTCATCAATGTAAATACTGCTTATGTTCCCACCAACTTTTGGAATACCTTCTTAAGAGAATAAATTGCTTGTAAACCAACGCATATTTTCTTTTCCCAAATTGCAGACTACAAAAGATTTCTAATTCATTTATTTAACTTAATTTTTGATTCATTGCTAAAATTTAGTGTCATATTTTAATTTTAGTATTGTTTAGTATCATATGTAAAAAATTACCTAGGAAATTTAAACGTTTTTATACTGTGTGATAAAAAACTATAGTTTAAAATATTTAAAAATTTTCATTTTATAGAATTACAGACCCGAAGAGATTATTATCTCACCGACCTTAATCTTAGCACCTGAGTTTATTAAAATTCAACATCACAAATCTAAATTAATATAAGTTTATCTCTGTCTTCTTAGGTACAGGCTTGAATCATCAAGTTATCTTCATGTCAAGAAGCAATAGTTACAAATCCAACTTAGCACGATGAGTGACTTTTAACTTTATCCTATTGATGTAAATATCACGGGGTACTGGGAGTGGAAGAGAAAATTGTGGCAGAATCAGATACAGCAGAAAATAACCAATAATGCAGTAGGAAATTTGCAAATATCGAGTGAGAAGGAGAAGATTTTAAGTGCATTGTCTCCAGCCTTCTTGATATACAAATTGACAAACTGAGGCACGTAAAGATAAAGTGAGTTGCCTGTAAAGCGTAGCTAATTTGTCCAGAGCTGAGACAAGGGTCCAGGTCCCTGAATTCTAATACTCCAGGATTTTTTTTCTGATATTTACCTCCCTGTTTAGGTGTAATATATTCCAATTTTTGAATTTAAATAATGTTTTATTGATACTCCTTATTGTAGAAAATATTTTAAGGAACGAATGAGTTCTAGAGACGGATGGTATAGAGCAAATCCTAACTATTGTTTCCTAGTGGTATGACTATGGCATGACACTTGATCTCTCTAAGCGTCTCTTTCTCCCATTGGCAAAAATGGGAATTATTATTTTCTCTACCACAAAATCCATCGTAGGCCTCAAATGAAGTAATCTGTTTTAAAGGACTTATATTAGTACCCCAAATCTGTTGATCACTGATCTATTTCATAACAGTCTCAAACTTTGTTAGTCAATGTGACTGTTCTCTAGCACTTCTTGTTTTTAATTGTATTCAGTTTATCCTATATAATGTTCTCTGACTCATTCTTGAAATTAGCATATACCTCAACTCAGATAAATGCTTTTTCATGAATCCACAGGGAGGATCCATTTTCCTTTGAAAATTACAATTTAATATAACATTGTTTTACACATGTTAGGAAGAGGCACATTGAACCCATGTTAGTCATTCAGTGAATATTTATGAACTTGCCTTTCAGTAAAAGAGGATATCACTTGCACATATTTAGACCTGAAATAAAATCCTGGGATGTATATGCACCATACCCAGATTCTGAAACATGGTGCACATGTATAATTTATTATATATCTTTGGAATTCTTTGATTTAGCATAAATGTGATTTCATAATTTATTTAATTTCATGAATTTTTCCAAATTTATTTTTAATTAGTTATGATTTTCTCATATGTAAAACCACTTTTACAACTGTGGGAAACATCTAAGTATATTTCTGAAATTTAAAATCTGATAATTTGGTTCAAAAAAAATTTGTCTCAAAAAAAAACTATCCTTACAAAAGACCCTGAAGAGCAAAAGCAGTCTTGAGGGAAAAAAACAGAACTGGAGGAATCAGACTCCCTGACTTCAGACTATACTATAAAGCTACAGTAATCAAGACAATATGGTACTGGCACAAAAACAGAAACATAGATCAATGGAACAAGATAGAAAGCCTGGAGATAAACCCACGCACCTATGGTCAACTAATCTATGACAAAGGAGGCAAGGATATACAATGGAGAAAAGACAGTCTCTTCAATAAGTAGTGCTGGGAAAACTGGACAGCTACATGTAAAAGAAAGAAATTAAAACACTCCCTAACACCATACACAAAAATAAACTCAAAATGGATTAGAGACCTAAATATAAGACTGGACACTATAAAACTCTTAGAGGAAAACATAGGAAGAACACTCTTTGACGTAAATCACAGCAAGATCTTTTTTGATCCACCTCCTAGAGTAATGGAAATAAAAACAAAAATAAACAAATGGGTCCTAATGAAACTTCAAAGCATTTGCACAGCAAAGGAAACCATAAACAAGACGAAAAGACAACCCTCAGAATGGGAGAAAATATTTGCAAACGAATCAACGGACAAAGGATTAATCTCCAAAATATATAAACAGCTCATGCAGCTCAATATTAAAAAAACAAACAACCCAATCCAAAAATGGGCAGAAGACCTAAATAGACATTTCTCCAAAGAAGACATACAGATGGCCAAGAAGCACATGAAAAGCTGCTCAACATCACTAATTATTAGAGAAATGCAAATCAAAACTACAATGAAGTATCATATCACACCAGTTAGAATGGGCATCATCAGAAAATCTACAAACAACAAATGCTGGAGAGGGTGTGGAGAAAAGGGAACCCTCTTGCACTGTTGGTGGAAATGTAAATTGATACAGCCACTATGGAGAACAGTATGGAAGTTTCTTAAAAAACTAGAAATAGAATTACCATATGATCCATCAATCCCACTACTGGGCATATACCCAGAGAAAACCATAATTCAAAAAGACATATGCACCCCAATGTTCATTGCAGCACTATTTACAATAGCCAGGTCATTGAAGCAACCTAAATGCCCATCGACAGACAAATGGATAAAGAAATTGTGGTACATATATGCAATGGAATATTACTCAGCCATAAAAAGGAACGAAATTGGTCATTTGTTGAGACGTGGATGGATCTACAGACTGTCATACATAGTGAAGTCAGAAAGAGAAAAACAAATATCGTATATTAACGCATATATGTGGAACCTAGAAAAATGGTACAGATGAACTGGTTTGCAGGGAAGAAATTGAGACACAGATGTTGAGAACAAATGTATGGACACCAAGTGGGGAAAGCAGCGGGAGAGTGGTGGTGGTGGTGTGATGAATTAGGCGATTGGGATTGACATGTATACACTGATGTGTATAAAATGGATGACAAATAAGAACCTGCTGTATAGAAAATATACATATATATTATTCAAGTCATCTAAAGAAAAACCCAAAAAACTGTCCTTGCCAGGTACTATGGTAGAAGTTGGAGATGGAAGCGAAAACTGTTTCTCAAAATGCTTACAGATATGATAGTTTATATATATTTTATTAGAGACAAATGCTTATCTATCTAGGATGTGCAGGGAAAGAGATATTCTAAACTAGTAATGTGAACAGTTTTGATTCTGTGTTTCTAAATTAGTAAAGTTGACTTGACTTACCTGCAAATTCTTAGTTTTCTGCACATGAAACTCAAGATAGAAAGTTAGCATAGAGAGGTGACATGGTTAACAGCCTGGGTTCTGCAATCAGACATATTTGGTTGCAATGACTCCTTATTCACTATTTATGTGGGTAAGCTGGGCAAATTACCTACCTTCTTCAATACTCAGTGTTCACATAGTGAAAGTACACATTGGATTTCTATGTGGATCAAGTTAGAAGTGATAAGGCATGCAAAAATCTTAGCACAGTGTCTGACACATATAATGTTTATTTTTGTACCTTAATTTTTATTCTTTTGTGTACTTCTCAAATCACTAGTAAATAAGACTAGACATTCTCATAAAAATAAAAATCTTTTCAGTGGCCTCACACAAAACATAACATATTCTTGACACATACTTCATTTTCATGATTGACATAAATTCATGGAAATCTTCATAGGCAACTGGATAGCACACGATTAGAAAAAATAGTGACCTTTTGAACTTACATTCTTAATATTCCTAATTACAAAATATTCTTTTGTTTCTAAGAATATAGTCAATGCAGTTATTGTTGTTTTTTTAATGTGGTTGTTAATTTTATAAAATATTTTCCAAATTCTTTTACAGGAAATAATAAAAAGGAGCTCTGTTTATTTGTGTAAGTTTGAATACAAATAGGGTTTCTTGCCAGTGACACAAAATAGAATGCCATTGTGTTTAACAGCATGCAGCCCATTATTCGAGGAAGAACATAAATGGAGCAGAAATCCTACTGGATGAAAATGTTAAATATCATCCTGTATAATAATGACTGTTCAAAATCTGATTTTAAAACATGTATAACTTAAGCCTGACCAATGGTAAACTTGCTTAAGAATTAACTAAATAATGTGCCATCTGAAGCAAGTAATTTTCTCGCTATCCAAATCATTTCTTCTATAACTTCAACAGATTGATATAAAGCTGATGCCATAAAAGAAAAACAATTCTAATGATTATTTTTAAAGTTATTTATTTCTTGTTAATTTGATATGAGTTGGATTGTTTAAGGCTGAAAATTCATTTTTGTTCTTGTTCTTTGTAATATATGAGGACTTATGAAAACTTCTAAAATTCTGAATTACATTATGACAAAATATTTTACTTCATAGCCATAGTGTGCTCTTTGATTCAGAAACAATGGAGTTTTAGGACTGAAATAGGTGAAGTGGGTTGGGACAAGGAAGGGGATGAAAAGAAAACATGAATTAAACAAAAGATAACATATCTTTTAAAAATTATTTAAAATATTTATCACACTTCTGGATTTTATTACATTTCAAAGAAATACTTAGTAGTATTATCTGGATATCCAAAGCTCCTTTTATATCACAATTTCTTTAGGACTTTGGGAATATATCCAACAGACTTAGACCTCAGGAATGATGATAAACAAAAGCACAAATATTAATTTGGACATGGTTTCTGACATTCAAAGTATAACCAAGCTATGAAAAATATTAATTCTATATTTTATTGAGATAGTAATGTTTATTCTACAATGTATCAAAGAAAGTTGGATTATGTATTTAATCAAATTTTCCACAAGGAATTTTTGAAATTTTAAATTAAAAAATACAATGCAGTCCCTCAAAAATATAATTTTTCAGGCTTATTAGGGAATGTTGGTGTAGTGGCAGAGTTATTTAATAATATAAAAACATCAGTATAAAATTATGCATAGAAAAGAGAAGTCTAATAGTAAGGATCAGATTCTTCACATTAAGAAGCTACAAACAAAATGGAAAATTGAATTTAAAGTAAGTATAAGAAAAGAAATGATGTAGATAAATAGAAATATGGCAAACAATACAGAAAAATAATAAAACTAAAAGACAAATTGTTGAGAACTTTAATAAAATTGACAACCCCTTACCTAGACTGATCAAGGAAAAAAAAAAAAGGAAGAAATGAAAACATCCAATGTAAAAATTGAAAAAATTAGAATACTTCCCAACTCATTTTATAAGCCTAATCCTTATGAAAAACCTGACAAAGATACTACAAGAAAAGGAAATTACAGACTGATATTCTTCATGAACAAAGATGCAAATATTCTCAATAAAATATTGGCAAATTAAAACCAGAAATATAGTAAAAGTACAATACTTTATGATCAAAAGGCTATATCCCAAGGATTCGAAGTTAGTTGATTTGAATATCCATCTATGAAATGAAAGACATTAGCAGAAAATTGGGGAAAAAGAATATGATCATCTAAAAATATGAAAGGAAAAGCATTTGACAAATCTGAAAGCCATTCATGATTCAAAGTTCTCAGCAAACTAAGAACAGAAGGGCATTTTTGCAGCCTAACATAGAACCACAATAAAAAACTCATAGCTGAGAAAGCAGTTTCCAGTTCTACATGTAAGGAGCTTGGAAGTCTCCACTCCATCCTAACAATAAGTGAAAAGCTGAACAGACTGAATAATCAAAAACTCTTGTTGGATCCATAGAGAGCAGAGGACACAAGGCAAAGTGCTGCCCCCAAGACTGGAGAGGGGAGTCATGGCTTATCAGACCAGGGACTCACAAGAAGAAACCCCCACAGGAACCAGGGCCAGAAAGAAAATCCGAAATGGTAATTGATGCATTGCTGGAGACTCAGTGTGAGCAGGTCTGAGGGTTAAAAATTCCAGGGGGCCCAGTCATAAGGGGAAACCCACAATTTTATAACACTTATCTCCTGGAGCTTAACCAGGTTTCCATAAGTAACATAAGTAAATATCTGAGAAAGATCCCCTTGTACTTCCAGCAAGAGACAAGGAAAAGGAACCATTTTGATATATACAATAGCACTCTGTTCTTAAAAAGGGCTGTCATCAAGGGAAGCAAGTTAACCAGAGCCTAGCCCACTGGGGTTTCATCAGAGCCTAACTGACATGGAGGAAAGAAAATACCCAACTCTAACCTACTCTATACATCCTGTCCCAACTGAAGGAGGAGGAAAAAACTGAAAAACTCTTGTGAAGTTTACTGTCCAGAAGCATAGGCTCACTACAAGACTGAGACCTATCTACATATGCATAATGAGAATACCAGAGAAGAAGAAAGAGAGAAAGCAAGAGAAAAAATATTTGAAATAACAATGACTGAGAATTTCCCCTAAATTAATGTCAGACACCAAATTATAGATCCAGGAAGCTCAAAGAAAACCAAGCAGGATAAATGCAAACAAAAACCAAACAAACCAAAGAAACACACTACACCTAGGCATATTATTTTCAAATGACAGAAAATCAAAGATAAATACAAATCCTGAAAAAAGTCAGAGGACAAAAACACCTCTCATATAGAAGAACAAACAAAAGTATTACATCTGACTTCTCAGAAGGCATGCAAGCAAGAAGAGAATGAGATGAATAAAGTGCTGAGAGAAAAACCCCCCACCAACCTAGAATTCTGTATCCTTCAAAAGTGAAGGAAAATAAAGACTTACTCAGACAAACAAAAATTGAGGGAGTATGTCTCCAGTAAACACACCTTGCAAGAAATGTTAAGAGAGTACTTTAGAGACAAAGAAAATAATTTAGGTCAGAAACTTGGATTTACATAAAGTAAGGAAGACCATCTAAGAAGGAAAAGTGAAGGTAAAATAAAAACTTTTATTTTTCTTATTTTTAATTAACCTAAAATTTAAGAGTTTATTCAAAATAATAATACCTACAATGTATTTGATCATGTGTGTGTGTGTGTGTATATATCTCATACATATGTATAATTATATACATATATATGTGTTTATATATAAGTGAAATGAATTATAGTAATGACACAACTGACAGGAAGGAGGAATTAAGATTGTTTTGTTAGCATAAGTTATGTACATTATCCATGAAGTCCACTGTATTTGAAAGTGGACTTAGATTAGCTGTAAATGAATATTGCAATCTCTAGGGCAACCACTAAAGAAGTAAGAAAGGAAGTATAACCGATATTCTAAGAATGGAGAAAAATGAAATCATATAAAATGTCCATTTTGGAATTCTCTGGTGGTCCAGTGGTTAGGACTCTGTGCTTTGATTGATGGGGCCAGGGTTCAGTCCCTGGTCTGGGAACTAAGATTCCCCCAAGCTGTGCAGCACAGCCAAAAAAATTTTTTTTAAAATTAAAAAAAAATAAAATGTCTAATTAAAACCCACAGAAGGGCTTCCCTGGTGGCGCGGTGGTTGAGAATCTGCCTGCCAATGCAGGGGACACGGGTTCGAGCCCTGGTCTGGGAGGATCCCACATGCCGGGGAGCAACTGGGCCCGTGAGCCACAACTACTGAGCCTGCGCGTCCGGAGCCTGTGCTCCGCAACAAGAGAGGCCCGCGCACCGCGATGAAGAGTGACCCCCGCTTGCCGCAGCTGGAGAGGGACCTCGCACAGAAATGAAGACCCAACACAGCTAAAATAAATAAATAAATTTATTTAAAAAAAAAAAAAAACCCACAGAAATGCAGAAAGAGTGCAAGACAAAAATAGGAACAAAGAACAAGGGCAACAAGTAGAAAAGAGTAATGAATATGGTAGATATTATTCCAATTATGTCAAATAATCACTTTGCATGTCTGGTCTAAATGCACCAAATATAAGATAGACAATATCAGAGTGGATCAAAAAACAAGACCCTACTGTATGTTGTATACAAGATACCCACTTTAAAGACACATATAGATTACAAGTAAATAGATGGAGAAAAATTATACCATGCTAACACTAATCAAAAGTAAGCAGGAGTAGCTCTATTAGTTTCAGACACAGCAGTCTTCAAAACAAGGAAAGTTATCTTGAATAAAGGAGAGCATTACATAATGATAAAAGGGTCAATTCTCCAAGAAGACATAACAATCCTTAACATGGACATGCCTAACAACAGAGCATTGAACTACGTGAGATAAAAACTGGTAGAATTGCAAAGAGAAATAGATAAATCCAGTATCAATTCTGGAGATTTCAAAACTCTTCTCTCAGAAACGGATGGCACCTAGAGGGGTGGGATAGGGAGGGTGGGAGGGAGGGAGACGCAAGAGGGAAGAGATATGGGGATATATGTATATGTATAACTGATTCACTTTGTTATAAAGCAGAAACGAACACACCATTGTAAAGCAATTATACTCCAGTAAAGATGTTAAAAAAAAAGAAAAAGAAACAGATGGCAGGAAGAAAACAGTAAGGACATAGTTAAACTCAACAACACCATCAGTCAAGTGGATATCATGGACCTCTACTGACTATTTCATTCAACAACAGGATACACATTCTTCTCAAGCTCACATAGAACATTGACCAAGATAGACGGCATTCTGGACAACAAAATACGCTTAACAAATTTAAAGGGATATTTCTATTAATAGAAATCATACATGTTTGCCCTCAGACTGCAATGGAATTAAACTAGAAATCAATAACAGAAAGATGGCTGGAAAAACTTATAGCTAACCTAATACTCATTATGTTAAGTATACCCCCTACAGTCAGGACAAAAGTGTTTTCACTCACACCACTTCCATTCAAATAATAATTTTTTTTATAATCTGTTTTTAAACTGCATTATGTGCAAACAACACTTGGGAAGCGGTTCTGGGGTTACAGAAGGAGAAAGATGTGAAAAGGCTCAGTGGATATGCTCCAAGAAACACTTCCCAAATTTAATTATAGCAATCTTGTTTATCTGCTGTATACATTAGAATACTTTGTAAGAGTTATTTTTAAAAGAAAAGTTTTAACTTTAAAAATGTTGGAACTTTGCTGGAATTAATAATCTCTTATTAAATATCTCAAATTATGTGATTTGGGTTAAAGATAGTAATCACTAAATAGTTAGACATACAACTTCCAGGAAGAAACAAATTTCTGGCAAGAATCTATATGCTAATTTTTATCTTGTCTAAAATTTTTAGTTAGAACCTCTGTAACAATAAGGAAACCTCTCATTTCAAAATATTCATTTTAGTAATATTCCTGATATTTGGATGCATCTTGCCTACCACAAGTGGGGTAACTTGTGATATATTTGTTTTTATTTGTGTAGTGCAAACTTAGTAATGGATAAAATATATATCCATCTAACAGTCATCCCAGTTATGTTATTTACTTTGATAGCACCACATGGGATGAAATTTGCTGTCAGTTTGAGCAGCAAATTTGTAATTTAAATGCCTCCAATGTTGTAGCAGTGAGAAAAAAAAACTACTGTATACAAAACCAGTTTATTGTTATAAGACAGCAGAATTTCTTGCAATAGCTCATAACATTTTCTTAGTTAACTAAGTCTGTGATGGGTAGTTCAGCCATTCTAAAGGCAAGAAGAGATCAAGCCTTTGTATGTCAAAAGTTACCAGCTAACTTTTAAGAGAAGCCATTAATCTGCCAGAAACATACAATTCATTTCGAGGGAAAAACAAAGTTGTTAATTTAACCGAGTATGAAATTCTGATAAAACATTGTTATTCTTCAATGTAACCCAAAATTACAAATTCAGTTCAAAATATGATAAAGATCTCATGATTACAAGAACAAAAACTATGAAATATGTCAGTGTGATATTCAAAAGTAATTCAGAAAATATTTAACTTTTGAATATGAAGAAGGCCAAGACACAGAATTTGATTGGAATCTGCAAAAGAAAGCAATAAAAACTGTGACAGCCATTACTATAGTTGCTCAATTCTAAGAGGCTATAAATGTAACATCTATGAAAAAGCTCCACTCAGATCTCAAATCTCCACTGCAAGGAGCATAATTGACAATGGCCTCATCTGCTGTACTTTGAGATCTATCACTGCATTTGCACTGAAGCCACACTTCTCAGGGGCCACTGTCAACCAATGATTGAGTCAGGCAGAGACTCTAAGCCAGGACCATTCCTGGGAAATTCTGTCCTCCTCTTATAGGCAATTTTGGCTTGAAGACTCATTGGTTTTTGCTCTATCAGAACTGTGCTGCAGTTTCTTTCCAAACTTCCCTTCCTTGCTTTCCTCCTTCACAAGCTTTGGACCTGCTCCATGGTCTGAAAAATCTCCTATCCTCTTCTGACCCCCAACCTGTTTTCCCTCACAGGTCTTTTCCCAATGAATCTCTTACAAAGTTAATCTTGATACAGAGTCTCCTCACAGAATCCAAACTAACACAGTAACTTAAAACTTGGTTGGTAAATGTTTCCTATTATTTCTAAGTTAATTTTTTTAAAGTGCAATTAATATAACATTTATTTCCAGAAAAAAATCTGTTACTGCATTTATCATGTGTCTTATAATTTATAGCTTCTTAGAATTGAGAAATTATATTAATGGGAGTTACAGTTTTCAAAAAATGTAACCCTGTCTTTTGAAATTTTTGTGGAGCTAGCACTAGCCCTCTAACCCATTTGTGTGTGAAGTAGAATGTTCTGCCCAAGATTTCTGCAAATTCCCTCGTGCTTATATTTGCATGGTCATTGCTAGCTCTCAGTTACTTCTTCCTCTGTATTCTTGATTTCATTTCTGTCTCCTCTTGCATGGTAGAATTTTCTCTTTCCTTCTTCCTAAGTGAAATATAGAACTCAACTACTTTGATTTCTATTTTTAAAAAAGTACTAATAAGGAGTTTGTATATGCATAATAGAGTTTACAGAGGTTTTGGAAATCAGGAGGAGATTATTAAAAAATTAGCATTTACCTGAATATTTGGTAAATTTATTCTTTAAAGTCTTTTGACCAACCTTATACCAGGAATTTTTCACTAGCCTATTTCCTCTTCACATTCTGAGTTAGTCAGCAATTTATACAGAAATACTATGTAATAACATCAGGATCTTGATCAATTACAACACAATATATTTTTCTCCTTCATAGGTCTCATTTGGTTATCGTTTAGTTGATCCCGGCTGGGCTTACCTGGATTTACCTGTACTACAGATTGGGATTCTTATCATTGTGGGAACAGCAGCTACCAAGGGTGGGTTCTTCTTTTTTTTGGCCATGTCACGTGGCTTGCGGGATCTTAGTTCCCTGACCAGAGATTGAACCCGCACCCTCGGGCAGTGAAAGTGGGGAGTCCTAACCACTGCTAGGGAATTCCCTAAGGGTGAGTTCTTTTCTTAGTGAATTGTGGAAACTCAGGAGGCCAAGATGAATGTTATACATAAAGCCTTAAAAATAAGTATAAATCCTTGCCTAGTGTCACATTTGCTATTTCAATTGGCCAAAGCAATTTATAAGGCCAAGCCAAGCCAAAATCAATAAAGTAAATAAATATTCTCTACCTACTCTAATGGGAGGTACTGCAGTCACATGGCACAGTGTGCTTACATATAATTTCTTAACAGACAGGAGTGATGAGTAGAGAACAGTAATCCAACCTATCATAATATCCAACTCCCAAAAGAAATTTTCCTAAGTAAAGTTAGGTTGTTACCTAAGAGCAACCCTTTTGTGTCAATCATTAAAATAATAATTTTGGTACTTTTTAACGTAACGTGGCTATTTGAAGTTCAAATACAAGACCTGGTTCTGACCTGTGGGACCTGGAGATCTGCAAGAAAATAATGACAAAGAATGAGTGAAAAAAAAATCCTCCTATTAAGTATTAGTGTATAAATCAACATTCCAAAACGTGAAGGAAAGCAGTGCTAAAATGGTTATAAACAAAACCAATATTTTTAAAGTTCACTCCAAATAGAATAAAAATCATAAAGCAATCTGAAACTGATTTTATAAGAAATATATTTATATTCTTAAAAGGATGAATAACAGCCATGTACAGGAATGAAAATTACAAAAACAGGTAGAATTGACACAAGAAGCAATTGGGAGAACTGAAATGAAATACAGAATCACTGAAAGTCACAACAACACGAATAGTTAAATGCAGAGATAGGACTGAGAAACTTTCCCAGGATGCAGCGTAGGAGATAAAGACATGAAATATATGACCCTATGGAAGAAATGGAGGGTAAGTTTATATGTGTCAACATAGGTCTAAAGAAGTTCCAGAAGAAAATTGTAGAGGAAAGGGCAGAAGATAAATTTTTGAAAAGAAAATGGATGAGGGTGAGATATTTTTTATAGAATTGAAGACATGTAACCTCAGACTGAAAGTACAAAGCAAGATATAAATGATAAAGAAATAAATACCAACAGCTAAATATTTTGTGATGTAAAACATAAGAGAAAATGAGAGAAAAAAGACAGATAAACAACAAGAGGACATATCATCAACAAAAGAGCCATTAACCTGTAATCTAACATTCAATTAATCTATCATCCAAAAATGTAAGTCAAATAAAGACAGTTTCAGTTATACAAAGATGAGGAGAGTTTTATGACCCACAGCCCACACTACAAGAACTATTGTAGAAATATGCTGTGTAATAACAAACAATTTCATATCATTTAACAATTTGCAACTCACTGAACATTTACAGTTTTATTCAAATTCTCAACAAATAATAAAATTGAAGTTGCAGGAATGCTAGGTAACATGCTCAAATTCATTACAGTAGTGCCAGCACTCTAACACAGAGTTTGTGAATTCAATTCTCATGTTATTTCTAACATATTAAAAAAATATTCAGTTACACATTTGACCTTCCAGGTAAAAAGACTGATTCTGGAATTGCAATTGGTTGCTAAGAACAAGTTCTGAAAATTTAAGTTACTATGCATCATCTATTGTCAGAGAAGAATCAGTTAACATTTTCCTGACCTGTTTGTCTAGAGAAGTCTAGAAAAAACTTCTGATTTGATGAGGATTGTTTTCTGAGGATTTGGCATGGCTGTGTGTGCATGTGTGTGTGTATGTGTGTGTGTGTAATGATTATTGTATTCACTTACTGTTATTTATCTTGTTTACTTCATTGGGTTCATTATTAACTGGACAATTCAACTGCAATGATCATTGGAGGGTCCCTTGTTTGCCCTGCTGATACAGTAGAGTCATCACTCAACTCACATCTTATCCCTGGTTACTGATAAAGAAGGATTTACGTATCATTTAAAACAAATAAACATAGAAACCAGAGAAATTCTTTCCTGGAATTGTAATACTGTAGACTTCTACTTCTTTTAAGAAGATGAAATGGAGATTAATTTCCCCAGTTCTGCATAAACTCACACTGCATTTCTCTCCTAGAGAGAAATTTATTTCTGGACAAAAGGAAACATATAATTGGCCACATGTTTTAAAATAAACAGTTATTCAGATCTTATGCTATGAATATGAAATATGGTTAGTTGATGCCAGTCATTGTTATTATAAAATATAAATCTATTCCCTCAAAGCACAAGAGAATTAACCACTGGTTGTTTTAAGGTGTGGTATGAACTAGTCAGTTAATATTTTTGGCTTTGATTATGCCTCTGAGAGAAGTGTACTAAAAATCTGAACTGTTCCCATAGCTGGTGTGTGTTACTCAGAGTACATGCAGTAACTGAGAATTGTATCATCATGGAGAGGAAAACTAATTATTTCCAGTGCCCTCACTGAAATGTAACTCTGTGCTAAAATACACCTGCTAGATTTTAATAGTACTGGTGTTTACAAATCTCTCTGTGGTTATGTGGTCATGTCTACAAAGAATATAAAATTTACTGAAGTTAGTTAAGTTACCAACCTGCAAAATGAAAGAGATTCAATGACTTCAACGTTGACATACTTCAGAGGTAATTTCCAACAAATGAAAATGAAATATGTGATTTCTAAATGTCAAGACACATTTGAGAAGCAGAATGAATATAATTGAATCCTCCTACTGCAGACTATTATGGATTCTACAGGTCAGGACTGTGGAATCAGGTATGCCTAGAGTGAGAGGACAGGTACTGATAAAATCCAACATGAATATGGGGAGTTAAGCCAGAGAAGTCTCTTTAAATTCCAGCAGGAAGCAAGGAATCAGATAGCCAGGGAGATACTGACAAAGTAAAGAATATTGAAATTGACTCAGGACAATATTGTATAAAGCAGTCTTGATCCTGGCAGAGCTCTTATGTGTTCTTTATAGTGTGACTCATGGGACAGCCTTGAGATGAAATAATCAAAACCATAAAAACCATGGTTAACAGTTAATGATCTTTACTATGTACCAGGTACATATTTCATTTTGTTCCCCACCAGATGATTAGGAGGCTATGATTAAACCCTTTTATACACTTGCCTTCTTTGCTTCACTATGCATGAGTCTGAGTCTAATAACGTTTCTCACTGTATGTCCATTCTCCTCTATTACTATGAAGACTGATTTTTCTTTTGATTAGTGTACCATGGTATATTTTCCTCCTTCCACTTACTTTTCATCTGTACGCATCTGTATATAAAGTGGGTATCTTGTAAACAACATATAGATGGGTCTTGTTTTTTCATCCACTCTGACAATCTCTCAACAATCTCTGTCTTTTACTTGGTGCATTTAGACCATTGACATTCAAAGTGATTATCTGTCATAGCTGGAGCAATATCTACCGTATTCATTGCCATTTTCTATTTGTTGCCCTTGCTCTTTGTCCCTGTTTTTGTCTTTCACTCTTGTTCTGCCTTTCTGTGGTTTTAATTTAGCATTATATGATTCTGCCTTTCTGTGTTTTTAATTTAGCATTATATGATTCCATTTTTTTTTCTCCTTTCTTGGCATATCAATTAAACTTCCTTTTGAAACTTTTTTTTAGTGGTTGCCATAGAGGTTGCAATATAATTATAGCTAATCCAAATCCACTTTCAAATAACACTATACAACATCATAGGTAATGTGAGTATCTTATAGTAATGAAAGAATTCTAATTCCTCCCTCCTGTCAATTGTGTCATTGTTGTCAATCATTTTACTTACATATAAACATACATATACACATAATCAATACATTGTTGGAATTATTATCTTGAAAAAACTGCTACCTGTTAGATGAATTAAGAATAAGAAAAAGGGAGGACCTTCAAGAGTAAGACGTGGAGATCACCTTCCTCCCCACAAATATATCAAAAATACATCTACATGTGGGACAACCCCTACAGAACACCTACTGAACGCTGGCAGAAGACCTCAGACTTCCCAAAAGGCAAGAAACTCTCCACGTACCAGGGTAGGGTGAAAGAAAAAAGGAAAAACAGAGACAAAAGAATAAGGATGCAACCTGCACCTCTGGGAAGGAGCTGTGAAGGAGGAAACATTTCCACACACTAGGAAGCTCCTTCACTGGTGGAGAAGGGAGGTGAGTGGAGGGGAAGCTTCAGCTTCAGAGCCATGGAGGAGAGCACAGCAACAGGGGTGCAGAGGGCAAAGTGGAGAGATTCCCACAAAGAGGATCGGTGCTGAATAGCACTCACCAGCCCGAGAGGATTGTCTGCTCACCCACCTGGGTGGGTGGGTGCTGGGAGCTGAGGCTCAGGCATCAGAGGTCAGATCCCAGGGAGAGGACTGGGGTTGGCTGCATGAATAAGTCTGAAGGGGACTAGTGAGCCACAGCTAGCTGGGAGGGAGTCAGGGAAAAACTCTGGACCTGCCTAAGAGTCAAGAGACCATTGTTTTGGGGTGTGCGAGGAGAGGGGATTCAGAACACCACCTAAACGAGCTGCAGAGACAGGCATCAGCTGCAGCTATCAGTGTGGACACCAGAGACAGGCATGAAATGCTAATGCTGATGCTGCAGCCACCAAGAATCCTGTGTACAAGCACAGGTCACTATCCACATTTCCCCTCCTGGGAGTCTGTGCAGCCCGCCACTGCCAGGGTCCCGTGATCCAGGGACAACTTCCCCGCGAGAACGCACAGCGCGCCTCAGGCTGTTGCATTGTCATGCTGGTCTCTGCCACCGCAGGCTCACCCTGCATCCGTACCCCTCCCTCCCCCTGGCCTGAGTGAGCCAGAGCCCCTGAATCAGCTGCTCCTTTAACCCTCTCCTGTCTGGGTGAAGAACAGTTGCCAGAGGGCGACCCACATGCAGAGGCGGAGCCAAATCCAAGGATGAACACTAGGAGCTGTGTGAACAAAGAAGACAAAGGGAGAGATCTCTCCACGGAGCATCAGGAGCAGTGGAATAAATCACCACAATCAACCTGATGTACCTGCATCTGTCGAATACCAGAATAGACAACGAATCATTGCAAAACTGAGGCGTGGTGGACTTTGGGAGCAACTGTAGACTTCGGATTTGCTTTCTGTGTATAATTTGTTTCTAGTGTTATGTTTATCTTAGTTTAGTATTTAGAGCCTATTATCATTGGTAGATTTGTTTATTGATTTGGTTACTCTTTTCCTTTTTTTAATATATATATATTTTTCCCCTTTTTCTCTTTTTGTGAGTGTGTATGTGTATGCTTCTTTGTGTGATTTTGTCTGTATAAGTTTGCTTTTACCATTTGTCCTAGGGTTCTGTATCTTCGTTTTTGTTTTGTACAGTTTGTAGCACTTGTTATCATTAGTGGATTTTTTTATTGGTTTCGATGACCTCTTCTTTTTTTTTAATTACTTTTTTATGTTTCTATTTTAATAAATTTTTAATATTTTTTATTTTAATAACTTTATTTATTTTGTCTTTCTTTCTTTTTTTTTTCCTTTCTCCCTTTCTTCTGAGCCATGTGGCTGACAGGGTCTTGGTGCTCCAGCCAGGTGTCAGGCTTGAGCCTCTAAGTTGGGAGAGCTGAGTTCAGGACATTGGTCTACCAGAGACTTCCCAGTCCCTCATAATATCAATTGGTGAGAGTTCTCACAGAGATCTCTGTCTCAATGCTAAGACCTAGCTCCACTCAATGACCAGCAAGCTCCAGTGCTGAGCACCCCATGCCAAGCAACTAGCAAGACAGGAACACAACTGCACCCATTAGCAGAGAGGCTGCCTAAAATCAGAATAAGTTCAGAGACTGCCAAAACACACCACCAGATGCAGTCCTGCCCACCAGAAGACAAGATCCAGCCTCATCCACCAAAGCACAGACACCAGTCCCCTCCACCAGGAAGCCTACACAATCCACTGAACCGACCTTAGCCACTGGTGGCAGAAACCAAAAACAACAGGAACTACAAACCTTCAGATTGCAAAAAGGAGACCGCAAACACAGTAAGCTAAGCAAAATGAGAAGACAGAGAAATACACAGCAGATGAAGGAATGAGGTAAAAACCCACCAGACCAAACAAATGGAGGAAATAAGCAGTCTGCCTGAAAAAGAATTCAGAGTAATGATAGTAATGGTGATCCAAAATCTTGGAAATAGAATGGAGAAAATACAAGAAACATTTAATAAGGACCTAGAAGAACTAAGGAGCAAACAAACAATGATGATCAACACAATAAATGAAATTAAAAATTCGCTAGAAGGGATGAATAGCAGACTAACAGGCAGAAGAACAGATAAGTGACCTGGAAGATAAAATAGTGGAAATAACTACTGCAGAGCAGAATAAAGAAAAAAGAATGAAAAGAATTGAGGACAGTTTCAGAGACCTCTGGGACAACATTAAATGTACCAACATTTGAATTATAGGGGTCCCAGAAGAAGAAGAGAAAAAGAAAGGACTGAGAAAATATTTGAAGAGATTATAATTGAAAACTTCCCTAATATGGGAAAGGAGATAGTCAATCAAGTCCAGGAAGTGCAGAGAGTCCCATACAGGATGAAACCAAGGAGAAACACACCACGACACATATTAATCAAACTATCAAAAATTAAATACAAAGAAAAATATTAAAAGCAGCAAGGGAAAAGAAACAAATAACATACAAGGGAATCCCCATAAGGTTACCAGCTGATCTTTCAGCAGAAACTCTGCAAGCCAAAAAGGAGTGGCAGGACATATTTAAAGTGATGCAAGGGAAAAACCTACAACCAAGATTACTTTACCCAGAAAGGATCTCATTCAGAGTCGACGGACAAATTAAACCCTTTACAGACAAGCAAAAGCAAAGAGAATTCAGCACCACCAAACCAGCTTTACAACAAATGCTAAAGGAACTTCTCTAGGCAAGGAAGACAAGAGAAGGAAAAGACCTACAATAACAAACCCTAAACAATTAAGAAAATAGTAATAGGAACATACATATCAATAATTACCTTAAGTGTAAATGGATTAAATGCTCCAACCAAAAGAAATAGACTCGCTGAATGGTTACAAAAACAAGACCTGCATATATGTTGTCTACAAGAGACCCACTTCAGACCTAAGGACACTTACACACATACAGACTGAAAGTGAGGGGATGGAAAAAGATATTCCATGCAAATGGAAATCAAGAAAGCTGGAGCAGCAATTCTCATATCAGACAAAATAGACTTTAAAATAAAGACTATTACAAGAGACAAAGACGGACGCTCTATAATGATCAAGGGATCAATCCAAGAAGAAGATATAACAATTGTAAATATTTATGCACTCAATATAGGAACACCTCAATACATAAGGCAAATGCTAACAGCCATAAAAGGAGAAATCGACAGTAACACAATAATAATAGGGGACCTTAACACTCCACTTTCACCAATGCACAGATCATCCAAAATGAAAATAAATAAGGAAACACAAGCTTTAAATGACACATTAAACAATATGGACTTAATTGATATTTATAGGACACTCCATTCAAAAACAACAAAATACATTTTCTTCTCAAGTGCTCATGGAACATTCTCCAGGATAGATCATATCTTGGGTCACATATCAAGCTTTAGCAAATTTAAGAAAATTGAAATCATATCAAGTATCTTTTCCAAACACAACGCTATGAGACTGGATATAAATTACAGTAAAAAAAAAAAAAAACTGTAAAAAATACAAACACATGGAGGCTAAACAATACACTACTAAATAACCAAGAGATCACTGAAGAAACAAAAGAGGAAATCAACAAATACCTACAGACAAATGATAATGAAAACACGACCACCTAAAACCAGTGGGATGCAGCAAAAGAAGTTCTAAGATGGAAGTTTTTAGCAATACAATGTTACCTCAAAAAAAAAAAGAAACAAATAAACAATCTAACCTTACACCTAAAGCAATTAGAGAAAGAAGAACAAAAAAACCCTCAAAGTTAGCAGAAGGAAAGAAATCATAAAGATCAGATCAGAAATAAATGAAAAAGAAATGAAGGAAACAATAGCAAAGATCAATAAAACTAAAAGGTGGTTCTTTGAGAAGATAAACAAAATTGATAAACCATTAGCCAGCCTCATCAAGAAAAAAAGGGGGAAGACTCAAATCAATAGAATTAGAAATGAAGAAGGAGAAGTAACAACTGACACTACAGAAATACAAAAGATCATGAGAGATTATGACAAGCAACTCTATGCCAATAAAATAGACAACCTGGAAGAAATGGACAAATTCTTAGAAAAGCATAACCTTCTGAGACTGAACCCGGAAGAAACGGAAAATAAAAACAGACCAATCACAAGCACTGAAATTGAGACTGTGATCAAAAATCTTCCAACAAACAAAAGCCCAGGAACAGATGGCTTCACAGGTGAATTCTATCCAACATTTAGAGAAGAGCTAACACATATCCTTCTCAAACTCTTCCAAAATACAGCAGAGGGAGGAACACTCCCAAACTCATTCTATGAGGCCACGATCACCCTGATACCAAAACCAGGCAAAGATGTCACAATGAAAGAAAACTACAGACCAGTATCACTAATGAACATAGATGCAAAAATTCTTAACAAAATACTAGCAAACAGAATCCAACAGCACATTAAAAGGATCATACACCATGATCAAGTGGGATTTATCCCAGGGATGCAAGGATTCTTCAATATACGCAAACCAATCAATGTGATACACCATATTAACAAATTGATATAGAAAAACCATATTATCATCTCAATAGATGCAGAAAAAGCTTTCAAGAAAATTCAATACCCATTTATGATAAAACCCCTCCAGAATGTAGGTATAGAGGGAACCTACCTCAACAAAATAAAGGCCATATATGACAAAGCCACAGCCAACATCGTTCTCAATGTTGAAAAACTAAAACCATTTCCTCTAAGATCAGGAACAAGACAAGGTTGTCCACTCTCACCACTATTAATCAACATAGTTTTGGAAGTTTTAGCCATAGCAATCAGAGAAGAAAAAGAAATAAAAGGAATCCAAATCGGAAAAGAAGAAGTAAAACTGTCACTGTTTGCAGGTGACATGATAATCTACATAAAGATTCCTAAAGATGCTAACAGAAAACTACAAGAGCTAATCAATGCATGTGGTAAAGTAGCTGGATACAAAATTAATGCACAGAAATCTCTTGCATTCCTAAAAACTAATGATGAAAAATCTGAAAGAGAAATTAAGGAAACACTCTCATTTACCATTGCAACAAAAATAATAAAATACCTAGGAATAAATCTACCTAAGGAGACAAAAGACCTGTATGCAGAAAACTATAAGACAGAAAAATATAAGAAAGAAATTAAAGATGATACAAACAGAGGGAGAGATATACCATGTTCTTAGCTTGGAAGAATCAATATTGTGAAAATGACTATACCACCCAAAGCAATCTACAGATTCAGTGTAATCCTTATCAAATTACCAATGGCATTTTTCACAGAACTAGAACATAAAATTTCACAATTTGTATGGAAACACAAAAAACACCGAATAGCCAAAGCAATCTTGAGAAAGAAAAACGGAGCTGGAGGAATCAGGCTCCTGGACTTCAGACTACAGTACAAAGCTACAGCAATCAAGACAGTACAGTACTGGCACAAAAACGGGTGCTGGTGTGTCGCTTTGAAATATAGATCCATGGAACAGGATAGAAAGCCCAGAGATAAACCCACACACATATGGTCCCCTTATCTTTGATAAAGGAGGCAAGAATATACAATGGGGAAAAGATAGTCTCTTCAATAAGTGGTGCTGGGAAAACTGGACAGCTACATGTAAAAGAATGAAATTAGAACACTCCCTAACACCATTTACAAAAATAAACCCAAAATGGATTAAAGACCTAAATGTAAGACCGGGCACTACAAAACTCTTAGAGGAAAACATTGGAAGAACACTCTTTGACATAAATCACAGCAAGATCCTTTTTGACCCACCTCCTAGAGAAGTAGAAATAAAAACAGAAATAAATAAATGGGACCTAATGAAACTTAAAAGCTTTTGCACAGGGGCTTCCCTGGTGGTGCAGTGGTTGAGAATCTGCCTGCCAATGCAGGGCACACAGGTTCGAGCCCTGGTCTGGGAAGATCCCACATGCCGTGGAGCAACTAGGCTCGTGAGCCACAACTACTGAGCCTGCACGTCTGGAGCCTGTGCTCCACAATAAGAGAGGCTGCAATAGTGAGAGGCCCACGCACCGTGATGAAGAGTGGCCCCCGCTTGCCGCAACTAGAGAAAGCCCTCGCACAGAAACGAAGACCCAACACAGCCAAAAATAAATAAATAAATAAATAAAAATTTTAAAAAAAAGCTTTTGCACAGCAAATGAAACCATTAAAAAAAGACGAAAAGGCAACCCTCAGAATGGGAGAAAATATTTGCAAATGAAGCAACTGACAAAGGATTATCTCCAAAATATACAAGCAGCTCATGCAGCTCAATATCAAAAAGACAAACAACCCAATCTAAAAATGGGCAGAAGACCTAAATAGACATTTCTCCAAAGAAGATATACAGATTGCCAACAAACAGATGAAAGGATGCTCAACATCACTAATTATTAGAGAAATGCAAATCATAGCTACAATGAGGTATCACCTCACACTGGTCAGAATGCCCATCATCTAAAAGTCTACAAACAATAAATGCTGGATAGAGGGCTTCCCTGGTGGCGCAGTGGTTGAGAATCTGCCTGCTAATGTGGGGGACACGGGTTCGAGCCCTTGTCTGGGAGGATCCCACATGCCGCGGAGTGGCTGGGCCCGTGAGCCACAACTACTGAGCCTGCGCATCTGGAGCCTGTGCTCCGCAACAGGAGAGGCCGCAATAGTGAGAGGCCCGTGCACCACGATGAGGAGTGGCCCCCACTTGCCACAACTAGAGAAAAGGCCTCGCACAGAAACGAAGACCCAACACAGCCAAAAATAAATAAATTAATTAATTAAAAAAATAATAATAATAAAATAAATGCTGGATAGGGTGTGGAGGAAAGGGAACCCTCTTGCACTGTTGGTGGGAATGTAAATTGATCCAGCCACTATGGAGAACAGTATGGAGGTTCCTTAAAAAACTAAAAATAGAACTACCATACGACCCAGCAATCACACTACTGGGCATATACCCTGAGAAAACCATAATTCAAAAAGAGTCATGTGCCACAATGTTCATTGCAGCACTATTTACAATAGCCAGGACATGGAAGCAACTAAAGTGTCCATCGACAGATGAATAGATAAAGAAGATGTGGCACATATATACAATGGAATATTACTCAGCCATAAAAAGGAATGAAACTGAGTTATTTGTAGTGAGTTGGATGGACCTAGAGTTGTCAAACAGAGTGAAGTAAGTCAGAAAGAGAAAAACAAATACCATATGCTAACATATATATATGGAATCTAAAAAACAAAAAATGGTTCTGAAGAACCTAGGGGCAGGACAGGAATAAAGACACAGCTGTAGAGAATGGACTTGAGGACACGGGGAGGGGGATGGGTAAGCTGGGACGAAGTGAGAGAGTGGCACAGACATATATACACTACCAAATGTAAAGTAGGTAGCTTGTGAGAAGCAGCTGCATAGCACAGGGAGATCAGCTGGGAGTTTTGTGACCACGTAGAGGGGTGGGATAGCGAGGGTGGGAGGGAGACACAAGAGGGGAGTTATATGTGGATATATGTATACATAGCTGACTCACTTTGTTATACAACAGAAACTAACACACCATTGTAAAGTAGTAGCAATTATACTCCAATAATGATGTTTAAAAAAAAAAGAATAAGAAAATAATTTTTAGTTTCCCTTCACTTATTCCTTTTTGACACCCTTACTTTATGAACATATGCGTTTCTGACCTATATTATTTTCTCTCTCTCTAAAGCACTATTTTAACATTTCTTGTAAGGCATGTGTACTGGCAACAGATTCCCTCAGTCTTTGCTTGTCTAAGAAATTCTTTATTTCTCCTTCACTTTTGAAAGATAATTTTCTAGGGTACAGAATATGTTGGTGGTGAGATGGGTTTTTTTTTTTCTCAAAACTTTAATTATTACACCTCATTCTCTTCTTGCTTGGATATAATTCAAGAGAAGTTGGATATAATTCTTCTCTTTGTTCCTCTGTAGGTGAGGTGATTTTTTCCTCAAACTTCTTCTTTTAATATTTTTTCTTCATCTTTGATTTTCTGTAGTTTGAAAATAATATGCTTAGTTACAGATGTTTTTTGGTATTTTTCCTGCTTGGTGTTCTCTAAGCTTTCTGGATCTGTGGTTTGGTGTCTGAACTTCATTTGGGGGAAATTGTAAGTCATTATTATTTCAAATATTTCTTCTCTCATTTTCTCTCTTTCTTCTCCTTCTGGTATTCCCATTATACATATGTTACACTATGTTACACCATTGTCCCACAGTCCTTGGATATTGTTTTTTTGTTGTTGTTGTTTGCTTTCAGTCTTTATTCTCTTTGCTTTGTGGTGTTCACAGATTCTATTGATATATCTTCTAGCTCAGAGATGGTTTCCAGCCTGCTGTTAAACCCATCAAAGGCACTTTTCATTTCTAAGTGTTTTTATCTCTTGGATTTATTATGGTTCTTTCTTAAGATTTCCATCTCTCTGCTTACGTTACCCATCTGTTCTTGCCTGCTGTCTACTTAATCCACTAGAACCCTTAGCATACTAAAGTTGTTTTAAATTCCTGGTTTAATAATCCGAACGTCCCTGCCAAGTCTTGTTCTGATGCTTGCACTGTGTCTTCAAATCATGTTTTTTGCCTTTTGGTATGTCTTGTGATTTTTTCTTGATAGCTGGACATAATGTACTGGGTAAAGGAATGGCTGTAAATAGGACTTAGCACATGTGGTGGTGAGCTGTGGGGATAGGAAATATTCCAGAGTCTTACAATTGGGTCTCAGTATTTTAGTGAGCCTACATCTTTGGGCTGTTGACTTCACAACAGTTTCTCAGTATTTTTCTTTCCTTTAGATGAGACAGAATGGCTAGAGAGTGCCAGAGTTGCATATTTTGCTTCCTCCAGGTCAGTTAGGCTGTGGTAATACCCCAGCAGGTTAGGTTCTGGGTAACTAGTTTCCCTTGATGGCAGGCCTTCTTTAAAAATGGCCTTTTCCCCTCCCGTGCCAGAAGCACAATCGAATTTTTCTCATATATACTGTGGGAACTTGGTTGAGCTCCTGGAGAAGAATCTCACAATATTGTGGGGGCATCCTATGACTGCATCCCCTGGAGTTTTTAACTCTCAGAGTTACCCATACTGAGCCTCCAGCAATTCATCAATTACAGCTCAGGTTTTTCTACCCCAGCACTGGCTCCTAGGGTGGTTTCTGCATGTGAGCCTCTGCCCTGGTAAGCCACGACCCCCTGTTTTTGCCTGTCTCTCCAATCTTGGGACAGTGTTTTTTCCTGTGTCCTCTGCTCTCTTATGGATCCAAAAAGCACTGTTGATTTTTCAATCTATTCAGCTTTCTACTTGTTGTTAGGAAGGAGCGGAGACTTCCAAGCTCCTTACACGTGGAAACAGAAACTTTCAAGATAAACTTACAGTTTATGATTTGCTATCTTGCTGTCCATCTCTAGAGCATAAAATAACATTTTCTTTATTCTTTCAAATAGCAGTCTTGTCTCTAAACAAAATTCAAATACATAAAACTTTACTGATTTGTTCTATTTAGTTTTACACTTGGGGGTATGATATCCTTTTATATGTTTATCATTAAATGATAACTTTTAATGATATCATTAAAAGTTTCAGGAATTTTATTGTAAATAATATGGTCTTCATATACATGTATAATTTCTTTCTTCTGTTATTAGTCTCTGAATGTATTCCATGTGCCTGCTGAGTTTAGTAAGTATTAGTAGATCTAACAGTTTATTATTTTTGTTTAAAATACTGTTACATCCCAATTTAGTTTTTAAGCCCAAATTTCTCAGAACAATGCACGTCATTCATTCATGACCTATCTCTGCAACTTCATCTCTTTCTAGTCCTTGCCTTATACTCTATATTTTAGCTAAATAGCTACACAATAACAATTAACCATTTCATAACATTATGCCTTTGTTCATGCTAAGTCATCCCACTTTCTTCATTTTTAGTAATGACTGGGTTTTTTTAGATACTCTTAGAAGTTGTGTTGATGTCTCTCTCTTATGAGCAGCCTAATCCTAGCATTTGCACATGAACACATACACCCAGACAATATTTTAGCAAAATTGTCAATTTATGAGCCAGTTTTTTCCCTAGTCTCTCGAACTCTCTGAAGTGAGACACAGATTCTCATGCGATCCTCTATCTCCAGTGTTTATTCAATGTCCAGGACACTCTGCACACTGACCTAAATCAGAGCTCATGTCCCCTGTTTCTCTTTTACATCACACTATCTCTTATGATACAGTAAACGATATGTATTGATGGATCTTATTTTTAATTTTGGAATATTCCAATCTGTGTCAATTATGTTATTTTCACTCGCAAGTATTAGAAAGCTCAATTCAAACTTTTTTTAAACCATGAAAGGCCTGTGCCAGTTCATGTAAACTTAAAATTTTAGAAGTAGGAGGGCTTCACGAATTATACAGTCAGTGTTCTAACTCCATTTCTCAGTGAATCTTTCATCTCTGTATTCCTGTGTCACTTTTGGTCACAGGATATTTCCCATCACAATCTAGGTATCACCCATTCTACACTGTCCAAGAAAAGAGACAGAAAACATGTTTTCCCTACCCCAGGGAAGGGTGGCTTTATGTCAGTAGGACACACAACAGAAATTAGTGGCACATACATACACGATTGAAATCAGGAATCGTGATTCCACCACCAATATACGACTATCTGCAGACAATTACAGTATCTTTGTCTCTTTATAAGACAACTAAAGTGAAAATAAGATTTTAGTCTACATCGTATTATTCCTAGAATTCCTCATGGATCAGAAAAGAAATCTAAACTTTACTGTTAAAATATTTTTATACAAGTTTTTACTATTAATTTTACACCTGAAATGTTCTAGAAATATCACATATTTCTTACTCAAGTAAATCTCAGGGGGTCCCCTCATACTTTCCAAAATAAAGCAGAACAATGGACAAAACAACAAACAAATAAGCAAGCCTACTACTATACTCTTCCATATATAACATATTAAAATTATATATTAAAATATTTTTGAAATATATGGAAAAAGATGTATATTCCAATGAAATAGGTGTTATTTCAGTTACAATGCTTCTCAATATAAATATGACTAAAAATAATGGGTAAAATTTCCAGTTGATGCAACACTCTATGAAACAGACTAAATGAAATCTTAGTAATAAAAATAAATGCTGAAAAATAAGCTAATATAAATATGATTCAGAAAAAGTAATCATTTTATTGGAATCTGTGCTCATCATAGTTTATGCACTTCAAAGAAAAATTTAATTTTTACATAAGCCTCCCTTTTAAAAAAAGAAACTTTAGAACATATTTTATAACCACTCTATCTTCATGTTGGGTGTGCACTATAACATTTTAAATCTTTCGGAGGTGAAGTAATTGCAGTCTTCATGCCAAAGAGAGACTAGATTTCTTCGGAATATTATAAGGAGGAGTCCTTTTTCCGTATTCTAACAGTGAACATCATGCATTGCTTATTGCTGTATTTATAACATTTATAACTTATAAAATGTACTTGACCTCTTCTAACTCTTCCCATGGTTCACCTGCCTTCCCTGTGCACCATTTACCCTTTGTAGATGTTTTTCACTGTTTTCTGCAATACCGTCTTTATAAAATACTTCTGGATGTTTGTACCAACTGTTCTTTTGGTATTCATTGTCCTTACCTCTTTTCTAGTTAGAAAGAATTTTCCTTTAAGAATCAGTCCAAATTTAACCCCCAATGTGAAACATCTCTAAATCTCATCCTATTAGTTAAGATTTTCTCTATAGTATCATATATTTAAAGGTGTGTATATGGCCAGCAACTTGAGAGGGCATGAACAATAGAACATCTTTAATCAATAGTTACCAAATTAATAAATCCATGAATTTTGTGAATTTATAAAGATAAATTATACAGAAAAAATTAAATGTTATCTTTTTGATACCATGTGGGTTTTGCTAATTTTAAAAAATTCTCTATGAAGATGGATAACAGTTGATTAATGTTGATGATTAGAAAGGAAAAATTCATTTCTTATTGTTCTATTATCAAATACTCTCTTTCATCATAAGTTCCTATTCTTCTAAAAGCTTAATATTGATTTTTTTTTAAAAACCTCTGAATCTTGGTCCCTGATAAAAAGTGAAAGACTTGTAAAATTAAAATATCTCTTATGAATAAGAATTTGTGACAGATTCTGCAAATTTCCTATCTAATATGCATTTCCCCAGATTTTGTTTGATGTGGAAAGGTGTCCAGGTAAACATATCAAATTCTCCATCCTCTCTTGTTGCTGAGGATGGCTGTACTTCTGGCTCCAGAAGCAATACGATGGAGGGCTTTTGGGTAAATTGCTTTCCTGTTGTAGGTGCTATACATTTTTTGCTTCTTTTGCCTACTGGAATGTGGATGAGTTAGAGGTGAAGGAGTCAAATTGAGATCCTAGTGATCAAAGCTGCCTGTAAGGGATGGATGGTCAGAAGTTTCTGATTCTGATGACAACCTTGAGTAGCTAAACCAGTCTTGACCTGCTTAGTATCAGATTCTTTTGAAATTTAAAAAAGCAGCCTTATTCAGATATAATTCACATGCCATACAATTCATTCATTTGAAGTAGACAATGCAGTGGCTTTTAGAATATTCACAGACATGTGCAATCATTACCACCATTATCAGTCAATTTTAGAACATTTTCATGACCTCAGAAGAAACGCTGTATCCTCTAACAAGGATATATATCCTCATATACCCCAGTCCTAAGCAACCTCTATAGATTTTCCTATTCTGGATTTTCATATGAATGGAATCATATGATATGTGGTCTTTTGTGGCTGTCTTCCTTCACTTAGCAACATGTTTTCAAGGTTGATCCATGTGGTATCATGTATTAGTGTTTCATTCCCTTTTAAATGGTAAAATAATATGTATTGATATACTACATTTTGTTTATCTATTGTCAGTTATGAGCATTTGGATTGTTTCCACCTTTTGACTTTTACAAATAATGCTGCTAAAGCACAGGTGTACAAGTTTTGTGTGCGTGTTTGTGGATATATGGTTCCATTCCTCTTGGGCATATACCTAGGAGTGAACTTGCTGAATCACATGGTAATTCTATGCTTAATTTTGAGGAACCCCCTGATTATGTCCTGGAATTAGCTAAACTCCTAAGAAGAAAGTTTCATAAATTGATAACATTTTGAGATAATGACTTGCTCTATGTTCCCTTCAATTTATGTTTAGGAAATTGTATCAAATCTTTGCTCACTGTAACCTATACAAAAAGATGTTACAGATTTGCAACATTAATCAACATGAATGAGATGAATAAGTTACATCATGTTACTTTGTTAAACCATACGCAAAAATATTCCATTATGTAATAACTTAAATATTCAGAAAGAAAAAAATCAGGTATTATAATTTACAACTTTAAAATATTTATCCCTGAGTTTCTTAAAGAACAAACTTTTCTGCATGAATATATATTAATAAGAAACTTGATTATTAAACACGTCTTCAGAAAAAATGTTAGTTAAATAAGAAAAATTACATACACTTTTACATATATATTATAGGCTTGTAAAAACACTGAAAGGGGGGTGAGAAGTAAGGAAATAAAAGCACAGTATTCTGTGAGTAATCTTTGTTCAGTTAAGTCACATTTGGCTTAAATCCACTGGAGGGACTGTTTTAGAAATGTACTCTATGTCTGAAATTTTATGACTAGTCTTTAAGGTATGGAATATGTTCCATATTACTTATTATCACAGTGTACCAAAATAATGAATTAAAAGTAGCTAATGTTGGAACTAAGAAAAAAAATCTTTGCCAAGTTGTAAGAAGTGGATTTAGACAAGCCCAAGCAGTAAGGGACAGAAACATCTATCATGTGGTTCTGTCACTTTTTGTGAGGGATACATGGCAGGATGGATATAGGTCATAATTTATAACAGATGCTAAAGTAGAAAATACTTACTTGATCTTTAGAAAAAGTTTACATTTAAATGAAATAATATTTTGCTGGTTGTAATACGTTAACAATTTAAATATCTTTTCTAATACTTTTATAAGGAGGAATATTTTTTAAAGTGATTAATTCATGAACCAAAGAAATTTTAACAAAATAGATATAAATTCCATCTATGATCAGGAGTCTGTTTTGGGGCACCCCACCCTTAATCATAGCCCAGACTGAGATACATTAATGTAACTGGCCTCAGGACCTCCTGATCCTGCTGCTTTTCTGTGGGCTAATGGATAATGCCTTTCATTGTCAGGCAAATATATTTCTCATTTATGTTTGTTTATTGTAAATAAGAATTTTTCCTAAATGTGAAAAAAAGATATTTCATTGATAGCGATAAAATTTTAGAAACTGGCAACAGATGAAACTGCAATAAATATTCACATGGGAGAGATAATGGTGAACTTTTTTCTCTAGTTTAAATAAATTGAATAAAAATTTTAAAAAATAAATAAAATAAGAGATAATGAATTTGATAGAATCTGATCACTAGGCCCGGCAGATACTAAGCCAGAAATACATGTCATATATATTTTTTCTAACTCCTTATATCCAAATGACACCAACTGATTTTATTTCTCAATTGCATCTTGAGTATTCCACCCAAACTAAGACACTCAGTATCTCCTATCTATGTTACTCAAATACCTTTTGTCTTAATTTTGTGTATAACATATATTTGATAAGGAAGAGAGATTAGTCTCCTCTATAAATGTATGATAATATATTTGGTATATTATACAATGTATATTTTAAATTTTATTTTACATATACATTATACAATGAATGTCCTTTATTAGCAGATATTTGATATATTGCCATATACTTTGGTTATTATAAATAAACATGTTCCAACGTATATTCATAGTCTTACAATTTTAGATGCTTGAAGAGTAAAATAAATTGTTGGAAGTGGTTATATATATTTTATTCTTTGATTGGTATTGACAAAATGATCTCTAAAGACTTTACGTCAATTTACTCTCCCACCAATAATATATGAGGTTGCCTGTTTCTCTTCCTCCTTGTTAATAGAACATGTAATAATTTTTAAAAATTCGACCAATGTGATTGGTAAAAAATAACTTTAGCTTAATTTTCCATTTCACTTATTACAAGTGAGGTTATATATTTTTCTTTTAATAAATTTATTTATTTTATTTTTGGCTGCATTGGGTCTTCATTGCTGTGCACGGGCTTTCTCTAGTTGCGGCGAGCAGGGGCTGCTCTTCTTTGTGGTGCACGGGCTTCTCATTGTGGTGGCTTCTCTTGTTTCGGAACATGGGCTCTAGGCTCACGGGTTTCAGCAGTTGTGGTGTGCGGGCTCAGCAGTTGTGGCTCGCGGGCTCTGGAGCACAGGCTTAGAAGTTGTGGCGCAAGGACTTAGTTGCTCTGTGGCATGTGAGATCTTCCCAGACCAGGGCTCAAACCCGTGTCCCCTGCATTGGCAGGCAGATTCTTAACCACTGTGCCACCAGGGAAGTCCCGAGGTTATATGTCTTTTCACAAGTTTGAAACTGATTTGTTTTTCCTCTTACGTATACTATTCATGTCACATTATCCATTTTCAGTTGGGCTTTGGGCTGTTGGGATTTTCTTGTTTTTAGGAGCTTTTACGTATGAATAAAATGGACTATTTTTGGTCATATATGCCTGTTTGGCTTTTGACTTTGTTTTTGGTGTTTCTTTCCCAATCACTTTATAATTTTTGTGAAGCCATATTTATACTTTTTGATCTCTTAGGATTGTGTCACTCTCCTTCATGTTTGTGTCTATCTGCACCCAGCACAGTGCCTGGCCATAGAAGACACCATATAATTATTTGTTTAAAAAATTGCTGAATTAAAGTGTGAAGATGTTTATGTTTTTAAATCTCAAATCCAATGTATATCTTCTCAGTTTCTATTAGATTGTAAAGTTTTTAAAGGGAGAAATAATTTCTTCAAAGTCTTATTTCCCATTTTCCTAATACAGTTTAAACTGAAATTAGAGTGAAACCATGAAACAGTTTGTACAAAATTGACATTTTTAAATGTTGAAAATTAAATTATATTTTTAATAATAATGTTGTCTATATTTTGTAAACACAAGTTATTTGAATTATTTGACTCAGCCAACAATAGTTGAAATTATTTTTGTTTCTGACTAAAGAACTAACAATTTTTTATGACAATTCATGAATTAAAAACATACTATTAGGTTAGTTGAATTAAAGCAGTTTTATTGTTATTAAATAGTTATTTCAAATCATTAATGTGTTGAACACACCATTTAATATTATTTTCTCAGACAATTTAAGATTTTGAAAAGGCATTTATGGGTTTCTTCAACATCAAACCAAGTTTTGGCACTAAACAAACAAACAAAAATTAATGATCTTATCATCCATATATTGAGTTAATGATACCAATAGTGTATCCCAACTATGAAATGGGTTCAATTATTTGCTCAATAATCCAGTATTTTCTGTGTCATTAATTCCTCTCCTTTTTTATTTAGCAACCCTCAGGGAACTCAAGATGAAGAAAATTTATGTTGACTAAGTATTTCAAAACAATTTTAAACTTAAAATTTATGAATTACTTTTAATAAATTGTCAATGTAACTCATGTTATATTTAATCCTAGAAGTTATATCTTCAGAATCAGTTGAGAAGGGTTTTAGCTTTGTCTTAAGATACAGAAAACTTGAAAGAGCATTGCTCCCCACCCCAAACAATGACAAGTTGGATAATTTACCAAATCATAAATTTTCTTGAGCCCATGAAAGAGCTGAGGCCACAGGCAATCAAATAGTCTCAAGTTTAAGGGAATACAGGTGCCTCCTAACAGACAAGATGTGAGCACTGGTTCACCTGTAGGAGATCAAGCTAGGAAGGGACATGTGGTGCCAAAGAAACTGGTAAGAAAATTCAGCTAAATATTTGAACAGATTTTGAAATGTTGAGTGTTGACTACTATGAGAGTATAGAATGCTTCAAGCCATAGAAATTAGGAGATTGCACTTTATCTCAGGCTTCTATCCACTCCCATCTCCAGGTTCTCATGACAAAGATGTGGGTCAGGATGGGAGATCAGAGATTGTCTCCTGCTTCATTAGGCCTTGGTGAGGAAAGTAACAACCACTGTGGCAAAGGCACAAAGCCTCACTTGGATTATTCTTTCCCATCTCTGCTACTGAAATAGCCTTACACCACTCAGACAAACCTCTGTAGCTTTCAAAGAACACATAGAAATCCACTGCAGCTTGAAGAAAAAACAACCTTTGATACCAGGGCAAAGTCAGGACATTAGAGGTCCACTCCACTGGTGGAATGGCAGGGTCACTAACAAAGCCCCAAGATCCAGGAACAGAGTTTGCCTAAGACTAATGCTAAAGCAGGACAAGAGAGAACCCTCTCTACCCTCCCTCACCAGGCTACCAAGTGATGAGTGATAAACAGAATCTGTCGACTGCTGAGAGAGGGACAAGAACATGGAGAGAGATCTTCTCTGATGGGTAAATATACAGAGAATTCTAAAACTAAATGTGGTACAGAATAATTTAGAATAAACCTCTGCAACTCAGCTCCCATCATAAGCACAAGGAAAAGCTAGAGGAATTTGAAGCCAGTGGTGCCCTAAAAATCATTGCAACAACAAAACCCAAATACAGCCCAACCCCTGGCTAGGTTAACTCAATCTGCCACGCTGAAGACCTAGCATAAAAAGAAATATTTCCATTTTCAGACATCAATAATATTTACCTCAATTTGTATTGTCTTATACACAATGTCCAGCATTCAACAAAAAAGTACAGAGCGACGAAGCAGTAAAAAACAATATTCTGTTAAGATACACTGAAATCAATCAATAGTACGAGGTCCATCTTGGAACTATCAAACAGAAAATTTTAAATAAATATGATTAATGTATTAAAAAAAACTTTTGTTAATAAAATGAGCAACATGCATGTATTACAGCAGAGAGACAAAAATTATAAGAATAGATTTTAAATTTCATCAGACTGATGAAAATTATAAGAAAGAATCAAATGGAAATGCTAGATACAAGAAACACAGTAACTGATAGAAGAAAAATTCATTTGACAAGTTTACTAATAGACTTAAAAGAGCCAAAGAAAGAAGAACATGAAATGAATGTGAAAATAGTTTAATAGAAATTAACCAGGCTAAATTATAAAGACTAAATGAGTAAAAAAAAAAATTTAAAAGACGAACACATGAAAGGCTTTCGGGACAGTATCAGTCAGTCTCATACTGGTGTAATAGGAATCACAAAAGAAGAAGAGAGAAAAAATATGGAAAGTGCTGTAAGTTAATGATTGAGAATTTTCCAAAAATATTGAAAGATATAAACCACAGATCAAGGAAATTCATAGAAAACCAAGCAGAATAAATACTAAACAAAATGCATGAAACACCTAGACAAAGGTATTCAAAATGTTGAAAACTAAAGATAAAAAGAAAATTTTAAAGGGAGTTAGAGGAAAAGAACATATTACATATATATATAACTATATAACATATATATATATATATATATATATATATGATGGCAGACTTCTCAATAATTCACATCAGAAATTACTGAAGCTAGAAGATCATGAAGTGACATCTTCCTCAAGGGAAAAAAATGTCAAACTAGTTTACACTATCTAGCATAAATAACTTTCAAAAATGAAAGAGAAAAAAAAGCTTTTTCAGACAAAGAAAAAACAACATAGTTAATAACAACAAACCTCCACAACAAAATGTTAAAAGAAGTTCTTTAGGCAACATGTATATGATTAAAAACTTGAATTTACCTAATGGAATGAGAAGCACTGGAAATGGTATAGATGAAAGTACATATAAAACTAATTTTCTTTCTCATTTTTAATTGCCCTATTGACTGATTAATGCAAGCTGCATCAGTTTATGGTTAAATTCCGTCTCAAACTTGAAATGCAAATATTCTGTAGTGGGTTGCTACCAAAGCTGAGTGTTGAAAGTCAAATATTTATTATTTGCTTTAATATAGACTAATGTCTGAACAAATCAATCAGTGAGTGAACTGAGTGAAAATTCTCATCCCCTGTCATTCATCATCAATATTGAATGAGTTCATTTCCGATTATTAAATAAATTTATTACCTTCTTACTGCTTATGAAAAGAACTATAAGGACGATGTTAGGGAAGGGGGACTGAAATACAAAAAATAATGGCTATCGTCTCGAAGCACAAAAAATTTATCCTTCTTCAAACACAGATAGATTTAATTAAATACATTGATGATCAAAAAAAAAACAAAAGAAACTAACATTAAGTAAGGTATAATTTTGATAACATAGAAGCCAATTTTTACCAACTGAAGGTTTTAATACACACAGGTCATAATGCATAAATAGATAGTGCTCTTAAATAGTATCTGTCATTGAAATTCAAGTATAGTTTTACTAAAAAAGAGTTTAATAAGCATAGTGAAAATTTCCTTTTATTTTCTTTTCCATATGGTTTATTACAGGATATTGACTATAGTTTCACTGTGCTATCCGGTGGACCTTGTTGTTTATCTATTTTATATATAGTAGTTTGTATCTTCTGGCCTCAAACTGTTAATTTATCCCTCCCTCCTTTCCCCTTTGGTAACCATAGGTTTGTTTCCTATGTCTGTATGTTTCTGTTTTGTAAATAAGTTCATTTGTATCATATTTTAGATTCCACATATAAGTGATATCATATGATATTTGTCTTTCTCCTTCTGACTTACTTCAATTAGTATGATAATCTCTAGGTGCATCTGTATTACTGCAAATGGCATTATTTCATTCTTTTTTATGGCTGAGTATATATATGTGTGTGTATATCTATATCTATATCTATATCTATATAGATATAGATATAGATATATACACACTATGTCTTCTTTATCCATTCCTTCATCAATGGACATTTAGGTTGCTTCCACATCTTAGCTATTATAAATAGTGCTGCTATGAACATTGGGGTACATTTATCATTTTGAATTATAGTTTGTCCGGATATATGCCCAGGAGTGGGATTGCTGGATCATATGGCAACTCTATTGTTAGTTTTTCAAGGAACCACCATACTGTTCTCCATAGTGGCTGCACCAATTTACATTCCCACCAACAGTGTAGGAAGGTTCCCTTTTCTCTATACCCTCACCAGCATTTGTTCATTGTAGATATTTTAATGATGGCCATTCTGACTGGTGTGAAGTGATATCTCACTGTAGTTTTGATTTGCATTTCTCTAATAATTAGCGAAGTTGAGCCTCTTTTCATGTGCCTGTTGGCCAACTGTATGTCTTTTTTAGAGAAATGTCTATTTAGGTCTTCTGCTCATTATTTGATTGGGTTGTTTGTTTTTTGTTGTTGTTGTTGTTATTGAGTTGTATGAACTATCTGTGTATTTTGGAAATTAAGCCTAGCAAGGTGAAAATTTCTATTCAGTACTCTCCTCAGAATTCTGCTAATAAAAAGCTAGAGGAAAGAAGGTTGAAAGCCAATAAATCTATGTCAGCAAAATGTTCATGGAGATTTAACAACAAATATAATTCTTTCCCTTCTATTTTTACTAAAGAGCTCCACAACTGCATCATTTAGAGGTCAGCGTATAGTTCTCACATCCAAGGTTATTGTAACCCTCAGAAAGAACATTCTCAGTGATGAAAACTTCTAACTTGTCAAACATTTAGTTGTTTTATTTCTTAGGCAAGTTATACTGGTAAGTACATCTGTGTGAGGCAATATTTATATAATCTTCTTGACCACTGTGGACAAGGAGTTTTCAACTAAGAAACAAAATGTAAAACATCTCACAAAATAGTATACTTTGCAAAAACATGGGACTTTCAAACATAGTCTGTCCAAGTGCTCATATGAGATCCCTCGAGAAAACAGTATCTATAAAGCAGTGAGAAAAATTGCTACTGCTATCAGACTTATAAAACCAAGAATATGATAAAAAGTGCTGGTCTGCAAAGAAAATGGCTCAGGCTTCTTTGGGAAAATGATTCCAATTTAAACCAAAATTTGCAGAAATGACTGTCTGGTCTCACAACTCTACCAAGTATAGCTTTCACATTTCTGGGAGGTTGATTTTACATAGTTGAAATTAACTAGATGGTTAAATATTATGTGTTGTTAAAATTCCCTTGTAGGGGCTTCCCTGGTGGTGCAGTGGTTGAGGGTCTGCCTGCCAATGCAGGGGACGTGGGTTCGAGCCCTGGCCTGGGAAGATCCCACATGCCGCGGAGCAACTAGGCCCGTGAGCCACAACTACTGAGCCTGCGCGTCTGGAGCCTGTGCTTTGCAGCAAGAGAGGCCGCGACAGTGAGAGGCCCGCGCACCGCGATGAAGAGTGGCCCCCTCTCGCCGCAACTAGAGAAAGCCCTCGCACAGAAACGAAGACCCAACACAGCCAAAAATAAATGAATAAATAAATAAAATTAAAAAAAAAAAAAAATATATATATATATAATTCCCTTGTAAAAAACATGCTTTCTACAGGTTCTTAGTACAGTGACTTTCCTCATGATAATAGGCAAGCAAAGGAAAACGAAAATAAGGGAATTTTGTGAAATGTCTTCACTCCACCAAGATTAATGTCATGTGTATCATGTAACATACTGAGCCTGAAATTTCAGTCTAAAATGCCAGATGGCATTTTAATTTTTATGTGTTGCACCAAATTGTGAAACTTCAGGGACACTAGTTTACTTAGTGAAATACAAATGGATATGCTATTTTAGCAGGAGTTTGTTTTGGCAATCTGTGTGAGCAATCAAACTCAGCATTGTCTCCTGCACACAATTTAATATATCCTTTAATAGGCCTGAGATCAGCAGGGGATTAACACAGAATAATTTGGGAATTTTTAAAAATTGAACGTATGCCTTTTATACACAATAAAGGAAAATAATCAGTACTTAAACACTCTCATTAAGATGAGAAGCTTCTTTATCAAAATTAGAGGCAACAGATGTATCAGGAGGAAACTGACAGAAAAGAAAATAGCAAATATAACACTGAGGAGAAAAGAAATTAGCTAATTATATGTTTCATCTCTGCTTACTACAGAAGTAAAGCTTAATTTTAAAGAAATGGAAAAGTCTAGTGAATGCCAAGAGGATTTTTCCATGCATTATAGCTCTTTGGCATAGGACCTATATGTATTTATCCAGATGTTACGGGTGGATATTATGGGATTTAATCGTAACTGGAAGTGCATTTGAAGTACAGGATAGTAATAAAATGAAAATAGATAACTAAATTTGAAAAAAAAAATTCTATTTTATTCTTAAAGGAATTTAGGACCGCACTGTGTTATGTGTTAAAACATATTGGAGATAAAGACACAAACACAATATTGCTTTTTTTCTAAAATTTGCACAAAATAAAATTATGGTACAGTGAAATTTCCTAAAAACAGTTTTGATGCAAAGCCTTCTATTTGCAGGGCAAGAATAGAGATGAAGATGTAGAGAATGGACATGTGGACACAGAGGGGGAAAGGGAGGGTGGGACAAATTGGGAGATTAGGATTGACATATATACACTACCATGTGTAAAATAGATAGCTAGTGGGAACCTGCTGTATAGCACAGGGAGCTCAGCTCAGTGCTCTGTGATGACCTAGAGGGGTGGGATAGCAGGGGAGGGAGGCCCAAGAGGGAGGGGATATATGTACACATATAGCTGATTCACTTCGTTGTACAGCAGAAACTAACACAACATTGTAAAGCAATTACCAAGAAATTCTGTACAGTTTACTCAGTTTATGATTATACTGACCATTTCTGATGACAAGTGGGTATCAGCATAATTACAAACTTCTTGTCTCGTGAATGATATTATCTCTGATGGTGCCTCAGGGCTTCACTGTCATTGCTGAGAGACCTGTTGTCACATTGAAGCTGCCTCAAGTAACTCAGTTTCTGGAGAGTGAAAGATCATATTCCCTCATGCTTCCTGCCGCCCAATGTCTCTTAATCTCATTAGTTTCCTTAGTCTTCAGGAGTGTAGTGAGTATGAGAAGAAACTAAAATGAAGAGATTGAGAAGGTGGGCAGGGGCTAGGTTCTTGTAGATTCTTGAAGATCATGTTAAGAAATTTTAACTTTATTCAAAGTGCCCTGATAAGTTCATGGAAAGATCACCCTGGTTGCTGGAAAGATGGGAGGAAACAGTATTAATATTTATTTAACACAAACAGTATGATCATAATTGTGTATATTTGGGTGAAAATTTAATAAAGAAACTTAAAGTACAAATTATCTAACTCATTTTTTCAAGATATAAATTTTAGTCAGAAAATACATTTGAGTAATGATTCAATTGAATGAGCTAATAAAAATTTAATATTACTCAAATTACTTCTGAGTAATTCATGTTTTAGAACCTACATTTTGTTTCTGTTACTTACTTCTCTCCTTGCTCTATTCACTATTGGTATGAGGAAAAAGGTCATTTAAAATTATACTAGGATCACATCAATCCTTGATATACTTTTAACAATTACATCATTCTGAAACCTGTTGTTCAGACTAAATACACCATGTCTCATGGACTAATCATGAGAATAAAAACATCAGTTTGATCTCCATAGGAGATCAAATAATTTATCTAAAGCAAAACTCATGGTTTCATACTCACCATTAACTCACCCAAGCACATTTTAAAAGTTTGCATTGATTGACAGTTGAGTTCCAGAACCTGATTATAATTCCTAGAAATCAAGAACTGGAGGGGCATTTACAGATGGCCTATTCCTTTCTTCACTGAAGAAGCAGAAACTCAGAAAGGAAAAGTGACTCCCAGTTAAAGTACAAAGAAACATATTGAAAGTCAAGTGACTTGGCTTCCAGGCCCAGTTCTGTCATCTAATCTCAAAGAATGACTATTTAGCTGAAAAAATAAAAGAATTAGTAATACTAATAATGAGAAGAAAAAGAAAAGTTTATTCCATTGAATTTATCAAAGAATAAATGAAGTACACAGAACGTTAAGTCTAACTTTTGTTGAAAGGAAATTCAATGGCATATTTAGCATTTCCAAAGAACCTTATCTTCTCATTCTCATGAATACCTCCAGTGGGTCCTTCATGGATTTACTTATTTTCCATAATATGATTCCCAAGTTTAAAGAGAGGAAGCATGCCAAGAAGAAAGTCTCTGGTGGCCAAGGAAGCAATTCCTTAGTGTTCAGCAACGAAGAATGAAACAAAGAGGACCAAATCTCCCAATTCTGTCCAATGCAAAAAATTTGAAAATAAAGGCTCTCTGTGGCTGATAAGGTCCTATGATGATAGTCATTTAGGGAATAGCACAAGCAGAAATGTGTGGGAAAGCTATGAGAGAGAGAAAAATAGGAATATAAGAGAAAACAGCAAAGTTACCATACAGAAGCATCTGTTACTTAGTCCAATGCCCCATGCTACATACAACTGAATCTTTAGCTATATGTACCCAACATAGTACAATGATTTAAGAAAATAGTGAAACACAGTATTTATTTGGGGACTATTTCCACGAGGAAATGTTTAAATAAAAAAGAAATAGGGGGAACTCAAAGCTATACAGAATATTAACTTATCTAATATCACTTATGTTTTTAAATTTTTTATTGGGGTATAGTTGTTTTAAAATGTTGTGTTAGTTTCTACTGTACAGCAAAGTGACTCAGCCATATGTATACATATATCTCCTCTTTTTTGGATTTCCTTCCCATTTAGGTCACCACAGAGTACTAAGTAGAGTTCCCTGTGCTATACAGCAGGTTCTTATTAGTTATCTATTTTATACATATTAGTGTATATATGTCAATCCCAATCTCCCAATTCATCCCACCACTCCCTTTTGCCCCTTGCTACCCATACGTTTGTTCTCTACTTCTGTGTCTCTATTTCTGCCTTGCAAACAAGTTCATCTGTACCATCTTTCTAGATTCCGAATATATGCTTTAATATACGATATTTGTTTTTCTCTTTCTGACTTACTTCACTCTGTATGACAGACTCTAGATCCATCCACATCTCTACAAATGACCTAGTTTTGTTCCATTTTATGGCTGAGTAATATTCCATTCTATATATAACATCATTTATTTTTCAGGGCTGCCGTATAGTTGAAGTTTTAACTTTTCCTTTCAGTGACATAACGTGGATTGTTACATTTATCATCATTAGATTTTTATTCATTTATGAAATTCTTGGTTTCTAAGAATTATTTAAAAAAACAGATTATTTCTTTACAGATGTATTATTCAAATTCCTCAAAAAGTAGTATAATAGTGTGTCCTAGCCTTTATTAAGCCTTTATTAATTACTTGTAGATTATATCTCCATTGATTCACACCAGTGAAATTATATTTACTCCTACCTACTTATACTAAACCTTTAACTCATACATTCACGCTCTAATTAAATTAAATTTTGAGTTTTTAAAAGGTGAAAATTATAAAAATATATCATTAAACATAAAGCATGTTGTTAACATCTATTGAACTGTTAAAATGACTAGATCTATGTCATTACTGTAACATTAGGCATGAAAATTCTTCTAAATATTATCACTAATTTAATTAATGAGATCTACTGGTAGATGCCCCAACTCAAGTATATTTGTATTAATATGAGATTTTATGATTTTAAGATTATGCAGTGGTTCAAGATTATGAAGTGACCTTCATGCCCACATCTTTTTTTTTTTTTCCTTCTTAAAACTAAATTTTTGGTCTTTATTTATTATAAAATAAAAATTGTCCCCTATATAATCTTTTAATTTATTTATTTATTAAAAACAATTTTTTAACCTTTTTTTCTTTATATTAATTTTTTTTTAATCATTAATCAATTTTATACACATCAGTGTATACATGTCAATCCCAATCGCCCAATTCAGCACACCACCATCCCCACCCCACCGTGGTTTTCCCCCCTTGGTGTCCATACGTTTGTTCTCTACATCTGTGTCTCAACTTCTGCCCTGCAAACAGGTTCATCTGTACCATTTTTCTAGGTTCCACATACATGCGTTAATATACGATATTTGTTTTTCTCTTTCTGACTTACTTCACTCTGTATGACAGTCTCTAGATCCATCCACGTCTCAACAAATGACTCAATTTCGTTCCTTTTTATGGCTGAGTAATATTCCATTGTATATATGTACCACATCTTCTTTATCCATTTGTCTGTCGATGGGCATTTAGGTTGCTTCCATGACCTGGCTATTGTAAATAGTGCTGCAATGAACATTGGGGTGCATGTGTCTTTTTGAATTACGGTTTTCTCTGGGTATATGCCCAGTAGTGGGATTGCTGGATCATATGGTAATTCTATTTTTAGTTTTTTAAGGAACCTCCATACTGTTCTCCATAGTGGCTGGATCAATTTACATTCCCACAAACAGTGCAAGAGGGTTCCCTTTTCTTCACACCCTCTCCAGCATTTATTGTTTGTAGACTTTTTTATGATGGCCATTCTGACCGGTGTGAGGTGATACCTCATTGTAGTTGTGATTTGCATTTCTCTAATGATTAGTGATGTTGAGCATCATTTCATGTGTTTGTTGGCAAACTGTATATCTTCTATGGAGAAATGTGTATTTAGGTCTTCTTCCCATTTTTGGATTGGGTGGTTTGGTATTTTGATATTGAGCTGCATGAGCTGCTTGTATATACTGGAGATAATCCTTTGTCAGTTGCTTCACTGCAAATATTTTCTCCCATTCTGAAGGTTGTCTTTTTGTCTTTTTTATGGTTTCCTTTGCTGTGCAAAAGCTTTTATTTCATTAGGTCTCATTTATTTATTTTTGTTTTTATTCCCACTTCTCTAGGAGCTGCATCAAAAAGGATCTTGCTGTGATTTATATCATAGAGTGTTCTGCCTATGTTTTCCTCTAAGAGTTTTATACTGTCTGGCCTTACATTTATGTCTTTAACCCATTTTGAGTTTATTTTTGTGTATGGTGTTAGGGAGTGTTCTAATTTCATTTTTTACATGTAGCTGTCCAGCTTTCCCTGCACCACTTATTGAAGAGGCTTTCTTTACTCCATTGTATATTCTTGACTCTTTTATCAAAGATAAGGTGACCATATGTGTGTGGGTTTATCTCTGGGCTTTCTATCCTGTTCCATTGATCTATATTTCTGTTTTTGTGCCAGTACCATACTGTCTTCATTACTATAGCTTTGTAGTATAGTCTGAGGTCAGGGAGCCTGATTCTTCCAGCTGCGTTTTTCTTTCTCAAGATTGGTTTGGCTTTTCGGGGTCTTTTTTGTTTCCATACAAATTGTGAAATTTTTTGTTCTAGTTCTGTGAAAAAGGTCATTGGTAGTTTGATAGGGATTGCATTGAATATGTAGATTGCTTTGGGTGGTATAGTCATTTTCACAATGTTGATTCTTCCAATCCAAGAACATGGTAAATCTCTCCATCTGTTTGTATCATCTTTAATTTCTTTCATCAGTGTCTTATAATTTTCTTCATACAGGTCTTTTGTCTCCTTAGGTAGGTTTATTCCTAGGTATTTTATTCTTTTTGTTGCAGTGGTAAGTGGGAGTGTTTCCTTAATTTATCTTTCAGATTTTTCATCATTAGATTTTAGGAATGCAAGAGATTTCTGTGCATCAAGTATGTATCCTGCTACTTTATCAAATTCATTGATTAGCTCTAGTAGTTTTCTGGTAGCATCTTTATGATTCTCTATGTGTAGTATAATGTCATCTGCAAACAGTGACAGCCTTACTTCTTCTTTTCTGATTTGGATTCCTTTTATTTCTTTTTCTTCTCTGATTGCTGTGGCTAAAACTTCCAAAACTATGTTGAATAATAGTGGTGAGAGTGGACAACTTTGTCTTGTTCCTGATCTTAGAGGAAATGGTTTCAGTTTTTCACCATTGAGAATGATGTTGGCTGTGGGTTTGTCATATATGGCCTTTATTATGTTGAGGTAGGTTCCCTCTATGCCTACTTTCTGCAGGGTTTTTATCATAAATAGGCGTTGAATTTTGTCAAAAGCTTTCTCTGCATCTATTGAGAGGATCATATGGTTTTTATCCTTCAATTTGTTAATATGGTGTATCACATTGATTGATTTGCGTATATTGAAGAATCCTTGCATTCCTGGGATAAACCACACTTGATCATGGTGTATGATCCTTTTAATGTGCTGTTGGATTCTGTTTGCTAGTATTTTTTTGAGGATTTTTGTATCTATGTTCATCAGGGATATTGGTCTGTAGTTTTCTTTTTTTGTGTGACGTCTTTGTCTGTTTTTAGAATCAGGGTGATGGTGGCCTCATAGATTGAGTTTGGGAGTGTTCCTCCCTCTGCTATATTTTGGAGGAATTTGAGAAAGATAGGTGTTAGCTGTTCTCTAAATGTTTGATAGAATTTGCCTGTGAAGCCATTTGGTTCTGGGCTTTTGCTTGTTGGAAGATTTTTAATCACAGTTTTAATTTCAGTGCTTGTGATTGGTCTGTTCATATTTTCTATTTCTTCCTGGTTCAGTCTCGGAAGGTTGTGCTTTTTTAAGAATTTGTCCATTTCTTGCAGGTTGTCCATTTTATTAGCACAAATTTGCTTGCAGTAATCTCTCATGATCCTTTATATTTCTGCAATGCCCATTGTTACTTCTCCTTTTTCATTTCTAATTCTATTGATTTGAGTCTTCTCCCTTTTTTTTTTTGATGAAGCTGGCTAATGGTTTATCAATTTTGTTTATCTTCTTAAAGAACCAGGTGTTAATTTTACTGATCTTTGCTATTGTTTCCTTCATTTCTTTTTGATTTATTTCTGATCTGATCTTTATGATTTCTTTCCTTCTACTAACTTTGGGATTCTTCTTCCTCTAATTGCTTTAAGTGTAAGGTTAGGTTATTTGTGATTTTTCTTGTTTCCTGAGGTAGGATTGTATTGCTATAAACTTCCCTCTTAGAACTGCTTTTGCTGCATCCCATAGGTTTTAGGTTGTCATGTTTTCATTGTAATTTGTTTCTAGGTATTTTTTGATTTCTTCTTTGAGTTCTTCAGTGATCTCTTGGTTATTTAGTAGTGTATTGTTTAGCCTCCATGTGTTTGTATTTTTTACATTTGTTTTCCTGTAATTTATATCTAGTGTCATAGCATTGTGGTTGGAAAACACACTTGATACGATTCAATTTTCTTAAATTTACCAAGGCTTGATTTGTGACCCAAGATATGATCTATCCTGGAGAATGTTCCATGAGCGCTTGAGAAGAAAGTGTATTGTGTTGTTTTTGGATGGCATGTCCTATAAGTATCAATAAAATACAGCTTGTCTAATATGTCATTTAAAGCTTGTGTTTCCTTATTTATTTTCATTTTGGATGATCTGTCCATTGGTGAAAGTGGGGTGTTATAGTCCCCTACTATTATTTTGTTACTGTCCATTTCCCCTTTTTGGCTCTTAACATTTACCTTATGTATTGAGGTGATTCTATGTTGGGTGCATAAGTATTTACAATTGTTATATCTTCTTCTTGGATTGATCCCTTGATCATCATGTAGTGTCCTTCTTTGTCTCTTGTAATAGTCTTTATTTTAAAGTCTGTTTTGTCTGATATGAGAATTACTACTCCAGCTTTGTTTTGATTTCCATTTGCATGGAATATCTTTTTCCATCCCCTCACTTTCAGTCTGTATGTGTCCCTAGGTCTGAAGTGGGTCTCTTGTAGACATCATATATAAGAGTCTTGTTTTTTGTATCCATTCAGCCAGTCTATGTCTTTTGGTTGGAGCATTTAATCCATTTACATTTAAGGTAGTTATCGATATGTATATTCCTATTACCATTTTCTTAATTGTTTTGGGTTTGTTATTTTAGTTCTTTTCCTTTTCTTGTGTTTCTTGCCTAGATAAATTTCTTTAGCAATTGTTGTAAAGTTGGCTTGGTGGTGTTGAATTCTCTTAACTTTTGCTTGTCTGTAAAGTTTTTAATTTCTCTGGTGAATCTGAATGAGACCCTTTCTGGATCTACAAAGAGTAATTTTCTTTGTAGATTTTTCTCTTTCATCACTTTAAATGTCTCCTGCCACACCCTTCTGGCTTGCGCAGTTTCTGCTGAAAGTTCAGCTGTTAACCTTATGGGGATTCCCTTGTATGTTATTTGTTTCTTTTCCCTTGATGCTTTTAATATTTTTTCTTTGTATTTAATTTTTGATAGTTTGATTAATATGTCTTGGCATGTTTCTCCTTGGTTTCATCATGTGTGGGACTCTCTGCACTTCCTGGACTTGATTGATTATCTTCTTTCCCATATGGAGGAAGTTTTCAACTATAATCTCTGCAAATATTTTCTCAGTCCTTTCTTTTTCTCTTCTTCCTCTGAGACCCCTATAATTCGAATGTTGGTGTGTTTAATGTTGTCCCAGAAGTCTCTGAGACTGTCCTCAATTCTTTTCTTTCTTTTTTCTTTATTCTGCTCTGAGGTAGTTACTTCCATTCTTTTATCTTCCAGGTCACTTATCCGTTTTTCTGCCTCAGTTATTCTGCTATTGATTCCTTCTAGAGAATTTTTAATTTCATTTCTTGTGTGGTTCATCCTTTTTGTTTGTTCCTTAGTTTTTCTAGGTCCTTGTTAAACGTTTCTTGTATTTTTTCCATTTTATTTCCAAGATTTTGGATCATCTTTACTATCATTACTCTGAATTCTTTTTCAGGTATATTGCCCATTTCCTCTTCATTTGTTTGGTCTGGTGGGTTTTTACCTTACTCCTTTATCTTCTTTGTATTTCTCTATCTTCCCATTTTGCTTAACTTACTGTGTTTGGGGTCTCCTTTTCACAGGCTGCAGGTTTGTAGTGCCCGTTGTTTTTGGTGTCTGCCTCCAGTGGGTAAGGTTGGCGCAGTGGGTTGTGTAGGCTTTTTGGTGGATGGGACTGGTGTCTGTGTTCTGGTGGATAAGTCTGGATCTTGACTTTCTGGTGGGCAGAACATCATCCGGTGGTGTGTTTTGTCATGTCTGTGAACTTATTATGATTTTAGGCAGCCTCTCTGCTAATAGGTGGGGTATTGTTCCTCTCTTGCTAGTTGTTTGGCATGAGGTGTCCAACTCTGGAGCTTGCTGGTCGTTGAGTGGAGCTGGGTCTTAGAGGTGAGATGGCTATCTCAGGGAGAGTTCTCACTGATTGATATTACGACAGGCTGGGAGGTCTCTGGGCCAATGTCTTGAACTCAGATCTCCCAGCTCAGAGGCACAGGCCTGACGGCTGACTGGAGCACCAAGATGCTATCAGTCACATGGCTCAAAAGAAAAGGGAGAAAGGAAAAAAAAAGAAAGAAAGGAAAAATAAATAAAGTTATTAAAATAAAAAATATTTTAAAATTATTTAAATAAAAACATAAAAAAGTAATTAAAAAAATAAGAGAGCAAGAAACCAATAAAAACATCCACCATTGATAACAAGCACTAAAACTATACTTAAAAAAATGGACAGACAGAACCCTAGGAAAAATGGTAAAAGGAAACCTATACAGACAAAATCGCCCAAAGAAGCATACACATACACACTCACAAAAAGAGAAAAGGGAAATATATATAGATAGATAGATAAAAAAATAAAGGAAGAGAGCAACCAAATCAATAAACAAATCTACCAATGATAATAAGCTCTAAATACTAAACTATGATAAACATAAAACTAGAAACAAATTAGACACAGATTGCAAACCTCAAGTCTACAGTTGCTCCCAAAGTCTACCGCCTCAGTTTTGGAATGATTTGTTGTTTATTCATGTATTCCACAGATGCAGGGTACATCAGGTTGATTGTGGAGATTTAATCGGCTGCTCCTGAGGCTTCATGGAGAGATTTCCCTTTCTTTTCTTTGCTAGCATCACTCCTAGGGTTCAGCTTTGGTTTTGGCCCCGCCTCTGCATGTAGGTCCCCCTCTGGCGTCTGTTCTTCACCCAGACAGGAGGGGGTTAAAGGAGCGGCTGATTCAGGGGCTCTGGCTCACTCAGGCTGGTGGGAGGGAGGAATGCTGGGCAAGCCTGTGGCAGCAGAGGCCAGCATGACATTGCAACAGCCTGTTGTGCGCTGTGTGTTCTCCTGGGGAATTTGTCCGTGGATCACAGGACCCTGGCAGTGGCGGGTTGCACAGTCTCCCAGGAGGAGAGGTGTGGATAGTGACCTGTGCTTGCACACAGGGTTCTTGGTGGCTGCAGCAGCAGCATTAGCGTTTCATGCCCTTCTCTGGTGTCTGCACTGATAGCCGTGTCTTGCACCCATCTCTGGAGCTTGTTTAGGGGGTACTCTGAATCCCCTCTCCTCGCACACTCCGAAACAATGGTCTCTTAACTCTTAGGCAGTTCCAAACTTTTTCCCGGACTCCCTCCTGGCTAGCTGTGGCACACTAGCCCCCTTCAGGCTGTGTTCACACAGCCAGCCTCAGTCCTCTCCCTGGAATCTGACCTCCAATGCCGAAGCCTCAGCTTCCAGCCCCACACACCCCGGCGGGTGGGCAGACAAGTCTCTCAGGCTGGTGAGTGCTGCTCAGCACTGATCCTCTCTGTGGGAATCTCTCCACTTTGTCCTCTGCACCCATGTTGCTGTGCTCTCCTCCATGACTCCGAATCTTCCCCCTGGGCCACCTCCTGTCTCCACCAGTGAAGGGGCTTCCTAGTGCATGGAGACTTTTCCTGCTTCACAGCGCCCTCCCAGAGGTGCGTGTCATGTCCCTACTTTTTTTTGTCCCGTTTTTCCTTTTTTCTTTTGCCCTACCCAGGTACATGGGGAGTTTCTTGCCTTTTGGGAAGTCTGAGGTCTTCTGCCAGCATTCAGTAGGTGTGTTGTAGGAGTTGTCCCACATGTAGATGTATTTTTGATGTCTTTGTGGGGAGGAAGGTGATCTCCACATCTTACTCCTCTGTCATCTTGAAGGTCCCCCTCCATGCCTACATCTTTTAGCCATTTCAACTCTTCCTGTGTATTTCTGAAAAATTAATTGCTCTAAAGCATATATTTCATGTATCACTCACCTGTCAAGAAACTCACTTGGCTTTCCTATGGAATAAAGTCCACACTTTTCATCTTAGCCTTTAAAGTTTCCCACAATCTGGCCACAATCTAGCTTCAACACTGGCTGTGTTCCAGCCAAACTGAGCCATGAAGTATTCTGTAAACCACTCATGACCTGTGAATATTTGACTCCATTATTGCCATCTGGAATGCCTCACCTTCCATATGTATTTTTGTATGCTGAAATATTCAGCCTTAGTGATGAGTTAATTACTTTCCTTACCAAGAGCCTGCATTTGTGTCACTTACATTGCTTATCACTCTACCATAGTTTATGAATATGTTTTATGTCTACATCTGTTTGGTAAATGTCTATCTACTAAGGATTATTTTTGTTTTCTTTGCAATCCACACTGTGCTCAGCATGGTGCCTTTCTCACAGCAGACTCATTACATATTTAACTGAAATCATTGAACTAAAATGTGAATGCATCTTATTTTCCTCTTCATGTTTTCCAAGGTGCCATGCTTGGAACTGAATAGTAAATGTTCCAAAGTTGACATGATATGTATTCTTATGTTATTAAACCAAAATCAAAACTGTCCCATTTTGCATTCATTCTCATTATATTCTGTGGGACTGTCAAATGCTAAAATCTGATTTCACTTAGAAGAAATAGATAATCCCTACAATTAGTGATCTTGGAAAGGATAAAAACAAAACAAAACAAAGGCAAACCATCCTGCTATATCATTAGGAATATGGAAATCTGACTTTTGGAGTGCTGCCTTACTATGAACCAAATCACTGGGAGAATTTTTACCAATGAGCAAAATTTCTCATTCAATGTTTATATTTATTGCCTAAAACAGTGATTCTTAAACTTTTGGAGTTTGCTTTTATTTCATGATACCCATCTTCCTAAATGACCTGCCTTCTGAATACCAGTGATTTTTAAAAATGATTAAAATGAATTAAGATCTACTTTGTTCTGAATGCTTTTAGGGGGTGGTGAAGTTTGAGATTTCTATAACACTCTTGGACATAATTTTGGACATCCTGTTATTGCACAAACAGATTAAGAAACCCTGTCCTATATCATTCAATGTTGTCAGTTTCCCAACAGAAACACATATTGTCCTTTTATAAACATCTCTCCAGAATGAAATATGCAATCAGATATAATAAAATTTTCAGCATTTTTGAGTCAGGATTTAATGATATGGTGAAAGATGATGTCTGAAAAAATTTTGGTTTGATTTGCATAATCCATTAAGTCTCCATATATGACCTTTCTACATTTCCCACTAGCTGCTAAAACATTCAGCATTTGTTAATTGTTAAGTTCAAATAATTCAGGCAATGACTTTCCTACCCCTTGACAATTGTTTTTGTCTAAATATCATTTTATTAGAACCAGAATTTATCCTGTATATTGCTGTTTTACCCAGTCAACATTTGCATAATGCTAAACATTTGTTGCCCATGTTTTTTGTTAACACCCTTCAAATTCTTTTAGCCCTACTCCCTCTTACTCATCAATTGGCCTAGCTGATGAATAAGATTTAGTTCTTTTCATCTGTTTAAATAAATCAATTCCATATTTTTAACAGAACATTTCTATTCTTCATGTATTCTTCTTTGTATTCTCACCAAATTTTAGAAGACTTTCTGATACAAATATACCCAGAAAAATACTTAATGTGGTTTCTAAAGAGAAATATAGAAACAATAATTATCCTTAAATTAATTATTCAAAAGAAAAAAATGTCTTCTAGCAAATGTTCCATTATCAAACCACATAATTAAGATCAACCTGTTCTCTACTGCCTCACAGGATTTGGCAGAGGAAGACTTTGAATTATCAACTGAAGAAGAGAGAGAAAAGAACCCTGAACAGATAGCTTACAGATGAGCCCACTAGATTTTTGCTAGTGTGCAATAAAGTCTGCAGAAAATAACTTATAATTGTCCTTTGTACTTCACGTGCTGTTTTATGTCAGTATGCTAAAGTTCCCATTGGTGTGATTAATTTTACATTAAATTTCAACTTTCCACTCTTGTTTGTGAATGGAACAGCCACACATATTGATCAGTATTTATCTTTGATCATCTTACATCTTTTTAAACAATTGAGAGTGAACATTGGGTGCATAGAATTTCATGGTGGCCTCCTATGACTTATGTAATTTTGGAGAATCAGACTTGCTGTGTTGGCTGCCTCTAACTTTCTCCCCCAGGTAAATTCTACCTTCTTTCAAAAGGAAAACACTGTATGCCACAGTTATGAACATTTACCAGTGTAATTTGTGAAATTTAAAATATAAAAGAATTATAGAAAATATTCACCATACCTTATGTGAAAATACTCTCAGCATAAACATATTTAATGTTGTTTAATAATATTTGTTATTTAAAACAGCAAAATATGGATTTCTTTATTTATAAAGATTTTTCTCAATGAAAAGACATTTTAAGACACAAATACATAGCTGACCCTTAATTTACTATGAAACAAAATCCACCCATTTGAGCATACCTCCCTTCACAGCTCTGCAAGACTGCTGGCTTCATCTCCTGCGTTTGAGAACATTTTACCATTAAAATCACCTCTCATAATTACACAATAAAGACAGAACTTTTTATTCAGAACATCCATTAAATTTTGTACATGTTACTTTGGGGTGGAGGTCAAAGGGAGGCTTGTCTTATTCTCTGTTAATGTTTGTCACACTAGTGAATTAAGAGCTTCTCATCTTTACGGCCAAGAGAACATACTGCTAAGAAAGGGAGACACAATTATCTATCGATTGCTTATTCAACCATCATTATTACAAGTCTTCTTTGTACTTGGCACTAAATTAAGTGCTGGGAATGTGGGGGAAAATAAACACACACATGTACCCACTTCCCACACAGTTTCTGTCCTGTGAGACTCTCAGTTCAGTGAGGAATAGAGACATATGAACTTATTATTATTGTACTTGGAGAGCCTTGTACATCATACCAAGATTTTGGATGGTATTTTAAAGAAGTACAGAGTTACAGAATGATTATGTTGAAAGTTGGAAAAATAGCTTAATGGCCATAAGGAGGATGTATTGGAGCAGGAGAAAGAAGAGGCATTACTTTCACCTTATTTTCTTTATCTCTTTATACTTCATCTCAAAGAAAAAAGAAAAAAAAAAAAGAAATGCAACAGAAAGAAAGGGGATGAGGCAGCAAGGAGAGCTTTAGGGGTTGAAAGTAATGTAGGAAAGAGGTAGCAGATAAAGGAGAAGAAAGAAGAGATGGGTATCACATTCTTGGTGCTCTTCAGCCAGATTAAGGGGAGAGCAAACAGGGCACCCAAGCCATGTCTCTGTTAGGGATTGCTAAAACATCACATGAACAGGTCAAAAAATATGGTGGCTGCTAGTTAACTAGGGTGTTCTCTTATAACTGTTGAAATATAAATTGAAATGGCTTCTCCCAAAGAAGACAACATTTTGGTAAGAAATTAAAACTAAATAGAATGCTCTTTATGTTCATAACTCTGCCCCAATTGTATAATGTTCATTATATCTTTAAATAATAGCAGTTTGGAGGGATGAAAAATTATTAGCTTGCCTGTTGCATCAAATGATAGTCTTGGCTGGGGGAGCCCCATGTCTCTGTCAGTCCTTGAATATGCATTTAGAAATTTTGTCCTTTCTATAGGAATGAATAAGAAGGGAAAAGAGAGATCAGAGAGGAGGAAGCTGTTTGGAGAAAGAGAAACACTGGCTTTAGTCCAACCACACATAAGTACAAATGCATCTGATATAGCTTTTAAAAAACTGACAATCTTAGAAATATAAACAAGATCCAGTGGGAATCAGAGAGGAAATTCAGAACCTCAAAGATGAGCTAAGAGATTTTTACTAATAAAAATAGCACATTAAAATAATCTTATCAAGGGTGAAAGAGATAGCAAGGAAGAATGTCATATAGATACTTATATTAGTTCCTTTAAACCATAAGGGAACTTGATGAGGTTACACTACACAGTTGCCTAGAAACTTGACAAATATTAGGTGAGCCTACTCCCCAAATAAATTTCCTTTACACTGAACAATGGAGACTTTACAATGAAGCATCTAATATTGTCTGTAAATGTTGTTGTTACCCCTACCCTTACTTATAAATAGTTCCACACTTAAAACAGTTTCCTAGACTTGCTAATTATTTAGAAGTACCTGGTGTGTTGCACAATATCCCCCAACATGCCACAATCTAGCCCAAGACTGTAGTCTAAAGAAAAGAAAAAAATGAAAGAAGAAAGACAAATAATAGAGAAAAATGGGGCATGTGTTGGAAAATCAAACACAAAACTATCTATATTCTCACCTATGCCCACTGTAACTCATTTCTGAATATCCTGCTAATAACTTAGCCAGTGCCCAGGCAATAATGATGCAGAAGTACATACGTAATGTACATTCATAATATGGGATTCTGATTCCTATGATAAAATTCAGCTCACTCTATCTCACTTGATTTTGGTTACCTCAAACATATTCTTGGGGAAAAAAGAGTTTATTTAAAATTTTTTCTCTTCCCAACATTAGAATTTAGAGTGCCTATTTTAAACTTAACAAGAGACAGTTTTGGGGTGTCTGGTGACCATTAGATCCAAATCTTGGTAGAATATGTTATTTCAAATGAGATATGGGTGAAAGGGTAGGAATGGGAGTGTGTGACCAGAACAGAGTTGGCTGGTCTGCCTACCACCATCATACTGGGAACAGAACATAAGAGAGAGTAAAAGTAATTTTAAGAGACACATATCCTTGATGATGGTTTCTGTCAAATTTAGCCAATTATAAGTTCTCATGTTTTCAGAATTAGGATATTTGTTCTTCTACTCTGTGAAAGCTAATTAGCACAAATTAAATCCCAGGCATGGTGAGCAAACCATTGCCTTATGGAGCTTACTGTCTAGTGGGAAATAAGGACATTGATCAAACTAGCATGCAATAAATATAGAATTTGATATGCTTACAGTCCAGTGGGAGAGAAAGACATTAATCAATGTTTTTCTCACATATGTGTAAATATTTAATTTGATGTATAGCAATAAATGTGTCATTTAGGTGTTGTGAAGAATTAGATATACAATGCTAGGAGCATTTAACACAAGAATACTTCTGTTATTGATGAACATTTTGGATGTCAAGAGTATGCTGGAATGATCCTTTGTAATGTAAAAGACAATTGCTGAGAAATCTATAGCACTAAAAATATAATCATAGAGGGGCTTTCCTGGTGGCACAGTGGATAAGAATCTGTCTGCCAATGCAGGGGACACGGGTTCGAACCCTGGTCCGGGAAGATCCTACATGCCGCAGAGCAACTAAGCCCGTGTGCCACAACTACTGAGCCTGCGCTCTAGAGCCCGTGAGCCACAGCTACTGAAGCTTGCATGCCTAGAGCCCCTGCTCCGAAACAAGAGAAGCCACCACAATGAGAAGACCACGCACCGCAACGAAGAATAACCCCCACTCGCCACAACTAGAGAAAGCCCACGCGCAGCAACAAAGACCCAACTCAGCCAAAAATAAATAAATTTGTAAAAAAGAAGAAAAAAAATATATATATAATCGTAGAAAAGAGGTATAGTCACAAATCAATCACCTAATCTCAAGAATCTGGAAATAGAAGAGCAAAATAAACCCAAAGCAAGTAGAAAGAAAGAAATAGTAAAGGTAGATAGACATCAATGAAACTGAAAACAAAAAAATAGAGAAAAATCAATGAAACAAAAATCTTATTCTTCAAAGATATTAATAAAATTGATATCTCCAGCAAGAGTGACAAAGAAATAAGGAGAAAATACACAAATTACCATACCAGACATGAAATATAAGATATCACTACAGACTCTATAAACATCAATAGGAAAAAGGAATACTACAAAGAGATTTTGACTGTATCTTGACTTTATTAATGTCAATATCCTGGTCATGAATTGTCCGTGGTTTTGCATTATGTTACTATTGAGACAAACTGTACATGGAATGTACGTAAATATCTGATAATACACGTTTGACTCCAATTTTTAGGAGTAAATTGATTGAGAATGTAGGTTGCAGACAGACAATGGGGAAATCTTGAAAGACAATAAAGAATGTGGACTTTTTTTCTAAGTTGTAAAAAAATGGTGGGTGGTTTTTAAATTGAGGAACAGATGTTCAGTGCCTTACTTCAGGATGAAAGACACTAGACACCAATGTGGAAAAACTTTTAATTCCAAACTATGGCAGTGAGATTTACAAAGTAAGTGTTCTTAAAAGAAAACATACCCTTGATACATGGACTTTAAAATTAAATACAATTCATCAGAGTTGGCAAAATGTCCTCCACTGGTTTCCATCTCGGGCTCCTGTCTGTTGGCGACTCATTCTGTGACCTCAAAGAATACATCAGAGTTTTTTTAACCCAACCTTCTAAAAATCAGTTTGGTTGCACGGAAATAGAGAAAATTTAGCTTAGTATATAAAAGCTATAAGTAGTAGTTATGACTCAAGAAGCTATAGATTGTGAAGTTTACATACTTATTACTAACCTATAATATTGAACATTTTTCTATCTCTTTATAAACTGGAACTATAGTTTTACAGCTAAGTTCTGAGATAACATAGGCATTACAAAAAGTTAATATTTCCAGGAACCTTTATTTATATGCCTATCCATATGTTATAATTTCCAAATAAATGTCCTAGTCAATATGACTTTTTTTTTAACCTGGAGCAGAAAAGTTGAAGAATATTTCAAAGAAAGATTTTTTAAAAATCTTGATGGATCCGTTTGAGATTTAGAAGATCTATTTAATGATATTTTAAAGTTGACGTATAATTTATAATGTGACTTAGGCACTAATAATTCATTAACTTGCCATTTAGGACTGAGTTATCAAAATAACAATAGGCAAACTACTTGTCCACTCTGAATACAGATAAAATTCTGTGGCACAATTTTGCAGCCCAGCCCCTTAAATGTTGTTAAAACTTGGGGTTCATTCTAATCCTCTCAGATACTTCTCTGAACCTTTAGTAAATCACATTGATCTAGGAACAGAGCTTTATAAGTAAACCGTCATTTTGACATCTATCTATGAATTTTCTAGGCTGACTACAGCTTTGCCTATCAGATGCCACTCATTGCAAGTAAAATATAATTTCTATCTCAAACTCCGATTTTAATCCAATAATCGACACCCCCAGAACACAGAGCCATTTGCAGAAAATGGAGATTTATATGGTATGTTCCTCCATGGAATCAATAATATGTATCTTGGGGGTTTGGTTTTACTAACACAGAGGTCCTTAGATGACAAATGCTGCTATTTCCAAGGAGAAGTTTATCTGCCCATTATAATCAATCTACCTGCAAAAAATGAATAGAGGGTTAAATCAAGGGAAAAAAAACCCTCCTCTATTAAGTCATAATTAGGTCAATCAGTATTAGACAAAGGAAAAAAGCAGTAGAAAGCCTAAAATATTGCCTTCATGGGCAGCCATAAAATCACAAAATTGATTATTCAGCTCAGCTTATGTGCATCATTCTTACCAGAAGATGAAAATAATTGTAGAATTGATATGTCTTTTGTGATTTTAAATGGCAATCAAATTTAGTCATTTTTTATAACTTGTATAGTATTACAGGGAAAAGAAACAGCCAAAAAGAGATTTTGCAGCTCTTAGCACTGAAAAGATTATGGTTTTCCCTGCTTTGGTTTAAAATCAAAAAAGAAAACAAACCTAAATTATAAAGTAAGTATAAGGGATCAAAATGTTCTGATTTTTGGCACAAAAACATGTTCAACAATCTTCGAAATATCAAAAATCGTTATTTCAAAAACGTTTTTGGTGCCCTACATTGCTGCTGCATGCAATTTGTTGCCTCATGGATGAGACTAACGGTCATGCCAAGACATATTTTTCTGATCGGTCCAATGGTCTCTGAAGTCACAACATAATACCTTTTATTTTGTTGGAAGGATGAGCATGAGGTGGTTATGAGAGTGGTATGAATGGGGCAACCAAGAGAAAAATAACAACTTTACTACTGCTGTTATAGTTTTAATGAAAACCAGATGTTATTATTCCAAATGAGAACTAGCCAACACATCAACTTAGTCACACATTAAGTTGACAACAACCCTTTTTACAGTTTTTACAATGCTAGAAATCTGTAAAAGATGTCAATTCTAATAATCACCTTTTTTTTTCAAATATGCTTATGAGTGTGGGTAATATAATTTGAAAACCTTTGGCCATTGGATATTAAAATCCAAATTCATTTGTTCTCTACGTATATGAAGTCTGGAACACCTGTTTTATTGTGAATAGATAATGTTAATGAGAACCTTCTTGAACTGAATTTGGTCCGTATTGCATTTCTAATGCTCTTTCCTTACTAGATTTTGGTCTTAAATTTGCTCCTCTGCCTGACAAATTACCCCCTATTCAAATTTTACTAATGAACCTAATATTTTCCCACTGAATCAAAAAAGATTAGTTTATCTTATTTTAAAAGGAAGGTAATTTTCCGTGGGGAAATGTGTGAGATTTTAATTCTCCGTATTCTAATTCACATATTTTTAACCAAATTCCTTTCAGCTGACAGTGTGAAAATTAGCGACTTTTATAATATAACTTACCTGTGCAGGAATGGACTGCACAGAGTGAAAACTGTCACGTAGTTAATGACATACAGGGCCTGGGTCAAAGGTTTGAATTCCAGTCTTTTTCTGCCACTTTTAGCTTCATTAATTTGCATAGTAACAGCTTCTCTCACCCAATTTCTTTCCTGTTAAAGATTAATAAATGCTAAATTAACAATAAAGTGATAATAATTTAAAAAGACATATTATGCCACTCTGAAAATTTTGAACAGCCTAAACTCTGGCAGGAATTAAGGAAAAATAGATCTTGATTGTGGGAACAACAGACAAAATTAAGAGATAATATAGATGTATGTTAAATTCAACTGCTTTAATAGAGAATAGTGAGTCTTCAATTGTATAAAAAATACCTAGGTTTTTAATCGACTGTTGCTTCCTTATAAGTGACAGTACGATTTAATTGCCTAAAAAATCATGAAGGCTCATGTTGCATTTGTGGTCATGTGGAGAACAGAGGTCATTATCTCGAGAACCACAATGTTGCCAGAAATTATTGAAGCAAACTTCCAACTGGTTAAATGGTTCCCTGTCTTTATTAGTGCCCTCCTTCCAATTCATTGTACACAACTGCAGAATGACATTTTGAAATTTTAACATGAATCTCTCCAGCTTAAAATGAGGCCAGCATCCTCTATTGCTTTAGGCAAAATTGTCCAAACCCATTAGCATGCCATATACATCTCCCTGGGGTAAGACTTCTGTTAAACCTCCTGGCCTTATCTGTGCCCATTTCCTCTGCTCTCTGATGCTGTCATGACAAACTATTTGTCCAGTCCTACTTGGACTAATCCTATTTATCTTTCAAGATGCAACTTAATCATTATCTGCCTTAAGAACAACTTCCTGAGAATTACCCACCCCTGTGGTTCTTGGGGGTTTTTTAATGAGATTTAAAAAAATTTTTATTATTATTATTATTTTCTTTGTGGTAAGAACAGTTAGCATGAAATTTACCTCTTAAATGTTGAAGTGAACTACACCGTGGTGTTAACTATAGGCAATCTGATTTACAGTTGATCTCTAGAACTTACTCACCTAACATAACTGAAACTTTACATTGTTCAATACAATGTCCCATTTCTCCCACTCCCCAAACCCTAGGCAACGAGTATTGTATTCTCTGCTTCTATGAGTCTGACTATTTTGAATACCCCATATAAGTGGAATCATACAGTATTTGTCCTTCTGTTATACTCTGTCCTAGTGTTTATAATACTTTCATTTTTTTTTTCTGACTACTAGTTTGCAAGCCACTTGAAGGTATCATGTCTGTCTCATTTCTTGTATCCCTAGCTCATGACCAAGTACACACATGATGTTAAATAAATGTGGCATGTGTATGCTTGTGTTTTAAGATAAGTATATCAATCCCATGTGGCAGCAGTGGGCAGAGCCAAAGAGTGTAAGTTGGGCAGAGCAAATTGTGCTGTAAATTTCCAACAATAAAAACGTTTAGTGAAAAGTTTGGCTAAGTCATTTAGAAATTAAATTGTAGAAGAGATTGCTTCATTAGATGAGGAATTAGATTAGATATTATCTAAATGATGATAATAATAATAACATAATAATAGTAATAATTTTATTCATCTATCTCCTCCCACAAAAACTAATGAGTGCTTGTTATGTGCCACGCACCATGCTAAGTGTTTTACATAAATTATCTTGTTTACCAGCAAAAAAATAAAATGAGGCTCAGATATATAAATTAATTTGACCTGTTGCCACATGAATGAGTGAAAAGAAATTCAAACTTAGTTTGATCTGAATTCGGAGTTTTTGCTTTTCTACCTACTTTACTGCATATACTTCCCTGTCCTCCTGCATTCCTGCGGCAGCTGAGAGGCAGTTGCTGAGGGCACAGCATCTCCTCTGTTGACTGTGTGATACAGAAACACTAGGGCCAAGACCTAGGCCAGCATCAAGAGAACAGGAAAATTGAGGGGGCATCATGAAAATATGAAAGATTCCTGGAATCCAGAGGTCTTGAAGAAGAGGGACAGGAGCTGAATTTCAGGTTAATGAGAGATGGCAAAACGTGGAGGCTGGTTCTGCTCCCTTCACCCTTTTTAAAAACGACAAAAACCACCACAAAACTTAAGCAGTTTCACTTACAGATTTCAGCAACAAACAGCTTTCCTTGGATCTTTCGTCCCTTTGGCACCACCCCCACCTCCATTCATTCTACCTACACATATATGCATTAATACGTGATACTCGTTTTTCTCTTTCTGGCTTATTTCACTCTGTATGACAGACTCTACGTCCTTCCACCTCACTACAAATAACTCAATTTTGTTTCTTTTTAGGGCTGAGTAATATTCCATTGTATATATGTACCACATCTTCTTCATCCATTCATCTGTCATTGGACATTTAGGTTGTTTCCATGTCCTGGCTATTATAAATAGTGTTGCAATGAACATGGGGGTACATGTGTCCTTTTGAATTATGGTTTTCTCAGGGTATATGTAAACCAATGGGACCTAATTAAACTTAAAAGCTTTTGCACAGCAAAGGAAATGATAAACAAGATGAAAAGACATTTTAAAAATATATATGAATCATAGTCATGTTTTGGCAACCCAGATAAAATGCAACACCTGGTATAAAGGAATTCAATTTGGTCTTACTAATACTGTGAGCTTTGTGTCACATAATAATGTTCTGAATGATCATTCCAAAAGTCAACATCTCACATGCTTATTCCAGTTTTCATGACCCACAGTTCTAGCTAAGGTCATCAAACGAATCATCTGTGGATGCAAATGGAGCTAAATAGAAAGAATTTGATCATTTAAGGGGATCTCTGACTGAAGGCAAAATGTACCCACTTTTTCCTAATAATGTAATACGTCTCAATCAAACCCGCAATATTCTATCTGACTAACTACAATAAAAGAGAACAGAGAGACTCAGTTTACCCTTCTGGTATCTTGGTGTGCAAATAGCAGCCTTAACGTGAACAGTTTGTGGAAAATAAAACATATATTTCAGGTTTGGAGATGTGATACACTCTCCTTTAGGTTCTGACCAAAAATGCTGATGTGAAAAATGGGACCTCATGGATTCAGACTCTTAATTCTGGAGAGTTTCACTTTTGTTGGGATTAAAATCATCGGGGAATAAAAGTCAAAATTAAAAGTATTCTTCAACACCTAAGGGTAACTTTATATGCTTCAGAGGACCCATAATTCTGTCTCACAAAGAATTTGGAAACTTTTTTAATATGGCAGGTTTCAGTTCAGAATAAAAGAAGTGAAAATCTATGTTATAATCTTTACAGGCAGTTCTCAAAAGTGTATGTTATTGGGACCTATGATCACTCACTATGTTAAATGTAAATACATGCCTATGTATTTATATTATTTGCATTAATTGAGCAAATTATAGTTCCCAAAGGTATTTTTTCTGGGTATTTTGTAATATTTTAAAGATTCTGAGTAATTCGCATATTAAGATTTCTCTGAATTATTTTATTTATAAATTTATTCAAGGGCCTATTAAACATTAGGCACTCCAGGCTGCCAAGAGAATCAATATATAACCAACCTTGAAGAACTTATAGCCTATTCAAATAAGCTACATAAAATCATATTAAAATAATTACTCATTTAATCTAGATCTAGAGAGATAACATCGTACTAGTTGATTCTTTGTAACATATAAAGCTCCATAAAGTTTGTTTGTTCCCTTTAAAGGTCAAAGATTCAAATTTCTAAGATTTCCCCAGTCTTCAAGTATGTTTATCTACGAAGAGTTAAAAGATATAGTGGGGAGGAGCTTCAAGATGGCGGAAGAGTAAGACACGGAATCACCTTCCTCCCCACAAATACATCATAAATACATCTACATGTGGAACAACTCCTACAGAACACCTACTGAATACTGGCAGAAGACCTCAGACCTCCCAAAAGGCAAGAAACTCCCCACGTACCTGGGTAGGGCAAAAGAAAAAAGAAAAAACAGAGACAAAAGTATAGGGATGGGACCTGCACCAGTGGGAGGGAGCTGTGAAGGAGGAAAGGTTTCCACACACTAGGAAGGCCCTTCACGGGCGGAGACTGCGGGTGGCAGAGGGGGGAAGCTTCGGAGCCACGGAGGAGAGCACAGCCACAGGGGTGTGGAGGGCAAAGCGGAGAGATTCCCGCACAGACGATCGGTGCCGAGCAGCACTCACCAGCCCAAGAAGCTTGTCTGCTCACCCGGCGGGGCAGGCGGGTCTGGGAGCTGAGGCTCGGGCTTTGGTCGGATCGCAGGGAGAGGACTGGGGTTGGCGGCGTGAACACAGCCTGAAGGGGTTAGCGCACCACAGCTAGCTGGGACGGAGTCCGGGAAAAAGTCTGGAGCTGCTGAAGAGGCAAGAGACTTTTTCTTGCCTCTTTGTTTCGTGGCACGCAAGGAGAGGGGATTCAGAGCGCCGCTTAAAGGAGCTCCAGAGACGGGCGCGAGCCGCGGCTATCAGCACGGACCCCAGAGATGGGCATGAGACGCTAAGGCTGCTGCTGCCACCACCAAGAAGCCTGTGTGCGAGCACAGGTCACTCTCCACACCGCCCCTCCCGGGAGCCGGTGCAGCTCGCCACGGCCAGGGTCCCGTGATCCAGGGACAACTTCCCCGGGAGAACGCACGGCGCACCTCAGGCTGGTGCAACGTCACGCCGGCCTCTGCCGCCGCAGGCTCGCCCCGCCTCCTCCGTACCCCTCCCTCCCCCCCCGGACTGAGTGAGCCAGAGCCCCCGAAGCAGCTGCTCCTTTAACCCCGTCCTGTCTGAGCGGGGAACAGACGCCCTCAGGCGACCTACACGCAGAGGCGGGTCCAAATCCAAAGCTGAACCCCGGGAGCTGTACGAACAAAGAAGAGAAAGGGAAATCTCTCCCAGCAGCCTCAGAAGCAGCGGATTAAATCTCCACAATCAACTTGATGTACCTGCATCTGTGGAATACCTGAAGAGACAACGAATCATCCCAAATTGAGGAGGTGGACTTTAGGAGCAAAGATATATATATTTTTTCCCTTTTCCTCTTTTTGTGAGTGTGTATGTGTATGCTTCCGTGTGTGATTTTGTCTGTATAGCTTTGCTTTTACCATTTGTCCTAGGCTTCTGTCTGTCCAGTTTTTTTTGTTTGTTTTTTTTTTATTACTAATAAAAAATTTTTTTCTTAATAATTATTTTTTATATTACTGACTTTATTTTATTTTATTTTATTTTATTTTATCTTCTTCTTTCTTTCTTTCTTATTTTTTCTCCCTTTTATTCTGAGCCATGTGGAAGACAGGCTCTTGGTGCTCCAGCCAGGTGTCAGGGCTGTGCCTCTGAGGTGGGAGAGCCAACTTCAGGACACTGGTCCACAAGAGACCTCCCAGCTCCATGTAATATCAAACAGCAAAAATCTCCCAGAGATCTCCATCTCAACACTAAGACCAAGCCCCACTCAACGACCAGCAAGCTACAGTGCAGGGCACCCTATGCCAAACAACTAGCAAGACAGGAACACAACCCCATCCATTAGCACAGAGGCTGCCTAAAATCATAATAAGGCCACAGACACCCCAAAACACACCACCAGACGTGGACATGCCCACCAGAAAGACAAGATCCAACCTCATACACCAGAACACAGGCACTAGTCCCCTCCACCAGGAAGCCTACACAACCCACTGAACCAACCTTAGCCACTGGGGACAGATACCAAAAACAACGGGAACTATGAACCTGCAGCCAGTGAAAAGGAGACCCTAAACACAGTAAGATAAGCAAAATGAAAAGACAGAGAAACACACAGCAGATGAAGGAGCAAGGCAAAAATCCACCACCTAAAAAATGAAGAGGAAATAGCAGTCTACCTGAAAAAGAATTCAGAATAATGATAGTAAAGATGATCCAAAATCTTGGAAATAGAATGGAGAAAATACAAGAAACGTTTAACAAAGACCTAGAAGAACTAGGGAGCAAACAAAAAATGATGAACCACACAGTAAATTAAATTTAAAATTCTCTAGAAGGGATCAATAGCAGAATAACTGAGGCAGAAGAACGGACAAGTGACCTGGAAGATAAAATATTGGAACTAACTACTGCAGAGCAGAATAAAGAAAAAAGAATGAAAAGAATTGAGGACAGTCTCAGAGACCTCTGGGACAACATTAAACGCACCAACATTCGAATTATAGGGGTCCCAGAAGAAGAAGAGTAAAAGAAAGGGACTGAGAAATTATTTGAAGAGATTATAGTTGAAAACTTCCCTAATATGGGAAAGGAAATAGTTAATCAAGTCGAGGAAGCACAGAGAGTCCCATACAGGATAAATCCAAGGAGAAACACGCCAAGACACATATTAATCAAACTATCAAAAATTAAATACAAAGAACAAATCTTAAAAGCAGCAAGGGAAAAGCAACAAATAACACATAAGGTAATCCACATAAGGTTAACAGCTGATCTTTCAGCAGAAACTCTGCAAGCCAGAAGGAAGTGGCAGGACATATTTAAAGTGATGAAGGAGAAAAACCTACAACCAAGATTACTCTATGCAGCAAGGATCTCATTCAGATTTGATGGAGAAATTAAAACCTTTACAGACAAGCAAAAGCTATGAGAATTCAGCACCACCAAACCAGCTTTACAACAAATGCTAAAGGAACTTCTCTAAGCAGGAAACACAAGAGAAGGAAAAGTCCTACAGAAACAAACCCAAAGCAATTAAGAAAATGGTAATAGGAACATATGTATCGATAACTACCTTACATGCAAATGGATTAAATGCTCCAACCAAAAGATATAGACTGGCTGAATGGATACAGAAACAAGACCCATATATATGCTGTCTACAACAGACCCACTTCAGACCTAGGGACACATACAGACTGAAAGTGAGGAGATGGAAAAAGATATTCCATGCAAATGGAAATCAAAAGAAAGCTGGAGTAGCAATTCTCATATCTGACAAAATAGACTTTAAAACAAAGATTATTACAAGAGACAAAGAGGGACACAACATAATGATCAAGGGATCAATCCACGAAGAAGATATAACAATTGTAAATATTTATGCAGCCAACATAACAGCACCTCAATATATAAGGCAAATACTAACAGCCATAAAAGGGGAAATTGACAGTAACACAATCATAGTAGGGGACTTTAACACCCCACTTTCAACAATGGACAGATCATCCAAAATGAAAATAAATAAGGAAACACAAGCTTTAAATGATACATTAAACAAGATGGACTTAATTGATATTTCTAGGACATTCCATCCAAAAACAACAGAATACACATTCTTCTCAAGTGCTCCTGGAACATTCTCGAGGATAGATCATATCTGATTCACAAATCAAGCCTTGGTAAATTTAAGAAAATTGAAATCATATCAAGTATCTTTTCCAAACACAACACTATGAGACTAGATATCAATTACAGGAAAAAATCTGTAAGAAATACAAACACATGGAGGCTAAAAAACACACTACTTAATAACCAAGAGATCACTGAAGAAATCAAAGAGGAAATCAAAAAATACCTAGAAGCAAATGACAATGAAAACACGATGACCAAAAACCTATGGGATGCAGCAAAAGCAGTCCTAAGAGGGAAGTTTATAGCAATACAATCCTACCTTAAGAAAAAGAAACATCTCAAATAAACAACATAACCTTACACCTAAAGCAATTAGAGAAAGAAGAACAAAAAAAAATACCCAAAGTTAGCAGAAGGAAAGAAATCATAAAGATCAGATCAGAAATAAATGAAAAAGAAATGAAGGAAACGCTAGCAAAGATCAATAAAACTAAAAGCTGCTTCTTTGAGAAGATAAACAAAATTGATAAACCATTAGCCTGACTTATCAAGAAAAAAAGGGAGAAGACTCAAATCAATAGAATTAGAAATGAAAAAGGAAAAGTAACAACTGACACTGCAGAAATACAAACGATCATGAGAGATTACTACAAGCAACTCTATGTCAATAAAATGGACAATCTGGAGGAAATGGACAAATTCTTAGAAATGCACAACCTACTGAGACTGAACCAGGAAGAAATAGAAAATATGAACAGACCAATCACAAGCCCTGAAATTGAAACTGTGGTTAAAAATCTTCCAACAAACAAAAGCCCAGGACCAGATGGCTTCACAGGCAAATTCCATCCAACATTTAGAAAAGAGCAAACACCTATCCTTCTCAAGCTCTTCCAAAATATAGCAGAGGGAGGAACACTCCCAAACTCATTCTACGAGGCCACCATCACTCTGATACCAAAACCAGACAAAGATGTCACAAGGAAAGAAATCTACAGGCCAATATCACTGATGAATATAGATGCAAAAATTCTCAACAAAATACTAGCAAACAGAATCCAAGAGCACATTAAAAGGATCATACACTATGATTAAGTGAGGTTTATCCCAGGAATGCAAAGATTCTTCAATATATGCAAATCAATCAACATGATACACCATATTAACAAATTGAAGGAGAAAAACCTTATGATCTTCTCAATAGATGCAGAGAAAGCTTTTGACAAAATTCAACACCCATTTATGATAAAAACCCTCCAGAAAGTAGGCATAGAGGGAATCTACCTCAACATAATAAAGGCCATATATGACAAACCCACAGCAAACATCGTCCTCAATGGTGCAAAACTGAAACCATTTCCACTAAGATCAGGAACAAGACAAGGTTGCCCACTCTCGCCAGTATTATTCAACATAGTTTTGGAAGTTTTAGCCACAGCAATCAGAGAAGCAAAAGAAATAAAAGGAATCCAAATTGGAAAAGAAGAAGTAAAGCTGTCACTGTTTGCAGATGACATGATAATCTACATAGAGAATCCTAAAGATGCTACTAGAAAACTACAAGAGCTAATCAATGAATTTGGTAAAGTATCAGGATACAAAATTAATGCACAGAAATCTCTTGCATTCCTATACACTAATGATGAAAAATCTGAAAGTGAAATTAAGAAAACACTCCCATTTACCATTGCAATAAAAAGAATAAAATACCTAGGAATAAACCTACCTAAGGAGACAAAAGACCTTTATCCACAAAATTATAAGACACTGATGAAAGAAGTTGAAGATGATACAAATAGATGGAGAGATACACCATGTTCTTGGATTGGAAGAATCAACATTGTGATAATGACTCTACTACCCAAAGCAATCTACAGCTTCAATGCAATCCCTATCAAATTATCACTGGCATTTTTCACAGAACTAGAACAAAAAATTTCACAATTTGTATGGAAACACAAAAGACCCCGAATAGCCAAAGCAATCTTGAGAAAGAAAAATGGAGCTGGAGGAATCAGGCTCCCTGACTTCAGACTATACTACAAAGCTTCAATAATCAAGACAGCATGGTACTGGCACAAAAACAGAAATATAGACCAATGGAACAGGATAGAAAGCCCAGAGATAAACCCACGCACATATGGTCACCTTATCTTTGATAAAGGAAGCAAGAATATACAGTGGAGAAAAGAGAGCCTCTTCAATAAGTGGTGCAGGGAAAACTGGACAGTTACACGTAAAAGATTGAAATTAGAACACTCCCTAACACCATACACAAAAATAAACTCAAAATGGATTAAAGATCTAAATGTAAGGCCAGACACCATGAAACTCTTAGAGGAAAACATAGGCAAGACACTATATGACATAAATCACAGCAGGATCCTTTTTGACCCACCTCCTAGAGAAATGGAAATAAAAACAAAAATAAACAAATGGGACCTAATGAAACTTGAAAGCTTTTGCACAGCAAAGGAAACCATAAACAAGACGAAAAGACAACCCTCAGAATGGGAGAAAATATTTGCAAACAAAGCAACTGACAAAGGATTAATCTCCAAAACATACAAGCAACTTATGCAGCTCAATATCAAAAAAACAAACAACCCAATCCAAAAATGGGCAGAAGAGCTAAATAGACATTTCTCCAAAGAAGATATACAGATTGCCAACAAACACATGAAAGGATCCTCAACATCACTAATCATTAGAGAAATGCAAATCAAAACTAAAATGAGATATCATCTCACACCGGTCAGAATGGCTATCATCAAAAAATCTACAAACAATAAATGCTGGAGAGGGTGTGGAGAAAAGGGACCCTCTTGCACTGTTGGTGGGAATGTAAATTGATCCAGCCACTATGGAGAACAGTATGGAGGTTCCTTAAAAAACTAAAAATAGAACTACCATACAACTCAGCAATCCCACTACTGGGCATATACCCTGAGAAAACCATAATTCAAAAAGAGTCATGTACCACAATGTTCATTGCATCACTATTTACAATAGCCAGGACATGGAAGCAACCTAAGTGTCCATCAACTCAGCTGAATGGATAAAGAAGATGTGACACATATATACAATGGAATATTACTCAGCCATAAAAAGGAATGAAATTGAGTTATTTGTAGTGAGGTGGATGGACCTAGAGACTGTCATACAGAGTGAAGTAAGTCAGAAAGAGAAAAACAAATACCGTATACTAACTCATATATATGGAATCTAAAAAAAAAAAGAAAAACAAAATGGTCAGAAGAACCTAGGGGCAAGACAGGAATAAAGATGCAGACCTACTAGAGAATGGACTTGAGGATACGGGGAGGGGGAAGCATAAGCTGGGACAAAGTGAGAGAGTGACATGGACATATATGTACTACCAAACGTAAAATAGATAGCTAGTGGGAAGCAGCCGCATAGCACAGGGAGATCAGCTTGGTGCTTTGTGACCACCTAGAGAAGTGGGATAGGGAGGGTGGGAGGGAGGGAGATGCAAGTGGAAAGAAATATGGGGACATATATATATGTATAACTGATTCACTTTGTTATAAACCAGAAACTCACACACCATTGTAAAGCTGTTATACTCCAATAAAGATGTTAAAAAAAAAAAAGATATGGAAATGAATTTCAAATATGTGTAGCCCTTTAATTATGCCCTTGAAGACAGTACAGACCTTTCACTCTTAGATAACTAAGCACATGGCTGAGGCTGAGGCTGCCATAAACCAGCCCTTACTTTTCCCTTTAGCAATATAATCACCTCTACCAAGTCTGCCTCAGATGGGCAACAGGGCATCTTCTCTCTTTGGATACCCCTTCTTTTCTCCCATCTCTGGGTTCTCTCAGATGAAAATGATTTGCTTTCTAAACCACTGGAAGTTCATTACTTTAGAAACATAATTTATACATATTTTGGAAGCTCTAATTTTATTTTTTCAACATCCTGAAATAATTTAACATATTTTCCTAGTAACCCAAATGTCTCCAAATCCTCTTTCATCTAATGTAACTGTAGCAAGTCCAGACCCCTCTGCCATAATTCTGACGTTTACCAGGACACATATCTTTTCTCTTGGTCACTCTTATCTCTCATTCTAAACTCCTGGCTTCCCTTTAATGACCATGGCCTCATCGCTCACTGTTCATGCCAGTCGCTGCCTTCTCTCCACGCCACTTGGTCCCAAATGCGGACATAAATCCTTAAGTCCCCATTAACACAGAGCTATTGTGTGTATTAGACCGTACTGAAGCTCTGAAGTTAATGGAGGAGAATCACAGTACAGGACATGAAATAATTTAAAACTGGGTACAGATACCATGTTTCATAAGTTTTTCAACCATTCCTATAAAAGAGGGCTCTTTTGCGTCTGCCCCTCTCCTTGGGTACAGACCTGTTCTGATGTCTCTAGGGCTTCAGAACAGAAGGATGTTCTCTACTCAGCATCCCTCCTCCCTATCCCACTAACCAACGACACAGTATAAATCCACATATAACAAATTGTACAAACAAAAACAAAACATTCTCTAAGGTTAACACCCTTTACTTCATCACATAGGGAATTTGTGTATTTTCTTAACTTCCCCGATAGATGCTTTGTTTCCTATAACTACAAAGCCTATTAAAGAGTTTTCCTAAACAGGAGAGCGGTTTTCCCCAGAAGCGCATTTGTCACTACAGAAGATGTTAGGAATTACACAGACGGTTCTCTACAATTTATTAAATAACATTTTTTTCTGCCTCCTTTCACATGACATTGTGTTTCTCCGTTTGTATAATCTCTGTCTAACTTTCTATCTGAAGAAATATAACTCCAAATAGCATTTCTAAGAAGTGGTAATACTGTTGTCTGGGAAAGAACAGTAACAAACAAATCATCTGAAATAAAAGTGAGTCATTTGGAAGAGGCAGACTGGCCTGGCTGGGAGAAGGTACTAAAACATGACACAAACTTCATATTGGAATGAGAGTTTTGAGCACTTGTTTTTTTTGAGCTAGACTTATAGATATATAAATATATTTACAGGCTCATTAATCCTTTGTCTTTGAGCAAATAGTTGAAGATAAGTTCTTGGCAATGATCTATCTGTTTTGATCTCTGTGTGCCAACCTCACCTTTCAGCATTTTCAAGCTAAACTTATCTCCAGGCCAAAAGGCAATCAATACCTCTCACCCCAGGTCAAAAACCTGCAATTGCCAATAGCTATCCTAGGCTCTAGAATTCTTTCTTCCATCTCTCTGCTTCCCCCCACGCTCCCAGTTTTCCTTCATGTCTCTTTCCAATTCTCCCATGAAAGCCATTCCCTGTCTCTTAGCTTCCTAACACATGCTCTTAAATTGGGAAAAAAGAAGCATATGGGTAAAGGAGGACAAGAGGGAAGGCTGCAATGCCCACTGTCCTTTTCTCCTCCGCTAAGATGGACATTTTCACCACACTTCACAACATTTTCTTCTCTCTTATGGGTTTGCTGTTTTCATGACAACTTTGAAAAATTGCATTCCTAAGTTAGTTCATCACTGTTTTTCATTGTATGCTCTTGAAATTTTCCAGAACCCTTAACCAGGGAGGCTTCAGTAAATGGAATTAGCATTTGGGCCCTATAAAGAGTCAGAGGAAAATTAACAGTAGTCACTTGGTTATACAATACAATACAATATACAATACAATACATAACCATCTGAGCTCACAGATAAAGGACAGATGTTTAACTATTTCTAACATGGTCAGTAAAACTGGGCTTGTAGAAGGCTTTTCGGTCTTTGTTATTTGCAGCAACACTAAGTTCTCAAAGGAGAACTCTGTATTGAATTAAACTTATCGACACACAAAATATGCATCACATAAATATTTAATTACATAACTACATAGTTCTCATAGTGAACCTATGTCCCCATTCTTTACACGGAATTAGCTTTGCATCTAGGCGGCATTGTCCACATTACAAAAGGCAAAATTAGAGCTCTTTTTTTTTGTTTTAAGAAAGTAATTAATAAAGTAATAGAAGTAAAGTAGATAAATCTAACTTATAATTTGGAGATCAGTGCAGAAATAACTTAATTTCTTGAACTTTTAGAATGTAGGATTTATGCTTTTATTACTTTACTGAAAGATATGGACTGAGATTTTTTTTTCCTGAGAAGCTACGTGGCATTACAGCATCCTCAGATTCACTTTGCCTTTGGACTCTATCTCACCCTTCTCCTTAGGGAGATAGAGAGAGAGGGGGAAAAAGTACTATTTCAGCCAACTGGCTTTATTAAAGCTTTCTCATTTACAAGTCATGAGAGTATGTTTATGAATCTGTTTCTCTTCGGATTGGCAATAAGATGTACAATTGTTCTTTAATTAGAACCTTCTGCGTGCCATCATACTGTTTAACCCAGGTGTTTAACCTACCTCAATCCAAGTGCAACTTGGTGACATGGGTCACCTGATAATTTTATTTAATTATCAAACAACGTAGGACTAAATAACACTTCCACCAATGATTCACTGAGTTATTTTCTTTGCTGATTATTAGAGTAAGGGAGGGGGAAATTATGGTGGAGTGTACAGGAAGTCACAGTAAACTTGATTATGAGATCGAATACTAGCTTTGATCCTTAAAAAATTTATCTGTATGGGGCTGAGATTACTATATGATTACTGGAACTTGATTTTCCTATCTATAAACACATAATTTATAAGATTCTCTCTGGGACTCAGAATTTGTAATTCTAATCAACACATAAAAAGAGACTGAAGGACAGAAAGAAATATACACATATGTTACCATATGGTTGGGTGGCTTTGAGAAACCCATATTTATTTAATACTTTCTCAGTGATGTTTTGCTTTTGTGACATTTTAATAAAAATGTTTGCTAACCTTGTCAAAGGATTTTCTAGCTAAAATATAATCAAGAGATATCTTGAAGACCGTTTCTCTTTTTCTTCCAATTACATCTCTTGGATCTACTACAGGTAACTGAAAATATCAAGGTCACTGACAAATAGAAAGAGACACAGTTAATCATACCTCACTGAAAATCACACGATTGCCTCTTTCCCTGATGTTTGGCTGTAAACAAAATCCAAGAGCAATGCCTTTTATTTTTGTGTGTGTGTTAGTTCCTGTTCGTGTGTGGAGGACATCAGGCAGTGACTCATATTCCTGACACACTGCCAGCACAGCTGGATAGGCACAGAATGAATTTCATAACAACAGGGACAAAGAAAGACAGGGAGAAAAGTTAGCTTGCAGCTACAAATGCAAGATGCAAACTTTTCTAAGAAAACAGCTTAAGGGAAATGCAAGATTCGGGAGCCAAATAAAATTACTTTAATAACTGTTAATGTGTCTTATACTCCTTGAAGGTAGCTATTCCCTCTGCAAAACTCACTCTTCCCCACCAAAAAGAAATAACAATCTATGAATATCACCAGGGTTTCACTATGGTGATGAGTTGGAGATATAAACAATAAAACAAAAATACTCCACAATAATTTTGGAACTCTTTTGAAAGACAAATAGGAATAGGAGGAGGATTATATGTAAGGGGAAAAAAAGATATCGTGTAACCTCTGACAAATGAACTGAGAAATATCTGTACTCTAGCTTTCAAAGGGTGAGTTGATTGATACAGCACAATATCAAAATGACACGTTTTAACACAACTGTCCATAGATAATATTTCCCAGTGCAGTAAGTACAAGTGACACTGCCACTCATTGTGTCTTCTATCTACACTGTATAGAAATTCAAATTAAGTTATTAATTTAACTTTTAAGTTATATTAAAAGTAAAGTTTTTAGGATATGGAATAGTTTATAACATACCTATTGGCCATATATAGACATTGGAAAAATGTCTATTCAAGACATCTACCCTTTATTTAATCAGCTAGTTTGCTTTTTTGATTTTGAGTTGAATGAGTTCTTTGTATATTTTGGATATTAACTCCTTATCATGCATATCACTTACAAATATCTTTTCCCATTCAATAGATCATCTTTTCGTTTTGCTGATGGTTTCCTTTGCTATGCAAAATATTTTTAGTTTAATTTGGTCTAATTTGTTCATTTTTGCCTTTGTTTCCCCTTCTGAAGAGAGATCCAAAAAAATATTGTGAAGACCGATGTCCAAGAGCTTACTGCCTAAGTTTTCTTCTAAAAGTTTTATGGTTTCAGGTCTTACATTTAAATCTTTAATCCATTTTTAATTTATTTTTGTATATGGTGTGAGAAATTAGTCCAGTCTGATTCTTTTGCATGTACTGTCCAGTTTTCCTAATATCATTTACTGAAGACACTGTCTTTTCTCCATTGTATGTTATTGCCTCCTTTGTCATAGATTAGTTGACCATATACGTGTGGGTTTATCTCTGTGCTCTCTATTCTGTTCCATTGACCTATTTGTCTATTTTGGTGCCAGTATCATACTGTTTTGATTACTGTAGCTTTGTAGTATAGTTTGAAATTAGGGAGTGTGAGACCTCCTGTTTTCTTCTTTCTCAAGATTGTTTTGGATATTTGGGATCTTTTGTGACTCCAAACAAATTTTAGAATTATTTGTTCAAGTGTTTTGAAAAATACCATTGGTATTTTGATGGAGATTGCATTGAATCTATAGATTGCCTTGAGTAGTATGGACATTTTAACAATATTAGTTCTTCCAATCCATGAGCATGGTAAATTTTTTCACTTGTATTTGCTGTCTTCATTTCTTTCATCAATGTCTTATAATTTTCAGAGTACAAGTCTTTCACCTCCTTGGTTAGATTTATTCTTAAGTATTTTACTATTTTTGGTGTAATTTTCAATGGGATTATTTTCTTTATTTAGCTTTCTGATTGTTGTTAGAGTATAGAAGTGGAACAGATTTCTGTAGGTCAGTTTTTTTTAATCCTACAACTTTATTTAATTCATTTATTAGTTCTAATAGTTTTGATGGAGTCTTTTGGGTTTTCTATATATAGTATTATGTCATCTGCAAACAATGACAGTTTTACTTCTTCCTTTCCAATTTGGATTCCTTTTATTTCTTTTCTTTTCCAATTGCTGTGACTTGGGCTTCCAATACTATGTTGAATAAAGGTGGCGAGAGTGGGTATCTTTGTCTTGTTCCTGATCTTAGAGAAAGTGCTTTCAGCTTTTCACCATTGAGTATGATGTTAGCTGTGGCTTTGTAAAACATGGCCTTTATTATGTTGATATGTGTTCCTTCTATACCCACTTTGTTGAGAGTTTTTAACACAAATGGATGTTGAATTTTGTCAAATGCTTTTTCTGCATCTATTGAGATGATTGTATAATTTTTATCTTTCATTCTGTTAATGTGGTGTAGCACATTAAAGTTTTAAGTTTTTTACTTTCAGAGCTTTAAATATACCCTGAGATTCTCTTCTGGCCTGTAAAGTTTCTACAAATGTTAGTATGCTTAATGTTGTCTGAGAGGTGCCTTCAACTTTCCTCATTTAAAAAAAAAGTTCTTTCTTTCTTTCTTTTTTTTTTTGCTGTTCAGATTGGTTGATTTCCACTACCCTATTTTACAGATTGCTTTTCTGTTCTTCTAGAACAGAAGATTCCCTCTAGATTATTTTTTCAGTTATTATATTCATTTTGATTGATTCCTTCTTATATTTTCTAAATCTTTGTTGAAGTTCTCACTGAGTTCCTCCATTCTTCTCCAGGTTTCATGAACATCCTTATTACTGTTTTTTAAACTCTTTATCAGATAAATTACTTATCTCCATTTCATTTGTTGTTGTTTTTTTTTCTAGAGTTTTATCTTGTTCTTTCATTCAGAGCATATTCTTCTGTCTCCTCATTTTGTTTGACTTTTGGTTTTGTTTCTATGAATTAGGCAAAAGAGCTACCTCTCCTGATCTTGAAGGAATGACCTTGTGTGGGAGCACCCACTGTGTAGACTGCTTGTGCCTAGCAGCTTTGGCAGGCCAGCATAGGCTGTAGTGAGCCCGGGACAGAGGCAGTCCCTTCGGAGTGCTGTACTTGAGCCCACCTTGGATGGACAGCTGGGGCTGGAGCTGGAGCAGTGCAGGTTGAGGATAGTCCTGAGGGGTCTCAAACAATGACACTTGCCAGTGCCTCCAGCCTCAGTGGGGGCTCCAGCAGTTCTCTGCTCATTTGGCAGAGCCTCTAGGATTAGTAAATAAATTTTCTTCCTGTATAGTCTAGACGCCCTTTATACTGCAGTTTTTTCCTGTATCCCAGGGCAGGCTGGCAAGTCCTTGATCAGGCCCCTCAGCTATATCCCTGTCTGCTACAGGTCACCCTGTCACCCTGTTGATTTCTGAGATCATTAATTTACCTAGTTCAGAACTTAGAATAGATACTGAAAGACTTCTGAGAGAATAAAGAAATAAACTTTCTCTCCTATTGTCTTGAGCTATAGACAGTTCTCTTGCAACCCAGGGCACACATTTTTTTTCCTGGATATCTCAGTGAGGAAGCAAATCTCTGAAACTCTGTCCGTTGCCTAATGAATGATCACTGCTCTTATAGCTGAGGCCATAGATCCATCAAAAGTTCATAAACTGGGCTTCCCTGGTGGCGCAGTGGTTGAGAATCTGCCTGCCAATGCAGGGGACACGGGTTTGAGCCCTGGTCTGGGAGGATCCCACGTGCCGCGGAGCAGCTGGGCCCGTGAACCACAATTACTGAGCCTGCGCGTCTGGAGCCTGTGCTCTGCAACAAGAGAGGCCGCGATAGTGAGAGGCCCTCGCACTGTGATGAAGAGTGGCCCCCACTTGCCACAACTAGAGAAAGCCCTCGCACAGAAACGAAGACCCAACACAACCATAAAAAATAAATAAATAAAATTTTTTAAAAATACAATAAAATTTTTAAAAAAAAAGGTTCAGTGGATGAGCTGAGGAATGCGTGAATGAATAAATATATGTATTTTAAAAAAAAAAGTTCATAAATCACACATTGTCATTCTATGAAATACAATCACCCTTGTTTCTTACATAATTTAATCTAAAGATGAGGTTGCTGGATTTGGTCACAGACTACTACATTATATTTAGAAACTTAACTTTTATTCCTGTCTCCTGTCAACTGGATAACCTCAACACTGATATTTTTTCTGTATTCCAGCAGAAGTTTTTGGACCACCTGGACATATATGCGACGTTCATTCAGGTTTGATATATATTTTTCTATTTTTAAAATCCTTTTACTCCTCTGCCATCTTGAAGGTCTCTCCAAATCCTTTGATTATCGAAGCACAGTGGAGTATTGATAGATAAATAGATGATTGATAATTTGATGATAGATAGGTAGATAAGTGAGACTAGCTCAATGACCACAAGAATTGTTATCTTGGTTTTATAAAACTTTTAAAACTAATCTGATGTTTTTCATTTTCTTTTAATTGTTATTTATTTAAATATTATTTATGTTTAATATAGTTTAAGGTGGACCTGGTAGGCAGACTTCAGCCAAGTAAGGGAGCATTTATTGTTAAATGTGTAATTATAAGAAAACAATTATAAAAAGGCATTTGCCATATCAAAGTTATTTCTCTACCTCTGCTAATGACCCAGTCTTCTGAATGCTCCTTTGTAAACAATTTTCTTGGTCTTTGTCACACATCGTCAAAATAGCTTGTGTGCTGATTGCATCATAGAACTAAGATCACACCCACAGGTAGTTCTTAAAATCTTTTGTTAAGGACATCAACTAACAACCATCATTCCATTTTTGCTTTCTTGCCTCACTTATAGTTCAAGTCTTACTGGGAAAATAAACCTAAATTCCCAGAGCACCCACTACACAGGGAGCATTCAGGAGCTTGTGGGAAGATGGATTGGGATAGAAGGAAACTGATGCTCTTTCCTATTTAATAATAGGTTCCAAGGCTTTTTTTTTTCCCCCTTCATATATGTATTTTGGCTGTTTTGTCTCTGGGTTCTATGGGAACGCTATGTGAATTCTAATATTGAATTCCTTTCTCACAGTTTATTTTGACTAAAAATTGTAAAGCTTGTATTAAATTCACTGTTATGGAGTTTCACCACATAAATGAAAACACATAGACTTTACAAAAAGGAATAATATATATTTGCAGAATTTTTCTTTCTTGTTCATGATAAGGAGAAATGAAAGGGGTTATCAATACATGAGAGAGGATATCTAAAAATGAGGAAGGGAATATTCGTGTGCTTCATCTTCCCCAGAGTTCTCAATGACAGTCATGCATCTTTGTTTTTAAGATATTGGTAATGCTTAAGTTTTAATTGTATAAAATGACAAATTCCCCAAATCTAGTACATCATTTTAATCTACCTGCCATATATTTTTTTTCTTCAGCTGTGCCACGCGGCATGCAGGATCTTAGTTCCCGAACCAGGGATCAAACCCTTGTCCCCTGCAGTGGAAGCACAGAGTCTTAATCACTGGACTGCCAGGGAAGTCCCCATCTGCCATATTTTAAGACAAAATTTTTGCACTTTCTTGTCATACTCTCTTTAGATTTTTTTAAAACATTGAAATATAGTGGACAGACAATATTATGTTAGTTTCAGGTGTACAAAATAGTGATTAACATTTAATTACATTATGAAATGATCACTAGTATAAGCCTACTAACCATTTTTCCCCACAAAGAGTAACTATAATATTGGCCAGAGTCTTTATGCTGTATATTATAACCCTTGACTTATTTATTTTATACTGGAGGTTTGTACCTCTTAATCCCCTTCATCTATTATGCCCAAGCTGCACACCCGCACTTCAGCAACTACCTATTTGTTCTGTGTATCCAAGTCTGTTTTTGATTCATTTTGTTTGTTTGTTTTCATTTTTAGATTCCACATGTAAGTGAAATCATATGGTATTTGTTTTTATCTATGACTTATTTCACTTAGCTTGATACCTACTACATCCATTCATGTTGTCCCAAATGGCAAGATTTTGTTCTTTTTTATGGTTGAATAATATTTCATTGTATATATATACCACATCTTCTTTATTCATTCATCGATTGATGGACACTTAGGTTGCTCCATATCTTGGTGACTGTAAATAGTGCTGCTATGAATATTGGGGTGCATATATCTTTTCAAATTAGTGTTTTTGTTTTCTTGAGAAAAAATACCCAGAAGTAGAATTGCTGGATCATGAGGCAGTTATTTGGTGAGGAACATCTATACTGTTTTCCAAACTGGCTGCACGAATTTAAAGTCCTACCAACAGTGCACAAGGCTTCCCTTTTCTCCACATCCTCACCAACATTTGGTATTTCTTGCCTTTTTGATAATAGCCATTCTGACAGGTGTGAAACGATATCTCATTGTGGTTTTGATTTGCATTTCCCTAATGATTAGTGATGTTGGGCATCTTTGCATGTGTCAATTTGCCATATATATGTCTTCTTTGGAAAAATGTCTATTCAGGTTTCTCTGTCCATCTTTTAGTTGGCTTGTTTGTTTTATGATGTTGTGTTGTATGTTTTTCATATATTTTGAATATTAAACCCTTATTGAATATATTACTTGTAAATATCTTCTCCCATTCAGTAGGCAACTTTATCATTTTATTGATGGTTTCCTTTGCTGTGCAAAAGCTTTTTAGTTTAATGTAGTCCCATTTGTTTATTTTTGCTTTTGTTTCACTTGTCCAAGGAGACAGATCCAAAAATATATTGCTAAGACTGCTGTCAAAAACTTGCTGCCTATGTTTTCTTCTAAAAGTTTTATGGTTTCAGGTCTTACATTTAAATCTTTAATTCACTTTGAGTTTATTCTTGTATATGGTGTGAGAAAGTAGTCCAGTTTATTTGGCATGTGCTGTCCAGTTTTCCCCATTGTATATTCTTGCCTCCTTTGTGTTTGAGTCCCCTTGTGTGTAACACTTTGTTTTTCTTTTGCTGCCTTTAAAATTCTCTCTTTATCTTTAACTCTTGCCATTTTAATTATGATATGTCTTAGTGTGGGTGTCTTTGGGGATTTTGTTTGAGACTCTCTGTGCTTCCTGGACCCGGCTATCTGTTTTCTTCTTTAGGTTAGGGAAGTTTTCAGCAATAATTTTGTGAAATTTATTTTTGCCCCTTTCTCTCCCTCTCTTCTCCTCTGGGACCCCTATAATGTGAATGTTGGTTTGCCTGATGTTGTTTCAAAGGCCTCTTAAACTATCCTTGTTTTTTTATTGTTTTTCTTTTCTGCCATTCCAGTAGGTGATTTACACTATTCTAACTTCCAGGTAGCTCATGCATTCTCCTGTATGACCTAATCTGCTGTTAATTCCTTCCGGTGTATTCTTTATTTTAGTTATTGTATTATTCAGCTCTCATTGGTCCTTTTTTATTTTTGCTTTTTGTTGAAATTCTCACTATGTTCATCTATTCTTCTCCCAAGTTCAGTGAGCATCTTTATGATTATTTTCTTGAAATATTTATTGATTAGATTGTTTTCCTCATTTTGTTTAGCTCTTTTTATGAGGTTTTGTCTTGTCTTGTTTGGAACATATTCCTCTGTCTCTCATTTTGCTGAATTCTCTGTGTTTATTTCTATGTATTATGTAGGTCTGTTGCATCTCCCAGTCTTGGAGAAGTGGCCTCATATAGCTGTCCTCTGGGTCCAGCAGCATGCTCCCCTCTGGTCACCAGAGCTAGAACTTCTAGTGGTGTCCCCTATGTCAGCTGCATGCCTCCTTCTGCTGTGGTGGAGCCAGCTACTGTGGGTGGGCTGGTACGTGTGGCTGGTCCCTGTCCCAGCTGGCTGTGAGGCCCTGCCTTGCGCAGTAGTTGCAGACACTCTGGTAGGGGGGGCAGGACCCCAGCATGGCTGGTTGCATGTTTGGTATGTGCAGCTGCTATAGGTTCACTGGAGGATGGGACAAGCCCCCAGCTAATAGCCTAGAGAGAGATTTCCATAAGAGTGCTTTCCAGCACCAGTGTCAGCACAGTACAACAAGATCCCCCAAATGGCTGCCACAAATGTTTCCCTCCCTGGGGGAAACAGACCCACAGACATAGAAAACAAACTTACAGTTACCAAAGGGAGGGATAAATTAGGGACTTGGGACTAGCAAATACAAACTACTATATATAAAATAGGTAAACAGCAAGGACCTACTGTATAGCACAGGGAACTATATTCAATATCTTGTAATAAACTGTAATGGAAAAGAATATGAAAAATAATATATACATGTATGTATAACTGAATCACTTTGCTGTAACCAGAAACTAACACAACATCGTATATTAACTACAGTTCAATTTTTAAAAAAAAGAAACAATAGAGTAATACACTGGGGGCTGATAATAATAGCTTTTAATTAATGAGTTTTATTCTTTAATTCATCCTTTCAACAGAAGTTTATTTAATAAAAAGTAGGCAATTCATTATATGGCAGGAGAATGCTGGAGGATTTTTATTACTAGGCCTACTAGAAAGACATTCTAGCTCTCTTTCACATGAAATATTGTCCCACAACTACTACCCAAAGGATAACATCATATTCACATCTCATTATAGAAATATACCAGATTGGAAATTATTCCCTCATAGATGAAAACCTTTATGTATATCTATTTATTTTCATCCTATGAATATAAAATCTGCAGCATTTCTGCTAAAGGAAAAGGTGAGCTCGAGCCTTAACCTGTCCATATGGTTAATACATATGGATAATTAAACCCAGTGTGTTTTTTTACAGCACATGCTTCTCTGTAAGATGAATGAGAACATGTGCAATTGGTAACTGGAGGGTGATGTAAGTACAATATGAATTCATGTAGGTCCCTATAAAATTTTTCCTAGCACATTAGTTTGTATGCCATCATGGACTTGCAGTTGAATGCATAGTGCACTAGAACGGTTAATGTACCGGACCACAGAGGGTTACAGTGCTGTCCAGGAAGCCCATTCATTCCTTATTCTTTCTCTTGGCTCAGATTGCTCATGTGTTCAGGTTTTGAGGAAGATATTGGTATGCAACCTCTGAAAAGCTGATAATTTCCTTCAGCTATTTAAATCTAGAGCACATACCACTTTTAATTACATTCAGAAATATTTGCTCTTCTCCCACACATTTTATTTCAATGATGTCTCTCTCTTTAATTTTAATTACTTTCCCACATGTGCTGATCCATATTTGTCATTGACAACAAATTATTATAAACAGTGAGTCAGGCTACAGCAGCTTCTTGGTTAGTTGTTGCATCCATGTGTTTGCAATGTGCTAGGTTACACCATTTGCAGGATGTTTGTATAGTCACTGGGGAGAATGAACAATGGAACTGTTGGAAATATCTGGCTTCATGTTGTAGCATAGAAAATGGAAAATTCTGAGGACAGCTGTGTAATATAAGCAACAGCTGGAATAACTATGTCCCAGAAAAATGGAAGCCTTGGGTCTCTGTGTTATCAACCAACTAAAATAAATATAATGCCCTTTCCCAAGTTGAATATTTAAAGTTCATTTTCATAAGATTTAGAGTAAATTTTACAGTACAGTTGACACAATATATTTCTACTTATTTTATTATTTGTGCATACCCACCCTACTTATTGCAAAATATATAATAAAGGCTAAGGTAAAAAAATACAAAGGAACACTGACTTCCAGATTGTGCTCTCTAAATACAATTTTACTAAATTTTACTAATTTACAATTTTACTTGGTTTACTAAAACCAAGGTTCTTTGGGGAAAATGTCGATTACAGATCTGGGGAAGGGAACATCGGCTAATGTTTCAGGCCAAGTTGAGCCTGAGATATCTTGGTACTGAATGCAAGAAATCTTTCAAATATTAGTGGGGTCTTTGCAGAATGAAATAGGTGCCAACTTGAAGGGACTCCTACCGTCCAAATGTGGGACAATTGAACATCAGAAAGAATAGTGATTGAAGTAATTGAAGCATATCACATACATAAAAATCTGTAAGTTCATACTGATGTTCAAAAAAGTTGGATATTTCTAGAGTTTGTTACAGTGCTAATTCATAGTTTTGAATATTGATAAATATAGGAAAAGACTCTAGCGTTTATTCTACCTTTTTTTGTAGATATATTTCAGGCTAACCAAATAGTTAATGGAAGAAACATGGTTTTTTTTAATAGAAGAATCACAGGTAAAGAAAGGAGAAGAAAAGATAGAATTAAAAGGTTATCATTTTCAAACACCAAAGGAAATAATGGATATATACATAAATAATCAATGGCTGCTAAACCATTAGTAGACAAGTTGATGGGAAACTCTAAAAAGAGTGAGGGTGACTTTACTTGAACACACTGATAAATCTTAGCATCACTAAAAGTGAATATCCAGACATGCAGTGCTTCCCAATGTGAAGCAATAAGCAATAAACAGCATTCCATTTGAAGTACTCTTGCTAAAATACAATCAAGCCTCTGATAGCACTTTACGAGGAAAGAAAGGAAATACGAGGAAGAAAGGATCATTTTAAATGACTCCATGAAGATTCAATAATTCAAATTAAGAATCAGAGACATTCTTGAAAACCAATATACCAGTTTTGACATGTAAAGGGCACAAAAAATGAGGGAGGGCTGCTGTAAATTTTAAAAGCCCTAATATACATATCAATCAAAGGAAGTTAGTCATCCTGTTTGGATTCTGACTTGAATAAACAACTACCAAAAAAAAAAAAAAAAACCCCAAAACAAAAGCTCATTTTTATACAATTGGGGAAAATGCAATGAATTTTAGATAAATTAGGAAATTACTTTTAATTGTTTATTTTGTTGGATGTGATAATGATACTGTGGTTATGTTTTACAAGCATCCTTATCTACTAGAAACATATACTTAAGTATTTACAGATGAAATTCTTTGATATCTGAGATTTGCTTGTTAACACTTCAGGAAAAAATCTCAGTGATAAGTAAAATACGAAGTTCAGGATATTGATAATTGTTGGAGTGATGGCTTATGGATTTAATTATGTAACTGTCTGTACTTTCTAAATGTTTGAAAAACTTTTGTAATACACAGTTAAAAAAATAAAACAATTAGATAAATAAGACATCATTGGCTGAGTATAGAGTGCACAGAAATAAATATCAGTATATTTGAAAATTTTAGTGAAATCTAAATGTGGTAGTTGAGATATGTGTGAAAGGATGCTTCTTTTAATGTTAGAAATAGCATGAGAATTCTGCTAAAAGAAAATATTGAGGCCATTACATAAGAGAATGTACAATATCAATATATAAAACAATGATAGATGTAACAACCACTCAAGAATTTAAGGGCATGATTCACTGATTAGCCCTGTAGTCATATTCTGGCTTTGGTTAGTTTTCAATCAAGCTGTGAACATCCACCATTTTCCTTGAGTAATCCATTACAGTTGATGGTGAGGCTGGGAAAAAAGTCATGGGCTATGTAATTTCCCCTGTCGTGGAGCCATGGAATGAGAGTAAGAATGGCCAGTTAAATCAATTCATTTTCAGCATTTGTGAAAGAAGGATCTGAATCTCTATGTGTGGGGTTTTAACCTCATGAATGAATTAATATCCTTACAAAAGAAGCCTGAGAGAACTCCTTTGCCCCTTCAACCATATAAGGACACAGTGAGAAGTTGGCAGTCTGTAACCCAGAAGAGGGCCTTCACCAGAGCCGTGCTGGCACCCTGATCTGGGACTTCGAGCTACCAAAACTGTGAGTAATGCATTTCTGTTGTTTTCAAGCCATCTAGTCCATGGTATTTTGTTATAGCAGCCATAACAGTCCAAGTGACCATCATTAATAAACTCATGATGTATTTTTCTCTACCAAAGAAATGTATTTCTTCAGTCCACTGAAAATGTTTAAAAACAATGACCAACTCAGAGGCAGAGGTTATCACAAATACCCAGGGTTTGATCACTGTTGTGGACAAACCCTAAGGGGATCCTCAATGAGTCACACCCTTGTATAGCCTCCTTACCTTGAGTACAAGCAGAACCCATAACTTGCTTCTAACCAATAGGATGGATAAAGATAAGGGTATGTCACTCTCATGATTACACTACATTATATAAAATTCCATGTCATCTGACCTTAGTGAGAGAGATGCCCTGTGCCTTGAAGAAGCAAGCTGCTGTGATGTGAACTATTCACAGAGAGTGCCATGCAGCAGGGAACTGTGGATGGTGTCTAGCCAACAGCCAGTAAGAAGGTGGGCCTTTAGTCATACAGCCACAAGAAAATGAATTCTTCAGATGACCTAAATGAGCTTGAAAGCAAATTCTTCCTTAGTCAAGCCTCCAAATAAGAGTACAGCTCAGCTGAATTCTTGAGTTCAACCTTGTGATACAGTAAGCCAAAGACTTAGAGTAAGCAGTAAGCCCAAATTCCTGACCTACAGAAACTGTAAGATTTCATTCATACATGTACATAAGTGTATATGTATAATATAAAAAATAATTTATATTTTATATAAATGTAAATATACTTATATAAATATATATTATATATTTATAGACATTTATACATAAAAGATTACATATGTGTGTGTGTGTGTGTGTGTGTGTGTGTTTTAAGTCACTAGTTTGTGGTAATTTGTTACATAGAAATGGAAAACTAATACAGACCCTTAGTACTTTTTCTCACTAAGAGGAATCAGGGATCTGTGAAGGAATGCCTGGTTTAATGTCTGGGTCAGAAAATATACTAGATAAGGCTAGAGCATGTTGTCATACCAGGAAGCAGAGCATCTTCAAAGACTATGATGGCTTTTTTTAAAAAGTACAAGGGGACCAACTTGAAGGAGCTTCCACTGCCTAGATATGAGGAAATTTGGTACCAAAGAAAATAATGACAGCAATGTATTGAAATACATTATATGTTACATTCTACAGGTTCAAAAATACCTGAAAAAATGTCCTTGGTATTTTTTGGAAGTTATTGTGCCAACATCTCATTTTCCTGAAAATCATTAAAGAGAGAGAAAAAGGCATCTATGTTATCTTTACTAAGTGAATCATCATCAATTGCTGCTAAAAAAAACATTAAGTGAAAAGCTGGTGGCATTTTTACAACAGGATAAGACTGACATCTGAACTCACTTATCAATCTCAACATCACTTGAAAGAGAGACACACTAACAATGAAAGAGCTGAAAGAAAAATTAAGGAAACAATCCCATTCACCATTGCAACAAAAAGAATAAAATACCTAGGAATAAACCTACCTAAGGAGGTAAAAGTCCTGTACTCAGAAGACTGTAAGGCACTGATGAAAGAAATCAAAAATGACACAAATAGATGGAGAGATATACCATGTTCTTGGATTAGAAGAATCAATATTGTGAAAATGACTATACTACCCAAAGAAACCTACAGATTCAATGCAATCCCTAGTAAATTACCAATGGCATTTTTTTACAGGACTAGAACAAAAAATCTTAAAATTTGTATGGAGACACAAAGGACCCCGAATAGCCAAAACAATCTTGAGAGAGAAAAAAAAAAAAACGGAGCTGTAGGAATCAGGCTCCCTGACTTCAGACTATACTACAAAGCTACAGTAATCAAGACAGTATGGTACTGGCACAAAAACAGAAATGTGGATCAATGGAACAAGATAGAAAGCCCAGAGGTAAACCCACGCACCTATGGTCAACTAATCTTTGACAAAGGAGGCAAGGATATACAATGGAGAAAAGACTGTCTCTTCAATAAGTGGTGCTGGGAAAACTGGACAGCTACATGTAAAAGAATGTAATTAGAACACTCCCTAACACCATACACAAAAACAAACTCAAAATGGATTAAAGACCTAAATGTAAGACTGGACACTATAAAGCTCTTAGAGGAAAACATAGGCAGAACACTCTTTGACATAAATCACAGCAAGATGTTTTTTGACCACTCCTAGAATAATGGAAATAAAATAAAAAATAAACAAATGGGACCTAATGAAATTTAAAAGCTTTTGCACAGCAAAGGAAACCATAAACAAGATGAAAAGACAACCCTCAGAGTGGGAGAAAATATTTGCAAACGAATCAACAGACAAAGGATTAATCTCCAAAATATACAAGCAGCTCATGCAGCTCAATATCAAAAAAAAAAAAAAAAAAACCCAATCCAAAACTGGGCAGAAGACCTAAATAGACATTTCTCCAAAGAAGATATACAAATTGCCAACAAACACATGAAAGGATGCTCAACATCACTAATCATTAGAGAAATGCAATTCAAAACTACAATGATGTATCACCTCACACCAGTCAGAACCACCATCATCAAAAAATCTACAAACTATAAATGTTGGAGAGGGTGTGGAGAAAAGGGAACACTCTTGCACTGTTGGTGGGAATGTAAATTAATACAGCCACTATGGAGGTTCCTTAAAAAACTAAAAATAGAACTACCATACGACCCAGCAATCCCACTACTGGGCATATACCCTGAGAAAACCATAATTCAAAAAGAGTCATGTACCACAATGTTCATTGCAACACTATTTACAGTAGCCAGGACATGGAAGCAACCTAAGTGTCCATCGATAGATGAATGGATAAAGAAGATGTGGCACATATATACAATGGAATATTACTCAGCCATAAAAAGAAATGAAACTGAGTTATTTGTAGTGAGGTTGGTGGACCTAGAGTCTGTCATACAGAGTGAAGTAAGTCAGAAAGAGAAAAACAAATACCATATGCTAACACATATATATGGAATCTAAAAAAAAAAAAAAAAGATTCTGAAGAACCTAGGGGCAGGACAGGAATAAAGATGCAGATGTAGAGAATGGACTTGAGGACATGGGGAGGGGGAAGGGTAAGCTGGGACAAAGTGAGAGAGTAGCATTGACATATATACACTACCAAATGTAAAATAGATAGCTAGTGGGAAGCAGCAGCATAGCACAGGGAGATCAGCTGGGTGCTTTGTGACCACCTAGAGGGGTGGGATAGGGAGGGTGGGAGGGAGGTGCAAGAGGGAGGGGATATGGGTATATATGTATGCATATAGCTGATTCACTTTGTTATACAGCAGAAACTAACACAAAAATGTAAAGCAATTATACTCCAATAAAGATGTTAAAAAAAAAAAAGGGCAGAAGTACTAAATAGACATTTCTCCAAACAAGACATTCAGATGGCCAAGAGGCACATGAAAAGCTGCTCAACATCACTAATTATTAGGGAAATGCAAGTCAAAACTACAGTGAGGTATCACCTCACACCAGTCAGAATGGGCATCATCAGAAAATCTACAAACAATAAATGCTGAAGGGGGTGTGGAGAAAAGGGAATCCTCTTGCACTGTTGGTGGGAATGTAAATTGATACAGCCACTATGGAGAACAGTATGGACGTTCCTTAAAAAGCTAAAAATAGAATTACCATGTGACCCAGTGATCCCACTACTGGGCATATACCCAGAGAAAACCATAATTCAAAAAGACACATGCACCCCAATGTTCATTGCAGCACTATTTACGATAGCCAGGTCATGGAAGCAACCTAAATGCCCATTGACAGACGAATGGATAAAGAAGATGTGGTACATTTATACAGTGGAATATTACTCAGCTATAAGAAGGAACGAAATTGGGTCACTTGTAGAGACGTGGATGGACCTAGAGACTGTCATACAGAGTGAAGTAAGTCAGAAAGAGAAAAACAAATATCGTTTATTAATGCATATATGTGGAATCTAGAAAAATGGTACAGATGAACCGGTTTGCAAGGCAGAAATAGAGACACAGATGTAGAGAACAAATGTATGGACACCAAGGGGGGAAAGCAGGGGGTGGGGGGTGGGATGAATTGGGAGATCGGGGTTGACATATATACACTAATACATATAAAATAGATAACTAATAAGAACCTGCTGTATAGCACAGGGAACTCCACTTGACTGTACAGTACAAACTAACACAACATTGTAAAACAACTATACCCCTATTAAAAAAAATTTTTGAAAAAAAAAAATGAGAGACAACCAGACATAATGTCCTTCCTTACATATTGCAGTAGGAGGCTCAAACTACTTGTGAAATGCTCTTGCCAAATTTATAACATGGATCCCATCAAGTCCCAGATCTATCATGTTTTTAAACTTTTATTTTGTGATAGCAGACATTCAGAAAAGTTGCAAGAACTGTACAAAGAATTTTCGTATTCCTTTTTTCCACCTCCTCAAATATTAAGATTTTCCTACATTTGTTTTCCTCCTTCTCCTCCTCCTTCTCACTTTCTTTCTCTCCCTCTGTCTGACTGTATGTATGCATAAATATATATAGATATATTCACATATATATGTATTTTTTTCTGAACCATTTGAGAAATGTTACAGATATGACACTTTACATCTAAACACTTCAGGTGTATTTTTAAAAACTAGGACATTCTCTTACTTAGCCACAGCACAATGATGAAAATCAGGAAATAATTATAATATAAAAATATGAATTTTTTATATAGACCTTATCAAATTTTGTCACTTATCATAATGTCCTTTATAGCAAAATAAAATTTCATATTATGCGTTGCTTTTGTTTTCATGCCTCTTTAGCATTCTTTAATCTGTCACAGTTCTTCAGTCTTCCTTTGTCATTTACGATACTAGCATTTTTGAAAAGCACAGCTTACTTGTTTTTTTTTTTCCTTTGTATACTATCTCTAGATTTGGGTACCTTCCATTATATGGGAAATAGAGTAGATAGAAGAACATATTAAAAAACACCACAGGGAGCAATCCAGAATATGACAAATTCCACAAAACAAAAGATCTGCTTTCATCAACAAATAAATGACAATAGGAAAGAAAGGGTAATTATTATGGATTTTAAAAACTTAGGAAATAGTCCTAATGCAATACGTAGAACTGGTTTGGATTCTAATTTTAACAAGCCAACTTTAAAATACATGTGTGTAGCAGCGAGAGAAATTTGAAACTGGATATTAGATGACATAAAGAATTAGAGTTAATTTTTAGATGTGATAATGGTATCATTATATTTAAAAAAAAATAGTTCTTATCCCTTGGAGATACAAGCTGAATTATTTATAGTTAATATGAAGACATGTGTGGTACTTATTTTAAAAAATCTATTCAGGGTTGAAAATGGTAGGCATAGATAAACATTGATAAGTGTTGCTTAATTGCTTAGGGTGAGAGGTACTTGGGGATTTGTTATACCATTCTTTTACTTTTGTGTAAGTTTGAAAGTTTCCATAATGAAAAAGTTAAAAAGAAAGGGTTGAATGCCTTACCATGAGACTATTAAGTGATCAAAATCCATGAGCTCATGAAGCATGGGTTATCTGATGCATCCACACATAAAGTCTGGTATGCACATTAGGGAAAGTCTAATGGATGGAATCTGGTCCAAGAAAGTTCTGGACACACAAATAATTTGCATGAAACAGTGACTCTTGTTTACAAGGAGCTTCTTCTTATTCCACCACTCTCTCAACTTAAATCAGTGTCTCAGATGGCCTCCCAGAGAACTTTTTACAACCAGTTGATTAAAGAGAAAAATATTTTAGTCTGCTTTAGGGCTCCACACCATAAGCATATAGCAGCTGAAAGTGCAATTCTGTGGTAGAAAGCTTTACTTAGGTGGGTTCTAAAGGGTGGTGGAAGTAGAAAACATCCTCTGTAGCAAAATTTTACACTTTGCCTGAGATGAGCTGAGGTTAAGATTTGCATTAATCACAGATAACTGTTAACAATATGTGTGGCTGGTCAGGAACAGAATTAAAGGATGAATGACAAGACATTTTGTGAAAATTCATGGATCTTTCAAAATAGGCTCAGAGTACAAAAAAACAGTTCCTTTGTGTAGGAGGTTCTTAACATCCAAGTGGAAGGAAAGAACTGCCATGTGGGTGCCGATCAGCCCTCTTCCCCTCACTTCAGTCCTAGATCCATGGGCTTATGTTGGCAAAGATGGATTTTATTTTAACCATATGACAGTTGCCATTCCTTTTTTAATTTTAACTGGTCAATAGCTTAACTCCCCTTCAGGTTTTTGGAGAATTCCCCACATGACGAGTCTTGCTGGCAGTAGAGTACATTCTTCTCTCGTTATAAAACCTGAAAATGCTGCTTTCTTTCCTAGCCCCCCCTTGGAGTTAAGGTGCAAACACAAGACATTTATAAGATATGTCTACCTCAGACTTTGAATCAGGAGCTAGTGAGGCTAAGATTGGAACATACATGTATTCTCCCAGGAGGTCATAGTGATAAACAGGAAGATTTAGTTCTTAGGTTAGCAATGGCAGAGGATCTGATGGTAGCACCCAGAGTTTAATATATTCAGAGTGGGTTTATGTGAAAATTAAATGAATTTTTATGTGTAATTGTGTTGCACAATGTCCTGACTGGTTGTGCTCTTAACAGCTCATTCATGCCACTGAGATATGGATGTCACATTAAAAATAATTGTGGTTAATTTTAAGGTGACTCAGATCTTATTCTGTTTCTCTCGTTTCCTCTCATTGCTCATACTCAGTTCTTTTGGTTCTGCCCTCTTCTTATTGGTGATGTAGTTGAAAGGAATATCTGGACTTGCTTTTTTTCCCTGAATCACCTTTAATTATATGATTTATCCTTTGAGTGAAAGTCTTTCTTGTTCCTTTATTTAGCCAGGCTTTCAAAATACATTAATCTAGCCCAAGTACAGACACTGGGTTCCCATTTATCTATAAAAGGGAATCTAATACTGAAAACAAAGTACTACAAAAACAATCTAGTAGACTTATTTTCTCCATTTTAACTTTCATGTATTTATCTCATCTCTTCCTAAATATTTAAAGTAAAATCTCAAAGACATTTAAAGTTTGGTTCAGATAACTTTCTATCTGTTATATGCAACTTCAACAGTTTAAAAACGTATATTCTACTTATAGAAGAATTATTAAAAACTTTGCTACCAAAGGAAGAAAACTATAACAGATACAAGGATGGATTCTAGAATATCAGAAGGTAGAAATTATTCTTTATAGTATATTCAATTGGATCAATGTTTAATGTGATTTTAAAAAACTAATGCACCCTGTCTTTCTCTTTATTTTTCCTATTCAGATTGAAACATAATCAACCAGCCAATCAGTAATCATTCTAAACAACTGATTCAGATCTGTTGCTAGTTAGATTAGGGTTACAGACTTGAAAATGGAAAGAATCAGAACTTGAAAGGGAAAAAGGGCTACTACTGAGGATGAAAATAATATAGTAAGAAAAGACAAGTGACAGAGCATTGACACTGAAGACCACCTTTATAACTGCCCATCCTCCTTGCTATTTACCTTCACCCGGTCACAGACAATGGGCAGCATACAGAGACCATTGTGTGCTTGTACTTTGGCAGGTTAGCAGAGTGTTCTTGTTGAGCAAGACAAAGCAGGTCAAGGTTTATTATTATTTTATAAACTTGCTGATATCATTAAATGAAATAAAGCAAAACAAAAACAATTAAGCAAAAGACTTTGCCTCTACTCAATTTAATTGAAATATTGCTGTGTTCTTTGCTTTCCATATTACTGAAATCCACATAAAAAGGATAATAATGGAGTCCTTTTGTTATGGGCATGGTTTCCCTCACAGATTCTTAAGGAATCCCTTGGCAGCCTTTACAGCGAGGTTGTAGAGAATCTGCCACAAAGAGAGGCAGTACTAAGCCAAAGTAAAGTGAACTTTTCAGTTTCATCATGCCCTAACAGAGACTATTGTGAAAACCTGCTGACTTACAGGGTATTTAGGGCAGTAGCTTTACTTTTGAGGGTCTTCAACTATGGAAAAAGGGGGACTCTGTTACTTTTTGTGTAAATAAAATGTCCTGCAATTGTTCCAATGTTTTCCTTCCCACCAAGCCCAAAAGGAAGTTACAGGGAGCAAGTGAAGTACAATACTATTTATCTCTTTTTGCTGTACAACGGGAAATTGTATTGATAAGACTTTAAGTTGCTGATTAATAATGAAATGAGTGATGTGTATTTTTCTTTTTGAGGCATTCTTCCTAGGACAGTACTGAATTTTTACTAGTGCTACAGTGGCTTTCTCTAATATTAGATTGTATATCTCCATGAATAAAGTAAGCTATAAAAATCTTCTCATGTTGGTTTCATGGGGGAAAAAACACCCCTGAAAACCATATGTATAAAGAAATATAACCGTTAGTAGATAATTTTAAACCACACTGATCTGTCACAGGCAGGAAAATATTTTAATGACTAGCTATGGTTATCTTGACTGAGCATCTCCTTATTTATTACCTTTCTAACTAGTTTCTTTCAAATATTAAATTAACATTGAGATCCTCTTACCATGGCAAGTAAGTGGCTAACGTGTTTTTCCAAAACTCTGTGGGGAGTTGTAATTGTCTGTGGAGGATTTTCCTAAATGCTGAAATGCTCTCCCTGGTTCCCAATGACTAAGTTCCAATTTGGCTTTACTTTTTATAGCAAGACTGGGAAACCATTTTTTCCCAGAGAAACATCTTATGTTTAACTAATGTTTCTGCAGAACAAAAGGTAAAACAAAGACAGCCTGAAACCGAATGCTCGCAGCATTTAGACCGTATGTCCATTTGTGGTTCAGGCCGAGGGGACAGGTATTTCTTACTCTTAGCAGTAAATTTTAGAGTGAGCGAACTAACCAGGCACCTTCAGCTCTTCTGAGTCAGGGAATCAGGCTGGGAATGTGTCGGTGAGATGAGGCTTAGCCCTGGCCAAAGTCTGGAAAGTCTCGGTCTGATACTGTGAGCTTCTGGGGCTGGGTCCAACGCTGACTTAAAACAGGAAATGTGTGCTCCGATGGCGCTCCGTCAGACCTAGTTGGGTCTGAGACGTGCAGAAATCACAAAACGTACTTGAGGCTTTATAGCTCCAACTGGTAAATTCAACATTAAGCCTCTCTTTCCTGCTTTCTGACCTAATTCTCCCCCATAATTGTGTTTTAATGCTACCAAGTGTATTTTGGCTTTTGGTTAAGTAGAAAAGCAGAAGTCTACGACGTGTGCCATGTCTCTGAATTTGAGACTGCAATGATATCATAACTAAAGGGAGCACCATTAATCACATGGGGCAGGCTAGAAAATCAGGGACGGAGACTTTTTTTTAATAATAAAAGCCAGACTAAAATTGAAGGGGTGAGAGGAAAATGCTGAAAGAAAAAAAAAATCTTAAAGTATACTTTAACACTTGGAAATATTTAAACTGAGCTATTTAAAATTTATTTACATGCATATATATTATATACATGGAAAATATATACACCTATGCAATGTACACATATATAATATATATAAATAATGTATTGCTATTGATATACTTACTACAACTTTGTACTTACTATATACATATTTTCAAAAATTTAAATAAATATTAAGTTTAGAGAAATGTATTTTGCTTGAACTTTAAATGATACTCTTTCTTATTTTTAACAATCCATTTACCATTAGAGGTACTACCTTTAAAACAGTCAACCCTTCCCACTTTGTTGAGTTTAAGGGTGAAATGGAGACTACGTCAAAGAAATTATGCAGAGGCAGTAACAGTGATAAAAGTTGAAAGTAAAATGACATTGATGGTGAATCCCAGACACCTTTCTCCCAAAGAAAGTCTCATGTAAATCATATGATGATTTGTTCTCTCTGTAATTTAAAAGAATGACTTAATAAGGATGTAATGGAGTAGAAAAATTTACTCATGTACGTGAATATATATTATACAGAAAAAGTAATATTACATTCTGTGAATGAGATAAAAAGCCTGAAACTACATGACTTTATATAAAGTAAATCATGATTTTTGTATAATTATCAAAACCTTTAGCTGGTAATAGTTCTGTGAGTCTAAGTCAGAAGAGTGAAATGAATTGAAAACTTAGATCTCAGAGATAACCATCTAGTTCTTCTAATAAAAACGAGCAACTCACTCAAATTTGGAGTATTTGTTTTCTTTTCCAGACAGCTTTGTTTATAGAAAGATAATATCTCAGACTTTCTTCGATATTCAGGCCTCAGAACAGCTGAAGCATCATTACTTCCATGAACATTTAAAATTTCTGGCAGAGACCATTATTATTCTATGGTTCTTAATTAGGTTGGTCAAAGTTGATTGTCTCAACAAATTCAGTACTCAAGTCCAGAACAAAGTTAAAAAAAAAAAGTCAACCATGCCATATTCCAATTATTTCTATCATATAACCTCATTAAAGGAAATGAGATTCATGGCTTCATATTTCACTGAGATGAAACTTAGCTAGTCTTGTTGCCAAGTGGCCATAAAACACGATACATCTTAATACATTTAAAATGCATTCATCCACATTTCCATTTATTTAGCAAGGCACTCTACTAGGGGTTTGTGAGTAGTCTGGCTAGAATAAGCAAAACCATGTCCCATAAAATCACAGATGTTGTGTCTTGAGTGGCTAGAAGAAATGTGAAAGTTACTCTGACAAATGATATAATTCATTACTATTTTACCCTCATTTATTTCCTTAAAGGAGATAAGATGTAACATAGGAATGGGGATGGGAAGGTATACGGTGGAAGGGTGAAGGGAAGTGGGATGAAAGGAATCAAAACGTACGTAACTAGAAGAACTCAGAGATGGAAGGCAATCAAAGTTTTGTTTATTCACTTATCTCTGTTCAGTGTGATAAATCTTTGCTTTAATATTTCTTTTTAATAGCTTGTTTTTTTTATTTTAGATCTGTGGAAACTCATTCAGGAGTTCTTATGTCATTTACCATAAAAGTAGTCTTTCTATATTCATCCACCAAAATTGAAAACTGGTACTCAAACAAATACATGTACACACATGTTCATCGCAGCATTATTCACAATAGTCAAAAGGTGAAAGCAGGCCAATGGCCATCACTGGATAAATGGATAAACAAATGGTGGTATATACACACAATAGAATATTATTCGTCCAGAGAAAGGAATGAAGTACTGATAATGTGCTTCACCATGGACATATATCAAAAATATTATGTTACGTGAAAGAAGCCAAATGCAAAAGGTAACATATGATTTTATTTATATAAAATATCCCAAAGAAATAAACCCATGGGGACAAATGCAGATTGGTGGTTGCCAGGGGGTAGAAAATGGGGCTATGAAGGGGCAATTTCTTAATGGGTATAGGCTTTCCTCTTGGGGTCATGAAAATATTTTGGAACTGGGTAGAGGTGGTGATTGCACAACATTGTAAACGTCCTATATATCACTGGATTGTTCACTTTAAAATGGTTAATTTAAATATTATGTGAATTTCACCTCAATGAAAATTTATTTTATTTTTTTTTAAAGTAGCCCTTCTAGTCAGTAATATGCAAAGTAAATTGGCTTTTCAAAAGTAAAAAAAAAAATATATTGCCACTCATAGAAAAGAAATAATTATAATAAAATTTGAAAAATTTGTAGAGCATTTAATACACATTCCTATGAGCATACTGATTTTCTCATCGCTAGAAGTTATATCTTCAAAAACTTCTGTATTTTCAATAGGATCTGGAGATTTAAAGCCATCCATATATATTTCATATTTTCAGTAAAGTTATTAAACATCATTCTAATACAAGTGACTCCCCTGTATTATAATGTTTTAAATTAATATCTCTAATTTTGTAAAATATTTAATCTGTCTAGTACTCAGTTCCTCTGACTATAAATAGAAGCAGTTAACTTGCCAGTGAATGTGAACCAGGGGCATACAACAGAAATACTCAAGTATACTCTCTGTCCCAAATCTTGTGAGTCAGAAGTGAGGAGACAGTGTCTTGGCAGGCATGTTTTGAAAAATCTCCATCTTCTCACATTTTGATTATTAACTATGAGATCCAATGGCCTCTGCTGTCCCTTACTTTTAATATTTTATATTGAAAGTAACATATTTATGGCCAGATTATGAACCAATACCATTAGTGGACTTTCATACATTTAAACCATAATTACAAATATCTTCTCAATAATACTTTAGGTTATTTTGTTTTACATGATTAGTTACATAAGTTGCTTACCAATTTTAATTCTGCATGTGTAGATAAACTAGCTTTTAACTGTTGGATTTTCATTTCTTCTTTTAGGACTATATATATATATATATATACACACACACGGTATACATATATACATATATATATATGGGATACTTGCAAAGTGTATTAAGAATCTACTGCTTTCAATTATTGCAAAATTTCTATTCTCTACAGATTATTCACTGAAGAATGTGATTACTCATAAAATGACATGAGGTAGTATTTTTTGTGGGTAGCCACAAAAATAGGCAATCAGACAGCCACTTATTGCAACAAACAATTCTTGATGAACTGCATTCTGAAGACTGTAGAAGTCAACCACGGGGACTCAAAAATTACCCCAAACACTAATATTGAACTTGAACCAGAGTGGAAAGGTAATAGATAATATATAAAACTTAAAGACCAAAAACAACTGTAGACTCTGGACCTAATTTGAATCACCCCAAGTACCCTCCCAAAAGGAATCATATAGTCATCAAGGAGGAAAAATAACAACATACACAACTCAAACATGAAGATATTTGATATTCCTGATTCAAAATATTTTCTCATATTCCTAAAAGCCTGTTAGGTGCTATGGAATATAGTGGAATGTAGTGTACAGTTTTCTTCTGTTTCATGTTTGTTTGCGGGGGGAAGGGAGGATTTTCCTGTCTTGAGAGAAGCTCATATATCAGTTCTGACCTTTTTTATACAATTTCCTGAAAGGATAATGTCAGGGGCAGGGAAGTTGCATACTTTGTTTCTCATTTGTTTTTGCTGGAGAACTAACTTTGCCCTCTTTCTCTATATGGCCACATTACTACAGGATATCACCGTTTCTCCTTATATATGAATCTTCTCTAGAAGCAATACTTCTCCAAAACTACAACCTATGGTCCCACGTACTTTTAAGCCCCTTCCTCAAGCCATTCAGACCATATTAAGTGGAGAAATTGAAACGTGTATGATTTCTTTGAAACATGTATATAATTTGACAGCTGTTCAATGATAACTCAACAAGAATCCAAATAATTTATGTTTCATGCCTCTAGGAAAGACAAAGCTTAGAAATTTATTTTAATTTTGTGTGTGTGTGTGTGTTCTCTGAAATATTTAATATTGACCTTAAGCTTAATTCATCTGCCAAAAAATAACTTGGCAATTATTAGGGATTTCCAACATAGCTAGTTAGCTGTGCTGGTAAAGAAATACTTATTTAAACATGTTTATGAGGGAAAAGTTTTCATCATTGCTGTTATAGAAAATATAGTTATATGAAATATCTGATGTACTCTAGGTTCAAGAGAATTAATTTAAAAACTATTTAATATCATATCAAATATTATATTGAAAAGGACTTTCAAAATGTAAAGCTCAAAAAAAATTAGGCACTGTATTTATCAGTTAATTATTAATTAATTATTAATCAACCAGAACCAAGATAGATATTTATCAGTGTTCCTTACTCCAAGGGCAATGCTTTTCTCTTACAATATGCTAGTGTATTTTATAATATATATATTTTATTTGTTGAAGACCATTACAGTAAGTTATTGTTATCAACATTATTATCACATTTAGGCATTTTTTATGGATGCTTGTTTTTAAAAGTTGAAAAAGGAGTTAGAGAAAGAATGGGAGGATTCCACATCGATTTATTTCTAAGAACCATGTATGAGTTCAGCAAGGAAGCTAATATGACAGAGTAAAAACACATTGCCTTTGAAGTTTTACTCTAATACTTATTGCTTGTATGACCTTGCTTAAGTTACCTGTGAGCAGGTAACTTAATCCCACTAAGCCTCAGTATTCTCATTTGTAAATTGGATGACTAGGACTGTGAGGTTGAATGAGGTTAATGCATAGTCATGTACATAGAAGGCACTTAGTACTTGTTATTTTCTGATCCTCCCATATTGCCCCACAGCAAACACCAACTGTTATATAACAGAACAGTAGAATATACAACATATAATTCTTTTAAGTTATATTTATATTTATTTTTTAATATCTATCATCTGCATAGTACTTTACTAAATGTATGAGAAATTGTATAAATTTTGATATTTGATTCTTTCATGAAATGATCATGAACTCTAATGAAAAGACAAGATACACAAAACATTTCCTCATACAAATGAGTGTAAAATAGTAAAAAAAAAAAAAAGGGTTATGAAAGACTTTAAATTCAATATATTAAGATTTATGCTTACAAAAATATATGAAGCCGATTATAATAATATCTTTCTTTTTTTTTAAACAAGGACAAGCAAAGAGTGTTACGGCTAATTTTTAAATGAATGATAAAGACAATGTCCTTCCTCCCAGATGACACAGACAGGATTTCCTGAAAAATGGGACTATGTTAAGACTTTTAACCTCTTTTATATTTTGTACTGCTTTGGAGGGAGATTGGCGAAGAGTTCCTTGGATTACAATCAGCAGTGGGGCTAGTTGCTTCTCCACCTTCAATGTTGGCGTGGAGATGCTAGAACAGTCATTAAGCATCAGCATTTTGACTTTCGCCCATCATCACAACCAGCCACCCCTTGGGCACCAAAATAGGTTTCCCTTGTCACACTAACTGGCCATGTTGTAACACTAAATAAAACACTATAGTGTCATAGTGGCGCTCTCTGAAATGCCATCAGCCGCTCAACTCCTTCTTTGGAATTAATAAAAATTGACACTTGTTACTGGCTATTAGAAACAAAAAATAAAGACAATGTTCTATATTTTCTGTCTTCTCTTGCATGGGAAGCTCCATAAGTACAGAGATCTTTGTCTCTTTGTTTACTGATCTATCCCATGCACATAGACCAGAGCCAAGCAGATGCTCAATAAATGTTATTTTTAAACAAATATTGAATGAATTCAAAGGATAATGATTCCCATGGCATAATCAACGAGAATATTGTGAGTGAGCTGAAACATAAAAATAATCCTGACAGATGGGTAGGTTTGGATAAGTAGTGGGATAGGAGGATGGTCTCCACTCAGTCCTTCTGAGTGGAAGGACTGGCTTAGGTATTACTGAGTACTTTTTATTATTCAGATAGACATCTGATATATTATACAAACTAGCAGGGAAGACAGGCATTAACCATGACAAAAGCTGCCAAGAAGCCAATTAAGGAAGGAGAATAGCCAACTGGCTTTAGCAAAAAGATTCCTTATAACTTTAAGATTACTTTCAGTAAAGTGCTGAAGATGGAGGCCAGATTGCAGATCAGTTATGAAAGGGGGATAAAACAGAGCCAGTGGGTCTTTCAAAATGTTTGGTAGTGAAGAAATTATGTATATGCCAGTAGTTAAGCTCAAGTAATTTTTAAAAATATTGTCTATAAAATAAGAGAAGCTTGAGCATGTTTAAAGAGTAATAAGAAAGACAGAGAGGTTGAAGATATCAAGTGAATCAAGGGTAATTGCTTATATAAGTTTCCTCAAAATTAAGGAAGGTATCTAATTCCAATCAAAAAGGAGTAAACTTGTACAGGAGTACATACTGTGGTAAGCAAATAAGCTACATATTTTTTTGTTTTTTAAAGTTTTATCACAAAAATGTTCAAATATTCAGAAAGGACATAAGAATTGTATAATACACACCCATATTCTCATCACTTTGATTCTGTGATTAACATTTGGTGATATTAATCATGTATTTATCCATATTTCCATCCTATTCATGTACATATCTGTCTTATTTTTGACATATTTCAAAGTTGTAAATGTCAGTACATGTCACTGCTAAATCTTTCAAAGTGTGTATCATTAACTATCGTTCAATATTTCTAAAACGTTTTTGTGATAAAATATACAAATGTGAAAAGCACAAATATTGATTGTTCCATTGATTGAATATGTTTGGAAAATGCATTTACCTAGGTGAGCCAAACATCTGGCAAGGTATAAAATATTTCCATCACCTCCCCAAAATTCTCTTATGTTGCTTTTCCTTGCCCTCATCCCACTGTTCTGGTTCTTTTTAACCACAGATCAGTTTTCCCTGTTCTAGAACCTGATATGAATGGAATGATGCAGTATGTATGTACTCTTTTGCATACTTTTTGTTTTGAGTTTCACCCATGTTGTTGCAGATATCTGCAATTTGTGCTGTTTTATTACTAAATAGCAATCCATTTGTACGAATATAACACAACTTTCTTATTTATTTTCCTCTTGATGGATACCTGAGCTTCAGACAGTTTTATAAAACATATAAAACATATGAAAATTCTTGAACAAGTCTCCTTATGAACATATGCTTTCTTTTTCTTGGGTAAATACCTAGGAATGGAATTTCTGAGCTTGCGGAATATATATGTTTAAATTTTGAGTAACTGACAGAGCTTTTTTCAAATATGGTAATAGCATTGAAGAATTTTTCCCATAATTATATGAGATTTCTAGATTATTTTATATTTAATTTCAGTAATTCTGATTGATATATATCTTACTGCTATTTTATTTTGCATTTTCCTGATGATCTCCAAAGCATCTGTTCAAATATTTTGTCTATTTTTACTGGGTTGTTTGTCTTTTTGGTATTGAATCCTAGGAGTTCTTTATATACCCAAGAAACCAGTCATTTTTTTTTTAAATATATGTTTTGTGAATAGCTTATCCCAACCTACACCTTACTTATTAATTTTCTTTTTTAAAGAAATCACTTTATTGAGGTATGATTGACATCAAAAAATCTGTATGTATACAACTTGCTGAGTTTGGATATAATTATATATCCATGAAACCATCACCACAATCTTTGCCATAAACATATCCATCACCTCAAAAAATTTTCTCTCATTTTCTTTATGTGTGTGTGTGTGTGTGTGTGTGTGTGTGTGTGTGTGTGTATATATATATATATATATATATATATATATATATATGGTGTGTGTGTGTGTGACAAGAATACTTAACACTTAACACAAGAACACCTAATACAAAACAGTGGTATTAACTATAGGCACAATGCTGTACAGTAGATATTTAGGACATATTCATCTTATATAACTGAAACATTGTACCCTTTGACTAATATCTCCCTATCTCCCCCTTCCCTCAGCCCCTGGCAACTACCATTCTACTCTCTACTTCTGTGAGGTTGACTGTTTTATATTCTTCGTGTAAGTGATATCATATAGTATTTGTCCTTCTGTGACTGGCTTATTTCACTTAGCATACTGTCCTCCAGGTATATTCATGTTGCTGCAAATGGCAGGATTTCCTTCTGAATAATATCCTATTGTATGTATATACCACCTTTTCTTTATCCACTCATTCACTGATGGACATTTATACTGTTTCCATATCTTGGCTATTGTTTAAAAAAAAAAAGCTTCAATAAATATGGGAGTGCAGCTATCTCTTTAAAATACTGATTTCAATTTCTTTGAATATATACCCAGAAGTGGGATTGCTGGATCATTCAATTTTTAAATTTCTGAGGAACCTCCATACTGTTTTCTATAGTGGCTACGTCAGTTTATATTCCCAAATTTCTGTGTAATTTTTTCTTCTTATAGCATTCTTTTCCAAAGGTATTGTCTATAATAATTCATTATAGTGTTTGTAATAAAAAAGTAGTTATATATCCCTTTCCCTAATTTTGATTAAGAATTGTGGCCATATATTTACACTGATCAAATGTGTGAATGGACACAACTCAGTCTTAGTTTATACAACTTTGTATAACAAAATTTATTCAACAAAATAAAAGTCTATCATGTTCCTATATCTGGATGTTTAAATTTATTTTTTTCTTCCCATTTGCCTGATTTTGTATCACATGGACACAATTCAACTTAAGAAAGTACACAGAACATGGCATGGCTGTTATAATAATGAATTTTCAATTGAAATATAAATCTTGTATTCTGCTTCTCTAAGAGTTCTTGGGAGTTTTCACAATATAAATCATTAACAAGAATGAAACTGGTTGCAACTGGCATTTATCTCTAAGAATCAATTGGCAAAATGAATTTTATTGTTAAAGCTACAAAGAAAGTCAGAACAGGACATCAAATTTCTGACTGCTTGAATGAAATCCTTTAGGTCTAGTATCTATATTAGCAAGACAATTACAGCAAAATTTTTATGCTTAAAGACATTTCTGCTTTCTCCAGTTGCCTGAGTTGAGTCATTACCTCTGAGAGAATCCATTTGGTGGCAAGGGAGAGATTGGTTATGTTCACTATGTGCTTTGTGTGAAAGCCAAAGTATATTTTTCTTTTCAGTGTAGCAGTTATAGGATCAATTTCTGCTGTATTGGTACCATAGAACGTATTTGCAGTATGTCTAGTGTTAGTAGACCAAATCTGCCTCTAGGCTTCTGTTTGCTTTCCTGAGAAACAATAGTTAGGTAGTGATGGAATCCCATCTGTACAAATCTTTCAACAAGTCTCAAAATGACATTAAAAGAAGTAAAGAGTGACATAATTTTATCTCTGGATGTAATAAAATAACAAGAATTTAGGGCAACAAATGAGGATCTAGGCCAGCTAAGCTTAGGTAAACCTTGATTAGATTGTGGCCAAACATTGAGTGGTAATATCTGGAAAATTATTTCATAAGACTGTGGATGACAGGAATCAAGTATGCAAAAATCTGTGATATTTCAGATTTTAGATTCTCTTAGGATTGAAAAAACACTCTCCTCTAGAAAATACAACTCCAAACCCTATAACTAATTTAGAAGACAGGACAAAAGATACTGTTTTAATGAAATGTCTAGTGTTTGTTTATGGAGTTATCAACAACTGTGATGTAATAAAATCGTATTCAAGTAGTACCCTGGTTGTAATAAGAGTACAAATTAGAACATATTATTATCAAACACTTCCTTGAAGTATGTTTGTACAGTGCATATATAAACAGATATATCAACCACAGAATAGGTCTGAGGAGTGTATTTATTACCTAATAATCAGAAATCCCCAGATTTTTCCCTCCCATAATTATTGGCTATTACTACGCTAAAATCATCGCTTTACTGACAAGATGGTGTTTGAAATCCTCATTCAGAGTTAATTTTTGAGTTAATATGTAGTCTTAGAATGGAAAGTATCAAACTATAGAATTTCGGGAATGAAAAGCTATAATGCTCACATTTCTTTCCTGTTAGTTTTTCATTTATTTCCTATTGTTCTGACATGTATGGATTGATATATCAGATTGTCTCATACATCCTTGAAAAAAGTCAGTTTATGTATAAAATTTTGAGCAATATTTAATAAATTTGATTTAATTAATAAATATAGAAAGCTGCATTTCATAATTGCAAAATAAGCATTATTTTCAAATGCACATAAAACATTTACCAAAATGACTATTATTTTTTCCATAAAGCAAGTCTTAACAAATTTTAAAGACCTAATATCCTATAGAGTATGTCTTCTAACCATTGTTAGATTAATCTAGAACATACTCAATATTAGAAACGAACAGATCCAGAAATATTTGGAAATTAAACAATACAATTCTTAATAACCAATGGGCCCAATTACAAAGAAAATTAGAAAATACTTGGAACTGAGTGCTTATGAAAATATGATATATTATAACTTGTAGAATGCAGCTAACTCTACTTAGAGGAAAAACTTTTGCCTCAAGTGCATATACTAGAAAAGAATAAAAGCTGAGAAATAACTTACCAAAAGGAATATAAGAAGAAATAGAAAATTTGAACAGCTTTATAATTATTAAAGAAGTTAAATCTATAATTAAAAAAAAATTTTCCCCAAAGAAATTTCCAAACCCTACTGGTAAATCCTTTCTTAAAACAAGGAAAAAATAGCACTTATCTTATACAAACTCTTCCAAAAATATATGCATTTAAAAAATGTTTCTCAGCCCTTTTTATAAGGCTAGCATAATCTTGATATCAAAACTTAAAAAAGCACTCCAAGAAGAGAAAATTAAGGCCAACCTCTATTTTGAACATACATGAAAAATCTAAACAAAATAATAGCAAACAAAATACAGTGTTATATTAGAAAAATAATACATTATGCTGGGGGGGATTATTACAGAAATAAAAGATTGATTTAACTTTTGAAAGTTAATCAATCACTGTAATTCAACAGTTTAAAAGAAAAATCATATAATCATCTCAATAGTTACAGAAAATTACTTACACCTATTCAAATACCTAGCAAAAATCCAGTAAAAGATGTGCAAAATTTCTACACAGAAAACCATAAACACTATTGAGACAAATTAAAGAAGATCTAGATAAATGGAGAACATTCCCATATTCATGAATATGGATACTCAATAATATAAGGATATATTGTCTCCTTAAATTTATTTATGACTTCATTTCAATCCCATTTAAAATCCCAACAGGACTGAAAAGATCTAGGCCAGGATTCTACAGACTATAGCTTGTGGGCCAAATTTGGGCCTACTGCCTAGTTTATAAATAAATTTTTATTGGAACACAGCCACACCCATCCTTTTACATATTGTCTATGGCTGCTTTTGAGTTACAACAGCAGAGTTGAGTAGTTATGATGGATACTATGTGTCCTCCAAAGTGGGAAATGTTTACTGTCTGTCCCTTTATGGAAAACCTTGGCCAAGTCTTGGTCTAGACAAACTTAAAGTAGAAGAACAAATGTGGGGGCTAATACTACTGAATATCAACACATTATAAAGTAGTTAAATAGTTAACTACGTTTATTATAAGAGTATTTTAACATTATGTGATAGACAAACACAGACAAATAAACCAACATAACAGATTATAGAGTTCAGAAACAGATCCACACTTAAATGGACATTTGATTTAAGACCAGAGTAGTGAGAAAAGCATTATGTTTTCAATGAAGGTGCAAAGTCAACTCTATAGCCTATGGAAAAAAATTAATCCTGATCCTTATCTTACGCACAGGGGAACTATAGATCTAAATATAAAATATCAAACAATATAGTTGGTAGTTGAAATCATAGAAGAATATCTTTATAATAGCCTTATTAGGGCACAAAAATACTACCAACAAGGGAAAATTTTTATTAATTGTATGACATTAAAATTAGAAATTTCTCTTCACCCCAAACACCATTAAAAGATGAAATGCATAGCCACAGTGAAAGAAAATTTTTTTATATACAAAATAAACCAAGGAAACAGAATATATAAGGAATCCCTGAACACACATCGGACTTCCGGTTTCAACTCTGACCTGTAAAGAGCTTGTAAATTATCACTCCCATCCTTACAAGAAAAAGCCGGACAATCAGACAACCAACAACTTTTGTTTGACCCATCAGAGAACTGAGGTTTCAGGAAAAACCACCATCACAATCTGGAGGGACAGGCAAATCCAGAAAGTCAAGGTCAAGATCGGATTACCTAGAGTAGCAGCCACAGGAGCCATACATTGGTAAGAGCGCTTAATGGTAAATTTGGTGAATTGCTGGAGGTTGAAAGTGGGCTAGCATGAAAGCCAGAAACTCCTGGGGACCTCCACCCGTTGGTAGGTTTTACCTCCAGGAAACCCACCAGGTTCTCATTGTGAACATCTGGGGGGAAAAAAAAAACCCTTCTTGGTTCTGGAAGAGAGAGGGAAAGAGTAATCACTTTGAAACACTCTTAGAGCCTTCTCCATAACAAAAGTCTATGCTAAAGGGAAAAGTATTTTTCTAAGCCTTATCCTATCTGGGGGAAGGGAATTCCTTCCAATCCATCTCCCCCTAGCACTCTTGCTTCTCCAAAGGGGAAGGGGAGCAACAAAATGTAGTCACAGGCGTTAGGGCTTAGAAGAAATAGATTGAGAGTGCTGCAACCAGAGAAGGGAGTTGGGGAACAGGGAGAAAAAAAATGTGTCACTGGAGATAGAATTTGTGAACATCATGGCCCTGAGACACAGGTCCACGAAAAAGATTAAGATTTAATTAGAAGATTACAGAATGTTCCACTCACACCTCGCCATTTATAGACTACTTTTTCACATTTATAGAATACTCCATCCAACAATAGCAGGACACATTCTCTTCTCAAGCTCATATGGAACATTCACTCATATAGACCATAAAACGCACCTTAACACATTTAAAAGACTAGAAATCATACAAATTATGTTCTCTGACCACAATGGAATTAAACTAGAAATAAATAACAAAAAAATAGCTGAAAAAATCCTAAATATTTGGAAATTAAACAACATACAGTACTTCTAAATAACCCCTGTGTCAAAGGAGTCTCAAGAGAAACTAAAGAATCCTCATAAGAGATAGAAAGCAAAGACAAGTTGAATTTAGTAAAGTGGGGGAAAAGTCTTGCACAGGCGGTTCACAAGAAAGGATTTTCAAATAGCTGATAAATATGTGAAAAATTGCTCAACATAGTCATCAGAAAAATGCAAATTAAAATGATAAAATTTTAAAAATGACAGCTGTAGATGGTGAGAAGGACAGAAGTCAGCTGGAATGCTGATGAGAGTATAAACTGGTATGATAACTTTGGAAAACTGTTTGGCAGTATCTGAACATGTGCATATGCTATGATCCAAGACTTTCTCCTCAAGGAATATACCAAGCAGTAATGTGCCAAAACGTTTTTTTAAGTACAAGAATTTTCACAGAATGATTCATAATACCCAAACCAGAACATAATCTAAATAGTCCTCGGTAGTAGAAGGCATAACTGAATTGTGGCACAATAATACAATGGACACAATTGGCATAGAAAATAACCAAACATGCTACATGCAACAACATGAATGAATCTCAAATCAAAAACCTGAATGAAAGACTCAACCAGAAGCGATCCAAATGGTATGATTCCTTTCATATAAAATTCAAAAAGAGGCAAAAATAATTATTGATATTAGAAGGCAGAATAGTGGTTACCTGTGGGGAGGTAGGATAGAGTGATAAGGCGGGTGATGCCCAGAGGGTATTTCTAATATGCTGGTGATATTTCATTTCTTGACTTTGTTTGTTACATGATCTGTTCTTTTTGGGACAATTCATCAACCTATACACTTTGATTTTATGTATTTTCCACAAGCTGCTTCACTTCGATAAAAAGGATTTATTTTTAAAATTGAAGATAAAATACCAAATTTCATGGTGTGGAATACTGCCCTTATTGTTCCAGCACTTATGGCTCCATACCACCTAAGTACTCTTATTCTCTGCATCTAAGACATTAATATAGTCTTAAGATATTTAAAGAGCTGTTTCAGCAGACTCTTGCTTTCTGTAGGAAAATATAAAGTTGTTCATTTTGCAAGTTTGACTTACATTTCAAGAAGTTATGTGATTTCCTGTTTGATAGATGAAAGGTCCTTGTTTAAATAATAAATGACCGCTCTGTGTCCTCTACAGTATTAGAAAAACATCCTTCTGTAAAATTCTTTTTAAGTTTTCAGTTTCTTTTCAGGGTTATTGATATTCTATCCAATGTCAGAGAAGTGGGCTGAAATACCTGTGGTTGGATTCCTGTAAGCTCAGGGCCAGGGTCCTCAGTGTTGCTAGCTTAACTGCTTTATGTTTCTTCTTACAGGTGTACCTAATTCACCTTAATGCATTAATAGAGCTTGATTATTCTTTAGCTTTAAGATGACACTTTTTTGTCCATACAGCAAATAAGAAAGTATAGAATTTTAAGTCAGATTGCAATTCGATAAATGTACCTGGTCTTTGATGATTAGACTATTAAAGATGCAAGGGTAACTAATTTAACTAAAGGATTTTCTTTAGGTAGCCACACAGCAAATTGCATTCTTGTATTAATATAGAATCACTAGAATTCTAATTCAAATAGTTAATTCTCCCCAAAATATTTTTCATTATTTTGGGGACAAAGTGATCCACAATTTCTTTTTTTCTTTTTTTTTTTTTTTTAATTCTGGACAAATTTTATGTTTGAGTCTACAAAATTGCATGAAGACTAAACTCGAGAGACTTCCTATCATTCTAAAATTCCTCACAAATCATTTTTAGGACACTTTCTTATAAATATCACCCTTGAAAGCACATACAATTCCATTTGTTCCACATTTTATGATCTTAACCTACATAGGGCTGAACTCAGTTATTCATGGAATATCAAATATGATAGGAAGACAAACCTGAGAGAAACATTTACAATACAATAGCATAACTTGCTAAATTCCTCATCACCATTCTCTGAAAAAAACTTCTCAAGCCTTTCTCCTTTTTATTTTAACAATGGATTGAGGAAAATGTGCGATTTTCTCTTGACCTGAAAATATTTCAATGCACGGTGATCTTGCCCGACGGATTTAGTATTTTCTGCATAACTGATACAGGAACTCCTATACGGCTCTCTTCCATCCTATTGTAAAGGTCAGAAAAAAGCAGCAAGCTGGGAGGGAAATAGCTTATTGCCAGAGTAGTAATGTCTGAAGGCTTTCAAAGTATGTTGGCTTTCCCCTCCTTCCAACTGTTTGTCTCCATTTTCTTCTTACAGCTCACAAAACATAGGGGTTTTGTTGTTGTTAACACAGCTGTTCTTTGTAGGTTTTTTTTTTTTTTCCTTCTCCAGATTAAAGTCCTATCTCTCCTTAGTTTGATTCTCTATGCAGTATTTGACTTGCTCAGTTCCTGCCTGATTGCATCAATGAGCTCTGCTTTTAGCTTAGTTAATTCTTTTCTCATTTCATCTAAAATGTCCTGCTTCAGCCTGTCATAGTACAGTCCCTCCGCCTGGACTCCGTTGGCACTGGGCTGTGACGAGGGTGCAGATTTTGGTCTGTGTAATGAATCATAGAACCTGTTGTCAAAACAATCTGATTTTTCCTTGGAGAATCCCATCTGGAACAACAGACTTGCTGCCATTCATTGTATTTGTTCTTTCCCAAGGTTTTCTTGTCGGTTCAGGTGTACTTGTTGAAGAGGCCTTAGAAGTTACCGGCTCTGAATTTTCATTTTGTCCTCTTTTTGTTCTGTTTCTATTGTTGATCCCTTTTCAGCAATTCTTCTCCTCCTGGCCAGCAGGGCACTCACTCCTTCCATTAAACCACTACCCCTCTAAAGGAAGGGGTCCATTTCCACGACCCATATCTGTTTTAGATGAGGCCGAATTCACACCAGTGGTGTTCCCTCCGCTTGGGAAGGAGGCATCCTCCATCCTTGACACTTTCCTAAGTTTTGCTCCAGCAATTGCAGCTGCAAGTCCAGTTAAAGGGCGATTGTCTTCAGACATGGATCCCGAAAAAAATCCAGATGCAGGGAGGGGAGGAGGTGATGAGGGAGAAGGGGGTACTTGATTAGGAAGAGGTGATGGAGGAGGCGGAGGCGGGGGCCCTGAGGACGGAAGTGGAGGGAGTGGAGGAGGTCCTGGGAGAGGAGGGAGTGCTGCTGATGCCTGGGCAGGACCTGGCGGAGGTGGAGGCGGGAGTGGAGGTGCAGGTGGTCCCAAGACAGTGCCCTGTTGGGCTGGAGTCTCGGCCAGCTGAGAGACTGCCTGCAAGCCTGGCTCAGAAGAAGAGGCTCCCAGCACAGAGTTTAGAGGAACCTCCACAGAGGCAGGGGCAGCTGCAGAGGGAGAAGGGAGAACACTAGGCTTGGATGAGGGAGTTGAGGCAATAGGGGTGCTTGGAGGAGAAGCTCTCATCCACAGTGTGAGAGTGGTGCGAGGGAAGGTGGCGGCGGGCTGGTAGAGACACTGGACATGTGAGAGTCGAGCAGCCCGCTGGGTGCCGCTGGTGATGGAGGCATCTGGGGCACAGAAGAAGAAACACAACCGGGGAGGACAGGCCTTGGACCAGTAGCTCTGCCTGGGGGAGAGAGGAGACAGAGGGAGGGGAGAGAAATTGGAAGTAGACCAGGCACAGAGCTTCATAGCTGGAGGTTGAAGAGAGGGTGTGTTCACAGGAGAAGAAGGTCAAGAGTTTTTGTTCAGAGGACGAGGAACTGTAGCATAATGGGGAAGAACAGGGTGGAAGGCTGAACCTAGAGATGTTGCAAAACGTGTCTCGGAGCGTCGAAGTGGTGGTGTAGTGGGTGTGGAAGTAGGTGGCAAAGCGGTCACTACAGCATAATCAGGAGTGGCCTCTGACACTGGAGCTGAGATGACTTTAGCATATGATGGAGGAGGTGCTGAAGCAGGCTGGCAACTGGTACACTCAGGAAGTGGAGCATTATACAGGGAGCTGTCGGAGGATGGAACGGCATTTGACATTCTTCGCTCTCGCTCGCATTCCGGTGGCTCCCTTTCTAGCTGCTCTTGCCGCTGTCTTTCTTGCCTTTCCTGGTCCAGCCTCTCCCGCTCTTGTCTCTTCCGCTCCAGGCGATTCTGACGTTCCCTTTCTTGTCTCTCTCTCTCTCCAGCTGCTCCTGTTCTAGTCTCTCCCTCTTCAGCCTTTCCCTTTCTAACCTCTCCCTCTCCAATCTCTCCCTTTCCATTCTTTCTCTCTCCAGCCTTTCCCTCTCCAGCTCCTTTTGTTGTTGCTGTTCTTGTTGTTGCCTTCTTTGAATTTCCGATTCTTCTTGTGATGGGCCATTCTGAACTTGGGCAGGTAATTGTGAATTTTGTCTAGGCAATGTTGGCCCTGTTTCCTGTGAATTCAACACTTCTAAGGCATGCATCATGGCACTTGCGAAGACATTGGCATCTTCTTTGCTGCCAAAGTTGAGACCATACACCTGTCTAGCATCCCACCATTGGTGGAAGGTCTGTGTAGCTTGATTGTACTTCAACCCTTTAGGAATGGCACAATTTATCACTACCTGATGGTCCTGAATCTTCCTGCCCACCACTCTGAATGTGTTGTTGCCTGTATGATGATATATATGAACTCTGCTGAACCTGGTTGAACCACCAGCTGGCATCCACTTTTTATTGGCATCATCATAGACCATCAAAGCAGTTCTTGCCTGACAGATACTCTGTTCACTTATTATTTTAAATGTATCATGCCACTCCTTTCTGGTCTGCAGAGTTTCTGCTGAAAAATCAGCTGATAACCTTATGGGAGTTCCCTTGTATGTTATTTGTTGCTTTTCTCTTGCTGCTTTTAATATTTTCTCTTTATCTTTAATTTTTGTCATTTTGATTACAATGTGTCATGGTGTATTCCTCTGTGGGTTTATCCTGTATGGAACTCTCCATGCTTCCTGGACTTGGATGATTGTTTCCTTTCCCAGGTTAGGGAAGTTTTCAGTTATTATCTCTTCAAATATGTTCTCAGGCCATTTCTCTCTCTCTCTTCTCCTTCTGGGACCCCTATAATGTGAATGTTATTGTGCTTAATGTTGTTCCAGAGGTCTCTTACAATGTCCTCATTTCTTTTCATTCTTTTTTCTTTTTTCTGCTCCACAGTAGTGATTTCTCCTACTCTGTCTTCCAGCTCACTGATCCATTCTGCTTCATTTACTCTACTATTGATTCCTTCCAGTGTGTTTTTCACTTCAGTTATTGTATTGTTCAACTCTGTTTGGTTGTTCTTTATATTTTCTAACTCTGTTAAAAAATCCTTCTAACTTATCCATTTTTCTCCCGAGTCCTTGGATCACCTTTACAATCGTTACTCTGAACTCTTTCTCAGGTAGATTGCCTATCTCCACATCACTTGGTTCTCCTGGAGTTTTATCTTGTTCCTTCATCTGAAACACATTCCTCTGCCACCTCATTTTGGGTTAATTACGTTTCTCAACTTTGGAGGAGTAGCCTTCTGTAGGAGACATCCTATGGGTCCTAGCAGTGCACTCACTCAAGGGCCAGGGGCCAGCGGTCCCAAGGTAGTGACTGGCCTGCATTTGCAGACTACAGGCTGCTGGATCGTAGTTTTAATCCTTCTGATTTCTGCCGCCTGGTGGGTGAGGCTGGTCTAGAAGCTTGTGTAGGCTTCCTGGCAGGAAGGGCTGATGCCTGCCCACTGGTGGGTGGAGCTGGGTCCTGGCCCTCTGGTAGGCAGGGCTGTGTGATCATGAAGTCTTTAGGCAACCTGTCTGCTAATGAGTGGGGCTGTGTTCCCACCTGTTGTTTGGCCTGAGGCACCCGACACTGAAGCCTACAGGCTGTTGGGTGGGGGCAGGTTTTTGTGCTAATGACCCAAGCAGGATGTCTGCCTCAAGGAGAGTTCATGCAGATGAATAATTCCCAGTATATCTGCCACCAGCTTTTATGGCCCCAGCATGAGCCACAGCCACCCCCGCCTCACCAGGAGACCCTCCAAGACCAGCAGGTAGGTCTGGCCCAGACTCCTATGAAGTTATTGCTTTTGCCCTTGGTCCCAGTGTACGTGAGATTTTGTGCAATCCCTTTAAGAGTTAAGTCTCTGTTTCCCCCTTTCCTGTGGAGCTCCTGCAATTAAGCCCCACTGGCCTTCAAATCCAAATGCTCTGGGGGGGGCACCTCTTCCGGATGCCAGACCCCCAGGCTGGGAAGCCTGATGTGGGCCTCAGAAATCTAACTCTTATGGGAGAGTCTCTGCAAGGTCACCCAAGGGGTGGGGGGGTAAGGATTTGATTATATTTCGAGTGCACCCGTCCTACCATCTCTTTGTGCTTTCTTCTTTATGCCTTTAGATGTAGAAGATCTTTTTTCTGTAGGTTCCAGTCTTTTTTATCGATGGTTATTCAGATGTTAGTTGTGATTTTGGTGTGTTCATGAGAGGAGGTAAGCTCAAGGTCCTTCCACTCCATGATCTTGAAAGACTCCCCAGGATTTCTTTTTTATTATTGATATTTTGTCCTATTTTAGTTAACTAATAGCTGTCAAGCCCATTTTTAAAATATTTAAAGAAAATAAGTTATGTGCATTGAATGTATTAATTCATCAAGATATTTTATTCCTCTAGAAAAAAATTAGTTAATAAAAAATAATATGAAAAGCACCAGTTTTATATCTTGTGTTTTGAAACTAAAATGAGAAGTGGGAGCTATATTTTATGGTTGGGGGCTATGGAAAGCCTTCTCACTCTAATATAGCTTTTGGGTATCAGAATATATATGGCTATTGTTAACAAAAAATGAATTATTGCAGTCTCTTGGGCTGTACACTGTGTATCGTAAAGTGTTAATTGTATCAGTCTTTGCCAGGTTCCTACCATTCAATCAGTCCCAAGCATTAGATACTTCACATATTGGTGAGCCAAGCACTAACTCATTATATAATGGTTCACACTAGCTTTTGCTTTTCTTTTTTCTTTTTCCATTTCTCAAATATTTATCTTCCCCTTTTCCTTTCAAATTAAAACTAAGCCTGTATGACTCCTGTAAGATGGAGAAAGAGGCACTATTGAGTAATGGGAAAATGAATAAACTTGGAATTTGGCAGCTTGTCTTCTAGTCCTGGCATTAGCCTTCAACATTTTTTGGGCACCTCAGTCTGAGTCTCAGTTTCCTCATTCGTAAAATGTGGGTAATAACTCTTATTCCACTTACCTCACTAGTTGTTGTGAACGACTGAGGTAAATGTGAAAGCTCTGTGAAAACCTATTACATAAATGGAAGGTGTTATTTTTACTACTACTACTTTTATAGATTTCTTGGGTCTAGATTTCTAACATGGTGTCCCTGTGCCTGATTCAGTCATGTCACTCACATTGAATTTATTTTTTAATGGACCTGGAAACTTCAAGAATCTATCCAATGTTGTAACCTGTAGGGATGATTTATTTAAAACTTTTGAAAGCTTATTTGGGTGAAAGTGGTTTGCAAAGACTACGCAATTTCCTGTTTTAAATAGTTGTAGAATTAAAGAGGAAAAAAAAAAAAGCAGGGGGAGGTATCTTTTATGAAATCTGAATCACTGGCAATCTCTGTGGATTTAAGTGTATCAGCCTAGAGCAGAGGGGCTATCCCTTGTAAATGTGTTACCAGGGGGCACCCAAGGCCATTTGCTAAAAGATATTGGCTTTAGTTCAGTTACTTCTAAGTAACTTGCAGATCATTTTCCCCATGACATTACAGTTTTGCTCTCCTTGGTAGTCAGCACCAGTCTCCAGGCTCTCCTTTTTCCAAACTGTAGTAGCGCTCCCCACCCTTCTTTGCTTGCCTCTAAATGCCAAAGCTCTGAAGTTTCCGAAAAGCAGACTCAGCCTGGTCCTTTGTCTGGTGGCTGCTTTTGAGTATCTCAAACCATTTGTTCCATTTATTGGACTTGGATACACAGGATTAAACAAATTTATGGAAAGGCTCCTAGAGTTTTGAAATGGGCTGACTCATGTGACCTAGGTCACAATGACCTTTCGGAGTCCCCAGAACTTTCTCGACATACCCTCAGACCTCTCTGACCATTTGCCAGCAGCATTATCAGAGAAGTAGCAGTCCATAGTTCCCAGCAGACTGGTGCAGCCCCAAACCACAGCTCAGAAAGACAGCCTGAATGATAGCAGAAGCACCCTGACTCCCATGTGGCTTTGTGTGACAAGAAAAATAGTTTGGTCCAGTCATTCTACTTAAGAATTTCCTAATCTTGTCAAGGGGATTTAAACTGTGAAATGGAAAACACTGGCCACTTTTCTCCATTAATTACAAGTTAAGGATTTATTATTATGCTAGATTTCATACACTTCTAAATTATATTTTCAGTGCCTACATCAGCTGATTCCTAATTGTGTTTCAGAGAAAAGTGCTGAAAATGGCATATGGAATATTGTCAATAAGGAGAAAGGAGGGGTTGGGAACAATTGCCTAGAGCATCACTAGTAACATATTGGGCGTGATTTTCCCTCTCCCCCTCAGGAGGGTGTGATAATCTACTCAGCCAACAGAGAAATAGTTTAATAATACTGCAGCCAGGGATCTCTGAGAAATGCTTTCAATTCCCCACATTGGTCTTAGCAACATTTCTATGTTAACATCACTTTCCACTAGTTCACACCATTTACTGATGGGAAAACACAAAAATCCATCAGGTTGCTCATATCAATCAGTGCACAGTCTTATTTGACTACTGGATACTTTGTAATATTATCCATATTTTAATTTTATAATTAAAATATTTTATATTTATTTTCTTGTTCCAATTTCAACATTTTCTGGTTATTTCACGTACATTTCCTTTGTGTATGTCTGTGCCACTACAAGTGGTAATGATTTCCAAAATGCATTTTTGTCTAAATAATTTTTCCTCCCAAATTTTTTATTTAGATGCAATAATCTGAGAAAGTAACCTCCCCTACTTCCAAAGTCACTGTTTGAGCCAAACACTTCTACTTTCCACTCTGGTCCCTTACTTTTCTGGCTTCATCCATCTTTCAGGCCTGAAGTGAAATAAATGTCCTTTTTTTATAGAAATGTCCCATAAATTCTAGGAATAGTTCAGGTCTTTCAGTAATACACACACATAGGTCCCAGTACTTTAGGTTCATGTCAAATTATACTGTTCTTAGTAAATACCCATTTGTATAATTGTTTGTGAGAGTTTAATGGCTTCGCTTCTGGACTTTAAGCTCCATGAGGGCAGATATCATGCTTGTCTTGAACACTGATGAATTTCCTTTGTCTACCAGAGTACTTGACACTCAGTAGTAGCTCAAAAATATTTTCACACGAATGAAAAATGAATAAAGCAACATCTCTCTGGCACACAGTTTCTGGTGAACCTAAAACATGTGACCCTGATGAAACCTGGAATAAAATCAGGAACATTTATGCCCACTAGTTGACCAGGGCTAGAAGCAAAGGAGGCAGGAAAGTCTGCTGTCTGAGTCTTGCTTCAGTTGACAAAGTTTTCATAATATATTAATTCTCCCAGTCTTTTCAAGCTAATTGCTGAATCCGAAGCTGTGTAGAGAGGACCTGTGTTTTGTACTTCTAACATCCTTTGATGGACCAGCTTCCAACTTTAAGTCAAATAGCTTTAGAGTTTAGCCCTAAGAGGTGGGTATATTCTCAGCACTCCGTCCCTTCAACCACTACATAGTCTGTTTGATTCACTGATTTGGATCTGCAGGATGCAAAAGCAGAGATCTAGAATTACTGCTCCCATTGCTCTTAGAAGCTGTCAATAAATGGCTGAAAAGGATGTGACATTTCTTTAACTTTACTTTTCACCATTTCAGTTAAAGAGATTACCAACAACCATGCTTTTTTAGGTACTGTTGCACATATTAATAATTTATTGTTTTTTCTGATTACTCAGTTATACCAAGGCAGTCATCAGCTGAGTCTACTTGCTTGCCAAACATTAAGAAATGACATTAAAAAAAGTCAAGGACAAGGACGGCAAAAACAGCAAATCCTTTGAGCCATTTTATTAGACTTTAAAGAGCCATTTTGATGACAATATTCCTTTGCGTTAGTGGAAACAGGCTAAGACCAAATTCTCTCTTGATTTCTCAGTTAAGAAGCTACTGCTTGTTGTGTACCCACAAAGCAGAATTCTTATACGTCCTCTTCTGTAAAAACATGATACAAGAGGCTTGAAGGCCCCAATGATTGTCATGCAATCTTTCAATTCTAGGTAAACTTAAAAATTTGACCTTTAATTTTGTTTCTAAACAAAGTAAACAACTCAAGGTCAGTTTGTTTATGCCAAGTGTCATTGTTATTTGTTTTTGAATATATGTTTTGGAAGGTACACTTTGAGCACAATATGTACATTCAACAATTATTAACCAACAAATAATTGTAATTGTCAAAGTCTTTATGTACTTCTCTTGATTTTATAAGATGGGGCTTTGATGTTGATTTGAAATGTTTGGTTTGGGCTTCCCTGGTGGTGCAGTGATTAAGAATCTGCCTGCCAATGCAGGGGACAGGGGTTTGAGCCCTGGTCTGGGAAGATCCCACATGCCGCGGAGCAACTAAGCCCGTGCGCCGCAGCTACTGATCCTGCACTCTGGAGCGTGCAAGCCGCAACTGCTGAAGCCCGCGCTCCTAGAGCCCATGCTCCGCAACTAAAGAGGCCACCACAGTGAGAGGCCTGCGCATTGCAGCAAGGAGTGACCCCCGCTTGCTGCAACTAGAGAAAGCCCGCGCGCAGCAACGAAGACCCAACGCAGGCAAAAATAAGTAAATAAATAAATAAATTTATTTAAAAAAAAAGAAATGTTTGGTAATCTTTTCTTTCCTTTCACCATAGTGCTTATGCTATCAAAACCAACACGTGGGGCTTCCCTGGTGGTGCAGTGGCTAAGAATCCGCCTGCCAATGCAGGGGACACAAGTTCGGGCCCTGGTCCGGGAAGATCCCACATGCCGCGGAGCAACTAAGCCCGTGCATCACAACTACTGAAGCCTGCATGCCTAGAGCCCATGCTCCACAACAAGAGAAGCCACTGCAGTGAGAAGCCTGCGCACCACAACGAAGAATAGCCCCCACTCACCGCAACTAGAGAAAAGCCCGCGCACAGCACCGAAGACCCAACACAGCCAAAACTAAATAAACAAATAAATTTATAAAAAAAAAAAAAAAACCAACACATAGCAGAACTGTAAGGACTAATGCCAAACATATGGTGTGCACAACCAGTCAGCATAACCTTTGGAATTCTAATTGCAAAGAAGTGCCAAGTGAAAATGCTTCATAGCACACATATGGCCAGTTGAGGATTTCCTAATAGACTGACTTCTCTAAGGCCTGTAAATATCCTTGTCATGTAGAACAAATCTTAATGCTGCAAGTAAGACCATGATTAAATACAGTCTTTTAACAGTTTTATGTGTTTTTAAGATGTGAAAGTTAAATGTAATTTTCACATCTTTATTAAACCTTTAAAGTGCCTTTTCCAAAACTGTATGCACTCTAGAAGTGCCTGCTAATTACCCTATTCGTTTTTGGCCTGAGGCTAACAGAACTAAGGCTGCAATAATTTTCCTTGAACTAAATACATAATAATTCCATGAAGACAACTACCACAGCAGCATAAATCTAATGTCTAGCTAATGCTGTATTTCTATTAAGCACTAATCATGGAATCAAAACTTTTCAGCTCAAAGGATGCTAAAGATCACCTAGATTAAATGCTTCATTTGATACAGGAGGAAACAGATATGTAGAAGTTTTTTGACTTGCCCAAAGCACACAGCTTGGATGTGGCTGACCCCAAACTGAACCCATGATTTCCTTACCAAATCCCAGTGTTCTTTTCATTACATGACTCTTTCATACAAAAGATATTATCTTATAAAAATAATGTGAATGGCTCCTTAAGACTTTGTGGAAGTGATTATTTGCTCAGGAACAAAATGAATGTAATTTTGGCCTCTTGTTCAAAGGTCTTTGAGGGGTCCTGTTTCTAGTGTCTTCTCTCTATAGACCCCATCTTGCTCCTTTATATAAAGCTGGTCCTTCCAGCTACTATAGCATCTCAACATATAAAAACCATCTATTGAGCCAGCACCAGTCTCAGACCTTCCTCTACTACCTGTTCTCTCAAACCATTGTTCTAATCTCATCACAAAGCAATAGCCTAAGTGAATTAAGATTAGCTCTAGAGTCTGTGGCCAAATTTAAAAAATGAAATTTGTTATGTAGCAGGTTAGCTCTTTTATGTGGTTACCAAGGTTTAAGGATCAGGCTTTACATCTTGAAGGAAGATGTGGCATATAAATTTAGGTGTGGGAGCAATTGTTGGTGACTATTTCTTCAATCACTTGTGTGAATTAATGGTTCATATTTATGTAAAACAAGAGTGAGAGTTTGCTACTATCTTGAACTACCAATTCTCTTTCACTACAGCATTAGTAAAATGATCAAAAATAGCAAAGATATTAATGATTGTTTTGTTCAAACTGGGTCCTTTCTTTTTTTGTCATATGACTACATGTCACCTTCTGCCCTACTTCTGCCCCTCATGTTGATTCATACAGGTATTTGTAGAAGCCTTGGATTGAGGCTAACGTATTAACTATCTGATAGACAAAATTGCTCTAAATTTAGTCTTTACTACACAAAAGATATCTTCTTTTTTCAAAAGACTATTTTTTAGAGCAGTTTTAGGTTCACAGTAAAGTTGAGAGGAAGATACAGAGATTTCCCATATAACCTCTGCCCCATTATCAACATTCCCCACTAGACTGGTACATTTGTCTCAGTTGACAAACTTACACTGATACATTATAATCACCCAAAATCCATAGTTTACCTTAGGGTTCACTCTTATTGTACATTTTATGGGTTTGGACAGATGTATAACGACACGTTTCCATCATTACAGCAGCATACAGAGTATTTTCCCTGCCCTAAAAATCCTTTGCGCTCCACCTATTCATCCCTTCCCCCACCCCCACCACTGGCAACCACTGAACTTTTACTGTCTCCATAGCTTTGCTTTCTCCAGAATGTCATATACTTGGAATCTTACAGTATGTAGCCTTTTCAAATTGGCTTCTTTTACTTAGTAATGTGCATTTAAGGTTCCTCTATGTCTTTTCATGGCTTGATACCTCGTTCTTTTTAGCTTTGAATAATATTCCACTGTCTGGATATACCATAGTTTATTTATCCATCCACCTGCTAAAGGACATCTTCATTGCTTCCAAGTTTTGGCAATTATCAGTAAAGCTGATAAAACATCCATGTACAAGTTTTTGTGAAGACATACCCAAATTCTTTGGGTACATACCAAGCAGCACGAGTACTGGATCATGTGAAAGTATGTTTAGTTCTATATAAATCTCCAGATTGTCTTCCAAAGTGGCTGTATCATTTTGCATTCCCACCAGCAATGAATGTGAGTTCCTTGGGCTCTACATCCTTGCCAGCACTTAGTGTTGTCAGTGTTCCAAAGTTTGGCCATTCTAAATAGGAGTGTAGTGTTATCTCATTGTTGTTTTAATTTGCATTTCCCTGATGTATGATATGGAGAACCTTTTCATATGTTTATTTGCCCTCTATATATCTTCTTTGGTGAAGTGTCCAATAACGCCTTTGGCCCATTTTTAAATTGGGTTGCTTGTTTTCTTATTGTTGAGTTTTAAGAGTTCTTCATATATTTTGGACAACAACTTTTTATCATAAGTGTCTTTTGCAAATATTTTCTCCCAGTTTGTGGCTTGTGTTCTTATTTTCTTGATATTGTCCTTCACAGAGTGGAAGTTTTTAATTTTAATGAAGTCCAAGTTATCAGTTATTTCTTTAATTACTCCTGCCTTTGGTACTGTATCTACATAGTCCTCACCATCTGCAAGGTCATCTAGGTTTTCTCCTATGTTATCTTCTAGAAGTTTTACAGTTTTGTGACTTATATGTAGATCTGTGATATATCTTGAGTTAATTTTTTGTAACGGATGTAACATCTGTGTCTAGATTCATTATTTGGGTTTTTTTTGTTTTTTTCTTGTTTTTGCAAAATGATGTCCAGTTGTTCCAGCACCATCTTTTGAAAAGACTATGTTTGCTATATTGTATTGGCATTGCTCCTTTGTCAAAGATTAGTTGACTATATTTATGGGGGTCTGTTTCTTGGCTTTCTATTCTGTTCCATTGATCTACTTGTCTGTTATTTCACCAACACTTTCTGACTTACTTCATTCTGTATGAGAGTCTCTAGGTCCATCCACCTAACTACAAATAACTCAATTTCATTTCTTATTATAGCTGAGTAATATTCCATTGTATATATGTGCCACATCTTCTTTATCCACTCATCTGTCAATGGACACTTAGGTGGCTTTCATGTCCTGGCTATTGTAAATAGACCTACAATGAACATTGTGGTACATGACTCTTTATGAATTATGGTTTTCTCAGGGTATATGCCCAGTAGTGGGATTGCTGGGTCGTATGGTAGTTCTATTTTTAGTTTTTTAAGGAAGCTCCATGCTGTTCTCCATAGTGGCTGTATCAATTTACATTCCCATCAACAGTGCAAGAGGGTTCCCTTTTCTCCACACCCTCTCCAGCATTTATTGTTTGTAGATTTTTTGATGATGGCCATTCTGACTGGTGTGAGGTGATACCTCATTGCAGTTTTGATTTGCATCTCTCTAATGATTAGTGATGTTGAGCATCCTTTCATGTGTTTGTTGGCAATCTGTATATCTTCTTTGGAGAAACGTCTATTTAGGTCTTCTGCCCAGTTTTGGATTGGGTTGTTTGTTATTTTGATATTGAGCTGCATGAGCTGCTTGTATATTTTGAAGATTAATCATATGTCTGTTGATTCTTTTGCAAATATATACTCCCATTCTGAGGGTTGTCTTTTCATCTTGTTTATGGTTTCCTTTGCTGTGCAAAACCTTTTAAGTTTAATTAGATCCCATTTGTTTATTTTTGTTTTTATTTTCATTTCTCTTGGAGGTGGATCAAAAAGGATCATGCTGTGATTTATGTCATAGAGTATTCTGCCTATGTTTTCTGCTAAGAGTTTTATAGTGTGTGGCCTTACATAAAGGTTTTTAACACATTTTGAGTTTATTTTTATGTATGGTGTAAGGAAGTGTGCTAATTTCATTCTTTCACATGTAGCTTTCCAGTTTTCCCAGCACCACTTATTGAAGAGGCTGTCTTTTCTCCATTGTATATTCTTGCCTCGTTTATAAAACATAAGGTGACCATATGTGCATGGGTTTATCTCTGCTCTTTCTATCCTGTTCCATTGATCTATATTTCTGTTTTTGTGCCAGTACCATACTGTCTTGATTACTGAAGCTTTGTAGTATAGTCTGAAGTCTGGAAGCCTGATTCATCCAGCTCCATTTTTCTTTCTCAAGATTGCTTTGGCTATTCGGGATCTTTTGTATTTCCATACACATTGTGAAAATTTTTGTTCTAGGTCTGTGAAAAAGGCCATTGGTAGTTTGATAGAGATTGCACTGAATCTGTAGATTGCTTTGGGTAGTATAGACATTTTCACTATGTTGATTCTTCCAATCCAAGAACATGGTATATCTCTCCATCTGTTTGTATCATCTTTAATTTCTTTCATCAGTGTCTTATAGTTTTCTGCATACAGGTCTTTTGTCTCCTTAGGTAAGTTTATTCCTAGGTATTTTATTCTTTTTGTTGCAATGGTAAATGGGAGTGTTTCCTTAAATTCTCTTTCAGATATTTCATCATTAATGTAGAGGAGTGCAAAAGATTTCTGTGCATTAATTTTGTTTCCTGCTACTTTACTAGATTCATTGATTAACTCTAGTAGTTTTCTGGTAGCATCTTTAGGATTCTCTATGTATAGTATCATGTCATCTGCAAATAGTGACAGCTTTACTTCTTCTTTTCCGATTTGGATTCCTTTTATTTCTTTTTCTTCTCTGATTGCTGTGGCTTAAACTTCCAAAACTATGTTGAATAATGGTGGTGAGAGTGGACAACCTAGTCTTGTTCCTGAGCTTAGAAGAAATGGTTTCAATTTTTCACCATTGAGAACGATGTTGGCTGTGGGTTTGTCGTATATGGCCTTTATTATGTTGAGGTAGGTTCCCTCTATGCCTACTTTCTGGAGGGCCTTTATCATAAATGGGTGTTGAATTTTGTCAAAAGCTTTTTCTGCATCTATTGAGATGACCACATGGTTTTTCTCCTTAATTTCTTAATATGGTTTATCACATTGATTGATTTGCATATATTGAAGAATCCTTGCATTTCTCAGATAAATCCCACTTGATCATGGTGTATGATCCTTTTAATATGCTGTTGGATTCTGTTTGCTAGTATTTTGTTGAAGATTTTTGCCTCTATTTTCATTAGTGATAGTGGCCTGTAGTTTTCTTTCTTTGTAACATCTTTATCTGGTTTTGGTATCGCAGTGAGGATGGCCTCATAGAACGACTTTGGGAGAGTTCCTCCCTCTGCTATATTTTGCAAGAGTTTGAGAAGGATAGGTGTTAGCTCTTCTCTAAATGTTTGATAGAATTCGCCTGTGAAGCCATCTGGTCCTGGGCTTTTGTTTGTTGGAAGATTTTTAATCACAGTTTCAATTTCAGTGCTTGTGACTCGTCTGTTCATATTTTCTATTTCTTCCTGGTTCAGTCTCGAAGGTTGTGATCTGCTAAGAATTTGTCCATTTCTTCCAGGTTGTTCAATTTATTGGCATATAGTTAGTTGTAGTAATCTCTCATGACACTTTATATTTCTGCAGTGTCAGTTGTTACTCCTTTTTCATTTCTAATTCTATTGGTTTGAATCTTCTCTTTTTTTCATGATGACCCTGGCTAATGGTTTATCAATTTTGTTTATCTTCTCAAAGAACCAGCTTTTAGTTTTATTGATCTTTACTATCATTTCTTCATTTCTTTTTCATTTATTTCTGATCTGATCTATATGATTTCTTTCCTTCTGCTAACTTTGGGGGTTTTTTGTTCTTCTTTCTCTAATTGCTTTAGGTGTAAGGTTAGGTTGTTTGAGATGTTTCTTGTTTCTTGAGGTAGGATTGCATTGCTATAAACTTCCCTCTTGAAAGTGCTTTTGCTGCATCCCATAGGTTTTGGGTTGTCATGTTTTCATTGTCATTTGTTTATAGGTATTTTTTTATTTCCTCTTTGAGTTCTTCAGTGATCTCTTGGTTATTTGGTAGTGCATTGTTTAGCTTCCATGTGTTTGTATTTTTTTACAGATTTTGTCCTGTAATTGATATCTAGTCTCATAGCGTTGTGGTTGGAAAAGATATTTGATACAATTTCCATTTTCTTAAATTAACCATGGCTTTGTGACCCAATATATGATCTATCCTGGAGAATATTCCATGAGCACTTGAGAAGAAAGTGCATACTGTTTTTTTTTTTTTGGATGGCATGTCCTATAAATATCAGTTAAGTTCATCTTGTTTAATGTATCACTTAAAGCTTGTGTTTCCTTAGTTATTTTCATTTTGGATGATCTGCCCATTGGTGAAAGTGGGGTGTTAAAGTCCCCTTCTATGACTGTGTTACTCTCGATTTCCCCTTTTATGGGCGTTAGCATTTGCCTTATGTATTGAGGTGCTCCTATGTTGGGTGCATAAGTATTTACAATTGCTATATCTTCCTCTTGGATTGATCCCTTGATCATTATGTAGTGTCCTTCTTTGTCTCTTGTAATAGTCTTTATTTTAAAGTCTATTTTGTCTGATATGAGAATTGCTACTCCAGCTTTCTTTTGATTTCCCTTGGCATGGAATATCTTTTTCCATCCCCTCACTTTCAGTCTGTATGTGTCCCTAGGTCTGAAGTGGGTCTCTTATAGACAGCATATATATGGGTCTTGTTTTTGTATCCATTCAGCCAGTCTATGTCTTTTGGTTGGAGCATTTAATCCATTTGCATTTAAGGTAGTTATCGATATATAGGTTCCTATTACCATTTTCTTAATTGTTTTGGGTTTGTTTCTGTAGGACTTTTCCTTCTCTTGTGTTTCCTGCTTAGAGAAGTTCCTTTAGCATTTGTTGTAAAGCTGGTTTGGTGGTGCTGAATTCTCATAGCTTTTGCTTGTCTGTAAAGGTTTTAATTTCTCCACTGAGTCTGAATGAGATGCTTGCTGGGTAGAGTAATCTTGGTTGTAGGTTTCTCCCTTTCATCACTTTAAATATGTCCTGCCACTCCGTTCTGGCTTGCAGAGTTTCTGCTGAAAGATCAGCTGTTAACCTTATGGGGATTCCCTTGTATGTTATTTGTTTCTTTTCCCTTGCTGCTTCTAATATTTTTTCTTTGTATTTAATTTTTGATAGTTTGATTAATATGTGTCTTAGCATGTTTCTCCTTGGATTTATCCTGTATGGGACTCTCTGCACTTCTTGGACTTGATTGACTATTTCCTTTCCCATATTAGGGAAGTTTTCAACTATAATCTCTTCAAATATTTTCTCAGTCCGTTTCTTTTTCTCTTTTTCTTCTGGGACCCCTATAATTCGAATGTTGGTGTGTTTAATGTTGTCCGAGAGGTCTCTGAGACTGTCCTCAATTCTTTTCATTCTTTTCTTTTTATTCTGTTCTGCAGTAGTTATTTCCACTATTTTATCTTCCAGGACACTTGTCCGTTCTTCTGCCTCAGTTATTCTGCTATTGATTCCTTCTAGAGAATTTTTAATTTAATTTATTGTGTGGTTCATCATTTTTTGTTTGCTCCTTAGTTCTTCTAGGTCTTTGTTAAACGTTTCTTGTATTTTCTCCATTCTATTTCCAAGATTTTACATCACCTTTACTATCATTACTTTGAATTCTTTTTTAGGTAGACTGCCTATTTCCTCTTCATTTGTTTGGTCTGGTGGGTTTTTACCTCACTCCTTCTTCTGCTGCATATTTCTGTGTCATCTCATTTTGCTTAACTTACTGTGTTTGGGGTCTCCTTTTCGCAGGCTGCAGGTTCGTAGTACCTGTTGTTTTGGTGTCTGCCCGCAGGGGGTCAGGTTGGTTCAGTGGGTTGTGTAGGCTTCCTGGTGGAGGGGACTGGTGTCTGTGTTCTGGTGGATGAGGCTGGATCTTGTCTTTCTGGTGGGCAGCACCACATCTGGTGATGCATTTTGGGGTGTCTCTAAACTTATTATGATTTTAAGCAGCCTTTCTGCTACTGGGTGGGTTTGTGTTCCTTCTTGCTAGTTGTTTGGCATACGGTGTCCAGCAGTCTAGCTTGCTGGTCGTTGAGTGGAGCTGGGTCTTAGTGTTCAGATGATGATCTCTGGGAGAGCTTTTGCCATTTGACATTACATGGAGCCAGGAGGTTTCCGGTGGACCAATGTCCTGAACTTGGCTCTCCCACCTCACAGGCACAGGCCTGACACCTGGCTAGAGCACCAAGACCCTGTCAGCCACACAGCTCAGAAGAAAAGGGAGAAAAAAAGAAAGAAAGATAGAAAACAATAAAATAAAGTTATTAAAATTAAAAAATTTTTAATTATTAAAAATTTAAGAAAATTAAAAAGTAATAAAAAAAGAAAGAAGAAAGCACCCAAACCAAAAAACAAATCCACCAATGATAACAAGTGCTAAAAACTATACTAAAAAAATTAAAAAATATAAAAACGGACAGACAGAACCCTACGACAAATGGTAAAAGCAGAGCTATACAAACAAAATCACACAAAGAAGCATACACATACACACTCACAAAAGGAGAAAAAGGAAAACAATATATATATTTTTTTTAATGGAAGAGAGCAAACAAATCAATAAACAAATCTACCAATGATAATAAACTCTAAATACTAAATTAAGATAAACATAAAACCAGAAACAAATTAGAAGTAGAAAGCAAACCCCAAGTGTACAGTTGCTCCCAAAGTCCACCACCTCAATTTTGGGATGATTCATTGTCTATTCAGGTTTTCCACAGTTGCAGTGCACATCAAGTTGATTGTAGAGATTTAATCCACTTCTCCTGATGCTGCTGGGAGAAATTTCCCTTTCTCTTTTTTGTTCACACAGCTCCTGGGGTTTAGCTTTGGATTTGGCCCCCCCTCTGCATGTAGGTTGCCTGAGGGCGTCTGTTCTTCACTCAGACAGGACAGGGTTAAAGTAGCAGCTGATTGGGGGCTCTGGCTCACTCAGGCCAGGGGGAGGGAGGGGTATGGAACACAGGGCGAGCCTGTGGCGGCAGAGGCCAGCGTGATGTTGCAACAGCCTGAGGCACTCCATGTGTTCTCCTGGGGAAGTTGTCCCTGGATCTCAAAACCCTGGCAGTGGCAGGCTGCACAGGCTCCCAGGAGGGTGGGTGTGGATAGTGACCTGTGCTTGCACACAGGCTTCTTGGTGGCTGCAGTAGCAGCCTTGCATTTCATGCCCGTCTCTGGGGTCCGCGCTGATACCCTCAGTTCGCTCCCATCTCTGGAGCTCATTTAAGCAGTGTTTTGAATCCCCTCTCTTCGCGTACCCTGAAACAATGATCTCTTGCATCCTAGGCAGGTCCAGACTTTTTCCTGGACTCCCTCCTGGCTAGCTATGGCATACTATCCCCCTTCAGGCTGTGTTCACGCAGCCAACCCCAGTCCTCTCCCTGGGATCTGACCCCTGAACCAGGAGCCTCAGCTCCCAGCCCCCACCCGCCCTGGAGGGTGAGCAGAAAAGCCTCTCAGGTTGGTGAGTGCTGTTTGGCACCGATCCTCTGTGCGGGAATCTCTCTGCTTTGCCCTCTGCACACCGATTGCTACACTCTCCTCCATGGCTCCGAAGCTTCCCCACCACCACCCCCCGTCTCCACCAGTGAAGGGGTTTCCTAGTGCATGGAAACTTTTCCTCCTTCACAGCTCCCTCCCAGAAGTGCAGGTCTTGTCCCTATTCTTTTTTCTCTGTTTTTTCTTTTTTCTTTTGCCCTACCCAGGTATGTGGGGAGTTTCTTGCCTTTTGGGAAGTCTGAGGCCTCCTGCCAGCATCAGTAGGTGTTCTGTAGGAGTTGTTCCACACGTAGATGTATTTCTGATGTATTTGTGGGGAGGAAGGTGATCTCCATGTCTTACTCCTCCATCATCTTGAAGGTCTTCCTGTTATAATTGACTTTTGTGTACTATGCTTGTATTCTTCAACCTTGTTATAATTGCTTATTAGTTCCAGGAGTTTTTTGTCAATTTTTTTGGATTTTCTACATGGATGTTCATGTCATCTGTGAACAAAAATAGTTTTATTTCTTCCTTCCCAATCTGTATATGGTTTGTTTTCTTTTCTTGCCTTATTGCATTAGGAAGGACTGCCCTTATGATGTTGAACAGGCATGGTGAAAGGGGTTATCCTTGTCTTGTATTTGATCTTAGTGAAAAAGCTTTAAGTTTCTCACCATGAAGTGTGATGTCACCATCAAGTTGAAACAATTCCCCTCTATTCCTAGTTTTCTGAGAGCTTTTATCATGAATGAGTGGGTGTTGGTGTATCTGCTTTTTCAACCACAGTTCAATCACCTAAACTTTTATTGCTTTAATGTTTCTCTACCTAATTTTTATGGCACAAGTTCATCACATGTAAGAAATCAAGAAGATGTTACCTTCCTCCAATGCAAACCTACTCTACCACTTTTCTCTGAAAAATGATGATAAATCTGGACTGTGAAATGTCCTTGAATAATGGATTCCCCCTGCAAAATTATTTTAAAGGAGAAGTTTTAATATACTTGTCTGACTTTAATTTGAGGGAAAAAATATGGAGAGAGAAGTGTTAATTTTATTCTAGAAGACTATACCTTATTTTCAAAATTTTATTTACTGTATGATTATTTCCTCACTTTCTTTGTTAATCTCCCTCTATGTCTCCTTCTACTATTTACACACTTCCCAAGGGGTAAGCATCTTTCCTTGATAAGAGTTTGCTATTCATTTATTTTATGCTTACTATGTGCATGAATCTTTTAAATTTATATACCAAGTAAATTTAATACTATACCAAATATATTTCATTTCTATACCAAAAAAAACCTTAATTATCCATGCAAACTAAAGGATCAGGGATGTCTTCCCTGAAGAAAGAGATGAGGAAGGACATCCAGGCTGAGGGAGCATTGTGAATTTATGTGTGAGTCTGGAAATTGTAGGGAATGTTCAGGAAATAGTGGGTGATCCAGTATGGCTAAAACAGGCTTAAACATACGGCTTGAAGATCAGATCTAGTTCACAACACGTTTGCTTAGGGAGAATAATGCTTTTAAAATATTTGAATTATTTGTCAATGTTTACTAACTGAGAGATTTCACACTATACTTCAGATTCCTGGTTTGTCTTGAAACTCTGAGCTTACTTTTCAGCATGGCAGTATAAATTTTTCAGGCTAGGCTGAATTCAATAATAAACAACTGCAAATTTTCAATAGCTTAACACAATTAATATTTATTTCTTCCCAAAGCAATGGTTCACCAAAGGTGTTTTTGATCTGGTATCTTTTCTGGATAGCACTCCACTGAGTGACATATCAAGAGCACAAGCTCATTTTATTTTATAATTGCACCCTACTCTAGGTCTTTGGAGTACTTTCTATTCAGCAGGGGAAAGAAGAAAGAGAATAGAGAATTAAGCATGATGGGTTTTATGATCCAGGCCTAAATATGGTGTTTGTCACTCTCATTCATGTTTCATGAGCCAGAAGTCAACCACATGCCTCACCTAATGGCAATTAAGACTGGGGTATATATTTTAGCTGTGCATTCAAGAGGAAAAGAAAATGGCTTGTGAACAAGTAGCCAATTTTTACTACCTGACAACTGGTTGGAGGTAAGTAGTCTCTACTCCCTTTTTCAGGATGTGTGTCCACTCTCACCACATCTGCACCCATCCTCCTCAACTCATCTGTGTTGCCTTTCTGACTGCTGTCGTCGTTTGAGTGTGTCACTCTCAAGATAGAAAATGAAAATGTGTATGTTTGGAACTAGTGAAAAAGTTTTCTCTGGAAAGTGAAAGGACTTAGACCTTACATTAAACAGAAAGTTTCTTCTGTTTTTTTTTCTTTAAGTGAGGGCAAAATGTTCTCTTTAGGTCAATGGACCATATGTACCATGAGAAACAATTATATGACCTTTCAGTCGATCACTAAGTATTTTATAACTTGAAGCATTGCCTTTGCTGTACTTCTAAATGAAATGAAATATTAGTGACTTTTTTATGGTGCCAATATTTTTCTCATAGTCAGAGAACTCTGATTTATGGACCATGATTTTGGATGACAGAGAAATGTTTAATATGTAGCTTAGTTGTTTGATATTTTTCTCTTTAAACCTGTCAATTTCTTGATTGCTCAGAACAAGTTTATAAATATCAGGATCAAGCTAACATTTTTTGAAAAACCTTGCTTTTGCAGGCATAATGTTTTTTAAAAAGTTGTATCTCTCAAGCCTGGGAAAATGTTAGGAATTTCTATTTTGATTTTCCTTTATGTACTTGCTAAAGAGAAGAGAATACAGCTGGCCCTCTGTATCCGTGGGTTCTGCATCCATGAATTCAACCAACCAGAGATCAAAAATAGTAAAAAAACAAAAAAAAAAACAAAGAAAACCAGAATGTTCAAAAAAGCGAAACAAATTTTCCTGTGCACCAACTATTTCACATAGCATTTATATTGTATTTACAACTATTTATATAGCACTTACAATGTATTAGGTATTATAAGTAACCTAGAGATGATTTAAGTAGATGGGAAGATGTGTGTAGGTTATATATAAATACTATACCATTTTATATAAGGGACTTGAGCATCTTCAGATTTTGGTATCAGTAGGGGTTTCTGGAACCAATTCCTCATGGATTCCAGAGGATAACTGTATATCATAAATGTTCAGATGCAATTTTAGTGACAGAGAGGAACTTGAGCACCACTAAATCTAACTTCACTTCACAATGAAGTCACTGAATTCACAGAAGGTAAACAGCTTTGTCCAAGTACTCAGAGACATTTAAGTTTTGGACACTCTTTGGTTGTTTACAGCATAGTCCTTTCATTTACTGCCACACCATCATTAAATTAATTCAACCTTTGAGTTGATGGTTTAGGGGACATCCTGATGGTGTTAGCAAAGAAAGAAGAGGCTTAAGGTGGAACACAGATAGACATAGATTAGGAAGTATAGCATGGAACAGAATTAAAGTGAATATTATATATATTTCCAAAATATACTAGAGGTATATAATTCCTGAAGAGACTTTTTAAGATGTCAGAGCTTTCAAATACCATAAAACAAATAATATTGTCTCCTACTATTGTTCCTTCACTCACCAGTAGTGAATTATTGTTATCTAGCCACTATTGTCCTTGCTGTTTGGTCGAAGTTCACCCACACTCTGCTCCCACCCTGACCTACAGCAAAGAGAATACAAGTAGGCACACATTAAGTAGTGGATCAGAAACAACTTTCCCTTGCACTACTTTTGCTATTTTTCTGTGAAAGAAAATATCGTTCTCGGATTCTGATTCCCTGTTTCCCAGATTTGTTAGTTTAGTATCTTTGCTGTTTATTGTTTGCATGATCTTTTTTTCCCCCACTTTTCTTCTGTGGGATAGAAATTCTGTCCTTCTACACCTCTTTATTCTCTCTATTACATAGCCCAATTTCCAGTCCTGAATTCTCTTTGTCTCACCTGTTCTGAGCACCTTAATCCCACAATGATTGATTTATCTGCTATTTATATTTCTCCAATCTGTAGTAAACAGCCTAAGCTTGCACCATAGAGCTGAGATAAAAATATCTGGCCACTAAATATGTGGCTTACAGTGACTTTGCATGTATGCATAAGGTTATCTGGTTCTAGGAAATTGTATTGCCAATTACTGCTTCATTTCTTCATTTTGTTATTATAACAGAGATGTGTACTAACACTGATTTGGGGGCAGCAAACCCTTCCTAGCTATGTGTTCAATGGAGTTCCTCCATACCCCTAACTAAAATCTTTTTACCCTAAGTTAATTATATGAATGAGTGGTTGGTACCAGGCTATGTACGTGGCAGGGCAACATAGCAGTATAATGAGAGGACTAGTGTTGGTTAAATTGCTTCTGGGCTCTATTTAACTTGCAAGGATTCTTCATAGCCTAGTTCTCAGAATTTGACTGCATCCATATTTAAAGTTTTAACAGAAATACATTTCAGCAGGAGAGTTAGACAAGATAACAAAATTTCAGAGATCTAAAATTTGATTTTAAGAAATGTTAGACAATCTAATATAAGCTCTGGACCAAACAAACTGTGCTTAGAAGTTATATAGTTACTCTCCAACAAATAAAAAATAAAGTTTTACCAAGATTAATCATGAATCATATTCTGGCTTTTAGAATATGATACCGCAAAATCTTTCTTCTAATCTCTAAATTTGGTTTCCCTAAACTTCACTTATAAGTTCATTGTTATTTGCTCATTGTTATCTTAAAATCTCTGGTAATTCCAAAAGCTGAGCAATCTTTGTTACCTTTCTTAATTTTTTTCTTGCTTGACGTGTTCCTTTTCTGACCATCAGGCATGTTTTCTTCCATGCTCATGTGTTTTGCGATTTTTAAAAATTCTCTACTAGATTTTTTATATAAAAATAAAGTAGAAAATAAAAGAAGAGAGAATACGTCCCAACTCCTTCTATGAGGCCAATATTACCCTGACTCCAAAACCAGGCAAAGACATCACAAAAAAGAAAACTACAGACCAATATTTCATGAATATTGATGACAAAAATCCTCAATAAAATACTACTGTACTGAATCCACCATCATTTAAAAAGAATTATATACCACGACCACGTGGTATTTATCCCAGGAATGCAAGGTTTATTTTAACATCCAAAAATCAATTAATGTAATACATTATATCTATGGAGTAAAAAATAAAAATACATGATCATCTCCATAGACACTCATAGAAAAATCCACTCAACAACTTAGAAATAGAAGGGCACTTCTTCGACCTGATAAAGGATATCTACAAAAACCCCAAAGCTAATGTCACACCTAATGGTGAAAGACTGAATGCTTTCACCCTGAGATCAAGAACAAGACAAGGATTTCCATTTTTACCTCTTTTCTTTAACGTGATACTAAGGATTCTAGCCAGAGCAATTAGGCAAGAGAAAGAATGAAAAAGCATCAGATTGGAAAGAAAGAAGTAAATCTATCTCTATTTTCATATGACATAATCTGGTATATAAAATATCCTAAGGAATCAGCTGACATTAAAACTAGTAAACCAGTTTGTCAAGGTTATAGGATACAAGATAAATATACACAAATCAATTATATTTCTATACATTTGCAATGAGCAATCTGAAAATAAAATTAATAAAATAATATAGAAAGGTGGTTGTGTGATGTACTAAATGTTAATTGTTGTTTTAAAATGTTTAAATCATGGTAAACAAATCATGTCTGTGCCATCCAGGGTTTATTGTAATCTTTCACTGAGTACTTGGATTGAGATCGAGGGATTGTACTATGCACTTTTTTATTAATGAATAAATAGAAAATGTTGGTAACACCAAAAAAATTTACTATAACATCGAAAAGAATAAAACAAGAACAAATATTTTTAAAGAAGTGCAAAACTTATATTTTTGATATGAAAAACATTGTTGAAAGAAATTAAAGAAGACATAAGTTATTGGGAAAACATCCCATGTTCATGAATTGGAAGACATAACATTGTTAGAGTGGCAATACTCCCCAAACTGATCTATAAATACAACACAATCTCTATGAGAAGCCTAGCTGAATTCTTTGTAGAAATTGACAAGCTGATTCTAAAATTCATATAGAATTGCAAGGGTCCCCGAATAGTCAAAACTATCTTGAAAAAGCAGAAAAAAGTAGGAAGAGACTCACACTTCCTGATTTCAAATGTACTACACTAAAAGCAATGTGAATAAAGACTATGTGATAATAACACAGGATAGACATACCAATCAATGGAATAGAATTGAGAGTCCAGAAAAAAGCCTGTACATCTATGGTCAACTAATTTTGACAAGGTTGCCAAGACCAACTAATGGAGAAAGAAATAGTCAACAATCAGTGCTAAGACAACTGAATAGCCATATTCAGTTGTCAAAATATTAAGTTTGACTTTGATGTCATACCATAAAAAAATTTACAAAAAATTATTGTAGGCCTAAATGAAAGAGCTAAAACTATTAAATTCTTAGAAGAGAACATAGAAATAAATCTTCATGATCTTGGATTTGCCACTATTTCTTAAATATGACACCAAAAGCATGAATAATAAAAGAAAAAATAGATAAATTGAACTTCATCAAATTTTAAAACTTTTATGTTTCAAAGGGCATTATCCAGAAAGTAAAAAGACAATCCACAGAGTGGTCAAAAATATTTGCAAATCATATATCTGATGAGGAACTTGTATCCAAAATATGTAAAGGGGTGGCAGGGGTGGTAACTAAAGGGTATGTACTGGATTTCTTTTTAAGATGATGACTATGTTATACAACTGACCATAGTGGTGGATTGTACATATAAAGAATAAACTAAAAACCATTAAATTGTACACTTTAAATAAATTATTTGTGTGGCATATGAAATAAACCTCAACAAATCTATTAAAAAATACAGTAGAGACTAAAGTAAATTATATTTATCTCCATAAAGGAGGACACCCCTTCTTGTCAGACTTCTAGGATGAAAGCTGAACAAAGGTACTCTAGGTTGAGCTGGGTCTGAGGTTGTAACTTTAGTTTGCTTCAGTTCACTACTGAATTCAAATGTTTTGATGGCAGTGTTGGGACTTGTCTTCACCAGGGTCTTTGATCTAAGCAGTCTCCAAAATTCTGCATATTCCTCATGGCTGAACAGCTTGCTTTCTAAAGTGTGAGAGAATTCTCCTTGCTTTACACTCTGCAGCTAACTTTTCGTGTTACTGAGGAATTCTCTTGGCTCTCCAGTCCTGTCTCTCGTCTTAGGAAAGCTATTTTCCACTATTCCACCCTGCCCTTGGCCTTCAGAAATCAACTGAGGACTCTCTATACTCTGTGAAAGCAGAGACTGTCCTAGAGGGGTTTTGCTCAGCTCTCCTGTTCTGTCCCAAGATTTCTGAGCTAAGCTTAGAGTGCCAGGAGGAGATGGGGGTTCTCTCAGCTCCCCTATCCCTCCTCCAATGTTCCTTAGCTGCAAGACTGTCATCTTTATGAGTTTCTCTCAACTTTCTCTCTCCATCCTTATTTTTAGCATTCAGTAAATATCAGAGGGACAGAATTGGCAGTAATTCCATTCTGTTCCATGTCTCAGGCTCTGGTGGAATTTAACCTGTCATGCCACCCCACATTAGAAATGTCATGTTAGGCTGGTTTTCCCTTATTCCCATCTATGGAGGATTACTCTTCTCCCTCCATGTCAGTTAAAAGGGATTCTTCACTCTTCTTTCTTATGAAGGGCCTGTCACTTTCTGGATTTTAGTTTATTTAGGTTACTTAGGGTTCTCTATTCCCTGATGGGTTTTTAAAAAATTTATCATTATGTGCTTTTCCAACTTTTGATTGAAAGAGTAGGAGTAACAGTCTTACACCTTCCAACAACTAAACTGAAAGTAAGAATCCTGCTAAAAGTTGAGAAGAGAAAAGCAAGTCACAAAAAGGTTTTTAAGTATATATTGAGCATTTTTCAAGCTTTCGGTTCTATAAATAGGACCTAAGAAACAAGCAAGCAACAAAGTGCCAAGGCCTCATATTTTCTCTTCTCAGGTACCTCTGTCTCTCCAGTAGTTCTCATAATTCATGAATAATCCCTACCTTAATATATCAGGGCAAGTGATACATAGGAACGTGGCATAGCCAAAGGAGGCCCTCAGAATCATGAGTCAACTTACCCAGGCTTCTGCAGTCTTGCTGCATCTGTTCAGAGGAAACACAAGTGAGTTACCTCTGCCGGGAAGTATTCAATAAAGTGAGATTGAGTCACTTCTCTTGGTTACTCTGGTAAAAAATGGTCAGGCTCACTTGATGCAATAAGAAAGAGATCATGGGTACACTGTTTTTCTTGAACAAGAAATTCCTTATATGCTAAAAGGATAAAGTCTTATGTTCCACACGACCCTTTCTATACCACTCACATAAAATGCACAAGCCCATAGACTGGCATCCTCTCATGTGAAAGATTCCTCACATCTCATGGTCTAAAACTGACCCATAAACATTAGGTGTTCCTCTATGAACAACAAAAGATCAAACAAGGAGCTGAGGTACCCACTTGTATCCTCAATATGGTGTATATCTCAAGTACAGGTTGCTCAACTTAATTCTTTGATCATTAGTAAACCAAAGTGAAAAAAATCATGAACAGTGTTTAAGGAATCCATGTTCATTACAACTCAGTGGCTGACAATAATAATGATGTTGTAATACTTAAATTGTATGTCGTATGTTCCAGGTACTATTCTAGTTCTTTACATTTAAGCTTTACCAAAACAAACCGAAACGCTATGAGTTAGGTGCAATTGTTATCCCCGTTTTACTGATGAGCAAATTGAGGCAAAAAATGCTCAAGGAATTTGCTCAAGCCACAAATGATGGTTTATTGTATATAAAGCTCTTAGGGTAGAAACTTGAATTATGTTACTATTCAATTGCAATTTAGAGTAACTAATTGTCCTAATTATCAGACATTATTCATTGTCATAATAGTGATGAGAATCAGGGCTGGCTCTTCTGACAACGTACTGAATAGAATCATTTTTTCAACTGCTAACTTATTTTATGAAACATTCACTCCTGTTTGAGTTCTTCCTTCACATCAACTTTACTTATATTCTGAAATGAAAAGAAAGATGTTCATGGAATAGAGACAACCAAAGTAACGTAGGAAAAAAGCCAAATTGTGCACATCTTTAAATTTATCATTATCACTCTCAAGGAGAAAATACTCTTGGATTATACCATATTGCTTTATCCTTTTACAATTCTGCCTTTTCAAACAATAAAAGAACAATGCTGTAAACTAAACGAATCTTTTCCAACTCTTTGTTATATCTATAAACTCTATGTTGAGAGCCACTTTAATGATGCATAATACTCTATCACCCTCCACTATGCTTATCAGAGAAACACTCCCAAAATCAGGACTTACCCTAAAGATACATTCTAACTGCCAGAATGCTCCCAGTCCAATCATTTTGTTAGAAAATAGGAATTCCTTTTGGTTGAGACTAGACATGGGTGTGGTGAAAGTGAGACTGAGAAAAAGCCTTTGGAGAGAAAAGAATTGAGAAATAGCTTTAAGTTATGGTTAGAAAAGGGAAAACAGATTTATATTCCATATGAAATATGTATGAAATAAAAGGGTTGTGATAAGAGAAAAGATAATTTTTTAAAAAAACAACTATGATCATGTGTGTACATTTCTCTTCACATAGAGTATTTGCCAATCATTTTAACATCAACAAAGCCTACTTGGAAAACAATACATTTGATTCCATACTGCAAAACAATTTATTCTAAGGTGAACACTGGGTCAATCATATAATCAATAATAAAAATAAAAAACATAAACACAAACAACAACAAAGCAGTCACCCTTCCAAGTGGCAGTGAATTGTATCTTCACCAAAAATATTTGGCAACATAGTCCCACAATGATATGACATAATGAACCACGAGTGTAATTGGATATAAGACATCAGTCTAAGAAACCATAGGGAGTTTATTTTTCCAAAATTACAACTACAGGAATGTATTACTGTATCAAATTTTATAAAATCCAATTCTTAAGGTCACATAATACCTTAAATTTATATTTCTCACATATGTTCACTGTATATTTCTGAGTAATGAAATTTCCGAAAGAAATCATATATATAAATACATTTTTATGTTTTAGAGCTCAAAATAATTTGTCAATCAACAGTAAGGTATTAAACCAGCAATTAGAGTAGAAGGGTAAAAAGAGAACTAAATTATATATGAGGTACCATAATAATAAAAAAAAAATAATCAAAGCTAACAACTGAAAATATTTCATCATTTTCAAATGAACACCATGTCTGGTTTCTAAATTCCTATTTCCATGCTCCGTTCTGTAATCAATTTTACACCTGGCTACCAGAATAAAATTTTAAGAAAGTAGATACATAGTAACCTATTACCTATCATATCAAAATCACTCAAACTTAGGTATTTTTTTTACTAACTCTTTTCTCATCCTATACTTTGCTGCCTTCTTTTTTCTCCAGTTAATGCATTTCAACTTTAGCATTTTTTATATTATATTTAAATGGTATAAAAATGCTCATGTCCAGCTCCATTCAATCCACTCTATGGATCAGCTTGTATTTGTCAGTCCCTCCATAAAAATGGAGGCTAGTGGTAGACTCTCACATTAATTTGTATTCATGCTGAGTAAAATCATAATCTGAAATATAGTTTTTATTGTTTTATTTTAAAAGTTAAATCCACAATAAACGATTCTATTTAAAGTCATCCAATCATGAATTTGGCAAATCTTTCTTGAAGGGGGACCTTCAAGATGGCGGAAGAGTAAGATGTGGAGATCACCTTCCTCTCCACAAATACATCAAAAATACATCTACAGGGACTTCCCTGGTGGCGCAGTGGTTGAGAATCTGCCTGCCAATGCAGGGGACACAGGTTCGAGCCCTGGTCTGGGAAGATCCCACATGCCACGGAGCAACTGGGCCCGTGAGCCACAATTACTGAGCCTGCGCGTCTGGAGCCTGTGCTCCGCAACAAGAGAGGCCGCGATAGTGAGAGGCCCGCGCACCGCGATGAAGAGTGGCCCCCACTTGCCACAACTGGAGAAAGCCCTCGCACAGAAACGAAGACCCAACACAGCCATAAATAAATAAAAATTAAAAAAAAAAAAATTAAAAAAAAAAAAATACATCTACAGGTGGAATAACTCCTACAGAACACCTACTAAACCCTGGCAGAAGACCTCAGACTTGCCAAAAGGCAAGAAACTCCCCCACGTACCTGGGTAGGGAAAAAGAAAAAAGAAAAAACAGAGACAAAAGAATAGGGATGGGACCTGGACCTCTGGGAGGGAGCTGTGAAGGAGGAAGTTTCCACACACTAGGAAGACTCTTCACTGGTGGAGACAGGGGGGTGGGCGGAGGGGAAGCTTCGGAGCCATGGAGGAGAGTGCAGCAACAGGGTGCAGAGAGCAAAGCAGAGAGATTCCCCCACAGAGGATCGGTGCCAACCAGCACTCACCAGCCTCTCTCAGGTGAGAGCTTGTCTGCTCACCCACTGGGGTGGGTAGGAGCTGGGAGCTGATGCTCAGGCTTCAAAGGTCAAATACCAGGGGAGAGGACCGGGGATGGCTGCATGAAGACAGCCTGAAGGGGACTAGTGTGCCACAACTAGCCGGCAGGGAGTCAGGGAAAAAGTCTGGACTTGCCCAAGAGACAAGAGATCATTGTTTCAGGATGCACAAGGAGAGGGGATTCCTTCCCTGTGTGCCCACAGAAGGCAGAGAACCGCCTAAGTGAGCTCCAGAGAAGGGTGCAATCTGCGGCTATCAGCTCAGACCCCAGAGACAGGCATGAAACGCTAACTCTGCTTTCACTGCCACCAAGAATCTTGTGTGCAAGCACAGGTCACTACCCACACCCCCCTGGGAGCCTGTGCAGCATGCCACTGCCAGGGTCCCAAGACCCAGGGATAACTTCCCCAGGAGAGCACATGGTATGCCTCAGTCTTTGCAATGTGATGCTGGCCTCTGGTGCCCCAGGCTCGCCCCACATTCCAATTATGACTACAATACGCCTCCCTCTCCCAGGCCTGAGAGAGCGAGAGAGCCCTAATCAGCTGCTGCTTTAACCCCCTCCTGTCTGGGTAGGGAACAAATACCTGAGGTTGACCTACACACAGAGGTAGGGCCAAAACCAAAGCTGAACCCCAGGAGCTGTGCAAACAAAGAAGAGAAATGGAAATTTCTCCGTGCAGCCTCAGGAGCAGCGGATTAAATCCCCACAATCAATTTGATGAACGCTGATTCTGTGGAATACCTGAATAGACAAAAATGAGTTTAGTTTTAATGCTTGTTGTCATTGGTGGAATTGTTTATTGGTTTGGTTGCACTCTTCTTTTTTTTGTTTTATTATTTTTTTTAAATTTTTAAAATTTTATTTTATATTATTTTCTTCCTTTTTTTTTCCCTTCTTTTTCTTCTGAGCTGTGTGGCTGACAGGGTCTTGGTGCTCTGGCTAGGTGGCAGGCCTGAGCCTCTGAGGTAGGAGAACCAAGTCCACGACACTGGACCACCAGAGACCTCCCAGCCCCATGCAGTATAAATTGGCAAGAGCTCTCCCAGAGATCTCTGTCTCAACCCTAAGACTCAGCTCCACCCAACGGCCAGCAAACTCCAGTTCTGGATGTCCCATGCCAAACAAGTAGCAAGACAGGAACACAACCCCACCCATTAGAAGAGAGGCTGCCTAAAATCATTATAAGTTCACAGAAACCCCAAAACACACCACCAGAGGTGGACCTGCCCACCAGAAAGGCAAGATCCAGTCCCACCCACCAGAACACAGGCACCAGTTCCCTCCACCAGGAGCCTACACAAACCACTGAGCAAATCTTACCCACTGGGAGCAGACACCAAAAACAACGGGAACTACAAACTTGCAGTCTGGGAAAAGGAGACCCCAAACACAGTAAGCTAAGCAAAATGAGATGACACAGAAATATGCAGCAGAAGAAGGAGCAAGGTAAAAACCCACCAGACCAAACAAATGAAGAGGAAATAGGCAGTCTACCTAAAAAAGAATTCAAAGTAGTGATAGTAAAGATGATGTAAAATCTTGGAAATAGAATGGAGAAGATACAAGAAATGTTTAACAAAGACGTAGAAGAACTAAGGAACAAACAAAAAATGATGAACCACACAATAAATTAAATTAAAAATTCTCTAGAAGGAATCAATAGCAGAATAACTGAGGCAGAAGAACGGACAAGTGTCCTGGAAGATAAAATAGTGGAAATAACTACTGCAGAACAGAATAAAAAGAAAAGAATGAAAAGAATTGAGGACAGTTTCAGAGACCTCTAGGACAACGTTAAACACACCAACATTCGAATTATAGGGGTCCCAGAAGAAAAAGAGAAAAAGAAACGGACTGAGAAAATATTTGAAGAGATTATAGTTGAAAACTTCCCTAATATGGGAAAGGAAATAATCAAGTCCAAGAAGCGCAGAGAGTCCCATACAGGATAAATCCAAGGAGAAACATGCCAAGACACATATTAATCAAACTATCAAAAATTAAATACAAAGAAAAAAATATTAGAAGCAGCAAGGGAAAAGAAACAAATAACATACAAGGGAATCCCCATAAGGTTAACAGCTGATCTTTCAGCAGAAACTCTGCAAGCCAGAATGGAGTAGCAGGACATATTTAAAGTGATGAAAGGGAGAAATCTACAACCAAGATTACTCTACCCAGCAAGCATCTCACTCAGACTCAGTGGAGAAATTAAAACCTTTACAGACAAGCAAAAGCTATGAGAATTCAGCACCACCAAACCAGCTTTACAACAAATGCTAAAGCAACTTCTCTAAGCAGGAAACACAAGAGAAGGAAAAGTCCTACAGAAACAAACCCAAAACAATTAAGAAAATGGTAATAGGAACCTATATATCGATAACTACCTTAAATGCAAATGGATTAAATGCTCCAACCAAAAGACATAGACTGGCTGAATGGATACAAAAACAAGACCCATATATATGCTGTCTATAAGAGACCCACTTCAGACCTAGGGACACATACAGACTGAAAGTGAGGGGATGGAAAAAGATATTCCATGCCAAGGGAAATCAAAAGAAAGCTGGAGTAGCAATTCTCATATCAGACAAAATAGACTTTAAAATAAAGACTATTACAAGAGACAAAGATGGACACTACATAATGATCAAGGGATCGATCCAAGAGGAAGACATAGCAATTGTAAATACTTATGCACCCAGTATAGGAGCACCTCAATTATTAAGGCAAGTGCTAACAGCCATAAAAGGGGAAATCGAGAGTAACACACTCATAGTAGGGGACTTTAACACCCCACTTTCACCAATGGACAGATCATCCAAAATGAAAATAACTAAGGAAACACAAGCTTCAAATGACACTTTAGACCAGCTGTTCTTATTTGATACTTCTAGGACATGCCATCCAGAAAAAAACAGTATGCACTTTCTTCTCAAGTGCTCATGGAATATTCTCCAGGATAGATCATATATTGGGTCACAAATCAAGCCTTGATAAATTTAAGAAAATTGAAAGTGTATCAAGTATATTATCTGAGAACAATGCTATGAGACTAGATATCAATTACAGGAAAAAAACTGTAAAAAATACAAACACATGGAGCCTAAACAATACATTACTAAATAACCAAGAGATCACTGAAGAAATCAAAGAGGAAATCAAAAAATACCTAGAAACAAATGACAATGAAAACACGACCATCCAAAACCTATGGGATGCAGCAAAAGCAGTTCTAGGAGGGAAGTTTATAGCAATACAATCCTACCTCAGGAAACAAGAAAAATCTGAAATAAACAACCTAACCTTACACCTAAAGCAATTAGACAAAGAAGAACAAAGAACCCAAAGTTAGCAGAAGAAAAGAAATCATAAAGATCAGATCAGAAATAAATGAAAAAGAAATGAAGGTAAAGATAGCAAAGATAAATAAAACTAAAAGCTCGTTCTTTGAGAAGATAAACAAAATTGATAAACCATTAGCCAGACTCATCAAGAGAAAAAGGGAGAAGACTCAAATCAACAGAATTAGAAATGAAAAAGAAGTAACAACTGACACTGCAGAAATACAAAGGATCATGAGAGATTACTACCAGTAACTCTATGCCAATAAAATGGACAACCTGGAACAAATGGACAAATTCTTAGAAACGCACAACCTTGCTAGACTGAACCAGGAAGAAATAGATAATATGAACAGACCAATCACAAGCACTGAAATTGAAACTGTGATTAAAAATCTTCCAACAAACAAAAGCTCAGGACCAAACGGCTTCACAGGTGAATTCCATCAAACATTTAGAGAAGAGCTAACACCTATCCTTCTCAAACTCTTATAAAATATAGCAGAGGGAGGAACACTTCCAAACTCATTCTATAAGGCCACCATCACCCTGTTACCAAAACCAGACAAAGATGTCACAAAGAAAGAAAACTACAGGCCAATATCACTGATGAACATAGATGCAAAAATCCTCAACAAAATACAAGCAAACAGAATCCAGCAGCACATTAAAGGATCATACACCATGATCAAGTGTGGTTTACCTCAGGAATGCAAGGTTTCTTCAATATATGCAAATCAATCAGTGTGATACACCATATTAACAAACTGAAGGATAAAAATCGTATGATCATCTCAATAGACGCAGAAAAAGATTTCAACAAAATTCAACACCGATTTATGATAAAAACTCTCCAGAAAGTAGGCATAGAGGGAACCTACCTCAACATAATAAAGGCCATATATAACAAACCCACAGCCAACATCATTCTCAATGGTGAAAAACTGAAACCATTTCCGCTAAGATCAGGAACAAGACAAGGTTGCCCACTCTCACCACTATTATTCAACATAGTTTTGGAAGTTTTAGCCACAGCAATCTGAGAAGAAAAAGAAATAAAAAGAATCCAAATTGGAAAAGACGAAGTAAAACTCTCCCTATTTGCAGATGACATGATACTATACATAGAGAATCCTAAAGATGCTACCAGAAAACTACTAGAGCTAATCCATGAATTTGGTAAAGTAGCAAGATACAAAGTTAATGCACAGAAATCACTTGCATTCCTATACACTAATGATGCAAAATCTGAGAGATTAAAGAAACACTCCCATTTACCATTGCAACAAAAAGAATAAAATACCTAGGAATAAACCTACCTAAGGAGACAGAAGACCTGTATGCAGAAAACTATAAGACACTGATGAAAGAAATTAAAGATGATACAAACAGATGGAGACATATACCATGTTTTTGGATTGGAAGATTCAACATTGTGAAAATGACTATACTACCCAAAGCACAATGCAATCCATATCAAACTACCAATGGCATTTTTCACAGAACTAGAACAAAAAATTTCACAATTTGTATGGAAACACAAAAGACCCCGAATAGCCAAAGCAATCTTGAGAAAGGAAAACGCAGTTGTAGGAATAAGGCGCCCTGACTTCCAACTATATTACAAAGCTACAATTATTGAGACAGTATGGTACTGGCACAAAAACAGAAATAAAGATCAATGGAATAGGATAAAAAGCCCAGAGATAAACCCATGCACATATGGTCACCTTTTCTTTGATAAAGGAGGCAAGAATATACAATGGAGAAAAGACAGCCTCTTCAATAAATGGTGCTGGAAAACTGGATAACTCAAAATGGATTAAAGACCTAAATGTAAGGCCAGACACTATAAAAGTCTTAGAGGAAAATATAGGCAGAACATTCTATGACATAAATCACAGCAAGATCCTTTTTGACCCATCTCCTAGAGAAATGGAAATAAAAACAAAAATAAACAAATGGGACCTAATGAAACTTAAAAGGTTTTGCACAGCAAAGGAAACCGTAAACAAGATGAAAAGACAACCCTCAGAACCGGAGAAAATATTTGCAAATGAAGCAACTGACAAAGGATTAACCTCCAAAATTTACAAGCAGCTTATGCAGCTCAATATCAGAAAAACAAACAACCCAATCCAAAACTGGGCAGAAGACCTAAATAGACATTTCTCCAAAGAAGATATACAGATTGCCAACAAACACATGAAAGGATGCTCCACACCGCTAATCATTAGAGAAATGCAAATCAAAACTGCAATGAGGTATCACCTCACACCAGTCAGAATGGCCATCATCAAAAAATTTACAAACAATAAATGTTGGAGAGGGTGTAGAGAAAGGGAACCCTCTTGCACTGTTGATGGGAATGTAAATTAATACAGCCACTATGGAGAACAGTATGAAGGTTCCATAAAAAACTAAAAATAGAACTACCATACGACCCTGCAATCCCACTACTGGGCATATACCCTGAGAAAACCATAACTCAAAAAGAGTCATGTACCACAATGTTCATTGCAACACTATTTACAATAGCCAGGACATGGAAGCAACCTAAGTGTCCATTGACAGATGAATGGATAAAGAAGATGTGGCACATATATACAATGGAATATTACTCAGCCATAAAAATAAACAAAATTGAGTTACTTGTAGTGAGGTGGATGGACCTAGAGTCTGTCATACAGAGTAAAGTATGTCAGAAAGAGAAAAACAAATACCGTATGCTAACACATATATATATGGAATCTAAAAAAATGGTTCAGATGAACCTAAGGGCAAGACAGGAATAAAGATGCAGACATAGAGAATGGACTTAAGGACACGGGGAGGGGGAAGGGTAAGTTGGGATGAAGTGAGGGAGTAACATTGACATATATACACTAGCAAATGTAAAATAGATAGCTAGTGGGAAGCAGCTACATAGCACAGGGAGATCAGCTCAGTGTTTTTTGACCACCTAGAGAGGTGGTATAGGGAGGGTTGGAGGGAGGTGCAAGAGGGAGGGGATATGGTGGTATATATATACATATAGCTGATTCACTTTGTTATACAGCAGAAACTAATACGACATTGTAAAACAATTATACTCCAACAAAGATGTTAAAAAAAATCTTTCTTGAAGCATTGAATTATGTAAAGAAACACCATATAACAACAAAAAATCAGTGGCTTAATCATTCATTCGACTAGCATAAACCTATGAAGCCTAACTATATTGGAAGATGCTACAAGACAGTTTTTTCACTGACTCTTCATTGAATGTCTTGCTTTCCCCTCTGGGTTTTCATGCCTTTTTAAAATCTATATAATAAACAGTTATATATAATTTGTATTAGTCCATTTCTGGGATCTAAGAATTTATATTCTCCATGCATATGGCCTCAAGATGAGCATCACTGCATGCAGACATTTTCTTTTCAGAGGTACAAAGAATAGAATTCATCTTGAAAAATGAACTGCCCCTAAACGCAGGCAGCTGTTTTTAGAACTCTATATTCCTAGAAATCGTTGAGCTGCTAGAAGGCATTTGAGTCTGGGCAAACTGATGAATTTCCACCTGTAAGCCTTTCAGTACAAGGGATGATATTTTTTTAAATATTAATGGTCTTTTCTCTTCTGCATTTTTGTGTACCTGATCTTATCTCTTGAAATATTTAAGATTTTTAGAGTAAGAATGTAAAGACAGTGTTAATATACTGCTTCTTATATTCAAAATAGGAATTTCAGTTTCTTTGGGGGAGGGCTATTTTTCTTCATTAATCTTTTGCCCTCTTCTTTCAATATGATCAGCTCAACTATGGCAGAAAATATATTAAAATAAGAGGCAGAGATTCGAAGTCATTTGATGTTGGCCAAGTCATTTAATTTTCTAAGACTCTGTTTCCCCACATGTAAAATACAGGGATTAAACTAGAAAGTTTCTAAAATTTACTCTACTTTAAGAATTTATTTTTTATTTTTGGCTGTGTTGGGTCTTCGTTGCTTCACGCGGGCTTTCTCTAGTTGTGGTGAGCAGGGGTTACTCTTCATTGTGGTGCACAGGCTTCTTATTGCAGTGTCTTCTCTTGTTGCGGAGCACGGGGTCTAGGCATGCGGGCTTCAGTAGTTGCAGCATGCGGGCTCAGTAGTTGTGGCTCATGGGCTCAGTAGTTGTGGCTCATGGGCTTAGTTGCTCTATGGCATATGGGATCTTCCCAGACCAGGGATCGAACCCATGTCCCCTGCTGTGGCAGGCAGACTCTTAACCACTGTGCCACCAGGGAAGTCCCAAGAATTCTTAATTAGACTTGTTGAGTTTGCTATTTACACTTTACATGGAACATGATTACTTTAGGATGTGTCTACATAATGTCAAACATTAAATCAATTTAATAAAATTATTTATCCAGTCATCCAGATGTTTTGTCTCTATGAAACCAAACATCGAGGAGAACTGGAATTTGGACATATTTAACCTGACATTTTAAGCATTACTGCATAGGCCTGGTCAATCAATATATTAGTTTGTATCTAGTTCCCAATAAACATTTTTATATGTTAATGAGGTTCTTCTGTCTAATATCTGGTTTTGAATTACACTATTTTATAATTTCTCAAGAGCTAGTTGAAATTTGAATAAACCACCAGAAGCTTGGTGAGCCTAGTTTACAGAAAGACTTATCTCACTAACTAATCCTATGAATACCGTAGCTGAACTTGAGGATGAGACAGGCAACCTAGTTTCCTATAGAAGTTTTGATTTTCAATTTTGGAATGCTTGGAGGAATCAATTCCAATGCTACCAATAACTATAACTGATATCTGACAATTCATAGGCCTATGTTCCTCATCCGCGCATATCTACCCTTGTTCTTTAGAGCCACAGCTTGTTCATTCCACTTGATCATTCCTTATTGATGATAAAACACATTTGGTCACCATCCTCCCTATAAAAATAACTGAAGTACTTGAAGATGCTTCCCATTAGGGTATCATCTTTCAGATGCTTTGTGTACAGGATCTGTTTTATTTTTCAACTTAAAACTTATTTGCCATTGTCAAAGTGTGGAGTGTGTTTGGCTGGATGTACAAGATAAATAATTATGATTATGCGGTCACCATACTTTAGGGTTATCGGAGGAAGCCTGGATACACATAATTAAAGACTGGAGACTGTTTGGAAATGAGAAGAAAGTTTAGTTTAGTTACAGTGAGTCATGGTAATAAAAATTGCTATTTATTATTTCTATTACAGACGTTAAAAAAACTATAACATTTTCATTTCAAAAATTAGGACACAAAGTTTCAAAAGGGCTAAAGAAACTGTCCAGCCATACAAGTAACTGTCTGCACCAGAATTCAAACTCTGGTCTGTCTGTCTCCAAAATCCATGTATTTTCCAATACACAATATTGCCACCATACCAAAAAGGTCAAAGGACCTTTATCTCACATGAGCTCCACAGATTTATTTGAACTGTTTTGCAAAGTTTTAAAATATTATTTTAACACTGGTGTGTTTCACATAAGATCCAGATTTCTGACTTCTCCAGAAAAAGCCACAAGTTCTAGAAACACTGACCCCACAATTAGGGAGTTAAATAATGTATACTTCCCTTTAAAATAGACATATATTATCCAGTTCACCCTAGTCCCCGCCATCCTTTACTACCTCCCTATCAATGTGTGTGAATATCTATTGTATGAAAATATTAAATATTATGCCATTAGATAACTAGAATAACACGCAGTTTAATTAACTTACTTAAATTACATGCATAGCCTCACTTAAATGCATGTGACAACAATTAGATATTAAAATAGGAGAGGAAGCCAGAGTTGAAAAATAGACACATTTAAACGAAGTTTTCATTTAACTACCATCAAATTAATGAACGTGGTGAGAATCTCCCTTCAGTCCTAAATAAACATTTACTTATCATTTTAATCTGCTTGAAATATAACTGCCCCAATTCAGGTTCACACAAATGGTAAGAAAAATGTATCAAAGACATTGCATGATTTGCACACAAAAAATGTGACACATAGGCGGTGTTGGCTGCCATCACATTCAGATGGAACGCATGATGCTATCTAATGTATGAAAATCATTCCACTCAAAACAATGTGATCACAGAGCCAACATCCTCTTGCTCCCCTATAAGACTACGACACATATACATCTGTCACCCAACTGTGTAATCCAGATTTTCTAAAAATAAGAGGTGCTCTTTTCAAATAAAGAAATCTTAACAACATTAATTTTTTGGATAAGTGTTTTGAGCCAGACAAATTCCATACCAGATGACAAGTCTTATCCTTTCAATCCATTATGGTTTGGCCATGAATCCAGAAAGGTTAAATGGCATTATAAATTAATAAATGTTGTTTTACTAGTCTTCCCTAATAGGTCTTGTAAAAAAATAACTTAGTCTCATAAACACTTGGCAGAAGAGTCAGGTTGTAGGAGGTAGTAGAACCATACAACTTTGAACTTACAAAGTTCCAAGAAGTAAAGTTGTTATCTGGAGGACCCACAAAAAAGCAAAAGAAGTAACAAATGGCATTTAACATTTTGTTTGCTTAACACATTTTATTGTGTGCCTATGTTCTAGACACTGGGCCGGGCATATTAAAGAAAACCAGACACGGTCCTTGCTCTCATGCAGCTTGCATTCTAGTGGAAGGGAAAGGCATTAATCCCAGAATCACATGCAAAAATGTTCTCTGCCAAATGCTATGAAAGAGATTTGATCTGGAGAGAGGTGACTTCCTCAAGGAAATGAGGTTTTGCACTGAAATCTGAAGGACAAATAAGTGTTAACTATGTGAGGAAAAAAATTGGGCAGTTAGCTTGAAATCAATGGAAAGCTTTTGAAGGGTTTAAATGGGAAATAGGTTGATTTATATTATGAAAAGATCTCTTTGACTACCATATGAAGAAGTGATTTGAAGGAAGGTAGATTGGATGTAGGTAGTGGACTAGTGCAGTTACTAGATGTATTCGTTATTTATGGCCATGTACCAAAGTGTAATGGCTTAAAAAGCAATCACCTATTATCTCACAGATTCTGTGGGTCAGGAATCTGGGTATAGTTGGGTTCTCTGGTTCTAGCTCTCTCACAAGGTTGTAATCAAGGTGCCGTCTGGAGCTGCAGTCATCTCAAGGCTCAACTGGAGGAGGATCCACTTCCAAGCTCACTCGTGTGGTTGTTGGCAGGATTCAGTTCCTCACTGGATCTTTAACGAGAGCCTCAGTTTCTGGCTGTTTCTTGGCCAGAGCTATCCCTCAGCTCCTTGCCACTTGGGCCACTCTATAGGCCAACTCACAGTATGGCAACTGGCTTTCATCAGCGTGAACAAGTGAGACAGCAAGAGAATGAGAGCAAGATGGAACTCCAAGCTGTTTGGTAACCCAGTCTCAGATGTGATATTTATTAGCCACCAGGTATAGCCCCAAGAGAAGGTATTATACACACACACGAACACTTGGAAACAGAGATCCTTGGGAACCATCTTTGATGCGGCGTATCACAATGGGCAAGAGGCAATGGCAGCTTGGATTAGGAAGGGATGGAGATAAGTGTGTGGATTCAAGAAGTATTTATTTAAAGAAAAAAGTCAAATACATTTGATGATAGATTATTATGGGTTAAATTGTGACCCTTCCCCCAAAATTCATATGTTGAAGCCTTCCCCCAGTACCTCAGGATGTGATTATATTTGGAGACAAGACTTTTAAAGAGGTGATTAAGTTAAAAAGAAGCCATTAGATTTGCCCCTAATCCACTCTGACTGCTGTCCTTGTAAGAAAAGGAAATTTGAACACACAGACACCAGGGATGCATGCACACAGAGGAATGACCATGTGAAGATATGCAGAATGGTGACCATCTGCAAGCCAAGGAGAGTTGCCTCAAGAGAAATCGAACCAGCAGACACATTGATCTTGGACTTCTAACTCCAGGACTGTGAGAAAATATGGTGCTAAAGCCACATAATCTATGGTATTTCATCATGACAGCCCTAGAAAACTAATACAATTGTCAACTCTGGGGATGAGGGACATGGAAATGTCAACAAGTTTTGCTAGGCTGTTTAACAGAATAAATGGTGATGTTTTGCCCTGATAGAAAGTACTAAAATAGGATCAAGTTTGGGCAGATTCTTTTTACTATCATTAAACAAGTATTTATTGTTCAACTATCATGTTCCAGGCACTATTCTATGCCCTGGAGATAGAACAGAGACAAAACAAGTGGTTACCACCTTCATGGAGCTTACATTCCATATAATGCATGGGTTTGCAGTTCAAGAGGTCTGAGGTGGAGATAGATATTTATGAATCATCTGACCAAAGGGATGATTAAAGCCATAGGTGAGCATGAGATATATAGGTAGAGAGTAGAAAGTAAAAACAAACCATCAAAAAAAGGGAGAGCGTAACACCAAGTCTTGATACACTCCAACAGTGAAGGCTGATTACAGGGGAATGAATCTACACAGGCGGTAAGGGGAAAAGGAAGAGAGTGGGAAAAAATTGTTTCACATAAGCCAAAGGAAGAGAGTGTTTAAAAGCAGAGGGGGGCTTCCCTGGTGGCGCAGTGGTTGAGAATCTGCCTGCCAATGGAGGGGACACGGGTTCGAGCCCTGGTCTGGGAAGATCCCACGTGCGGTGGAGCAATTAGGCCCGTGAGCCACAACTACTGAGCCTGTGCATCTGGAGTCTGTGCTCCACAACAAGAGAGGCCACGATAGTGAGAGACCCGCGCACTGTGATGAAGAGTGGCCCCCGCTTGCCACAACTAGAGAAAGCCCTCACACAGAAACGAAGACCCAACACACCCAAGAATAAAATAAATAAATAATAAAAATTTAATAATTAAAAAAAAAAAAAAAACAAAGGGAATTGTCAACAGAGTGGAATGCTGGTGAGAGCTCAAATGAATTGAGAAGTGAAAATATGTGTTGGATTTAGTGCCATGGAGGTCATTTGTAAGGTTGATGAAAGCTGGATAGGTAGAGGGTCAAGACTGAAGAGGGTGGTGAGTAGAGAGTGAGAGGTGAGGAAATGTAGATAGGAAGAAGAGTCACCTCATCCAAGAAATATGTGTGTGGATGGGCAGGTAGAAAGAAGGAGCTGAGTGAGTGAGAAGAAGGTGAATCTACACACAAAAAAGAAAGGTTAGCAAATCATGTGCGGTAGCTAGGTAGCTAAGTAGGAGAAGGGCATAAAACTCAAAGCACGGGTGATGGGAAGGACTGGCCCCACCATAAGAGGAAGCGGAGCTTCTTCAGTCTGAGATGTGAGCAGATTGTATGGTGGTATGAGGTGGAGGCAGTATGAATAGCGGTCAAAGACATAGACTCAAATTAGAGTCCTGACTACCTGAGTGAGAATCTATGACTCTCCACTTGCGAGTTGTGTGACCATAGGCAAATTACTCAAACTCCCTGTGCCTCAGTTTTCTCAACTATAAATTGGTGATACAATTAATCCTTGTTTCCTAGGGCTGTTATAATTATTAAATTAGTTACTCTATGTAAAGTTTAAAGATTAGTGTCTGGCATACAGTAAGCATTATGCATGCATTTATTACTATTATCTTTCTAAACTAGAGGTAAGGTGATCTGTTGAGGGTGAGGGTGAAAGAGGAGGGTTGGAGGTTTGGTGACAGTAAAGAGGGTTAGAGATAGGCACTGCTGAGTGGGAAAGTAGTCCAGAGATATAATAGGATTGTCGGCAATGTTGGGAGTCCTTTTAGGGTTGAGATTGTGAATTTGTAGTAGACCCAGGCTGCTCTATTATGTGACCTTTTCAGCAGTTTTTAGCTATTAGGAGCAGCAGTAGAGAGGGTAGAAATTTGAATACAACCACTCAGGGTTTTGCCTGACAGATTGGTAAGACAAAAAGGCAATAGAGCAAGGGAGTTGGAGCTTATTGCAAAAAACTGTGTGAACTGTGTTCACATTAGGCTGGATAAAGAAGGGCATAAAAGAATGAGATAGATGTTGGATTCGGACAAAATAGAGAGACCTCTTTTACAATGGCCACAGATAATAACAAGGGAACATCTTGTTGGTCAAGATGATTATCTTTTGGCTCTGATTTAAACCCATTCTGTGTCAGTTAAAATAGAATTTAATGTTATCCAAACAAACAATAATGGTGTGTGGTGATATTGTCAAAATGGTGGCATAGAAGCTGTGTCTCCCTACAAAGATCAACAATTAGCTACTCACCCAATAAAAGCAGCTTTGGGAGAGCTCTGGAGTCCATTTAAGAAACTTCAGCAACACACTGGAACAGAAAAAACAAAAACAAAAAACTGAGAATGACCACACAAAAAGAGAAGGAAGACAGCTTCATTTTGCCTGAATCATTCCACGCACCAAGAGCGAATTCCTCAACTAGAAAGCGTTCCCCTTGTTAGGAAAGGAAGAGCAGGGTGAGCAACTAGTTTCCTCAGCCTTTTGGGGCACTACATAAAGGTCTTGCTTTGGTTTCACCCTACCCAGACCAGCAAAGCTGAGACATAGAGAGACAGCTAGGAACAAAGAAGAAAAGCAGGGGTGACCAATAGCAGCCATGCAGGGGGAGAGATCATGGTTCCCAGTGACCTGCTCTACAACAAATCCAGCAGCTTTTGCTACTGAAAAAGCCAATGGCCAGCACAGTTGCCACAGACCTTCTGCAGTGTTCACCAGCTTTCACCCAAGATATTTACATTCACTGATGCCAGCAGTCTAGTCCCTCTCTGTTCCCTCCCTGCCACCCACTCCAACTGGAGCCTGGAAACTATACTAGCAGCCAACCCAGGCCTCTGTAGCTGTATAAGTGCAAGATGCAGCTTAGACTCCCACAACTGCCATGTGCATGCTCGGGCTAGTCCCTCCAGCTGTGCCCTGGCCTCCAGTGCTATGTGAATCCCCAGGGGGAGACTGCAGCCATGGGAGAGCACGCAGACACCCAAGGGCCCTACAGCTGCTTGTGGGCCTGGATCAGACCTTGTCTTCTCTCACTGGCCTGCACCACTGCACTAACCTGCAGCTAGCCCATCCAGCTATGCACCTACACACACCCAGCTGTGGAGAGACCCAGCAAGCAAGGTAGTACACACCAACAACAAGAGCCCCTGAAGCTGCCAGTCAGTCCACGGTTGGCCTTGGCCCTTGCTCCTACACTGGCCCCCACCACTACACGTGTGTCTACAACCAGCTCCTCCTACTACACAGGAACCTGCAGCTGGCCCCATAGCAAGTGCGTGCACACCACTGGCCAGGGTCACCACCCCTGCCTGCCCTGTCCCTTAACGACGAGATCTGGAAGAGCCACTGAAGACACCAACAGCCCTTGCAGCCACTGCAGGCTTCTTGCAGTACTTGCCAAGGACTACAGAGTTGTTGATGCTGCAGACCTCAGAGACCTGAGCTGGAGAGACATTAAGCTCCCCCAGTCCAGTGTCACCACATCTTCCTGCACTTGGCACCTTGTACCACCAGACCCAGGGTCACAGCACACTCCAGCATGCTACCACCCAATGAAAGTCTTCTCTCACTGAAGTCAGTTCATAAAGTCTGGAAAAGGTGACCAGTTCTTCAAACTGGTCACCTTATTCAGACACTTGCACAAGGCTACAGGGATCACAAAGAATAAGAGAAACATTACTCCACCAAAGTAATATAGCAAACCTCCAGTAACTAGCACTAAAAATATGTAAATCCAGGAATTGCCCAATAAAGAATTCAAAATAATCGTTCTAAAGATGCTCAGAGACCTATAGGAAAACACAGATGAACAATTTGACACTATCAGGAAAACAATACAAGAATAAAAAGAGAAGTTCAATAAAGGGATAGAAAACATTAAAAAAAAAAAAAAACAGAAATTTTGGAGCTGAAGAATACAATGACTGAACTGAAGAATTCAATAGAGAATTGTCTTCAGTGGCAATCTTGGCCGAGCAGAAAAATGTTTCAGTGAGTGCAAAGACAGATCAATTAAAATTATCTAATCAGAGGAGCAAAAAGAAAAAGAATGAAAAGGTAAATAACCAATAAGGACCTACTGTGTAGCATAAAGAACTATGCCCAATATTTTGTAATAACCTATAAGGAAAAAGAATCTAAAAAAGGAATATATATCTGAATCACTGTGCTGTACACCTGAAACTAACACAACATTGTCAATCAACTATACTTCAATTTTTAAAATTTTAAAAAAAGAATGAAAAGGAACAAAGAAATCCTATGGGACTTATGGGATACCATGAAGAGACATACTGTAATGCATCACTGGAGTCCCAGAAGGAGAAGGTCGGGGAGAAAGAGTATAATGCTTATTTAAAGAAATATGGCTGACAACTTCCCAAATCTCAGGAGAAATTTGGACATTCAAGTTCATGGAGTTAATAGCTCCAAAATTTCAATCTAAAGCAATCTTCTCTAAGACGGATTATAATAAAAATGATTAAAATCAAAGACAAAAAGGAAGTTTTAAAAACAGCAAGAGAAAAAATTTCTCCCATACAAAAGACCCCTATAAGGCTACCAATGGATTTCTCAGCAGAGACCTTGCAGGCCAGGAGAGAATGAAATCATATGTTTAAAGTGTTGGAAGAAACGACCTATCAAGTATACTTTACCCAGAAAAATTGTCCTTCAGAAATAAAGGTGAGATAAAAACTTTACTGGACAAACAAAAGCTAAAGAAGTTCATCACCAGTAAACTTGCCTTACAAAAAATGCTGAAATGCATTATTCAAGCTGAAATGGAAGGATGCTTATGAGTAACATGAAACATATGAAAATATACCTCATACTGGTAAAGGTAAGTATATAGTCATATTCAGAATACTCTAATACTGTAATATGATGGTGTGTTAACCAGTTAACTCTAGTATGAAGGTTAAAAAAATATATTAAAAATAGCTATAGCTACAATAATTTGTTAATAGATACACAACATAAAAAATGTAAATTATGACACCAAAAACATAAAAGAGGAGGAGTAAAAGGGTAGAGTTTTTGTATGTAATCAAAGTTAAATTGAAGAAGACCCAAACAAATGGAAAGAACATTCATGTTCATGGAGCAGAATAAGTGATACCATTAAAATGTCCATACTATCCAAAGGCATCTATAGATTCAATTCAATTACTATTCATATCTCAATGGAATTTCTCACAGCAATAGAAAAAACAATACAAAATTTGTATGGAACCACAAAAGACCCCGAATAGCCAGAGCAATCTTAAGAAAGAATACAGTTGAAGGATCAAATTTTCCGATTTTTCATTATACTACAAAGCTATACTAATCGAAACTGTGTGTTACTGGCATAAAAATAGACACATAGACCAATGGAACAGAATTGAGAGCCCAGAAACAGCCCTGGAATATACAGTCAACTATTTGAAAAGACAGCCAAGAATATTCAATGGGGAAAGGATAGTCTTCAATAAACGGTGTTGGGAAAACTGTATAACCACATGCATAAGAATGAAATTGGGAGCGAGGGGCAAGATGGCGGAAGAGTAAGACGCGGAGATCACCTTCCTTCCCACAGATACAGTAGAAATACATCTACACGTGGAACTGCTCCTACAGAACACCCACTGAACGCTGGCAGAAGACGTCAGACCTCCCAAAAGGCAAGAAAAAGGCAAGAAAATCCCCACGTACTTGGGTAGGGTAAAAGAAAAAAGAAATAACAGAGACAAAAGAATAGGGACGGGACCTGCACCAGTGGGAGGGAGCCGTGAAGGAGGAAAGGTGTCCACACACTAGGAAGCCCCTTCGTGGGCAGAGACTGCGGGTGGCAGAGGGGGGAAGCTTCGGAGCCACGGAGGAGAGCGCAGCCGCAGGGTTGCGGAGGGCAAAGCGGAGAGATTCCCGCACGGAGGATTGGCGCCGAGCAGCACTCACCAGCCCGAGAGGCTTGTCTGCTCAGCCGCCGGGGTGGGCGGGGGCTGGGAGCTGAGGCTCCAGCTTCGGTGCTAGTCGGGAGGGAGTCCGGGAAAAAGTCTGCAGCTGCCGAAGAGGCAAGAGACTTTTTCTTGCCTCTTTGTCTCGTGGCACGCAAGGAGAGGGGATTCAGAGTGCCGCCTAAACGAACTCCAGAGACGTGCGCGAGCGGTGGCTATCAGCGCAGATCCCACAGCAACAGGGGCGCAGAGGGAAAAATGGAGAGATTCCCGCACAGAGGCTCGGCGCCGAGCAGCGCTCACCAGCCCGAGAGGCTTGTCTGCTCACCTGCCAGGGCGGGTGGGGGCTGGGAGCCGTGGCTCGGGCTTCGGTCGGATCGCAGGGAGAGGACTGGGGCTGGCGGCGTGAACACAGCCTGAAGGGGTTGGTGCACCACGGCTAGCCGGGAGGGAGCCCGAGAAAAAGTCTGAAGCCACCGAAGAGGCAAGAGACTTTTTCTTGCCTCTTTGTTTCACGGCGCGCAAGGAGAGGGGCTTCAGAGCGCCGCCTAAACGAACCCCAGAGACGGGCGTGAGCCGCAGCTATCAGCGCGGACCCCAGAGATGGGCAGGAGATGCTAAGGCTGCTGCTGCCACAACCAAGAAGCCTGTGTGCGAGCACAGGTCACTCTCCACACTGCCCCTACCGGGAGCCGGTGCAGCTCGCCACTGCCAGGCTCCTGTGATCCGGGGACAACTTCCCCGGGAGAACGCACTGTGCGCCTCAGGCTGGTGCAACGTCACGCCGGCCTCTGCCACCGCAGGCTCGCCCCGCCTCCTCTGTACCCCTCCCTCCCCGCGGGCTGAGTGAGCCAGAGCCTCCGAAGCAGCTGCTCCTTTAACCCCGTCCTGTCTGGGCGGGGAACAGACGCCCTCAGGCGACCTACACGCAGAGGCGGGTCCAAATCCAAAGCTGAACCCCAGGAGCTGTGCGAACAGAGAAGAGAAGGGGAAATCTCTCCCAGCAGCCTCAGAAGCAGCGGATTAAAGCTCCACAAACAACTTGATGTGCCTGCATCTGTTGAATACCTGAATAGACAACGAATCATCCCAAATTCAAGAGGTGGACTTTGGGAGCAGGATATATTAATTTTTCCCCTTTTCCATTTTTTGTGAGTGTATATCTGTATGCTTCTGGGTGAGATTTTGTGTGTATAGCTTTGCTTTCACCATTAGTCCTAGGGTCAGGTCCATCCGTTTTTTTTTTTTCTTTTTTTTTTTTTTTACTTAAAAAATTTTTTTTCCCTAATATATGTTTTCTTAATAATTTTTTCCTTATTTTCTATTTTTAGAAATTAAAAAAATTTTTTAATAAGTTTTTTCATATTTTTTATTTTAAAAAATTAAAACTTTTTTTCTTAATAAATTTTTTTCTTAATAATTTTTTTCTTATTTTTTACTATAAAAAATTAATAAATCTATTTTTTAAAATTAAAAAAATTTTCTGAATACATTTATTCTTAATAATTTTTTTTCTTATTTTTTATTATAATAGCTTTATTTTATTTTATTTTATCCTCTTTCTTTCTTTCTTTCTATTTTTTTCTCCCTTATATTCTGAGCCGTGTGGATGAAAGGCTCTTGGTGCTCCAGCCAGGCATCAGGGCTGTTCCTCTGAGGTGGGAGAGCCAACTTCAGGACACTGGTCCACAAGAGACCTCCCAGCTCCACGTAATACCAAACGGTGAAAATCTCTCAGAGATCTCCATCTCAACATCAAGACCCAGCTTCATTCAACGACCAGCAAGCTACACTGCTGGACACCCTATGCCAAACAACTAGCAAGACAGGAACACAGCCCCATCCATTAGCAGAGAGGCTGCCTAAAATCATAATAAGGCCACAGACACCCCAAAACACACCACCAGACGTGGACGTGCCCACCAGAAAGACAAGATCCAGCCTCATCCACCAGAACACAGGCACTAGTCCCCTCCACCAGGAAGCCTACACAACCCACTGAACCAACCTTAGCCACTGGGGACAGATACCAAAAACAACGGGAACTACGAACCTGCAGCCTGTGAAAAGGAGACCCCAAACACAGTAAGATAAGCAAAATGAGAAGACCAAAAAACACACAGCAGGTGAAGGAGCAGGGTCAAAACACACCAGACCTAACAAATGAAGAGGAAATGGGCAGTCTACCTGAAAAAGAATTCAGAATAATGATAGTAAGGATGATCCAAAAATCTTGGAAATAGAATAGACAAAATGCAAGAAACATTCAACAAGGATGTAGAAGAACTAAAGAGGAACCAAGCAATGATGAAAAACACAATAAATGAAATTAAAAATATTCTAGACGGGATCAATAGCAGAATAACTGAAGCAGAAGAACGGATAAGTGACCTGGAAGATAAAATAGTGGAAATAACTACTGCAGAGCAGAATAAAGAAAAAAGAATGAAAAGAACTGAGGACAGTCTCAGAGACCTCTGGGACAACATTAAACGCACCAACATTCGAATTATAGGGGTCCCAGAAAAAGAAGAGAAAAAGAAAGGGACTGAGAAAATATTTGAAGAGATTATAGTTGAAAACTTCCCTAATATGGGAAAGGAAATAGTTAATCAAGTCCTGGAAGCACAGAGAGTCCCATACAGGATAAATCCAAGGAGAAACACGCCAAGACACATATTAATCAAACTATCAAAAATTAAATATAAAGAAAACATATTAAAAGCAGCAAGGGAAAAACAACAAATAACACACAAGGGAATTCCCATAAGGTTAACATCTGATCTTTCAGCAGAAACTCTGCAAGCCAGAAAGGAGTGGCAGGATATACTTAAAGTCATGAAGGAGAAAAACCTACAACCAATGTTACTCTACCCAGCAAGGATCTCATTCAGATTTGATGGAGAAATTAAAACCTTTACAGACAAGCAAAAGCTGAGAGAGTTCAGCACCACCAAACCAGCTTTACAACAAATGCTAAAGGAACTTCTCTAGGCAAGAAACACAAGAGAAGGAAAACACCTACAATAACAAACCCAAAACATTTAAGAAAATGGGAATAGGAACATACATATCAATAATTACCTTAAATGTAAATGGATTAAATGCTCCCACCAAAAGACACAGACTGGCTGAATGGATACAAAAACAAGACCCATATATATGCTGTCTACAAGAGACCCACTTCAGATGTAGAGACACATACAGACTGAAAGTGAGGGGATGGAAAAAGATATTCCATGCAACTGGAAATCAAAAAAAAGCTGGAGTAGCAATTCTCATATCAGACAAAATAGACTTTAAAATAAAGAATATTATAAGAGACAAAGAAGGACACTATATAATGATCAAGGGATCGATCCAAGAGGAAGGTATAACAATTGTAAATATTTATGCAGCCAACATAACAGCACCTCAACACATAAGGCAAATACTAACAGCCATAAAAGGGGAAATCGACAGTAACACAATCATAGTAGGGGACTTTAACACCCCACTTTCACCAATGGACAGATCATCCAAAATGAAAATAAATAAGGAAACACAAGCTTTAAATGATACATTAAACAAGATGGACTTAATTGATATTTATAGGACATTCCACCCAAAAACAACAGAATACACATTTTTCTCAAGTGCTCATGGAGCATTCTCCAGGATAGATCATATCGTGGGTCACAAATCAAGCCTTGGTAAATTTAAGAAAATTGAAATCGTATCAAGTATCTTTTCCGACCACAACGCTATGAGACTAGATATCAATTACAGGAAAAGATCTGTAAAAAATACAAACACATGGAGGCTACACAATACACTACTTAATAACGAAGTGATCACTGAAGAAATCAAAGGGGAAATCAAAAAATACCTAGAAACAAATGACAATGGAGACACAATGACCCAAAACCTATGGGACGCAGCAAAAGCAGTTCTAAGAGGGAAGTTTATAGCGATACAAGCCTACATCAAGAAACAGGAAACATCTCGAATAAACAACCTAACCTTGCACCTAAAGCAATCAGAGAAAGAAGAGCAAAAAAACCCTATTTAGCAGAAGGAAAGAAATCATAAAGATCAGATCAGAAATAAATGAAAAAGAAATGAAGGAAACAATAGCAAAAATCAATGAAACTAAAAGCTGGTTCTTCGAGAAGATAAACAAAATTGATAAACCATTAGCCAGACTCATCAAGAGAAAAAGGGAGAAGACTCAAATCAATAGAATTAGAAATGAAAAAGGAGAAGTAACCACTGACACTGCAGAAATACAAACGATCATGAGAGATTACTACAAGCAACACTATGCCAATAAAATGGACAACCTGGAAGAAATGGACAGATTCTTAGAAAAGCACAACCTACCGAGACTTAACCAGGAAGAAATAGAAAATATGAACAGACCAATCACAAGCACTGAAATCGAAACTGATTAAAAATCTTCCAACAAACAAAAGCCCAGGACCAGATGGCTTCACTGGCGAATTCTATCAAACATTTAGAGAAGAGCTAACACCTATCCTTCTCAAACTCTTCCAAAATATTGCAGAGGGAGGAACACTCCCCAACTCATTCTACGAGGCCACCATCACCCTGATACCAAAACCAGACAAAGATGTCACAAAGAAAGAAAACTACAGGTCAATATCACTGATGAATATAGATGCAAAAATCCTCAACAAAATACTAGCAAACAGAATCCAACAGCACATTAAAAGGATTATACACCATGATCAAGTGGGGTTTATTCCAGGAATGCAAGGATTCTTCAATATACGCAAATCAATCAACGTGATACACCATATTAACAAATTGAAGGAGAAAAACCATATGATCATCTCAATAGATGCAGAGAAAGCTTTTGACAAAATTCAACACCCATTTATGATAAAAGCCCTGCAGAAAGTAGGCATAGAGGGAACTTTCCTCAACATAATAAAGGCCATATATGACAAACCCACAGCCAACATTGTCCTCAATGGTGAAAAACTGAAACCATTTCCACTAAGATCAGGAACAAGACAAGGTTGCCCACTCTCACCACTATTATTCAACATAGTTTTGGAAGTGTTAGCCACAACAATCAGAGAAGAAAAAGAAATGAAAGGAATCCAAATCGGAAAAGAAGAAGTAAAGCTGTCACTGTTTGCAGATGACATGATACTATACATAGAGAATCCTAAAACTGCCACCAGAAAACTCCTAGAGCTAATCAATGAATTTGGTAAAGTGGCAGGATACAAAATTAATGCACAGAAATCTCTTGCATTCCTATATACTAACGATGAACAATCTGAAAGTGAAATTAAGAAAACACTCCCGTTTACCATTGCAACAAAAAGAATAAAATATCTAGGAATAAACCTACATAAGGACACAAAAGACCTGTATGCAGAAAATTATAGGACACTGATGAAAGAAATTAAAGATGATACAAATAGATGGAGAGATATACCATGTTCTTGGATTGGAAGAATCAACATTGTGAAAACGACTCTACTACCCAAAGCAATCTACAGCTTCAATGCAATCCCTATCAAACTACCGCAGGCATTTTTCACAGAACTAGAACAAAAAATTTCACAATTTGTATGGAGACACAAAAGACCCCGAATAGCCAAAGCAATCTTGAGAACGAAAAATGGAGCTGGAGGAATCAGGCTCCCTGACTTCAGACTATATTACAAAGCTTCAGTAATCAAGACAGTTTGGTACTGGCACAAAAACAGAAATATAGATCAATGGAACAGGATAGAAAGTCCAGAGATAAACCCACACACATATGGTCACCTTATCTTTGATAAAGGAGGCAAGCATATACAGTGGAGAAAAGACAGTCTCTTCAATAAGTGGTCCTGGGAAAATTGGACAGGTACATGTAAAAGTTTGAAATTAGAACACTCCCTGACCCCATACACAAAAATAAACTCAAAATGGATTAAAGACCTAAGTGTAAAGCCAGACACTATCAAACTCTTAGAGGAAAACATAGGCAGAACACTCTATGACATAAATCGCAGCAAGATCCTTTTTGACCCAGCTCCTAGAGAAATGGAAATAAAAACACAAATAAACAAATGGGACCTAATGAAACTTAAAAGCTTTTGCACAGCAAAGGAAACCATAAACAAGACCAAAAGACAACCCTCAGAATGGGAGAAAATATTTGCAAATGAAGCAACTGACAAAGGATTAATCTCCAAGATTTACAAGCAGCTCATGCAGCTCAATAACAAAAAAACAAACAACCCAATCCAAAAATGGGCAGAAGACCTAAATAGACATTTCTCCAAAGAAGATATACAGATGGCCAACAGACACATGAAAGAATGCTCAACATCATTAATCATTAGAGAAATGCAAATCAAAACTACAATAAAGTATCATCTCACACCGGTCAGAATGGCCATCATCAAAAAATCTAGAAACAATAAATGCTGGAGAGGGTGTGGAGAAAAGGGAACACTCTTGCACTGTTGGTGGGAATGTAAATTGATACAGCCACTATGGAGAACAGTATGGAGGTTCCTTAAAAAACTAAAAAGAGAACTACCATACGACCCAGCAATCCCACTACTGGGCATATACCCTGAGAAAACCATAATTCAAAAAGAGTCATGTACCAAAATGTTCATTGCAGCTCTATTTACAATAGCCAGGACATGGAAGCAACCAAAGTGTCCACCATCGGATGAATGGATAAAGAAGATGTGGCACATATATACAATGGAATATTACTCAGCCATAAAAAGAAATGAAATGGAGGTATTTGTAATGAGGTGGGTAGAGTTAGAGTCTGTCATACAGAGTGTAGTAAGTCAGAAAGAGAAAAACAAATACAGTATGCTAACACATATATATGGAATCTAAGGAAAAAAAAAAAAAAGGTCATGAAGAACCTAGTGGCAAGATGGGAATAAAGACACAGACCTACTAAAGAATGGACTTGAGGATATGGGGAGGGGGTGGGGTGAGATGTGACAGGGTGAGAGAGTGTCCTGGACATATATACACTACCAAAGGTAAAATAGATAGCTAGTGGGAAGCAGCCGCATAGCACAGGGAGATCAGCTCGGTGCTTTGTGACCACCTAGAGGGGTGGGATAGGGAGGGTGGGAGGGAGGGAGATGCAAGAGGGAAGAGATATGGGAACATATGTATATGTATAACTGATTCCCTTTGTTTTAAAGCAGAAACTAACACACCATTGTAAAGCAATTATACTTCAATAAAGATGTTAAAAAAAAAAAAAAGAATGAAATTGGGCCCCTATCTTACACCATCCACAGAAATTAACTTGAAATGGATTCAAGAGGTAAACATAAGACCTGAAACCATAAAACTCCTAGAAGAAAATATAGGGGGTAAACTCCTTTACATCAGTCTTGGCAATGATTTTTTGGCTTGGACACAAAAAGCACAATCAAAAATAAACAAGTGGGATTACACCAAACTAAAAAGCTCTTGCACACTCAAAGAAGTAATCAACAAAATAGAAAGGAAATCTATGAATGGGAAAATTATTTGCAAACCATATATCTGATAAGTGGTTCGTATCTAAAATACATTAAGAACTCATAAAACTCAATAGCAAAAAAACCCCCAAAAAACTGCCTGATTAAAAAATAGGCAGAGGAACTGAACAAACATTTTTTCAAAGAAGGCATACAAATTGCCAATAGGTACATGAAAAGATGCTCAACATCACTAATCATCAGGGAAATGCAAATTAAAACCAGAATGAGACATCACCTCACACCTGTCAGAATGGCTATCATCAAATAACAAGTATTGGTGAAGATGTGGAGAGAAGGGAATATTTGTGCTCTGTTGGTGGAATTGTAAATTGATATAGCCACTACGGAAAATCATATGGAGATCCCTCAAGATATTAAAAATAGAACTATCAAATGATCAAGCATTCCTGATTTGGCTATATATCCAAAGAAATGAAGACAAAATCTCGCAGAGATATCTGTACTCCCATGTTCATTGCATCATTATTCAAAATAGTCTATGTACACACAATGGAATATTGTTAGCCATGAAAAAGAAGGAAATCTTACCATTTGCAACAACATGGATGGACCTTGAGGGTATTATGCTAAGTGAAATAAGTCAGAGAGAGCAAGACAAATACTGTATGATAGCACTCATATGTGGAATCTAAAAAAATTGAACTTATAGAAACAGATAATAGAATGGTGGTTACCAGAGGCTTGGGAGAGGAGGATATGGGGAGATGTTTGTCAAAGGGTACAAACTTCACGTTAGAAGATAAATTACGTTCTGGGAGTCTAATGTACAGCATGATGATTATAGTTGATAATACTGTATTATATACTTGAAATTTGCTAAGAAAGTAGATCTTAAATATTCTCACCACACACAGAAAAATGGTAATTATGAGACGTGGTGGAGGTGTAGATAACACCATGGTGGTAATCATTTTGCAATATATATGTGTATCAAATCAACACATTGTACAATTTAAACTTATACAATGTTATATATCAACTACATCTCAATTTTTAAAAAACAGTAATGGTTCAGGATAGAATAATTTAGTGTGACAGTCTGTTGAGAATTTTTTCTATGTTTTTTTAAATTAATTTTTATAGAAGTACAGTTGATCTACAATGTTGTGTTAGTTTCTGCTGTACAGCAAAGTGATTCAGTTATACATATACATGTATCCACTCTTTTTTAGATTCTTTTCCCATATAGGTCATTACAGCATATTGAGAATAGTTCTCTGTGCTATACAGTAGGTTCTTATTATCTATTCTATATATAGTAGTGTGTATATGTCAATTCCAATCTCCCAATTTATCCCTCCGCCCCCCCCCCCCACCGCTCCCTTGGTAACCTTAAGTTTGTTTTCTACACCTGTGACTCTATTTCTGTTTTGTAAATAAGTTCATTTGTACCACTTTTTTTAGATTCCACATATAAGCAATATCGTACAATATTTGTCTTTCTCTGTCTGACTTACTTCTCTCAGTATGACAATCTCTAGGTCCATCAGTTGAGTACCTGAAAGCCCTTGGGACAAGGTCCTTTCCTTGAGATATGGAAAGAAAGAAAGAAGGAAAGAAGAAAGAAAGAGAAAGAAAGAGAGAAAGAAAGAAAGAAAGAAAGAAAGAAAGAAAGAAAGAAAGAAAGAAAGAAAGAAAGAAAGAAAGGAAGGAAGGAAGGAAGGAAGGAGGAAAGAAAGAGGGAGGGAGAGAGAGAGGGAGGGAGGGAGGGAGGAAGGAAGGAAGGAAGGAAAGAAAGGAAGAAAGAAAAAGAAGCACTGATTTGGTATTACTACCTACAGGAAGTGGAACTTGCTACATGGAAAAGAGTAGAGTAATTGATGAAGATTTTCAGAAAGGGAAAGATTAGAAGAGCATTTAATTAATCTGCATAGTCTCTTAGTAAAACGTTAGGTTTAAAAATGGGTCTCAATGTTACTATTCAAAGGAAAAAGTCATAGCTTGATTTGAAATGCTGAGATCCTTCTGGTGAGTGAGGTAGTCAAGCTAATGTGACTTTAATCCTCTCTCTAACTTCTGAGACACTTGAGATATTCCTTGTGTGATCTCAAATCACTTAATCCATTGCATCCCAGGGATTTAACAACAAGAAAAGTAACTGCTATTTTCCTCCTGGAAGAGGAAAATATTATGTACACAGCCTGGAGTTATTCTAGATATGGAGTTAAAAATCTGGAAATGTTTATTTGTAACACCAAACTTTAATGTGTTGCAGCTTTAAATTTCAGAACACCAGAAAGAAATTTCTCAGTGCCATTACCTGTTGATGGATTTTTCATAATATATTGATTATAAAATTTCATAATTACTATTATTATTCAGAGACATTTTACAGAAATAACTGAAATGTATATTTGTATCACAGAAATTCATGTATTAATGACCAAGGATTTCTCTTGAAACCCAGGAGAACAATGTTACATCTAACAAAATAGATTGGTGTGAAGTTGCTCTCATGCCAGGACAAGGCAATATTACAGGAGCTCTTTTGAATCAGAAGATGAGGAACTAGGATCAAGGCAGAAAAGTCTTGCTAGCATTAAGTACTTAAACTGAACTCTAACATTACTTGACACATTCAACTGATGATATGGAATGGAAAGATATGTAATTGTACAGTTCAGCAAATGGAGCCCTTGCTGGGTTCAGTGTTTAGTCATAGGCTCAGTAGGAATGCAGTGGTTAATTGGAGTGGATTCTGGCTGAAAACCAAGCCACCGAGTCTTATTTTTTTTTTTGGTTCTTATGTTAACCATGGGCAAAAGCTCAACCTCTCTGAGGCCAGTTTCCCCACCTGCAAATAGTGCTTGGTTTTAATTGATCTCTAGGACTCTTTTCAGCTCGAAGATCTGTGATTGTGTCTTTTCTAGGTCAGCTACAACAACATTCCCTGGAGTGTGCTTAATAACTTAGAGGTATTCACAAGCAGAAGATCATCTCTTGCCTGCTGGAAATAGAGTTCAAGTAGGGCTTAATTTCATGATTTTAAAGAGACCCAAGGAAACATATTTCCTCCATGTGGTTTTGGTTATAGGAAAATGTATAAAGTACATCTCTGACTCAACTTGTGGGTGGTCAAGTAGGGGGAAAGTAAACAAAGACTGGATCTGTAATATGTTAGGTCACTGCAATTTTGTGTTTGTAGAAGCTGCCTGAGAAAAGATAAACAAAAAAATGCTCAAATCAAGTGAAAAAAGAAAAGTTTTTGTTATATGTAGCTAAAATCACACAGCCCATACTGCTTCTTAAAATGGAGAAAGCTAAAGATGTCAACCTTTAATCATTTTATTATTCACTTTTACTCCCACATAGACACAAGGAAACACACAAAGAACCCTCTGTAAAATTATCTTTGAAGCATTAATAAACTGCAGGTTAACTTCAAGTAAACCAAAACTGCATTTTATAATTTTTCTTTGCAGTATATATATACTCACACACACACACATATATACCTGTATATATATTTTTATAATAAAAATTTTTAAATAAATGAAGTTTTACTATAGCATGATATAATAGAGGCCCACATAGAACCAACATGCTTTATTCACAAGAAGTCACAGCATTATGGAGTTCAAGCTTGTCTGAAGAAAATGTCACTGAAAATTTTGGAAATATATTGTGGAAGTTTTCCTATTAGTTAAATAAACCCTATGTTCTTTGAGTTTTAAACACTTTGAGTCATTTTTCTTGGTTCTTTGCTCTTTGCACGTGTAGTATAGACATACATACTCATCTGTGTGTGTTGATGAGGGCTAAAGCTACAACAGGAACTGATATAACAATACTCAAACCACAGCTATTAAGCCATATGTAGTTCTTTTCTGTGTTGAGAAAATGTAATCCAAAACTTTCAATTTTTATTTCACAGTTAAAAAAAAATAGCAACCTGAATTATTTAAAAACCTAAATACATATGAGTAAAGGTAAGGTAACATCAACCTTCAATCTTTTGACTTATTAATACTGTTTTATTCAGTTACTATGCAAAAGGACAATGTGATTTCTACTTAACTTCAAAGAATTTTTTTTTATTTTTTTAATTGGACTTTTTCTGAAGTTAAGAAATTTTGACTTGAAGTTTTTTTAAATCATTAGTTAGTCAATTCATTTCCTTGTCAAAGAGCAGAAAGTAGGGTGTAAAGAGTAGATTTCCAACACACACACACACACACACACACACTTCATGGTAAAGGGTCTCTGACACCTGGTTAACAATTTCTTTGAAAACTTCTTTTGTAATTTGCTTTATTTATTTATTTATTTTTAGTGCTGTATCAGTGCTGGAGGTGGTTGTTTTATTTTATTTTATTTTATTTTACTCTTTGAAATTGACTGTCTAAATAGTTCTGAGCTTTAATAAGTTCTGAAAATGAAAAAAATTACCATTTTAACATTTGGTTGCTTGTTAGTCTTTTTATTTCAGGTAAGATGATAAAATGTAGAATGAATGGATTCGTTTTCCCTGAATGACTTGGAACCATGTGTGGTCTATCTGTGTGTGACTATGAATCATGCAGTTTTACAAAGCGAAGGACAAGTCAAGCCCAAAATTCTATAATGAGAAGTTTAATTTTTCCTAAAACCCCTGTCATTATACGGAAATTCTCTATATTGGAAAAAAAAATTTCCTAAGACCGTGGAATATATGTGTAGGTTTCATGTTCTTTGCATTTAATTTCTGCCTGTATTTGAAGTAAACAGAACAATCTCCAGGATTTCTCAGCTATGGCAGAACATGCACTCATTTCACTCACAATTATTTATTGAGTGCTTATCACCTGCTAGTAACTATTATATATTAGCAAAACAGGCATAAGAAAATGAAATATTATCTCTCTCCCCAAGAACCCATAAGTCAACACGTGCTATTTGAAGGCATGGAATTGGTTGAGATCACCAAGAGAGATATTCAAGATTGAGAATAGAAGACAGGAAGGACAAAACACAGGTGACACCAACATTTTTTTTTTCCGGTTCTATTGAAATGTAATTGACATAGAGCACTGTATAAGTTTAAGGTGTACAGCATAATGATTTGACTTACATACATTATGAAATGATAACCACAATAAGTTTAGTGAGCATGCATCATCTCATATGGACACAAAAGAAAAAGAAAAAATGTTTTCCTTGTGTTGAGAACTCTTAGGACTTACTCTCTCAACAGCTTTCATATATAACATACAGCAGTGTTAATTATATTAATCATGTTGTAAATTATGCCTCTAGAACTTATTTACCTTATAACAGGAAGTTTGTACCCTTTGACCACCTTCATCCAATTACCCCTGTCCCCACTCCTTGCCTCTGGTAAGCACAAATCTGATCTCTTTTTCTAGTTATTTGTTGAAGTGTAATTGACCTACAACACTATGTTAGTTCCTGGTGTACAACATAGCGATTCAGTATTTTGGCACATTACAAAATAATCACCACAATAAGTCTAGTTACCATCTGTCACCATACGAAGATATTATATTATTCTTGACTATGTTCCCCATGCTGTACATTTCTTCCCCATTACTCAGTTATTTTGTAACTGGAAGTTTGTACCTCTTAATTTTCCTTACCTATCTCACTCATTCCCCCAGTCCTCTCCCCTCTGGTAACCACCTGTTTGTTCTCTGTATCTGTGACTCTGTTTCTGTTTTGTTATGTTTGTTTTTGTTCCTTTTTTTTTCCTTTTTAGATTCCATATACAAGTGAAATCATACAGTATTTGTCATTCTCTGCCTGACTTATTTTACTTAGCATAATATCCTCTAGGTCCATCCATGTTGTTGCAAGTGGCAAGATTTCATTTTTTTTTATGGCTGAGTAATAGTCCATTGTATGTATACATACCACATCTTCTTTACCCATTCACCTCTCAGTGGGCACTTAGGTTGCTTCCATATCTTGGCTATTGTGAATAATGCTTCAATGAACATAGGGGTGCCTATATCTTTTCAAATTAGTGTTTTTGTTTTCTATGGAAAAATACCCAGAAATGGAATTGCTGGATCTTATGGTAGTTCTATATTTCGTTTTTTGAGGAAACACTATACTGTTTTCCACAGTGGCCTCACCAATTTATTTGTGGTGTCTTTGATGATATGCATTCTGACAGGTGTGAGGTGATATCTCATGGTGGTTTTGATTTGCATTTCCAAGGTGAGAGCAGCATTTAATAGACTGGTAGAAGATTATCCCCCAAAATGTTGAGGAGTGGCCATGGGAGAAGAAGAGGAAAGAGTGGTGTCAGAAAAGAGGGGCAAGAGAATTTCATGAAGTATATTGGCTAGATTTCACCAAGATGTGTTTTACTTTTTTTTTTCCTTTGTGTAACAAGAATAATATTTTTAAAATAATCCCCAATTTACTTTATTGAAAATGAGTTTTTCTCTCCCCACACTCCATCTGATATTTCTGTTTCAATGAAGTAGATAGAGAAAATGTCAACTCAGGGAATCAGAGAAAACCATGGAGTATAACCAACTACTTCCTGTCTCAGGAATTGTGATAAAACAAAGGAGACAGTGAAGGGATAGCTGGTGGGTGAGCTGTATGGGTCCAAGCCTCCCCTCTCTGGACATTGGCCTGGAATGTGACAAATGTGTTAGATAAACTGAGGAGAATGCCAAAGGAATGAGGCTTTTGGAGAAGTAACTGATCTACAATATGATTTCATGCCAAAAAAAAGTCCTTGGCCAGTAAAACTATGAGGGAGGCATGGTGTAATCAAGGAGGGAAAAAGTCTAGTTCTCATTTTATAAGGATCATGGATACCAAATTTAGAGCCAGCAGATCTGTCATGGGGCCTGGCATGCTGTGGCAAAGTGAGAGATCAGAGAGCCAGAGAACGCTGGAGAGTGAGAGGTGTATAGAACTAGCTGGAGTCCAAGGGAGTTGACAAGTCAGCAAGGAAGGAAACCCCAGGGCTGAGCAAACCAAGAATGAATAGGCCACAACTTAATCAACAATCCCCAACAGAATGACCATGGGCAAGTCAGGTCACGCATATTTCAAGGGAGAGCCCCAGTATATACCTAATTATTAGCATCAAGCTAGGGAATTCTTTTTCTCCTGTCATCAAAAAGTCACAAGTGTCTCTCTCTCACATCTTAGGGGAGGAATCTGAAAGGTCTGGGCTCTTATTCAAAATGATTGAGTTAAATCTAAAGAGAGTCTTCAAATTATATATTCTAAATGTTTAACTAAATTGATCTGTATTTAATATTCCCCCCACTGCCTACCTTGCAACTACTTAGTGGATGAAGGTGATAAGGGAGAGCAAATCAGTTTTAGAAAATAAGGAAATTGTATAGTTTTTCTGCACATGCAGTACAAAATGAGTATTTTTCAATGAAACACTTGTGCATCATTTGTTTTGGTTTCTCATCTTTTGATAGAATTTTTTTTTGCAAGATTGACCCTTTATTTGAAAAGAAGAGATAAGTGGAGTGAACAGATGAAGTCAGAGCTCTCCATTGTCCCAGAAACTTTCTGTCCTCAAGCACACACATACTTTTTGGATTACTAGGCATCTAAAATATTTGATTAATGACTGATGCCTTTTGTCAAAAGACTACAAGCCAATCACAAAATGGGCAGAAGATCTAAATAGACATTTCTCCAAAAAAGACATACAGATGGCCAAGAGGCACATGAAAAGATGCTCAACATCACTAATTATTACAAATGCAAATCAAAACTCCAATGAAGTATCACCTCACTCCAGTCAGAATGGCCATCATCAAAAAGTCTACAAACAGTAAATGCTGGAGAGGGTGTGGAGAAAAGGGAACCCTCTTACACTGTTGGTGAGAATGTAAATCGGTACAGCCACTATGGAGAACAGTATGGAGGTTCCTTAAAAAACTAAAAATAGAGCTACCATATGAGCCAGCAATTCCACTCCTGGGCATATATCTGGAGAAACCATAATTCGAAAAGATACATGAACCCCAGTGTTCATTGCAGCACTATTTGCAACAGCCAGGACATGGAAGCAACCTAAATGTCCATCAACAAAAGAATGGATAAAGAAGATGTGGTACAATGGAATATTACTCAGCCATAAAAAGAACAAAATGATGTCATTTGCAGTGACATGGATGGACCTAGAGACTGTCATAATGAGTAAAGTAAGTCAGACAGAGAAAGGCAAATATCATATGATGTCGCTTATATGCAGAATCTAAAAAAATGGTACAAATGAACCTATTTACAAAACAGAAATGGAGTCACAGACGTAGAAAACAAACTTATGGTTACCAAGGGGGAAAAGGAGGAGAAGGGATAAATTGGGAGATTGGGATTGACATATACACACTACTATATATAAAATAGATAACTAATAAGAACCTATTGTATAGCACAGGAAACTCTACTCAATACTCTGTAATGACCTCTATGGGAATAGAATCTAAAAAAGACAAGAGGAGTGGGATAGGGAGGGTGGGAGGGAGACGCAAGAGGGAGGAGATATGGGGATATATGTATATGTATAGCTGATTCACTTTGTTATAAAGCAGAAACTAACACACCATTGTAAAACAATTATACTCCAATAAAGATATTTTTTTTTAAAAAGTGGATAAATGTCTATGTATAACTGATTCACTTTGCTGTACAGCAGAAACTAACACAACATTGTAAATCAACTACACTCTAATAAAAATTAATAAAAAGACTCAGCAAAAGGATGCAATTGGTAGCTATTAGCAATTGAGTATGTATTGCTTATTTGTTATATGGTAATTAGTACCAGATAAAACTTGGAAGACATAGCATGCACAAAAGGAGGAAGGAGACCTGATATATGGGTATTCCTAGGAAAAGTGAATATAGATGGAGTATTGGGCTAAGAACTTCTAGTTGAAGCATTAGAGCATTGGGCTATTCAGCTAGGGAGAAACTCCAAAGCATAGGAGAAGATATTTAAATTAAGGGGAAGAGAAACTGAAGGGTAGTCCCATTAACATTTATTTTTATTCAAAATGCACGAAATTTTTAATCATATATAATATCCTATTGAATCTTCATACCAACCTCAGGACATCTTATTATCTCTAGTTTATCAGTGAAGAGCCCAAGATTCCAAGTGGTAAAGTGATCTATCCAAGGTCATATCACATTAAGTGGCAGAATCAGACCTGGAATCCATGTCTCCTGACCCATGTCCATTTTTCTTCTGATTACAATCACAGCAGCAACTTTGCAAATTTCATAATTTTGCACATGTCCAGCTCTGTGTTTTTGAACAATCCAGAATAAGAATCGTCTAAAAAAACCAATGGCCCACCAACATCTAAGACTATAAACACTTTAGCTTATGAAATCCAATCTAATCTCTTCAGCTCTGTTTTTCATTAATATTTAGATTTGCTAACATGTGACTAAAATCTAGGACTAGTTTTTTTAAATGTTTTTAATAAAAATGATTTCACTTTGTCTAATGCAAGAAAAAAGATGACATGGCATATGAGAGTTGCTTGCATTCCAGACTTGTCAGAATGAGAAGGACAAATGAAATATAATTAAGTACATGAATTGATAATGGCTCTTGGGAAACATTCAGTTGTATTTGAATCTGTAAAGATACAAGACACATTGTTGTATACTAGTAGCAGTAGATATTATTCCGTAGAGATGCTTGAAAATGACAAAACACATTTTTACAATTATAAAATGAAATACTTTTGCCTTCATGGTTCAAGAAAAAGAGGATTTTTATAGCTATTAAATGGAAATTTAATGATTAACATATTTTGGAAAAAATCCCAGATAATTTATTAAACATAGGGAAGATCCACTCAAAGGAAGAAGACACTGAATTAAGAAAGAAGGTTAAAAATGAAAGCTATTCTCACCTGGCTGATTAATACGCTCATCACCATTTATGAATCTATCTTGAGAAGAGAGATGTCAAGTTACATATCTTTCTTTCACCTAGTGTTTTTATAAAATATTTTTTCATCTTCCAAATTTTAATTTTTCTGTATGTTCTGTTCTAGATGTATCTCTTCTATGTAGTTTATAATTAGATCATTGTTCATGTAGTCTGACAATCTTTGTCTTTTCACTTGAACACTTCTAGTGCACTTATCCTAAAAAACAATTAATATTGTTGCTGTAAAATGTTGAAAGTCAGCTGGCTGTCTAATTATCACTATTTTGAAGGAATTATGTCTCCTTTGGCTACACCTAAGTTTTCTCTTTGTCTTTGATTTTTATTTATTCATTCATTCATTCATTCGAGGTTGATTAAATTTCTTGAAATTATGTATGGGTGTCCATGGCATGTTTTATTATATCCTGACAATTCTTCCTTTCCTACTTAAACATACCTTGGCTTACAATGAACAGAATAAATATCCTCATGTCACTGATAAAAGGCTTTTCCATATACTGTACTTTGGTCAGGAAAATGTAGAAGGAAGAGAGAGTGTGTCAGTACCTAGCCAAGTGTTAAATATCAAGTGTTTCCATTTGTCCCTCTTGTGCTATTGACAACCACCATCACAAAAGTATGTCCAAATTAGCTGCTGGTTCCAAAATGAGAGTCATGGAGAGCAGTATTGAATATGATCCTCAACCAATTTGAAGAATTGTGCACAAAAGTAAATGTGTTTTACTGTAGGCTACCGACATGCAGGGTTTGTTTGTTACACAGTATTATTGATGCCAGTTTCTGAGTACTGCAATATCTTTCATTGGTTTTGAAAAATTCTAAGTCATTATCTCTTTTTCTTTCTCTCTCTGTCTTCCAATTATGCAAATGCTAAACCTTTTCACACTTTACTCTTTTAGTCACAGGTGAAAATTTCCATCTTTTGATAATTCTGTACCTCATATAATTTCTTCTAACCTATATTCCAGATCATAAATGTCCTCTATAAATTTGCTGAATCTGATTTTTAAAATATCTAAGGAGGTTTTTTTCTATAATTTCAATTTGATTGTTTTCCACATATGATATGCCATTTTAATAGCATATCATTTTAATTCCTATCTTCAATCTTGTCTTTCATATTTTTTTCTCAAGTATAGTTAGGATAATGATTTCTTAGTCTGCATCTAACAATTTCATAATCTGAAGTCCTTACATTCAGCTTCCTTTTTATTTCTTCTAGTTCACCGTCATTTTCTTTATGACTGATTATCTTTTATTATTGGTTATAGTTTTAAAAATTTGAACCTATGGAAAAGGTTCCTTTTTTCAGACAAGATTTTTGCTCTTGTCTGACAGATGGCTAGGGACACTACCTGTCCAAGTCCACTTTAAACAATGCAATAGCTTCCAATTCCTTGGATCACCCACTTTACAATTCCTGGATTGTAATTCCATGCAAGGATTAGTTCTCTTCCAGTTTACATTCACCAAGAGGTTGTAGCCCATAGAGTCCAAACTGATGTGAGTATCTATTAGACTCTCCACCTTATGTATGCCCTCAGCTTTGAAATCTGTCCTCTTCATTACAGGCAGTTTTTAATTTTTTAGGTCAACAAATGCCAATAGGCAAAATTAGCTTCTATGCTTGCTTTCCTACTTGATTTCTAGTATTCCCTTTATTTTGTCACTGATAATTGTCTACAATTTTGTTATTTTCTTAAGTGTTTTAAAGAGGAGATTTTAAAAAATCTTTAAGTTTTAAATTGCTGTTAGCAGGATAAGTGGTCTGAATAACCTAGTCCATCATTATCAGAAACAGGAAGTTTCTCATAGTCTTTCTAGGCTTTTCATTATACAGCTTCATTTTTCTGTTTAATATCCTTTTCTTCCATCTGCTCTTTCCACTATCTTACATGTTTGCACTGGAATCAATCCTGACTCAAATTACAGTACATTTGCAAAATCTAAAACAGCAGAAGGTCAGTGTTACTGTTAGTCTGACTCTCATCTTTTGCTTTTATGAAGTTGGGAACAAACCCTTGCCTTGGGCCCCAATTTAGTCATCTTTTTTTTCCTCTTCTGTGCAAGAGATCTTGTCTAGAAAGTCTGGAAAACATTCTAGCATGGTATCAACGCCTTACATTTCCAAAGCTCCTTTTTCATTGCTGAAATCCTGTCTGGACTCTTTAAACCTCATGGCTAATGTTATGTTTGTTTAGAAAACACCATCTTGATGCGGATGTCTGACATTTATCTCTACATGTTATTTTCTACATAAATCAGTGTTGCAGTGTTTCATTGGCTTCATGGAAACCTCCATGCCATTTTCTGAACCTCTTTGGTACTGATTGCTAATGGACCTACCTCCTTTTAACCTATTCTCTGAATGCCAAGTTCTCCCTGCTGACTCACTTTACCCCATCTCTTACAGCTGCAAATACAGTATACCCACGGATGTCACCCTTCTCACAGACCAAACGTGGTTCCATATTCTAGCCCCTCTTTGATAATGCTATCTATCAGCTTCATGAACTATTTCATAAACTTCCATGTCACAAGACATGACCCTTCACCATTTGTCAGTGAGGGATAAAGAAAAAAGATGACAATTAATTAGCTTATTTAATTATTTGATTACAAGTTTTCTCAAAGGTGTAATATTTAAGGACGAATACACCAATTGAGTCAGCGGTATTTTAAAAAATAAAAGTTCCTACTAACAGTAGGAGCACCCTTACTTTCAGCCTTTGTAAGTTGATTACATTGACAGATTCGCTCTCAATGAAATTTATTAAATGTAGTTCTCTCAATATTTTTGGTTTGCTTTTGGAATCCAACTCATGGAGGAAAGGTATTAGACATAAAATCTGAGTTACAGCTGTGTTGTTTCAAAATGAATAACGTCTACTGGGTGAGACACTGAGTCAAGGGTTTAGTTTGCAGCATAAGGAAAATATTTGTGAAGGTTGCTGGAAAAGCTGACAACCTACCATATGCAGCCTCGCTTTTAGATAGAGAAGCATGGTAATGAGAGCAAATTGCTATTTTGGCTAGAAAACCAAATGCAACTTTTGTATCCAAGTCAGTTATATCCAGAAGAATCTCTGTTTGATTACAAGTAACCCTCATCTGCTTTTCCTTGTTTTAGAAAATAAAGTTTGAACTTCTGAAACATTAAAATAAACTTCTGGTCTTAAATTCAGTGGGAAAAGATTTCCTGGAAGAATGCAGGGAAAACATTCTTATTGCTCAACACAGAACGTTATCTAAAAGAGATAATAGGCTTAAAATTGAGTTCACTAGCCTTTGCTTCCACAAGTATAAGCAAGTGATATGATTGTTGTGTTGACTTAGGCAAAATGCAAATTAGGTGAGGCTATATTTTCTGACTATTGATTTATTATTCAGATAACATTTTAAAATTTCTTTATTGAAAATATGGGTTCTTCATTTGGATAAATTCTCCACATTGATCAGTTTCACCAGGCAGTTAATACTAAAACTTAGAGAAAGTAGTAATGACTTTTCAGGAAGAACGGATTTTAAAATACTCATCTATATGTATTTTTAACTCAATTTTTTAAAACTTGAGCTAAATTAAACCTACTGGAAAGAAGTTGGCAGGTTTTAAGTTGAAGAGAAAGCTCAGTTCATTGAGTCTACAGGGTATTCATTTGCTCTCATTTCTGAACTAGAGTTGTGCTAATATGTGAGCATACAGGAGGATATAACTTGGTTATTTATGTTCTTTGATGGGATTAAGAGAATACTGTAGTAGAAGTCAGAGCAATGCATTTCTAGCACCACCATAAACTAGCTGTGTAACTCTGAAGAAAGAGCAAAACCCCTCTTTTCATGTAAAAATTCTTTGAAAGCACTAAAAATATAATAGCATGGTGAATAGGCCATTGAACGGACAGACCAAACTTTTCCATAAATCCAAGTATTTTACAGAGTTAATCGTCACATGGCATGACCTTGTCTCCAGTAGTTCATCTCCTTCCAGAGACAACACTGATAGACAAGCAGAAGTCTAGGATAGATGACCTGGAAAGTCATCTTCTGTCTTTACTTTCTCTGGTAATTCAAGGCCAGACTGAGTGCTCTGCCTGAAATAAGACTTCAGCATTAGCAAATTTAGGAGAGGTGTGCAGTGCATGCGGAGTTAATTGAAGGAAAATGAGCTAATGAACTCTAGGGAGGCAACCACATTGCACTATAAAACATTTCCTTGGCTTCTAAACTAAGAATTGATTTAATAATGCAATAAATGAACTAATGTTAAAACAAAGAGCCAATATCAGTCAAAACCTGTTAGCAAGTTGATGAACCTGACCTCATTTTTAAAAAGCCATTTGTATGGGCAAATAAGTACCATCGTTAACAAAGTAAATACAATACAAAGATGTTTAAGTTTAACAGGTAAATTTTAGGAATAAATTGAAATCATTATTAAGCATGATTGGATTTTTACACAACTTAAAAAAGGTCAAAAGTTGTGGTTGGTCTGTTTATACAAAAAGCCTCAGTGGTCAGTTTTGACCATTGCAGTCAACTAGATCCATTATCAAACTGTCATTTATTAACGGAGCCTAATGTTCACGTTCAAAATCAGTTATGTCATTTAGAAGTGATCTGAAGAAGTGTTTAAGTCAATGCACCTGGGACAATATAAGAGATCTGAGAGAAGAAAGCGAGAAAAACACAGAGAAGGGAAAGGAAATATCTTCTCTGATGATTCAACTAAAACTAGTTAAATCCTCCTGGGATTACCAACAAAAAGTACTTTAGTCTTGTTGAAAAAGCTGCTTTTTGAATTTGTCAGACATATGTGAATTTAATTAAAACAATGATGAAATTAGGTAATACTGCCAGTAAACTTGTCCACTGCCTTCCCTCAACCCCCAGCTTGTCTAAGGAAAAATGAAATAAGCTTCTAGAGTTGAAAAACAACTCTTTATTGTACTGTACCAATACGGCAAATTGGCTAAGAAATTAGAAATACATGTAAATACAGCCTTCCCCTTTTCCTTCACCTAAGGAAATAAAAAAAGAGTTTTATGAAATAGGATGTCAACAGATTAATATAATTGCTTTGCAATGTTGGAAATTCAAAACACTAAATTTAGAGTCCCTTGCCAGTATACATCATTTTGTTAGCCATTATTATTACAAAACATTCTTGAATAATTTTAAGTCATTAACCTTACTGTTTAAAACAGAATGTGGTACAAAAATAAAATTTCTGAGATATTTGAGAATTTATGAAATTAGTTATTATATGCATGGACTAATGCTGATATGGCTGACTTTCTTCTACCTTGGTTTACTTCAGAATTATTAAGTTGTTGAATAAAGCAATATCTCGTGTAATAATAAAAGAGAAAACTATTGATACTAATACCTAAGACAGGCTTGAAATCATTATTTAATTCATCCATGCATTAAATTGGCAAATAATTTTTTTAGTAGAAGACAATTATTTTCAGTCTGCATATCAAGAAAAAGAAAATATGAGTTTTTTACAAAGCAGCAAGTCATTTTAACTATAAAAATTAAAAAAGGAAACAAAACTGCTGTACTAGTAGATATCCTCCATACTTCTACCAAATAATACATAGGCTGTAGAGTTTGTTGCCTCAAGAAAAATTTGGTACTAGTGGACAATACTAAAAGATTGTTGTATGTAACATACTGTATTTAATGGTTTGTTTCCTTTAATTTAAAAAGCCTGGCTAAAAATATTTTTATCTCCTTTATAAGCTTTAAGTAATTTTTTTAAAGAGGAAAAAACAAGGAAGAGGGAGAGAAGGAAGGAAGAAAAGAAGGAAAGAAACTCAAATCTATTAAATATGTTATTTTTCAGCAGAAGTTATTGCTCATCTACCCACTCAATGTGTTTCCACCTTTAAATGATCTTATCTCTGAAAAGTATGTACATAATACAAAAATTTAATAGAAAACTAATTTTCGTAGTCCAGTGATTTCAAAATGTTATTGAACTAATGAATTAACTAAATCATTGTCATGTCTCATAACTTCATGCAAGCCCCCAAGTGCCAATAGGGGGACCCATTAAATTATGTCTTTTCCTTCTTACGGATGCAGAATCAAATTAATATTGACACATTAATCCAAAAAATAAACATTTTGTATTTTTTGTATGAGTCTCTACTGAACATTGTCATTCTTACTGATATCACATCTTGATATGCTCTTGTTCTTTTCTTCTGATAGTGAGCATCTGCTTCACAACACATTAGTAAAGACATGTAGTAAATTATAGACTACCAAGTCCATATTCCTTCTGCCTTAGTTGAGCCAGTAGCCAATCTGATACTTTGGTTCAAGATTTGGAATCAAGGGTCTTAGGGAAAACAACCACTGAGTCACATTAATAGTGAAACTTTAGAAGGACAGTCCTTCAAACACTCAAATGCCATTGCTCATGTCCCCAGACCAGTCATGCTCCCTGGCTGGAATCACCAGTGCTCATGTCACCAGATTTCCCTGGCTTTCTTCCTGATTATTCAAATTTTGCTCAAAGTCTGTAAAATGCTTAAGTACTTTCCCAATAAATTTCATTTTATCCTTAAACTAGACTAAGTTTGTTACTTGCACATTTGAAGAAAATTATAGCATGCAGTTTGTGTGCAAGTGAATGCACTAATCCATATAGAGTATACATATTGCTAAAAACCACTTTTCCTGATTTGAAAGAGGGGACTTAAACATAAACATGAAGGAAACTGGTAAATACATTTTTTTTGAAACCTAAAAGAGACTCTGAGAAACTCTGTTATACAGATCTTCATATTTTCTCTTATAATCTAGGCCTGGCTATGTATTTAGAACAAAGTTTATTTTCATCCATTGCATACATTTTGCTGAGAGAGTAAAACACCACTATATTTTTCTGTAAAATTTTTTGAATTTTTAGTCTATATAAATGTATATTTCTTTCTCACTAATGCTTTTATTTTGACTAATAATTGATACAGATATAAATTTTCAAATCTAATGTTATAATGGAGTTTTTACTAAGTTCCAGAAAATAAAACAAGACATAGAAATATATGGAAAAGTATTTAGAGTGCATTACAGAGCCATTCTCTGTGGGCACTTTACTTCCCACAGCCTCTAACAATCAGGCAGGGTAAATGGTTTTAAAGTAGCATCATGCTTAAATAAATACATTCTCAGCCACCCAAACCATCTACTGACTTCTGAAGGTTCAGAAACATTGGTGAATGTTTTGCATTTCTGGTTTCTGACCTGGATTGAACTGGACACACTGAAATATTGTGAGAAAGGCTGTTTTTTGGCTTGAACTGGAAATAAATCTGCCAGCATTCCAGTGAGCATGCCTTTCTTCTGTCCAGTTTTGACTGTTTGAAAAGTCAAGTTATGTTAGACCCAGCCATTAATCTGAACTACAGCTAGACTGTGAAACTTTTTAAAGAATGATAGAAATGCCCAACCAAAATTTGGGAGGGCAGAGCTTTTAGGAGGGGTGATATTGCCAAAAGTAGAAAACATTTGGTAAGTGAGAGAAATGGATTGTCAAAACATGCGTCGGTGGATATGTTGTCCCCATGCAGGCGAGGTGACCTAAGAGTAGCTTCTCGCCTAGTATGTGACCAAAACTACTCCAGATAGAGCATCCTAGCTGAGGTTTTTGAGATATTTTAGTAATAGCCTCTCATCCACGTTCAGTGAGAAGAGGGCATGCCAATAGTTAAAGGTCCATTTAAGCTTTAGCGGCATACCAACCTCATATTTTACTAGTAGGATATTTGTGATGGTATAATTTTGTAATTTATAAGTAACTTTAAACTTTATTAATCTTCAGATTGATCTCCTTCCACCAAACATTGTTTTTTACCTTTAGGATTATGAATTTTCCGTAAGGAACAAAGAGTATGACTTATCTGAGGCTCTGTGTTACTGTTACAAGATTCTGATAGGTTTTTTTCTCCTACTTATTCTTTTATCTTATTCAAACATAACTTGGTTCTTTTAGAATCGTGAAATAGAGTTGAAACTCTCTCCTTCAAAGGTTAAAACAACCCCATATATTCTTTTGTGGAAACTTTGCCTAAGCCTGTGTCCACAGGACAGTCACAGATGGAGCTCATTTTTGCCTTTTCAGTCACCAGTGAAGAAGGAGAACAGCTGGCTCCTTTCCTTTGTATATTCATCTTTTATATACTTAGAGATCAGGCGCATCTCTCAGTGTTTAACCAAGACTAAACAATAAGGATCCTTTGGACTTTACTTATCAATTTTATTCCCAGCTCATTAATAATCATGGGGTTGACCCCTGAAACTTTCCTAACTTTTTTCCCCTCTTAAATTGTAGGATTAGAAGCAACAGTAGTCTTGAAAGGACGTTATGTTGAAAGAATTTCTTCATGGTTCTTAAAGATTTTTGCACATTACCTTACTTCTATAGTAAGTATGACACATAGTTGACACATGTGCTCAAACTGAGTTTGTTATTTCACCCATTTCCAGCAGTGTTTTGTGAGCGTGCTGATGGCATATATTTTCTTCCCATGTCTGCTATTTTCAGCCCAGCTCCAATCAAGAAGCTAAAGATTTACATTTTTTTAAAAAAGTTTATTTACTTTTGGCTGCATTGGGTCTTCGTTGCTGCACGTGGGCTTTCTCTAGTTGCGGCAAGTGGGGGCTACTCTTCATGGGGATGCACCAGCTTCTCATTGCGGTGGCTTCTCTTGTTGCAGAACACGGATTCTAGGCACACGGGCTTCAGTAGATGCAGCACGCGGGCTCAGTAGCTGAGGCCTGTGGGCCCTAGAACGCGTGGGCTTCAGTAGTTACAGTGTTTGGGCTCAATAGTTGCGGCGCATGGGCTCTAGGGAGCATGGGCTTCAGTAGTTGTGGTGTGCGGGCTCAGTAGTTGTGGCTTGCGGGCTTTAAAGCACAGGCTCAGTAGTTGTGGCACACGGGACTAGTTGCTCCGCGGCATGTGGGAACCTCCTGGACCAGGGATCAAACTCGTGTCTCCTGCATTGGCAGACAGATTCTTAACCACTGTGCCACCAGGGAAGTCCCTAAAAGTTTACATTTGAGTTTGACAAATAACCAATCCAATGTCTACAGCCATCTGATGCTACATGCCTGTCTATATATGAGGGGCGTTAAAACTTTACCACCACCCATGGCAAAGATTCCAAAAGCATCTAAATTCACCTTAATAATTAAATAGAAGAAAGAAATTTTTAAATAGGAAAAGCACATTTCAGAATCAAATAGGCAAGAATGAATTACCCTGTGACTATTGCTCCAAATCAAGTTGGAATTAGACTTCCTAGTGGGATGTCATCAAAGAACCAGGCTTTTTCTCTCCTTCTATTTTGCCATATTTTCATATTGCCCATTTGTCTTCTGATTGATAGGTGTCTGCCATTGCTCAAGACATCATAACGTCCATCTTCAGAGTAGGAAGAAGAGGAAAGAAGAGGCTGATCTAACATTAGTCTCAGATTTGTTTCTTCTATTGGGAAATTAATTTTTTTTCCAGAATCACCTCCTTCTAGGAGAATTTCTCTCTAATCACTCAGTCACTCCCATCTGCAAGAAGTCTGAAAAACCGAGTTGCTATCAAATTAGAATAAAATTATGATGATTAAAATAAACCAATCACAATTCATTTCCTAGGTTTGGCAGATTTCCTTATTTTCTGGAAGTCAAGACCTCTCAGTCCACCACTTAAACAAACTGGACTTCAGTTAGTAAAAATGTAAAGTTTAGGAGCAGCTGTTGGTAGGCAGCCAAAAGAGTCTACCACAGTAGCTATCCTTTCTGAGCTTTTATGTACTTAAACAAGCACCACTGAAACCAAACATGTTTTGGCAAAGATATGCTTCAGGAAATAACATCAGACAGTTTTATGTAAAAGGATAATCTGAAAAAAGGCTGGAATGTAGAAATTGAAGGGCTCACTGTGTCTCCAGGGCCCGCATCATTGTTTCACCTGAGGTGAGGGTTACTGGGATCTCTGGATGGCTGGGCAGATGCTGAGAAAGCCCCTGACATTCCTAATGTCCCTTTCCCTACAGTGATCATGTTCTCCCCACAGTCAGTTCTGGCCTTCCTTCCTTCTGGAACCCCCCTCTTCTCAATCCAACAAGTTCCATATATGAGCAAGACTCATCCCAACCCAGCCTCAGGGAGACTCAGCCAGCTGGTGGAGATATTAAGGACAGAGTACACTGTGTTGAGAGCTGTAACAAGACATGGATCTCTCTAAGCTTCACTTACCTCATCTGTAAAATGGAGATAATAGTAGCCACTTCACTGGGTTGCTGTAAGGATTAAATAAGACAGTTACACATGATAAAGCCAAATCAACATTGTAGTATGACTATAAAAAGATTAGATTTGTGTATGAAATTAATGGTAAATGACCACTGCTTAGATACCCCTGGTGAAATATTTGAGGTCCAAAGGTAAATCATATCAGAGACTTCTCTAAAAAGTTACAGTAAATGTGATCTACACAAATGGAAAAATGAGAATCATCTCATCTTCCTCCTCTACCATATTAAATGTTGGAAGACACTAGCATAACATCTACTGAGTTTTCAACTGCAAAGTTTAAGACCCAAGACATTCTTACTCACACAATACAAGCAATAGAAAGAGTTTCAAATACACAGGGACTCAGAGTGTAGCCCACATAGTCTTCATGGAAAAAAAAAATTATTCAAAACATACTTCATCCAAAAATAGCAGCCAGTGTCATCCTTTTAAAATGTAGGTCAGATCATGTCATTGTTCTGTTCAAAACTCTCTACTCCCTCCCTATTCACCTTAGGGTGTGATGGCAATGGTCAAAAAGAACCAAGAAACTCTGGCCCCGTTATTTTTCTTATCGAATGTCTGACTATTCTCACCGTTGGTCACTCAGCTCTAGTCGCAGTAACTTTCTTGCTGGCCCTCAAATATGCATGCAAATTCCCACATCTGGGCCTTCACAGAGACAGTCCTCTCTGCCTAGAATGCAAGAATTATTCTCTCGTTTTCTTGCTCAAATATCCCTTTTCCCTGTGGCCTCCTCGCACCAAATATTCACTTAATTATCCTTATTCTTATTCCATTTTCTCTGTTCTTGCCATCTGTAATATGTGCTGGAAAGTGGGTTCTCTGTGTCTCTCATAACTATTAACTTTTTCCCATCTTTTTTCTCTTTTTGCTAAGGTCTGAGCATTTTGCTCAACTTTATTTCCAACTTTCTAGCATTTTTTTAATTAGCTCTATATTATTTAAATTCTTTCTGCATATTTTTAATTTTTACAACTTCTACTTGGTCTATAATTACTCCTATACCCTAATAACTTGGTTTTGCTTTATGGATGATATAGTCTCTCAAATATCTCTAAGGATACACATTAGAATTTTTAAATTCTCTACTATTTCTTGCACTATTTCTACACCTGGGATCTGTCGATCTGTTTGTCTTTCTTGGTCTTCCTCTCCCAGGCTGTTTAAGTATTCCCCAAAGGTCTAATAATCCTTCATTAGCAATTGATATTTGTGAACAAAATCTGATTTGACTCAGTATAAATTGCTATCCTTTTCAGTAGTGTGTATCAGTATATCTATGTAGGAAGGGCTGACTGAGGATCCCCTTGTAAGTTGATGGTTCCTGTTGAAAACAAGCTTTCCTTTACGTTGCATACCCGGGAGTAGGAAGGCTAGCTCAAGAACTCCACAGACACCAAAGTGAGACATATGTTAGTTTGGAAGTAGAAAACTTTTCCACAATACACTTCTGACAGGCACTGTCTCTTCCTATAATGTTGTGGAAATACGTTGTCCTTTCAGGTTCTTTGTTATATCTTTCACCTCATTACACAGACTATGATCGACCCCTCCCCAAATCTATTACTCTATATAGAAGGTAAGTCTTGGATTTCCGTCTGTGAACAAACGTTCTAGAATGCTGCTCCAAAAATGTATGGGAGGATGAGGAGCCAAATTAGACCATATACATTTCATTGACTCTTCCCAATCCTGCTTCTTCATTGTCCACCAACTCCAAACTTAGGATTTCTCTGTAACTCAGCTAGGAAGATCTTCTCCCTTATCTGTACCATCTTCCTCCTGCATCTCTTCCAATGTGGGACTTTTTTTCACCCATCTGCTTTATCTACTATATAATCCCTTCCACTTTCAGAATTCCCAAAGTTTGTCAGATCTCTGGTTTGCTGGAGGAATCCTCTCTGGTTTACAGTATTACCAGGAACTCATTATGTTGTATATCTTTACCGCCATTCAGTGAGATCTATGGATGGAGGAGAAGTTCAAGTGTGTGCCGAGTTTGCCACCATAGACTGAAAAACAGGGTGAAAGGGTTAACTATACAGTGGTCAGAAACAAATTTCAGATGATGAAATTAGAATAATAGGAGTAGGAATGTGAATTAGGGATTTTGCTAAGAAAAACCACCATGCCATTCCCTATTACCCAGTTTTTAACCCCCAATGAAAGAAACTTCACTATGTTTTCATATCCTTATGACTTACCTCTCTTTGCTTCTCGAGGCTTCACATGAAATGTAGTATAATGGCCTGCTGCAGCCAACACCTATCTTTTCAGTCTATATCTAGGAATTTCAGAAAAGGTAAATGTGGAAGGCAGCCAGATGTCCAGGCTCTGATCATAAGTCTTACAGCAAAGATGGCAATAAACTTCACTAAAAAAAAGGCTGACCCAGGTTCCAAACAAATTTTTTGAATATGATATTAATTTTATAGAAAACAATATATAAAATGTCATGGATGAAACTTCTTTCAAACTTATTTTAATATATCCTTACTCTGACTTTTCTGTCTTTGCTGATTTTTTTAATATGGCCCTTTGATTTGTTCTTTGTTCTTTTCGTTTCTACCTCCTCAAAATCCTGTAAGAAAATAATTCAAGATGATAGACAAAGCAACATCTTAACTTCATTATGGTTTTCCATCCCTTAACAATTATCATGACTAGAGAATGACTGATGCAATTGGCCCAGGAGCCTAATACTAAAACTGAGTTTTGAGAACAAATGTGAAGACATCAAAGCCAGCAGGACAAATGAGGGAGTCACAAACCCCCTACGTTCTCTAATTTAAAACAAAGGAAGGAAAAGCCATTTTTATTTTAAATTGATGACTCAAATTAGGGCAAGAGAAAGTGAGATATAATAAGATTGTTCAGTTTGATGCAAATGGTAATTTACCATTGTTTTCATATTTGCCTTAATGACTGCTGAAATGTGCATATGTTTATAATGGCTGTCACTTATGTCTGAAGTTTCATTAGATGATGGAAAATCTCCCTTGGGAGGCTTTATAATTAGCGTAGCCAACCATCATCTGTTTTGGATGATTTTGGAGACAGAATTTTTAGGTCCCTTCCAGCTCTGAGCCTGTGTCTGGATCTAAACAAAATGAAACATTTCCAAACAATTTTCCCAAATGCATACATCAGCACTTCCTGGTGATGCCTTGTCTCAACTATGAGAGTGAATTTGGAAACAACCATTCACCACCCTTTATCTCAATACCACTCACCCCCAAACACACTTCTGACTGCGGTCTTCCGAGTATGCGCCAATCCCACTTGGCCACATCTGCTTCCCCTTTGCTCCCCTACTTCACTCACACACTCTGCTCAAGTACACACACCTGCTTATGCTCTCTAGCTCATCAGCTAATCCCTCATTTCCCCTCCGTCAGGCTGCCCAGCTGCAAAGAACATCAATAAATCATAGTTTGTATGTTCTCCTTCCTGCTCCGATGTGAAGTAAATCAGTTTCAAAAGGTGTTTTCTCTGGAAAATTCCTTTCTGTTTTCAAAGAGCCAAGTTTTAACACAAATAAGGTAATTAAAACGTTTGGCCTTTGTAAGTAAACAGGTGTCACACCTGCAAGCAATGATCCACCACTGAGCAATACTATTTATCAAGCTCAAGATTATCCATTTTTGGTTTATGTTATAGTATTAATCCATCTCTGATATGTATATATCATTACAAAACTTCTAAATAAAAGTAGTGTATCTAAAAAAAATACTTTAGAGTCAAGTAGGTTTATGAATTCTAATTTTCCATTGACTTCCATTATAAAATAAGAGCAGGAAAAAATGGAAATAATAATAATAATAGCTAATGTTTCTTGAGCTCTTACCATGTGCCAGGTACTATTCTCAGCACTCCCAATAGAATAATTTATTTAATTCTCACAACATCCTTATAGAGTGGGTGTTATTTCTATCCAAATTTTTGTGCATAAGAAAATGAGATACAGAGATTTTTATATACCCCACCCAAGATCACTGCTACTAAGTAGCAAAGTCAGGATTCAGGTCTATAGCCTAGTTCCAGAATCCATGGTCTTAACCAACATGCTATAATGCCTCAATATAATAAAATAGTGCTAAGTAGTTCTAAGGCCTTGAAAAATTATTTAATAAAAATAAAACTGATGGAGCACCAATGATGACATCGAACATTTTAATAATAATGTAGTTACATGCTGGGAAATTTTAACAAAATGGGTTAAAATAAACAGTTGCTTACAAGGAAGAATAAAGAAAACCCAAAGCCTTTTAAAATTATACTGTGCACATGCTACATTCACATACTCCCTCAGGACTATTGCGAAATGCCAGATAAGTACACAAAATGCAACATGACCAGAACTGAAGTTATGCCTGCCTGTATCACATGATTACGAGTTTCCTAGTACCTACTGTGCAAAGGACACTTGGCACGTTAAATGTTTGTTGAATTGGACGAATGTTTATTGGTAACACCAAAGGGAATTATAAGGTATAAAATACCCAACTGCCTTTTTCAAATTAAATTGAATTCTATTAGGATTTATAAACTTTGTAAGTAACATTTTTTTCAAAAGTCTTCAAAAATATACAAGCAGATAAATGTTTTGTCCATAGGCTATAAGAATGCTAAATCAGTGCCATTAGAAACTTTCTAGTCTAATCCTTTCATTTACAATAGAGAGAAATGGGCCTAGAAAGGTTCACTGAGTTGCCCAAGCAGCCAGTTCATAGCAAAGTGTGACTAAAACCCAGATCCCCTGATGCCTGAGTTGACTTGAGAGGTACACATATGTATATAAATACTGTATGCACAAATTCCATCTGGCTTCAACTGTTTCTCATCAGTATGCCACAGTACTGAAATCCTAGCATTAAAAGATATGATTATACATATTTGTCTTCCCTGCCTACAATATTTCTGCCAAAACTACCCTCCATGGATTTATAAAATACCTTATCCACCATTATGGTATTCCACACAGCATTGCTTCTGATCAAGGAACTCACTTCACAGCAAAATAAGAACTGCAATGGGCCCATGCTCATAGAATTCACTAGTCTTGTCATCTTCCTCACTATTCTCAAGCTTGATAGAATGGTGGAATGTCTTTTTGAAAGGGGGGAGGGAAGCAACACCTTGCAGGGTTGGTGAAACATTCTCCAGAAGGCTGTATATGCTCTGAATTAGTGTCCAATATATGGTGCTGTTTATCCAGTAACCAGGATTCATGGGTCCAAGAGTCAGGAGGTAGAAATGGGAACAGCACCACACACTATTACCCCTACTGATGCATTAGCAAAATTTTTGTTTCCTGTTCCCATGATTTTCCAGAGGGAAGAATCCTCCCACCAGGAGATACAACAATGATTCCACTGAACCAAAGTTAAGACTGTCACCCAGCCACTTTGGGCTACTTATTCCTCTGAGCCAACAGGCAAAGAAGAGAGTTACAGTAGTGGCTGGGGTGATTGATTCTGACTACTCAGGGGAAATTAGACTACAACTCCACAATGGAGGCAAGGAAGAGTATGTCTGGAATATAGGAGATCCCTTCAAGTGTCTATTGGGTCACTTGCTGAAAGCAAACAGAATATAGATGAGAATCGAAAGGCGGTGGTTATAAACACTAGCTATGGCCATGTGACAAATTACAGAAATGAGGACTATAATTGTCATCAACATTTCCTCCTCATTTTACTATGAATACGTGTGTGTGTACAGGATATATATGTTTTCTTTATTTCCTTTTTTTCTTATCATATAACATGAGATGCATTGATTTTATATCATAGTATTTAAATGTGGTTAATTTTACATCATATTACTTAAGTTAATAGGACATCAAGAAGAAGAGTAAATATTGTTCAAGGACTTTACCTCCTCTTCCAGGGTAGGGGTTAGTCTGTTTTTGGTTGTAGGATAGTTGTATCATGTTAGGTGGTATTATGACCTTGTTATTGTCTTTATTTGAAGATTAAGTATGATTTAAGGATATGTGTGTGGGTACCAATTTGACAAGGGGTTGATGTGGTGGTTAATTTTATGTGTCAAATTGAGTGGGCTATAAGAGAAAACATTGTTTCTGGGTGTGTTTATGGCAGTGTTTCTGGATGAGATTAGCATTTGAATCGGGGACTCAGTAAAGTCGGCTGCCCTCCCCAATGTGGTTAGGCAGCATCTAACCCATTGAGGTTCTGAATAGAACAAAAGAAGGAGGTAGGAAGAATTCAGCCCTATTTTCCTGCCTCACTGCTGGAGTTAGGGCATCTTATTTCATCTTCTCTTTGCCCTCAGACTGGGATATCCGTCATTGGCTCCCTTGGTTCTCAGACCTTTGGACTCAAATTGAATTACATCACCAACTTTCCTGAGTCTCTAGCTTGCAATTGGCAGATGGTGGGACTCCTCAGCCTCCACAATCATGTGAGCCAATACCTCATAATAAATCTCCTTTCAAGGTACAAACTATTGGGTGTAAGATAGGTTACAGGGATGTATTGTACAACACGGGGAATATAGCCAATATTTTGTAATAACTGTAAATGGAGTGTAACCTTTAAAAATTGTATTAAAATTTTTTTTAATTTTAAAAGAATATGGCATAGACTTGTTCCAAGTGTTTGTGAATTTAAATGCAGAAACATTACTTAGAAAAGCAGAAAATGTGTCTGGGGGACTAAAGCACTCCTGCTAACTTACTGCCTTTTACATTTTGGAAAACTGCCTATAGATTTAATTATAGTCTAAATGGGATCAAATAAAAAAAATCTCCTTTCATATCCTATTGGTTCTGATTCTCTGGAGAACTCTAATACAGATATTATTTTTAATTATGTAAATAAACTGAGTCAGCTGCTACCAAAGATTTTAAAAGATGGAAAAAGAACAATGGCCTGATTTCTTACACTTTTTATGAGTTGGTACTGCTGATGGTGTTTTGGTTGCCAGGCAGCTGCTAATTGTGTGCTTTCTGCAGTCCCATTGGTAGGCAACACTTTGTCATGCATTTGGAGAATGATCTCAGCAGACATCTGGAACTTGTCTTTCTGTAGCATTTTTATTTCTCATCTTAATCTTCTTTTTCCTAAAGTGATATCCACCTATCCAAGCCTAAGAGAATGTCGGTGCTAAGTATATAGTGGGAAGCATAATCTAACTGCCATCTCTTGGCTGTCTTGCCCACTTAGCAGCTCTTGGATATAAAAAGAATATCAGAAAACTGAATATCTACCACACCATGTGAGCGGAATCATCTATTAACTCCTTACGACCTTATTTATCCATATATTTACTAGTATAGATTAATTACAAATTTAACTGGTATAATATCTGTGGTTAACACCCCAAAATTTAGCTTACTTAGCACCAACAAGTAGTATCAATACAATTTTGTGACCAAGGTTTCACCCTGATTTTTTGAAGATACTCCTGATAAGCTCATCCCTTTTGCCAGTGATTGTATTAAAGGATGAGTCCCTTAATCAACTTGATCCGATGAGCATAAGAGAATGTATTCAAAGGGCTTCTAGGAAGTTCCTTCACTCTCAAAAACAAGTTACAGAAAAAAAGTCAATCCTCTTTTCCCTTCCCTTCCTGGATATAAGTAAACAGGTAGCCCTTATTGCTACTGAAACAATTATTCAATGAACTATCTGGGCTACTTGGACCAGATAATTTTTATTTGGGGGGACTGTAGAACATTTAACAGCATCCCTGGCCTCTAAAACTAGATGTTAGTAGAAACCTTCCAGCTGTGACAAAATGTTTTAGATATTTTCAAATGTCCCCTTGGGGGTAAAATCTCTCCCAGTTGAGAAATACTGACTTAGAAGAAGCTGGAGGAATAGACAGCAGCAGGGAGAGACCAAAATAAACTAGATTTACGATTACATCATTGAGTCTCTATGTCAACTAATTCTGAAACCCTCTTCACATCTGAACTATTATGCAAACTAATAAATTCTTTTATCTCTTGACCAGCATAAGTTGATCTGTCACCTGCAGTGTGCAGCTTAATGGGTACTGGGCAAAACATGATTGCATAGCACCTTTGCTCTCCCACTCCCCTAAATGACTTCACATATGCAATCTCCTCAAACCAACATCTCCCTACCTTCACTGTTAGCCAGTGACATTGCTCCCTTCTTCACTGAGAAAATTTTAAAAAGTAGATGAAAATTTCAGACTCCCACATCCAAATATATTTACCAACCAGCACTTGCATCCATATACTGTTCTTTGCCATCTGTTACTATAAATAAACCATTCCAATCTCTTCATTTTTGCAGTAAATCTCATTCCTTTTTTTCCTACTAAAACTTATAACCCCACAAATTTTCCCCTTCTCTCTTTCTTGTATTATTCCAATTAGTTTACAAGCATGCTACAATTTCTCCCACTTTGTATTAGTCTGGGCTCTCCAGAGAAACAGAATTAATAGGATATCTATATCTGTATCTATATCTATATCTTTGTCTATATCTTTATACCTATATCTATGTCTATATCTATATGTGTCTGTGTCTGTATCTATCTATATCTCTATCTCTATTTATCTATCTATCTATCTATCTATCCATCTATCTATCTAGAAAGTTATTATAAGGCATTGTCTCACACAGCTATAGAGACCAAGAAGTCCCAAGATTGGCAGTTGACAAGCTAGAGACCCAGGAGAACCAATGGTGTACGTTCCAGTCTGAGTCCAAAGGCAGGAGAAAATCAAAGTCCCAGCTCAAACACAGTCAGGCAGAGAAAGCACATTCTCCCTGGCTTAGCACTTTTGATCTATTCAGACCTACAGTGGATTGGATGAGGCCTGCCCACAATGGGCGGGGCAATCTGCTTTACTCAGTCTATTGATTCAAAGGTTAATCTCATCCAGAAACAACTGTACGGACACAGCCAGAATAATATATAATCAAATATCTGGGCACTCTGGATATATACCCAGGACAAAAAGATACATACACCCCTATTTCATAGCAGCACTATTTACAACAGCCAAGACATGGAAACAACTTAAATGTCCATCGACAGGTGAATGGATAAAGAAAATGTGGTATATTACTTAGCCATAAAAAAGAATGAAATAATGCCATTTGCAGCAACATGGATGGATCTAGAGATTTTCATACTAAGAGAGGTAAGTCAGAAAGAGAAAGACAAATACCGTATGATATCATTTATATGTGGAATCTAAAATACGATACAAATGAACTTATCTATAAGACAGAAACAGACTCATAGATATAGAGAATAGACTTATGGTTGCCAAGGGAGAGGAGAGTGGGGGAGGGAAGGATTGGGAGTTTGGGATTAGAAGATGCAAACCATTTTATATAGGATGGGTAAACAACAAGGTCCTACTGTATAGCATAGGGAACTATATTCAATATCCTGTGATAAACCATAATGAAAAAGAACATGACCATAAACAAGACGAAAAGACGGGCCTCAGAATGGAGAAAATATTTGCAAATGAAGCAACTGACAAAGGATTAATCTCCAAAATATACAAACAGCTCATACAGGTCAATATCAAAAAAACAAACAACCCAATCAAAAAATGGGTAGAAGACCTAAATAGACATTTCTCCAAAGAATACGTACAGATGGCCAACAAACACATGAAAAGATGCTCAACATCACCAATTATCAGAGAAATGCAAATCAAAACTACAATGAAGTATCACCTCACACCAGTCAGAATGGCCATCATCAAAAAATCTACAAACAATAAATGCTGGAGAGGGTGTGGAGAAAAGGGAACCCTCTTGCACTGTTGGTGGGAATGTAAATTAATACAGCCACTATGGAGAACAATATGGAGGCTCCTTAAAAAACTAAAATTAGAACTACCATATGACCCAGCAATCCCACTCCTGGGCATATACCCAGAGAAAACCATAATTCAAAAAGAGTCATGGACCACAATGTTCATTGCAGCTCTCTTTACAATAGCCAGGACGTGGAAGCAACCTAAGTGTCCATCAACAGATGAATGGATAAAGAAGATGTGGTACATGTATACAATGGAATATTACTCAGCCATAAATAAGAACAAAATAATGGCATTTGCAGCAACATGGATGGACCTAGAGACTGTCATACAGAGTGAAGTGAGTCATAAAGAGAAAAACAAATATTGTATTATTAATGCATATATATGGAATCTATAAAAATGATATAGATGACCTTATGTGCAAAGCAGAAATAGAGACACAGACATAGAGAACAAATGTATGGATACCAAGGGGGAAAAGGGTGGGTGAGATGAACTGGGAGGTTGGGATTGACATATTTACACTATTATGTATAAAATAGATAACTAATCAGAACCTACTGTATAGCACAGGGAACTCTACTTGGTGCTCTGTGGTGACCTAAATGGGAAGGAAACCCCCCAAAAAGAGGATATATAAATATGTATGGCTGATTCACTTTGCTGTACGGGAGAAACTGACACAGCAGTGTAAAGCAACTACACTCCAATAAAAAAAAGAACATGAAAAAGAACATAAACATATGTATAACTGAAGCACTTTGCTGTACAGCAGTAATTAACACAACATTATAAATCAACTATACTTCAATAAAATTTTTTAAAATATCTGGGCACTCCATGGTGTAGTCAAGTTGACACATGAAATTAATCATCACACACTTTAAATTTAAAAAATAAACTTTTCACCAACTCACTTTCCCTGCCAGCAACAGCCCTATTCATCTAATTTCTTTTCCAGCAATTTCTCAAGACTTATCCTCAATAGAGCCATCTCGACTCATCTCCAACTTTCCTCCCACTATACTTTTTTTTTTCCACTATACTTTTTTAACGTCTCTCCAGTCAAACTTTTACTCCCAATTCTCCACCAAAGATGCCTTTATCAAGATTAGTAATGAACTCAATGTTGTTACATTCAATTAATTCACAACCCTTATTTAAAATTAATGATCAGAAGCATTGTACAAAGCTGATCACCCTCTCCTCCTTGATATATTTTCTTCATTGACTTCCTGCCTCACTACCATCCTCAGGTTATTTTACTGGGTCCTCCTCATCTCATTTACCTCAATCCTGAGCCCAGTGTCTCAGTTCTTGATTCTATTATTTTCTCTGCTTAAACTCACTACTTTGGTGATTTTATCCAATCATAGTTATAGATTGATATGCTGATATCTTCCAGTTTTATATTTCCAACCCAGATCTCTTTCTTGAATCTGAAACCTGTATATGCAACTATCTACTTGATATATTGTCTTGATGGTCTAATAGATATCTCAAACATACTAAGTCCAAAATTATACTCTTGACTTCCTCCTACCCAAACCTGATCCACCCAAAGTCTACCCTTTGTAAGTTGAAGACAACACTATCCTTTTAGCTTTCAGACCCAAAACTTTGCAAACATTTAAGACTTCTCTCTTTCCCTCAGTCTCCAGATTCAATGGGTCAGTAAATCCAGGTGGACCTATCGTCAGAATATATCAAGAATCTGACCCTTTCTTATCAGCTCTGATGGCACACTCTACCGTATATCTTGCCTGAGTTACTACATAACTTCTAACCGATTTTCCTGTTAATGCTCTCTCCCAACCATAATATATTCTCAATATAGATGCCAGAGTAATACCTTTACAAGAGCAACGTTACTCCTCTGATAAAATCCTCCAAGGGTTCTCCACCTAAACTTTACCACCCAAACTTCTCTTTAAAATCCTGGATACTCCTATATGATGTGACCTCTCTAACTTCTTCTCCTGCATTCCCTTTTACTCACTGTTCCAGTTGTCCAGGCTTCCTTCTTGTTCTGCAAACATGTTAGATATGCTCCTACCTTAGGGAATTGTGTACTGACTCTCCCTTCTGCCTGGAATGCTTTATCTCCAGATATCAACATGGCTGAGTTCTTTAATATTTCATGGAGATAGAGATGTGGATGTTGAAGAAAATGGCCCCAAAATTCCCAAATATGGTTAAAAAAGAGATATAATTATACAGATCCAAAAAACTCTATGAACCACATGTCATATAAATACGAAGGAAACCCCACCTAGATACATCATAACCAAACTGATGATAAAGCAAACTGATGATTTTTTTTTAATTTTAATCTTGAAAATAGCTAGAAGAAAATGACATTACATTTGGGGAAAAATAATGATATGGATAAACGTTGAACTTCATCCCACTAGAATTGTCTCCTTAAATTCTGAAACAACAAAAATATCAATGACCACAAATACAATATCCAGTAAAAATATATTTTAGGTATGAAAGCAAAAATTATGAAGTTTTCAGGTACAAATGGAGAAAATGTATTTCCAGTAGTTCTGCAATGAAAGAAAAACTAAAAAAAAAAGAATTCTTCTGGCTGAAAAGAACAGAAACCAGGTGAGTACTGGATCTATAGGAAAGAGTAGGGAGAACTAGAAATGGTAAATATGTCGATAAAAATTAAAGAATGCAACAGAATTAAAGAATATGCAAAGAATATTTTATCATTACTTCTTTAAAAATGTGTGACTGAATGAAAATAACAGCACTGTCATGGGACTCATAAGTAGCTGTAATAAACATGACAAGAACAACAGTAACCAGATAAAAGGAATTGTACTGTTGCAAAGTTATTACCTTTTACATAAAGTGGTACAATATTAATTCTAAAATAAAGAATACATATTACAATCCTTAGAACAATCACTTAAAATAATGTAAGTAGTTATAGCTGAAAAACTAATAGAGGACTGAATTAGAAATCAGTAAGTATAAGATATATACAAAAGCCCCAATTATTTCAAAATTTGACGCACTGCTAGGTAACTCACGGCTCAAAAGAAAATTACAAGGGAAATTAGAAGTTATCACAAGAGAATTATAGTAAAAATATATCACAACAAAATTTGCAGGATCAATTTAAAGCTGTGTTTTGGGGGAAATGTGTAGCCTGAGAAGTTCCTATTAAAGAATAATGTTCTTAAAATCTGTTACCAAGTTTTTCCATTAAGAGGCTAGGAAAAAAAAAAAAAAAGAACAGCTTAGACTTAAGTAGAATAAAGAAAATCATAGTGATAGAGCAAAAACCAATAATGTAGTGTGAGAAAAAAAAGACAAAATTAACGAAGCTAAAATCTGGTTCCTTGAAAAGGTAAATAAAATTGATAAACACCTACACCTAGCATGACTGATCAGAGAGAGAGACAGAGAAAGAGAGATAAATGGAAAGAGAGAGAGAAATGGAGAAAGGAAAGAGAATATTCGGAGAAAAATAATAAAGCAAATTGGGGAGAAACATAAACAACTGCTGAAGAACATGTGGAAGGTCTTTGTACTTTTCCTGCAAAAGAGTTTGAAAATAAATCAAAAAAAGTTTTTTTAATAGATCTTTATTGGAGTATGATTGCTTCACAATACTGTGTTAGTTTCTGTTGTACAAAAAGTAACTCAGCCATATGCATACATATATCCCCATATCCCCTCCCTCTTGAGCCTCCCTCCCACCCTCCCTAACCCACCCCTCTAGGTCATCGCAAAGCACTGAGCTCATCTCCCTGTGCTATACTGCTGCTTTCCACTAGCTATTTTACATTCGGTAGTGTATATATGTCGATGCAACTCTCACTTCGCCCCAGCTTCCTCCTCCCACTCCGTGTCCTCAAGTCCATGCCCTAGGTCTACGTCTTTAGTCCTGCGCTGCCACTAGGTTCACCAGTACCATTTTTTTTTTTTTTTTTTTTTTAGATTCCATATATATGCGCTAGCATACGGTATTTGCTTTTCTCTTTCTGACTTACTTCACTCTGTATGACAGACTCTAGGTCCATCCACCTCGCTACAGATAACTCAATTTGCTTTCTTTTTAAGGCTGAGTAATATTCCATTGTATACATGCACCACATCTTCATTATCCATTCATCTGTCGATGGACACTTAGGTTGCTTCCATGTCCTGGCTACTGTAAATAGTGCTGCAATGAACATTGTGGTACATGACTCTTTTTGAATTATGGTTTTCTCAGGGTAAGAATGGCCATTATCAAAAAATCTAGAAACAATAAATGCTGGAAAGGGTGTGGTGAAAATTTTTTAAATTATTTTTTAAAAATCTCTAAGTATTACTTGAAATCAGAGTAATATCTGAATAGGCTAAGATGAACTTTTCTCTCTTTTAAAGTATTTTTCTACCTCCCTTTTGCAAATCTGGCACTGGGTCCTGAAGCTGGTTCATACCAGCTTTCACTGGCCATTGATGGGAGTATTTACACTATGGAAATCAGCACATGCTACAAATCAGGGTTTGCTTTATTGTTTTGCCGATTGACTATACTTAAGAAAATGATTGAGAAAATGTTAATAATGCAGATTAAACTTAAAAGTAGGTCAGATATGTAACCTTTATATTTTGAATAGCACAAAAACAATTAAAGTAATATTCTGCCAGCATTCAAAAGCTATTCTGGGATTCAGTAAAGAAGTTGCTCGTAGTATTGATTAATGAATAAAGTTCCAATATGTGGCTTTGCTATTTCACTTCATCTTACTCATTAATATAAATGAAAATGTCAAACCGTGTTCACATCCAAATTACATTTTTCCATCATTTACAATCACAGATGTATGGATGCTGAGTTCAGCAAAAATCAGAGGGTATCCTGTGAGACTCAACTGGTTACATGGATTTACAATAGAGTATTTTACATTTTATTATTATTTGTAAATTGTGTGCTACACATCTTTAACGTAAGTAAAAATTATAGTAAGGTTATGTGTGTACATAAATTTATCTTTGCATATAGTTAACATATGTGTGAGTACATAGGCATATATTTATTTTTCCTCAAAGCTGGTAGTTAAACATTTAGCATCACATCACTGAACTCTGGGCACATCCCTTAACTCTGGAAATGTCTTAGACACAGTTTCACCTCTGAAAATTAATGTGACCAAGAATTACCTCATATGTTCAATGTGAATATTAATGATATAAACTAAAAACTGCCCATCCTGGTGCCTAATAAGAAGAGGCAGCTACTATGGCAAGGATTATGATCTCTGTTATTAGTACTCTTACTACTCCTAGATGATCACGGCTGGTCCCTGCTACTCTAGTGCCTTCATACTGTTCCCTACCTTCCTTATGTGGAGAGAAGCTTATCTGAAACACACTTGTCCCATGTATGAATCCCTCAGGGTTTTTTGTGGTTTTTGTTCCTGTTCTAGTTTGCTAACCTCAAAACAAGAGGCAAAGTCTATATTTCTTTCTAGGCTTCAATGTTCTCATCAGTGAATGAGGGCTTACCTAATGTCACACAGTGTAAACATGTCTTTTTGTGAGTGACTGAATGTATCCACTGAACACCAATTCCAGTTCTGACATTTTATGATATTTGGAAATTGAAAATTCTCCTAACATTTAAAAAAATTTATTCTTTATTTTTCCTTGAAAAATACTGGAAAACACTGTAAGGTAAAAATGTCCTCTAAGTCTACAGACACTTAAAAAAAAAAACCTACCTGAGATTGAAAGTAAAAGCCTCATTTACATTGTCCTGCCCATACAGACCCAGTCTGTGAAATCCTGTCTCCTGAAGACAGCAACTTACAGTTTGGAGTTTATTTTTCCCGGCTTCTTCATGAGAAAATTTTTTAAGGAAAAATTTTATAAAGACATGAATATAACAATAAACATGTATTACTGATATGTACTATTCTAAGTTCTCTATAGTTTTTGACTTGTCAAGATTTCTGCTCACATACACACACACATGCAGACACACATAAATACCCACATAGAGATATAATGTCAAGGGTTTCATATAAAATATGCACCTATAGAAATATATATTATACATATAAATATATAATATGAAAGCTATCTTTCCCATAAAAATGAGTAATGTACTCATTAGTCTTATCATGTCATGAACATCATTTAAAACTAAGTACATTTATATCTATTATTTTTATAATTACATATTATTATATTAAGAAAATTTACTATAATGAGTTAATCACTCTCCTATTGTTGACAATTTGTGTCCTGTTATCCTAGAAACTCCATTCTACAAGGAATATCTTTCTTTTTTTCCATTTTTATATGTTGGTATTTTTGACTCTGTTTTTGTGAATGAGATCTTTTTTATTTTAATTTATAACTCACTTTTAGTATTAAGGAAAACTATTATTTAGTTTGTCATATCTAGTTGGCTTATAACAATTTTTATTAGATTTAATAGCTTCTTACTTAAATACCTCAAATTTTTATGATATTATCCTTTCCTTTGTGATATTTTGTATGATTAATTCTGCTTGATATATTACATTTCATAGAAATTCCAAAAATTATTTGAGAAACAGTGATAATAAAAATTTTCCCAATTTCTTACCAAAATATTTGTAGAATACAACTATTTAAAAATATGTAAAAAAATTGACTGCTAATAATTTTTAATTATGTTTAAGAAAGTTTCATCTATTATTGTTTTGTTGTTGTTGTTTTTTACCAAGAATAGATCCTGCTGATGTTTATCAAATACTTTTTTGGAGGGTAGCATTTCCTGATGTAATAGTTTGATTTTTCTCCTTTAATTTGTTAATGACAAATATTATTATGGTAAACTTCCTTATATTGAATCACCTTTTCATTCCTGAAATAAGCCTGTTTAGGCATTGGATAATATGCACTGATTTATTCACTTTGTTTTACACTTGGGTTTTCTTTAAAGGCTGGAACATGTATTACTAGTGCCTATTTGGCCAATGTTCATAATGGGATAATCATAAAATTTCAACTCTCAGGGAACTGGAATCAAATTCTGACCTCACAACTTAGTAGCTGTGACTTAGGCAAATTAGCATCTCTGCGTCTTAATTTTTTCATCTTTATGCAGAACTACTATGAGTTGCTGCATAGAAATTCTTAAAGGATAAAATGCAAGAAGATATATAAAACCCTAGCCAAGACCTCTGCTCTCAGTAAATATTAATTTACCTGTTCTGTGAGCTAACAAGTAAGGATAACAACATAACACATATATACCTTCAAGTGAATCAGTGTGGCTTTTCTCCTGAATTACAGTGGAAAAGTCCAACCGTGTATCCATAAATAGCAAGGGCAATATAAATATCACACTAAATAAAATATTTTGGCTATTACTGCTTTAATAATAACAGCCACTAGTGAGTGAATCTCCTGGCTGGGGTACCTTTCCAGCAGTTTGTCTTTTGCATAACAAGACTGTTTGATCCAAACATGTGTTCATGTTGAACCTTTCCCAGGACTTCTTATTTATAACTACACTGTGGCCAGTGTAGTTCTCCTTACATATAATCTCTAAAACATATTTGCCATTGAATAGTTATTTGCCATTTCCTTCTCTGAATTTCTTTCTAGGACACATGGAAAGGAGGAAGGCCACTGTTTGCATAGTCAAACATCCTCCGTGTCCAGAAATTTCCTTTGGCAGTCAGAGCAGTAGGTGTCTAAGTATGATGAGAATACACACTACATTATGAATTGTGAAAGCAGCTACAAGCACTATGCCTGGCATACCAGGTTTTAAATAAATGTTACATGAATGAATAATGAAAGGAAAAGTATCCAATTTTTTAAAAAAGAAATAATTTGTTTGGGAAATATCTTAGCACCTTAGAGAACTGCAGAAATATTTCAGTAGAAAATATAACTTATCAAACATTTAGAGAAGAGCTAACACCTATCCTTCTCAAACTCATCCAAAAAATTGCAGAGGAAGGAACACTCCCAAACTCATTCTACGAGGCCACCATCACCCTGATACCAAAACCAGACAAAGATACTACAAAAAAAGAAAATTACAGACCAATATCACTGATGAATATAGATTCAAGACTCCTCAACTAAATACTAGCAAACAGAATCCAACAATACATTAAAAGGATCATGCATCATGGTCAAGTGGGATTTATCCCAGGGATGCAAGGATTCTTCAATATATGCAAATCAATCAATGTGATAAAGCATATTAACAAATTGAAGAATAAAAACCATATGATCATCTCAATAGATGCAGAAAAAGCTTTTGACAAAATTCAACACCCATTTATGATAAAAACTCTCCAGAAAGTGGTCATAGAGGGAACCTACCTCAACAAAATAAAGGCTATATATGACAAACCCACAGCAAACATCATCCTCAATGGTGAAAAACTGAAACCATTTCCTCTAAGATCAGGAACAAGACAAGGATGTCCACTCGTGCCACTATTATTCAACATAGTTTTGGAAGTCCTAGCCATGGCAGTCAGAGAAGAAAAAGAAATAAAAGGAATACAAATTGGAAAAGAAGAAGTAAATCTGTCACTGTTTGCAGATGGCATGATACCATACATAGAGAATCCTAAAGATGCCACCAGAAAACTATTAGGGCTAATCAATGAATTTGGTAAAGTTGCAGGATACAAAATTAATGCACAGAAATCTCTTGCATTCCTATACACGAACAACGAAAGATCAGAAAGAGAAATTAAGGAAACAATGCCATTCACCACTGCAACAAAAAAATAAAATACCTAGGAATAAACCTACCTAAGGAGGTAAAACACCTGTACTCAGAAAACTATAAGACACTGATGAAAGAAATCAAAGATGACACAAACAGAGGGAGAGATATACCATGTTCTTGGATTGGAAGAATCAATATGGTGAAAATGACTACACTACCCAAAGCAATCTACAGATTCAATGCAATCCCTATGAAGTTACCAGTGGCATTTTTTACAGAACTAGAACTAAAAATCTTAAAATTTGTACGGAGACACAAAAGACCCTGAATAGCCAAAGCAGTCTTGAGGGAAAAAAATGGAGCTGGAGGAATCAGATTCCCTGACTTCAGACTATACTACAAAGCCACAGTAATCAAGACAATATGGTACTGGCACAAAAACAGATATATAGATCAATGGAACAGGATAGAAAGCCCAGAGATAAACCCATGCACCTATGGTCAACTAATCTATGATAAAGGAGGCAAGGATATAAAATAGAGAAAAGATAGTCTCTTCAATAAGTGGTGCTGGGAAAACTGGACAGCTACATGTAAAAGTATGAAACTAGAACACTCCCTAACACCATACACAAAAATAAACTCAAAATGGATTAGAAACCTTAATGTAAGACTAGACACTATAAAACTCTTAGAGGAAAACGTAGGAAGAACACTCTTTGACATAAATCACAGCAAGATCTTTTTTGATCCACTTCTTAGAGTAATGGAAATAAAAACAAAAATAAACAAATGGGACCTGATGAAACTTAAAAGCTTTTGCAAAGCAAAGGAAACTACAAACAAGACAAAAAGACAACCCTCAGAATGGGAGAAAATATTTGCAAATGAATCAAGGGACAAAGGATTAATCTGCAAAATATATAAACAGCTCATGCAACTCAATATTTAAAAAACAAACAACCCAATCTAAAAATGGGCAGAAGACCTAAATAGACATTTCTCCAAAGAAGACATACAGATGACCAAGAAGCACATGAAAAGCTGCTCAACATCACTAATTATTAGAGAAATGCAAATCAAAACTACAATGAGGTATCACCTCATGCCAGTTAGAATGGGTATCATCAGAAAATCTACAAACAACAAATGCTGGAGAGAGTGTGGAGAAAAGGGAACCCTCTTGCACTGTTGGTGGGAATGTAAATTGATACAGCCACTATGGAGAACAGTATGGAGGTTCCTTAAAAAACTAAAAATAGAATTACCATATGATCCAGCAATCCCACTACTGGGCATATACTCAGAGAAAACCATAATTCAAAAAGACACATGCACCCCAATGTTCATTGCAGCACTATTTACAATAGCCAGGTTATGGAAGCAACCTAAATGCCCATTGACAGACGAATGAATAAAGAAGTTGTGGTACATATATGCAATGGAATATTACTCAGCCATAAAAAGGAACAAAATTGGGTCATTTGTAGAGATGTGGATGGAACTAGAGAGTGTCATACAGAGTGAAGTAAGTCAGAAAGAGAAAAACAAATATCGTCTATTAACACGTATATGTGGAACCTAGAAAAATAATAGAGATGAACCTGTTTGCAGGGCAGAAATAGAGACACAGATGTAGAGAACAAATGTATGGACACCAAGGGGGGAAAGTGGCGGGTGGGGTGGTGTGGTGGTGGTGGTGGTGGGATGAATTGGGAGATTGGGATTGACATGTATACACTAATATGTATAAAATAGATAACTAATAAGAACCTGCTGTATAAAAAAATAAATAAAAGAAAATTTAAAAAGAAAATATCTTATCCATCCACCCACTCATTCATTCAAAAAATATTGACTGAGGGCTTGCTATTTTCCAGTCAAGTCACTGTGAATACTGTGCTCGGTATGACATGCTGGTCCACATCGAGAGATTGCAGTCTGCTGAGGAGATTAATATTGAATATAATTCCAAAATTATTGAGTGATGGAAAAGTCCAATTACACAAGCATACAATAGAGAATAAAAATACAGAGATTTCATGTTTTATCTATAAAATTATAGGACTCAGTGCATTGAACCTTCTTTAATCTACATTTGTACTGTTATTGTTCAAGAGTAACAATTGAATATATCAGGAGCAGGTTCTGAATACTGGATGATCCAAATTGTAGTTCAAGGTCTAATGTTAAATAAGCTTATTATAAACTCATCAACTACAAGATCAAGGGATGATGCATACTATCATAGGACCACATTGAAATTCAGCTGTTTGGAGGTGGGCTAGTTTCTTTCATGAGCTAAACATCTCTTTCCTGCCTGTTAGCAGCACAGCACCAAAAAATACTACTACCTGAAAACAAATAGCTAAATCTTTGAATGCTAATCTAGTATAACCCATAAAATCCTGACTGGATAGAAGTAACACAGAAGAGAAAGCAGAATATGCTTTAAAAATTGAAATATAATCAAAGTAAAAATTTACTTTGAAAAAAATAGGTAAAGAAAAATAACAGATGAACTTCACAGAAGACTGAAGGTCCTAGATAGATAATTAAGAAAAGAATGCTTTCAGACCAGTCTGAATCTACAAGCTGAACATGGGTAACTTTTGCTTCTGGTGAGATAAAGCAACAACGAAACAATTAGCATGCAGTATGTTTATCCCTGGCAATAATTGTCAAATCCTTTACTGCCTTGTTCCCATAATTTTCTGGCAACAGTCATAGGACTCTGAAGATCTGTCAGCTCCTACCCACACAAATTTCACTATGAATGCTTGAGGAGCTCTTGATAAGATCCTTAAAAGCCACGAGAGCCTTTCTCACCCTCCTCCCACTTGATAGAGAAGGTAGAGCCCCTCCCATCATTTTCTACTCCTATAAAATAATCCTCTCAAGGAGCTTCAGGGAAAACAATATTCTGAAAGGCAGAATAAACCTTCCTCTGGGAAAAGGGATTGCCAAGGCCTGGCTCTCTCCTTAGAAAGGGAGATGGGAAAGTACAGTGAACACAAAATACGTGCATATAAATATTCCAATACGCTTAACATACTTTCTCACTTGGATCCCTCTCATCAGAATTTAAAAATTCTCAAGTGTCCCCTACCAACCTAAAAAACAAAAATAAAAACAACCTCACACCCAATGACATCTACATCATCAAATTCATCAGTGAGACTTTTTTTCCAGACTTCTGAGTTATTGGCCAGATTTTGTATTGAAATAACCTTCAATAAAAAAATTCACTGTCACTGTAACCTCTCAACAGTTTCAGCACCTTTTGGTCAGCTCCTCCTGCAAACATTCTCTTCCTTTGCCTGTAACAACAACCTCTTCATTATACTCCCAACTCTGATCAATTCTCAGCCTCCTCAGACCAATTGTTAGAGTTCTTCAAGGCTAGGTTGTGAGACTTCCTATTCTACACTCGCATCTAAATCTACAGCTTCAATTGCTGATCTAGTCAACTGGTGACTAGATACCCAGGTCTTCCAGATTTACATTTTTAGCCCTAGATAATTTCCAAACCTGTACTGGTACCCCCGTTTTGTGAAAGTTCACTTTACACACTCCATTTTTATGAAAGACTTACATTAGTACCTGTTTTCGCTAACCGAAAGAAATCAAAAAGGATTTTCACTTTTACAAAAAAAGGTGAAGAGTGAAAACGGTAGTCAGCGTTAGTTTTGTAGCGAGCCCGTTACAAAAGCGGCCTACACCCCGAGCAGTAAGAATGGCGCCGCCAAGCTCCTTCCCTGGGAACTATACTCAGCATCTCAGCCTCAAGACGCCACAACTTTGAACTGTGTCTGTGAGCATTTGTGCTTTATCTCAGTTTATTTCATGCAACCATTAGCAAGCTGTGTCCTAAGGTAATTGCTTCTTTGCTTTATGCCATTTCAGCTTATGAAAGATTTCACAGGAATGCTCACTTTCGGAAAGCAGGACAAAGGTGTATAGTATAGAACTACAATGAAGAACTATACAGCTCCACACATCTCAGATGCACCTCAGACTCAACATGGCCAAAACCAAATCCCTGATTTCTCCCCACCTGAAACAAAATTATACAAATGAATGAATAAACAAAGCAAATCCCCCTCTACAAAAACAACTACCCCGTTCTCTTCCAGTGTTCCCTGTCTCAATACAATGTTCATCAGTATCCTAGGCGTAAAAATTAGAAACTTAACATAATTCTTTTCCTTATTTCCATGTTAAATCAATTATTTAGATTCAATTTCTAGATATCTCTTAAGTGCATTCACTCTTCTTTAAGCTGCTTTTCACCACCTTAGTATAGTCATCCATTTGCCCAAGACTTGATTTCTGAATCGCCTAATGATTGATCTCTTCATAGTCACTCTTATTCCAATCCTTTCTTCATATTACCATCAAAGTAATGTTTTGAAAGCTAAAATTTCATCATTTTTTCTTCTTTGCTTAGAAACTCTTCAATGGTTTTTCACCCCCACTGAAAATGAAGACATAGCCTTTATATAGCACAAAATAATACCTTACATGGTTTCAACCTCACCTACATCTCCAGCTTCGTCTTACACCATCCACCCTTGCTCCTTGCTCCAGCTTCACTGGCATTGTCTCATTTTCTCAAAATGTCATGTTCTATCTCATTGCAGGGCTTTTGCTAGAACTCTTCTCTCTGCTTAAGATATTCTCTGTTATTTTCTCAAATTTGAAGAATAGTTATTCAGGTCAAATTTCACTTCCTGAGGGAAGAATTCCCAAACACCACAGAGCAGATCAAGACCCTTTTATTATATACTCTGGTAGCACAACATGTCAGTTCTTTATAGCACTTAGCATTATGTATCAAATAAAAATTTGTGCCTTAATATGATTAATGTCTCTCTTTCCCAGTACCTCTTTGTGATGGCAGACACCATGGCTGCTTTTGTCACTATTGCATGCCTAGAGTCTAGCACAAGTCTTGTCATATAATTAATGCTTAATGAAGTTTCATGGGATGAAAAACCAAATGAACTGATTCTGTAGAGATGGAAATTGGTTAATTCGATACAGTGAAATAATCGAATGTCTGTCTTTTCAGTTTTATACCTCTCATCTACATGGATAGATCTTGATCAAGTAAAACTGACTCAAAAAATGCCAATTTTGTCACTGATGTACATATTAATGTTTCTGAATGACTCGTTGGCAGAGAGCAAGGAAGAGTGATGTAGAACTTTGTACTCGTACCACTTCTCCAGTTTCATGATGCAAAATTCCAGCTCCTACTATTTATATATGAATTGAAACATATTGTTGATATATTTATAAACATATTTTTATCATAAAACATAGGAGCTGGATCCTCCCCATCTCTAACAGTGAAATTTAGATATTGAGTGGTTTTTTTAAATTTAGGAAGAGATATTTTTGACATCTTCTTGCTACCAGTAAGCCCCACAGTGACAGGACATTATACTTAAATGTGACTGGAGAGAAGTAATGGGAATTCTCTGGGCAATGCTTTATTATGCTTTTGAGAAAGCATCTGATTTTAATTTCGAATGGTAAAACTTGAACATAGTTGGCTAATTTACCAGCCACACAAGGAAAGAAGAGGCATCATTTTAAGTGGTTTATACCATTTAGGATGGTTACTGCCAACTTTGAGCTGAAAAAATTGGAGGCCACTGACTGAGAATGTATATCCACAAAACTATATAGCTAATATCCAACCATAATCAATGCTTTGGAAATTGATATATAAATTCAATGCATATGTAATATCTATTAAAATACAAATATGATTTTTAATCATCACATGAGATATGAAAATTTACCTTATACTTTTATTTTATTAGGTATTCATTGACTGTAAGATTATTTATTTGTCATTAAATGTTCAGTTCAATGAGTCATATAATATGATAAAGAAATTATTAGGTACCACTTTACTGCTAATATCACTGAATCAAAATTTGTATGAGACAGTCTCTAACTTCTTTTTAAAAAACTATAAATATGATTACACAGGAAGAAACACTAAAACCAGATTCTGAGCACTTTCAAATGAGAAAAATGGCAAATGCACATTTAGCTTACAAACTGAAGACATTTCTTCATTCATTCAGCAAATAAATCTGCCAGATACTACACTGACAGATAAGAATGTTCCTAACTTCACAGAGCTTAATCTAGTCTCTTTTCAAAGAATTTTAATCTTAATTTTGGTAAATCCCATCAAATAGAGATTTATTTTTTAACCTCAGTTGTTGAGCTTGTATATGATTCTTATTATATCCAATAAGTATGTGAAGTTGATAATTAACAGTTCATATTATATACACCAAATAGAGACAATAGATGTTGTGATTTCTCTCTAGTTGATTGTGTTTTTTTCAAGTATTAAAAAAATTTTTTTCACAGGTACATGCAATATAATAAAATAAAAAATAGCTACAGCGCCTAGAAGTTAAATTGGTTTTTTGATTCCTTTCAGTAGCGGAGGCTTCATATTTTAAATTACTCTAAGTCATTTATGAAAACATATTTCTCATCTCTTCCTCATCACTATTTATACACCTTCTAGATCAACCCCACAGGTTGGCAAGAATTTGCCTGGTTATGTTGTTGGAGAGAAGTATTCATGCGGCTGGAGGGAAGCATGAATGAACGGGGTGTGCTCAGGGATAAGCAGAAGTGTTTTTCTTGAACTCTATTGACTGTTCTTTAATGTCAATTGACTCATTGACTCATACAAAATCACACACACTTCCAGCACAATAAGGGAGGAAAGTGTCTATTCTCCATCCATATTATTTGAGTGAATTTGGAAAACCAGCCGTCCTATCCAAGAACTGTTTTCTTTTAAATGTTCATGACAAAATGATATTCTACATCCAGGTGAACTATATCTGGATAGATAGAAATGCTCCATGCACAACTATTACTATAGATGAATAATGTCAGTGGGCAAAATCAGCCATGCATGCCTCGTCTGGACACTCTTCCCATTGTCTTATAAACTTCATTGACAAGAATGCCTCCTAATCTGACCCCACCATGACAGGAAGTTCCTTAAGGACAGGGTATACATGTTATTTGTATTTATATTACCAGTGTTTAGCAAATATTTAGACTTTTAGTAGACAAAAAACATTTGTAAAAGTAGGAGGAAAATGTGCCAATTCTCCATTTAACATTCTGATCAATTAATAAAGGAACTCACAAGGTATGGAAGAAAGACACCAGAATTGTATTACCTGATAGCTTGGATTCTTGCTACCAACCCTGCCTACTTTGTTGATCTTGCAGTGGTTCTCAATTTTAGCCTTACAATGGAATCATCTAGGGAGTTTCTTTAAAAGATCCCACCCAGATCACATCTCAGATTAAATAAATCAAAATCTCTGAAAGTGAGATGCAAGGACCTGTATTTCTTAAAGCTCTCATGCTGATTTCAATATGCAATTAAGTTTAAAAAACACTTTTGTAGACAAGCCTGAAGAATACAGTTATTTCATTGATATACCTTAAAAAGTAAAAGCTAAGCTAATTTCAAGATCGATAGCAATGACAGTAACTGCTTTAAACAGACTTAGAATTTCTTAGAGAAGAATGATTAATATTTCAATTCCTCAATCCTAAACTGCAGGATTTTTTCAGATCAAAAAATGAAAGTATGTGTACTTGAAAAGTTGCATGATGTGATACAAAATATGTCAAACCTGGAGGATGTGTCCTGGGTTTTCAAGACCTTCATCCATAAATTAAACTGTGTATCTCAGTTTCCTCACCTGTAAAATAACCAGGTTGGGATGAATGATCTCTATGACTCTCTCCAGCCCCATAATTCTATAACTGGTTTGAGGAGCATCCTGAATGATTATTTTAATGTTTCTAAAATGTACAACTTTTAATTTGAGAGAGTATCCTTTATAACTATGATGAAGTAGGGCTTTTGTGGCAATGAAAGTTCTCTGTTTTATACTTAAGAGCTCTATTAAATAAAGAAAAAAAGAAATAATAAATCTGGAGTCCTTTGATTTTGATGAAGTGTTTTCCTTGGCTCAAATTCATTAAGGTTGAGTCCAGACACCAAAATCCCTGCCCATAATCCACATGAATAATTCCAACATTGCTGGCTATCATCTTCTGCAAACCAGAGTTAATGGAATAAGGTTGATTCTGACCAAGAAAGGGCTTTGCCAACTAAAGAGAACTGTAAGAATTAATTCTAGCTATCACCAATGTGCAGAGAAATGATGTGAATTATATTATGATAAATATATCAGAGTTAAGCATAAAATTAAGTCCGTTGTTGAAAGTTTCATTCTGAAGCTTAATATCATATTTAATCTTTCATCTTTCCTTCATACTTTCATAATTGTTCATGGGGTTAAGTGCCAATATCTGTGTCCAAAGTCAGTCAGTGGCAGAGCCAAGGCTTGTATACTGTGTTCTTGACTCACATCTTGTGTTTCTTGCTATGTCTAGCTGTCATAACCAGGCACGTTGTTAGTCATGCTGTTCTTTTAATTTTTATTTTAAATGGACCCAATTTTTAATTTGGTTTACAGTGACTACTTCTTCAGTTCTTTTCAAAGCAGAGGAAGGGACTAAACAGATTCTCACACTCGTGCTTCGAATCCAGTTGGGACGATGGCATAAGAGACAATGAGGATGTCAGTCATGTTAAGGAGTAGCAAAAGAAACAAAGTTCTGGGATCAGAGATAGGAACTGTAGTCTCAATTCTGCCATCAAATGACTATATCTTCTTGGGCAAATCACAATCTCTCTGGATCAGTTTCCTCAACAGTTAAATAAAGAGGTATAAATTGAGAATTTCTTGTACTTTCTTCTTCAATCCCTAATTATAATATAAACGTAATTTTCTCATTTGCAAACAATAGATGGTACTCAAAGTGACGAGATTGTCACTTTTAATTAAATTTGTTTCCTTCTGTGTAGTACAGACTTCAGCTACATTCTTTGTCTATAGTGAATACAGTATAGATCATCAAACAATTTTTCCTTGAGTAGATGTTTAATTAAATAATTAAAATGTCTCATTATGTCTTTCAAAACCATAAGTAGGTTAATTGAAATCTTTTCTCTGTAGTTTTGATTAAATAGTCAGAAATGAGTACCAGGTACCCGATTTCCCTATTTACATTGCATTTATTTCTTTACTTATAATATATAAGTTATATTTCATTTGCCTTGATCTTATAATATTAAATATTGAACTAATTTACAAATTTGTAGAAATCACATTCTAATACTCTAATTTTATAGGTATTAACAGGCCTGTCTGTATCTAGAGATCCATGTAAAAATATCGCTGTGGTAGACAGAATTCTAAGATGTCTCCCAAAATATTCTATCCTAATCCCTAGGATTGTGAATAAAACAGATATTACTCCTATGATTAGGTTACATTATAATGTCATAATTGACTCAAATAAAGAGAGATTATTGAGGTGAGCTTGACCTAATCCCAAGAATCTTTTAAAAGCCAAGAGTTTTCTGGGCATTCCCTCGTGGTCCAGTGGTTAGGACTCCGCATTTTCACTGCGGAGAGAGTGGGTTCAATCCCTGGTTGGGGAACTAAGATCCCACAAACCATGTGGCGCAGCCAAATTTTAAAAAATAAAGAAAAAAAAGCCAAAGGTTTTCTGAGGCTAGTTACAGAAAAGGAAGTCAGAAATTCAAAATCCAACCACTGCACGTTTGAAGATGGAAGAGGCCACTTGGCAAAGAATGTGGGTGACCTCTAGGAGCTGAGAGTAGGTCTCTGTGGACAGCAAGGGAATGAAGACCTCAGCCCTTCAACGCCAAGGAACAAGAATGAGCTTAGAAGTAATATTTCCACTGATCCTCCAGATAAGAACTTAACCAACCAATGTCATGATCTCAGCTTGTGACACCCTGAGCAGAGAACCCAGGCACACCAGACCAGACTTGTGTCTGACAAAACTGAACTAATAAATGGACATTGTTTTAATCCATTAAGTTTGTGGTAATTTGTTAAACAGAAATACAAAACTAATACATTCCACCTCGGCCTCAATTTTCTTTAGGTAAAGCTAACAATTATAGATGCATGTTATACATAAAACTATCATTCAAAAATAAATAAAACATATTTTGCTATGAGAGAGCTGTGCTATGGCATTTATTCATACTTTCCTTAGCAAACATAAATCTATTCTCCCACATGATAAACCATTTTACTGCTAAGCCATTCCAAAAAGGCCTTTCATAATACATTCTGTGCTAAACAATTCATCATTATGAAATTTGTTCTTAGTCTTCATTTCCTCCAGATAGTGAAAATTAGTGAAATTCATGCACACTATCTGTTGCCCCTACTGAGGCATATTACCCCTTACACAATAATTTATACATGCTGTAGTTACAAAATAAAAACACATAAATAAACTTCTTGAAGTTGTTAGAGATGACATGGGAAGGACTATAATGGGAATCAGAATGGTGGTAAGTATCCAGGGAATCTTAGTGACCATGTTGTTTCTCTCTTGAGCTACAGGATTTTTCTCTTAATGCATTTTTCACAACCGATTTCCTCTGATTTCTCATAATTTTAGTTTTATCTATATATGTGCTATGCTCACATGCATAGCATTTTTTCAAGTTTTGTCCTTTTACTTAATTGGTAAATTATCTCCATAGTCTGATCCAGAGTTGTAAGAGGGAACCTGACTGGATTAGTACACTATTTCAGCAGTCCATTGTTAAGACCAGTAGCCAGCCTAAGGATGGCTGCCACTGGATCTCTGCGGGAAGAGAGGTGTGAGGTCACAAACTGTAACATGGTTGCCTACACAGGCAGCAGAGATAGCAACCCACAAGAATAGACTTTGCCCAGTGATCGCTAGCTCTAATAGAAACCTCAATTTTCTTCCTCTCTCTGACTTACAAAATAAAATGAAGGGGACTTCCATGGTTGTCCAGTGGCTAAGACTCCACACTCCCAATGCAGAGGGCCCAGGTTCCATCCCTGGTCAGGGAACTAGATCCCACATGCTGCAACTAAGAGTTCTCATGCCACAACAACAACAAAAAAAAAGATCCCTCACGCCGCAGCGAAGATCCTGCATGCTGCAACTAAGACCTGGTGCAGCCAAATAAGTAAATAAATATTTTTTAAAAATAAAATAAAATAAAAATGAAGGATGAAAATTTACCTTATCTCCTCCTACTGAGATAAAAGGAAACCATACTTATCTTATAGGTGGGAGGTGCAGGTACAAAAGAACAATCTTTTGAGAAATTACACTGCAACTAGTTTTCCCATAGAATATGTAACTCAAAAAAACTTCTGAAATGTTACTGTAGCTGTACTATGATTATATATCTATGGAAGTAGATGGGAAAGGATACTAAGGCAAAGTCAATTTTGAAACCATCAGATAATCAGAACTGAGCAAGGAATAAAGTTATTAAATTGTGCCCCTCAATCCTTCAAAAATATTTACCAACAGATGATAATTTTGATTGTTACACATTTTATATTAAGACAACCAATTTGGTCTTGATTAGAGACCTTTCTAAATTTCAAGAATATAGTAAATACCATATGAGCTCAAAGGAAGATTAATGATATCACTTCTTTCTAAGACAACTTATAACAACCTGTGAAATTGATTTTGTCTTTGGGTGATGTATAATTCCTGGATGCATGCAAATAGGTGAGAAATGAAGGGATCATAGTTTGAATAAAATGATGACAATGAAGAGAATGACAACATCAACTGCAATAATATCAAGACCTGGAGAAAAGCATTCCTAAAGTGTTCTAGAACTTGATTTGTTCTAGATTGGGCCATCAATACAAAGGAAGTTTAGATAGAAAGATGGAAAAGAAATGGTCTTAACAATTTCTTGAATATCAGACAATGCATTTAATAATAATTACTAACAGTTATCCAGCCTTTACTTTTACTTTAACTGTATACCAGGATCTATTCTTTCTCTCTCTCTCTCTCTCTATATATATATATATATGATATATTTTATATATTGATATATATATTCATGTAATTCTCATAAAAACCCTTTGAGATAGATGCTGTTTTTTCCAGTTTTAAGAAAATTGGCTATATAAAAAAAGAATTGGCTACAGTATATAAAGAAACCCATTATATTCACATGTATTTGTGGAAAGGTGTATGAGGATATTTCTCTGTTATAACTTTGAGTTAATAGGAGAGAAAATGGCAACATGCAACATGTATTGGACCAAGCACAAACTTAGTGAACTAAAAACAATATTCATTTCTTGGAAATTCATTTGAAAAACTAATAAGCAACAACTGTTTTGTGGGTAAATTTGCTTGTGAGCCTTTTTAAACCCTGAAATACTCTGAATATCCAAGGCAACATTCAATATACCATTTATTTCAAAGAGCATATAGTTTATAACTCTGAGATGTCGTTTATCCCTTGTTCCCACAATTTATCACTCAGAAACCACAGACTTCAATATTCTTTTCAGATTTAGCTGGGGTTTCTTTAATCTGTTTTTTGTTTTGTTGTTGTTGTTGTTTTAATTGAGATCTATAGAAATGTCTTGTCAGTTTGTTCTTTTCAGGCCAGTAATTTGTGATAGAACTAACCATAAAAGCAAAATTAAAAAGCTGATTATTGTAAGGAAAAAAAAAAAGAAACAGCATTTTATGTAGTGGTTGCCTGTGATTCTTGATTGTACTAAAATGGAAAAAGAAACATCAAACTGATTAGCAATTAGTGATTTTTTTTTTCTAAATTTGTGCTTAGCTACTAATATACATTGAACTTGCTTTCTTTCATCAGTCAAGTTCACAAAGCTGGAGAAGCATACTTCCTGACCACTCCATTTGGCCCATCAGATACTAGATTTAAGTATTATTGATGTATTTTATTCCAATGATAGGTTTACACTCTTCGTTGAAAGAGAAAAATTTTCATTATCTACTTCTGTACTGAATTTAACTGAAAGTTGGAAACATCCCAAAGAAGTAAGACCACCAAAACTTGCATAAATATTTAGAGGTACTGACCTATTTAAATGACAGGGGTTTGTGATAGTAAATTAATTTTTTATTTAAAAAATCTATGGAAATGAGTAAAATTTGAATAATTTGTATTTCTCAAATGAAAGTTCTTTGAACATAAAAACTTCTATAACTTGGTTGAATGTGATGGTTTTACTTTGAGTCAGGAAACCCCTCATGTGGTCTTCTCATGTTTTCATTGTCTTTAAGTTCACTTGAGACGTCTAACTGAACCAAAGAATTCGGCAACTTTAGAGGAAACCACCAAAGTTTACATGGTTTTATTAGACATTCCTCTAAAATTGTTTTGTTTCTAACGACCTTCACTGCATAAGTCACTTTCAAACGGCATATTTGTTTTCTTTCATCTTTCCGCCTTCTTAAAGGTCTTATGATTTTCTAAGATGAGTATCTAATGATTAAATTACAATCCAACACCTAAAAGGAAAGCTGAATGCTTTAATGTTTTAGACTCAATTTCCTGCAAAGACGGGAAGTAGCTAGTTTCCTATACCATGAAATATCTACTTTTACTTATGCAGTGTTCAATAAATATCATCTAAATGGCCTCTCAGCTGTCTGTGCATATGTAAGTAACCTGATATGGAATATTTACTAGTTTACCGGAAAAAAATTTCCAGTGTTTTCTTCTGGAAGTTTTCTTCTGAGGGCACACCTCAGGTAATATTATCTTCTTTAGCCCATGAAAGATGATCAGAAGTGGCATGTCAATTACTAGTGAGAACACTTAAAAGTTGTCCGATTCTCCATATTCTCTTCAGCTGATGGGGGAACCCTGTCTGCTGTGAACAGCAAAGGCTCCATTAGTCTGATTCCTTGAGTGACCATGATGAGCAAAACCCCTACCAATCTGCATTGAAATGTAGCATAAGTATAAAATAAATCTGTTGTTTTATGAGTTCTTTGCCTATTCCAGATTCGAGTCTTTTATCAAATATGTTATTTGCAAATATTTTCTCTCAACCTCTAGCTTGTCTCTTTACACTCTTTTTTTTTTATTTACTTATTTATTTATTTTTGGCTTCATTGGGTCTTCCTTGCTGCGCGCGGGCTTTCTCTAGTTGCGGCGAGCGGGGGCTACTCTTTGTTGTGGTGCGCGGGCTTCTCATTGTCGTGGCTTCTCTTATTGCGGAGCACGGGCTCTAGGACCGCAGGCTTCAGTAGTTGTGGTGCACAGGCTTCAGTAGTTGTGGTTCGTGGGCTCTAGAGCGCAGGCTCAGTAGTTGTGGCGCACGGGCTTAGTTACTCCGCGGCATGTGGGATCTTCCCAGACCAGGGCTCGAACCCGTGTCCCCTGCATTGGCAGGCGGATTCTTAACCACTGTGCCACCAGGGAAGTCCTCTCTTTACACTCTTAACAGTATCTTCCATGGAGCAAATGTTCTTAGTTTTAATAAAGTACTTTTTTTTCTTTCATGAACAGTACTTTTGATGTTGTATCTAAAAATTCATAACCAAATACAAGGTCATGCAGATTTTCTCTTATTTTGCTTCTAGAAGTTTTATAGCTTTTCATTTTACATTATATCTTTGGTCCGTTTTGAGTTGATTTTGTGTAAGGTGTGAGATCTGCATGTAGGTTCATATTTTTGCATAAGGGCATACAATTATTTCAGCACTATTTGTTGAAAAGACTAACCTATCTTCATTGAAATGCCTTTGAATTTTTGTCAAAAATCTGTTAACTCTATCTGTGTGGGTCTACTTTTGGGCTTTCTATTCTGTACCATTAGTCAATATGTCTATTTTTTGTCAATAACAGACTGTTTTGATTCTGGTTGCTTTATAATACATCTGGTATTGAGAACACTCCAACTTTATTTTTCTTTTTCAGAATTGTGTTGACTATTCTAGACCCTTTATCTTTCAACATAAATTTTAGAATTTTTTTTTTATGTCTACAAAAAAGTTTGTAGGGATTTTGATTGGGATTATGTTTAATCTTTAGATCAGGCTGGGAAGAACTAACATCTTAACAATGCTGAATTTTCCAATTCATGGAGATGGAAATATCTTTTCTTTCCATTTACTTAAATATTATTTGATTTCTTTCATCAATAATCTTCAGTATTCCACATGCAGATTCTGGACATATTTTGTAGATTTATAATTGTTTCATTTTTCTTTTTGGTGCTATTGTAAATGCTATTTTTCTTTAATTTCGAATTCCAATTATTAATTGCTGGTGTATAGGAAGGCAACTGCCTTGTGCCTCTGTTGCTTTAAACCATTGAAGCTTTTGGGTTATTTGTTACCCATTAATTATCTTGATGAATATGAAAGTTGTACCTAAAGCATGCGGATTCCCTAATAAAAACCTAAAATATGTCTTACTGTCTTAGGGATCTAATAGCTGCTGGTGGGGAAAAGTACTGGAAACTGAGAAGATGGAGATTTGTGCTCTAAGCATGGTGAAATATTTGCTAAGACCTATAATAACATGAAAAGTAGATCATGTTCCCGATGCACTTGTAGCTCTAGGGGAGTATATTGGAAAGCAAAATGTTGGTTATGTGTTTTGGTTACCACTGGATAGTTTGGCACTAAATTGCAAGATACAAATGAACTCAGAAAAGAACTAGCCAGTTTCCAAAACAGAGAAAAAGGGGAATAGAATGAGTCCAGAAACTACTTTTCCATCTCAAACTGTGAAAGATAAGATTGAGAAATGCTTTGTGAGATCAAAATCCATTAAAATCTTTCAATTGATTAAATTACCTCTGGGCCAGGAGCAAATTAGGAGTATCAAGTTCTTAAGTCCTTTAAGTTAGGAAAAAAAATTATAAGATCCCAGGCCTCAAAGTACCTGACACTAAAGAGAGAGAGAGAGAGAGTGAGAGAGAGAGAGAACATGGAAGAGAAAACTAAATAATGTAGCAGTTCTGAGAATTACGTCTTAAAAAATACCGTTGGTCTGGTTATTGGCCCAAGGAGCTGACTAAAAGCAGAGAGATAATAATCTTACTGAGTTTCTGAAGAGTCTGTTCCTCTTCCAGACTGTAAATGCTCTTTGGGCACCCAACCATATATAGGCAGGAAATGAGTTAACAAAGCAGAAATGCATATTCCCCAGTGTCCACGTAAGATGTGGCCAAGAAATATATTGGAAAAGGAATACTCTCCCAGAGGGTCTAGCTAGTGACTTAAAAAACAATGAACAAAGTTCCTCCCAAGGAATAGAATCAGGGCATAAACAAGGAACATTCCATACCCCCAGGGAAGAGAGTCTCATAATATTTTCCCATTGGAATTTTAGAATTGCTGTGAGCCAGAGTCTGTAGCAAGTCCCCCATTCTTCCTCTTTCTGAATGGGAGTAATTTTTTTTTGTTTTTTTTTCCACCATTGCATATTATGGGTGTATCTGGTTGGGAAGGTGGTGCATTTTAGCTCCTTTTAGCTCACTATTCTCCAGATCAAGGGAAGCCACATTATGACCTGATGAATAAACCAATGCACATTACTCAGAGATCTGGATTTTAAATTCCGTACCATGACTGGAATAGACTTTTGGATTTTCTTTTTTGAGGTGATGATGGCTAAATTCTCATGTGGGAAGGAGAGTGAACATAATACTTGCTGATCAAAAGAAAGCAAGTTGTGATAAATACTACTATTATTCCCAGAAATTTCTGGTTCTCCCCTCCTTCCACGAAGATTCACTCTAAGTTATGCATTGCTGTGGGACTTGTTTTGGCCAATGGAATGTGAATGAAAGTGATGTGTCACTCCTGAGTGGAAGCACTTAAGAAATTCAATTATCCATGTTCTTTGATCCTACCATGCCTAAGCCTGAAACCTCAGGTTCAGAAGACAACAACACCTTGATCAAGGTGGTCTTCTGAGCACTCCAATGAGCAGCTTGCCCTTTGCCAACCTGGATAGCACATGTAACATGAGAAAGAAATATATTTCTTCTCTTTTAAACCACTAAAGTGTGGTGACTCTTTGTTTTGCAGCCTGAGGTAATCTACCCTGATTATTGCACCAGGTAAATTGCTTAACAACATTTGATACTTAGATGAATTAAAACTCAACAACTTTGTAGATAAGTTTAAAATGTCCAGATTCTTCATGAAATTCTCAGAAACAAAAAATCATGATTTTAGTGAAGTTTCTATATCCCTCCAAAATGCAGTAGCCATAAGTATACAAGAAGAGCAAGATATACAGATCTGGAACAAGGTAACCTTGTGAAATTTTGTTTTTTGAAACTTTCTGCTTCCCCTCCCTACGGTTATTCAGTCTCCAGAGTCCTAATCTCCACCCACCTATCCTAACCTCTAAATACATAACTGTACACAACTTAGAGCACAGTAATGTAAAAATGGTGTCATTTGGAGTTAGTGCAAATTATCTCTATTGTTTTGTTTGGAAAGCTTGGAGAAAATGATATGGGACGTGAAAAATAATGAACAGGTTTATACACATCTCCAGTAGAAGCAGTATTCAATCACACTCACCCCCCCTTCTTTTCTTACCCTCCTTTTTCCTTTTCTCTTTTTCTCTATTTTTCTCCTTTTATTTTCCTTTTACTATGCCTCAAAAAAAATGGAGTTTTAAAATAAAAAGCAACAATTTGATGTCATATCAGGAAAATATATGTGCTGATGTGTTCATTTAAGGTTTATTTTCTCAGAAATCTATGTTTTAAGACGTCTTATTTACATATTATATAAGAATCAGAATAAATTATATTTTAGAATTTGAAAATTGAAACAGAGAAGCTCATTTGTCTGGAGTTTCATGATAACAGGGAACTTAAGGTACTCTAACTGGTGGAAACAAATACAACTAAATAGGAATGCAGGATCTCAGATTTTATAGGCATGAGGTTTGTTACTCATTATACTGAACATTTTCACTAAAGGTTAAAGGAAATAAGTATTATGATTTTATTCTGAAATGAGGGTAGATATTTTAAGAAATACATCCCAGTTATCCTATTTCCCAAGATATAATTAAGTATTACCCACTAAAACATTTTCTTGCAAGTTGTTTAACACCTAGATATGGTCTAAATTTCCCAAAGTCTTTTGGGTATAAGAAATTCAATGCATACTATACTAATTTCCAGTGACAAGAAATTAACAAACACATATTTGTGAACAGTATTTTTTCAATATGATGTCAACATTAAATGGAGTACATATTGATTTCAAGAAAATGATTTTAGAAGCATGAATTTAAAGAGCTATAAAGTGTCAACACAAAATATATACAACAAAGTAAGACTTTTAGTGTAGAAGGCATTTGAGTCTCTTAGGACTTTGTTCCCAGGATCAGACTATCGACTGAGGGCTTTTTTCCACGGCTGTGATGAGACTCAGCTGGACCACTAACAATCCTCTCCAGGGAACTGGCAAGTCCGAAGGAGAAAGCTGCAATTGGCTCCCCTGCACCCACCCTCACTGTGCTGCCCTCGGTGAAACTGACTGTCTGGGAAGACAAAAGTGTACAGACAGGGAATTTGACATCAAGTTTAAAGCAGTGCCAAACCCACTTTATTTAATGTAAGCAGTGGCTTTCCACCCACGGCTTCCATCTCTTCTAAATGTTCCAGTAATGTCAGCTCATGAACAATCCTTTCCTGTGGACCAGTGCCAGCTTCTTGATTATTATATTTTCCTTTCTAACTTTGAACTGAATTATCTTTCACTGGTTGAAAATCTTTCAGAAATGTTCCCCAATAAAAGTAAACTCTTTCTTTTAATCTTTCCTTTTAATGTATGGAAAACATAAGCATATGAGGCCAGCCAGGGCTAAAGTGAAATTAGAGTTAGAAAAGTAAAATTGAATCTACATATTTTATTGGCAGAGGGAGGAGACTGGTTAGTTAAAGAAAAGTGATTCATATTTTATGCTATATATTACTTCTTTCAATGTAGACCTCAAACTCTGATACTATACTTTTTTTTGACTTTTTGGAAAGTTGCATTTAATTTATTCTCAATATTCACTCGTATAGCCCCACAGAGGCTGGTTTTCTCTAATCCATTTTTTTTTTCTTAGCATTCTTCATTATAGCTCATCTTACTTCACTAGAAGTTACTATATATGACTTTATATATAATTCAATAGTCAGAATAGAATGAGAAAGTGTAACCAATCTCATTAAAATCTTATTACTACCTAGTAAACTTGATAATAGGGGATATGGGAATGGTAATGAGAGAGTTCAAACACTGGATATATTATCAAATCAAGAGAATACACATGAATGTTCTGGAATTCTCATCCTTCATGAAAAAGTACAATAAAAACTAATCACCAGGGATTTCCCTGGTGGTGCAGTGGTTAAGAATCCGCCTGCCAATGCAGGGGACACGGGTTCGAGCCCTGGTACGGGATGACTCCACACGCAGCAGAGCTACTAAGCCCGTGCACCACAGCTACTGAGCCTGCGCTCTAGAGCCCGCGAGCCACAACTACTGAAGCCCACGTGCCTAGAGCCCGTGCTCCGCAACAAGAGAAGCCACCGCAATGAGAAGCCCGCACACTGCACCGAAGAGTAGCCCCCGCTCGCCGCAACTAGAGAAAGCCCGCGTGCAGCAACGAAGACCCAGTGCTGTCATAAATTAATTAATTTAAAAAAAAACTAATCACCAGTTCTAGTTTACCTAGACCAACTGGTCTTCTACACAAAGAAAATTCCAAATTTTTAAACTATATTTCATTAAGAAAGTATCGTTTGAGGCGCAAATCTCAGGAGGGGTTGGTAAATTGCTGGTTTCTTCGGATATGAGTATAAAAATTGACCCATATACAAATATATCCAACCCATATGAAAGATATTCTCAATATGTCCTACTTTTTATGTGAAAAATTTTAAGAGCTATTTCTACAATAGCAAAGGGTATGTTTTTTGGAATAAACAACATTTCCATCCCCCCCCCCAAAAAAAAAACACTCCTTGGCTGTCACATCCTAATGACACACACCATTTCTAGTTTCCTTGCAAATGCTTCCATTTCATTTGAGGACAGGTGCCATATGAGGTCAAGAGTACAGTGGTCAGAGCACGTATTGCACATTGGCGGTGGTAGTCATGACTTCTGGATAAAAGAATGAAAAGTGAATATATTTCCATTCAGAGTGTCAGTTAAAAACTCAGTCTTTGGTGGTGATGACGAGTGGGTGGGGAGGGCCTTGTATGGTTTTCTTTGTCTTGCTAAGGTTTTAGAATGTTTCAAAAATATATACACTGTTCCAAAATAAACCACTTAGCTTTAAATAAGCTAATTGGAGAATTTTACAAACTTTAATGGTGCTCTTGACTTTCACATAAAAAAAATCAAAGGAAAAACATTATGGCTTTCTATGGGTAATTGAGGCATTAAAGTAGTAGTAGTGGTAATAATAATAATAATAATGTTGTATTTGGCAAAGAGAAGCATCACGGAAATTCTAAACAAATTGCAAGTGTCACAGTAGCAGATCTCTGTCCAGTTGGGAGGTGACAGCAAAATTTATTTTTCATTAAAAGACAAGACTTTTTCCCATGTTTACTAAAGACTCTTTGCCAAAATCCACCAAAACTATTAAGCAAGAGCACTAGGTATAATGCTCCTGTTTGTTAATAAATTAACAGATTTCTGAAGTGATATCGATTAATTGCCATTTTTGTCTCTTTTTCTTGGCTCATACATTTTAATTTGAGGTAACTAGTTTAATCTTGACAGATACAGAGAATATTTAGTTTATCCTGTGACTTAAGGAAAATTTTCTTTCCATCCATTCATTCATGTAACATCAAAGCCCAGGATGATAATGATAATGTCCTGGTGGGCAAAGCCACAGTCTTTTATATTGATTGAAAGTATGGAGATTGTATTAGTTTTCTACTGCCGCTATAACAAATTACCACAAACTTTGTGGCTTAAAACAACACACATTTATTAGCTTACAATTCTGGAGATTAGGAGTCCAAAATGGGTCTCACAGGCTAAAATCCAGACAGCTTGCATTCATCTCAGGAGGCTCTAGAGGAAAATATTTCCTTGCTCTTTCCAGCTTCTAGAGGCTGCCTGCATTTCTTGATTTGTGGCTTCCTTTCATCTTCAAAGCCAGCAGTGGCTGATGGAATCTTTTTCACATGATATCACTGTGACACTAACTCTTTCGCCTCCCTCTTCCACGTTTAAGAACCCATGTGATTACCTTGGGCCCATGCAGATAATCCAGGATAATCTCCCTATTTTAGATAATCTCCCTGATTAGCAACCTGAATTCCATCTGCTTCTTTAATTCTTTTGCCATGGAAACCACCATATTCATTTAATGAAAATGAATTTTTTTGCAATTATTTTTTTCTCCAAAGAAAGAATATGGTTCTGGGGAACTAGGATATGACATCTCTGGTAGTCTATTTTGCTGCCTGCCACAGAGCTATTCTGTACAGATTTGTGTAAAGGAACATCTTAAGGAGGTGATTTTCAATGTGAAACATGTGGTTATTAATATAGTTTTATGAACTTGCCCAGCAATGAAAACCAACTGCTCATTAAATGAGTTACTTGTTAGAAATATATTCAGGCCTACAAATTAATTGAAAGTTTGTAGAAAAAGTTATGAAATGTCCATATCTTAAAAATGGCATGTAGCTCAGAAATAGTTTCAATAGCATGAGCTCCACATTGTGGGATCTTAGTTCTCCGACCAGGGCTCAAACCTGGGCCCCCTGTGGTGAAAGCTCGGCGCCCTAACCACTGGACCGTCAGGGAATTCCGGAGTGAGTTTTTAATAATGACTGATTCCTAAGGAACCCTCCAAATCTACAGTCCTCTCTTTTAAAACTTTGCCTAATTTACTAAAATGTTTTATTTTGTACATGAAAAGAGAACTTTACCTAGTTAAATGCATACAATCTTGTTTTTTAAATATTGGCAATAGCAAATTTAATTTATAAACACTCGTGTGTTTATTGTTTGGTGTTCTCTAAAGGTGCTGTACATACTTGTTTCAACAAATCGCCAGATACAATTGGTCAGACAAGTGTGTCACCATCCTCCCTTTGAAGATGAGGAAACGAGGCTATTAGAGCCATCAGTGATTTATCTAACATTACTTATCTGGAAAATGGCACAGACAGCCTTCAAACCCAGGGATTCGACGACTTACAGTGAAGGGTGCTTTGAACCCTGGCATTTGTTATCCGGGAAAATCTAATAGGAAACACTCATATCAAAATACGAACAAGTTAGAATCCATGATCATAAGACTGAATTTTTGAATGTTCAGTAGAAATGAATTTATATAGGTAGGTTTCAGCCTTCCAATATAATAAGCTCAGTCACTTGGTATTATTTCTCTAATTTTGCTTAGTATCATTGCATGACTTGAATCTGTTGTGAACCATTGTATTTACATGTGTATATATATCCTTATATTCGTAATCGGTATGAGCTGAGGTATGAACATAGTCAAAAATAACACTGATTTAAAACTTAATTTCATGTTTAAAAAAAACACAATAATGTTAACATGTTTATGCAAGATAGCCTCAGGAAAATTGAGTATTAAGGAGTTTTTCTGAATCCCTTGTATTTATAATGCTGAAAACATTGGTAGAAATTGGTGAACTGAACTGCAAAGACACAGATAGAATTTTTCCCTCAATGTAGATATTTATTTGGAATTTCAAAAATTTTGCCTAAGCTCAGAGTTAAATTTTGTCACTTATGTTTATTTAATTGGTCTTTTCTCTGTAACTGTACAGTCTTCCTTTATATACCTAAGAAAAAATCCCTGCCAAAGTTGCTGATCACATCTCATCCATGTCCAGATATGGCTCCTGTTTTTTCTATTTTATTTCTAGAATTTATGAAAAATAATCATGACCTCTTCTCAATTTCTCTAATCCTCACCCCTTCTGGTTTTGTTCTAATTTCTCTCAGGAATTGAAAAGTTCAGTTTTCTCATATAAAGGTTTTCCCTATGTACACATAATGCTTTTGTAGCACTCTTTCCATGTATCATATACAATTAACATCATTCAAATAGATATGGTTTGATGGATCTATTACTTCTCCTGAACTCTTATGTTACCAACCTATTGTTACCCACAAAAGCAAATCTACCTCTTCACGTGTACTCATTTGCCTGTAATACATATCATATATTAGCATATGCATAACCTCATGCTTTTGATAACATGAAGACATAATTATAAAACCAAAACAAAACAAAACAAAAAGTAAGAAATAAATAGTCTAACTACTAATTAAACTAAAACTAAAACTGCATTGGCATTTATCACAGGCACCGTGAGGATCTATTCTGAAGATTAAGGAAGAAACCTGAAAGAGGGAGAAATTGTGATTTTGTCCAGAATATTTTGTTATCCACCACAGCAGTTTTACTTTTTCAGTCCTCATTGATTTTTCCTCCCTTTAAGAGTAATGTGTATATCACAAAAATGAGATATTTTACTAAGATTAGTCAACAGCCTCCCTCACCTCTGTCTGTTTGCTAGAAAGTGCACAAAATTAAAAACTAGAACATTAGGGTGAGAAATAGAGGCCAACGGAAACTAGGAAGAATCTAGGATGAGATTCAAAAGAACTGTTTTCAAAGTGTGAGAGGCTCATTTAAATTGCTGACTTAAACTGTCATGTGCATTTAGATATTGATGTGGTAAAAGTAATTCTCTCTTCTTACTCCATTAGTTGCTCAAAATCATACTACTTTTTTATTTGATCCATGACTTTCTGGTGAGCACTGTATATTTCTCAGAGTAAATTGCCTTCATATTTCTGCTTACATGTTGCCTCCATATTTTTGACACAAAATAATGTGCCCTTTCAACTGATCAGTTTTTCAACAAAATTGTCTTGTTTTCTCGAAGACATACCTCCTGGAGGCCTCGAAGTTGTTTTGCACACAGACACACACACGCTAATCTTGATTATTCTGCATGAGAGCGCCACAAATCACTTTGCTCTTTGTATCTTCAGGAATCAAGTCTCCCCATGGCATTTCTTGGACAATTAGACTCTCATCTCTACCAACATGCTCAACTCTGTCATTTATGAGGTCCTGAGCAAGAGGATGAACAGAGGCCCATGTAGCATATGGCTAAATTTTTAAAGATTATAAACCAAGTTAACAAACTGCTAATAAATTATGATTTAGCCCTGTGCCTTACACATATGCATTCATAAAAATATATTTAAAGAAATATGTGTAAAGCTATGGTTTGTATATTACTGAAAGTCAAAATAATATCAAGGATGAGTGAAATCAATTATTATTGCACATGTAGGCATTCTGCTGATGACCTGACATTTTTCTTGGAGGAAAAATAAAATCGAAATATAATAAATGATTATACACTTAGTCCATAACATTTTCTTTTATTTATTTTCATTTTAGCATAATGTTATTATATGGTAATCTTAATCTTAAAAATATGAAATAGAATATAATTGTATTAAAAATGTAAATGTAAAAAATCAATATGACAAAATTATACTTATGTATTTTTCCAAAAAGTTATTTTTCTAAATTATTTAAAATTATCCATTAGAATTAAGAGGCAAAATACAATTATAATCAATAAATATCTAAAATTTAAATCAAAATTATTTAAATAAAGTTAAATTTGTCATAAACCTTTGTAAATTAAGTTAAATACTATACTAATACTATATTAGTATAATACTAATATACTAATATACTAATACTAATACTATAAATACTGTTATGTCACTTAATGTCCATCTACTTCCTGGTTCAAAGGACAAATAACACACTTCCAGTATGGTATGGCTAGACCCCAGAAAGACAAAGTAAAAATAATATGTTTACGATTGCAAAAAGTAATATGTTAATTATTTAAAATTGCAAAATATCCCTCATTGGCATGAGCAATACCCGTGAATATCGCGCTAATTTGTGTCACCAAAACCTCAAAATGGAGCAAAAAGAAAAGCAAAATAAACTAGATCTCAGCACTACTGGGAAAGGACACTTCATTATGCAAGAATCTATGGTAATCATGCTATTTTAATGGAAGGATATGATACATGAATTTATTTTTTCTCTTTAAGCAATTCTGTCACTCAATTCCTCTGGGCACATGTAAACACTGTCAGTCTCCAACTTTGGCATCACACAAATTAAAATTTTCACAGCATTCGGACTACGTTGACTTTAGCTTCTGAACATTGGGCAAGAGAAACAGAGGTTTCCTAGGGGTCAGAATGGTGTTAGTTCACAAACTGTGGATGCTTAGAGTAAACACCCATTGGGTTGCTTTGCTTTGGTGCCAAGGGCTGGATCCTGAGTGACAGAAACTCATGCATTCCTTAATGTATAGTGAAGAATTAACTTTACCTAAAGAGAGGTCTGGTCTTTGTCCTTAGCTACTGGGAAGTGATTCCAAGCTCCTGGAATGTGTTGCTGATAAGCACATCTTTGTTTATCAGAGGTTTTGGCAACCAGACAACCTAACAATGTAATTTGTAATGGGAGCTTTAGACCACACCATATTAGTTTGGACCTCCAAGAGAAACTGGACACTGAAGGTATTAGTCAAACCTCTGGAGGGAGGGGTGTACTGGAGACTAAAGGTCAGCCATGTGGGTAGTATGTGAGCCCCAGTTAAAATTCTGGACACCAGAGACTAGCATGAACTTCTCTGCATGAAATACTCTGAGTATCGTCACACTGCAATGCCAGGAGGATAACTTGTCCCTGAGAACAACAGGAGCTTCATGTTCAAAACCCTCCCAGATTTTCCCTGTATGTCTCTTCTTTTGGTTAGTTCTAATTTATATACTTTCACTTTAAAAAAAAAAAAAGAATAATGTAATTGTAAGTATAGTGCCAAGTTCTGTGAGCTATCTAGCAAATTCTCAAACCTAGTGGGGTTCTGGGAATACCTGAACTTGTAGTCAGTTGGTCCAAAGTGAAGGTGGTCCTGCAGTCCCCAGACTTGTGGCTGGTGTCTAAAGTGAGGACAGCGTTTTGGGTACTATTCCCTCAGACCGTGTGATTTGCCCAAACTCCATTGCTCTTAGAGTAGTTGCTTTTTTTTTAATTTTTATTTTAATTGGAGTTTTAAGATGAATTCTTCTAATAAACTTTTAGGGAGGGATCTAACTTGTTCTTAGGCTTTCATATTATAAACACAAACATGTACCTTTGTTTTTTGTGTGTTTGCTTATGTGAGCCCTTTAAAGCAGAGTGCCCATGGAAAGGGTCCCTCTCCTTAGTCAATGTGTGATCCTGTCCCCAGAACACCTGTGTACTTAACTTTGTTTCATCCATAAATAATGTTTATCCACATTCTCTCTTGCAAGAAATACATTGTTTGCTGATCACTCCCCCCCGCCCCACGCCCCTGCTATTTTCTTCATTTGTGGTACTCTTTTTCTTTTTTAACAGCTTTAATTAAGAATAATAAACATCAGTAAAATGCTTATGATTAAAGTTTAAAATTGATAAGATTTGATATATGTATATACCCATGAAACTATCACCAAAATCAAGATAATAAGCAATCACAGCCAAAATTTCTTTAGGTCTCTTTGTAATCCCTCTCTCTGCTTTTCTCCACCCCCTCCATCCCAAAAAATCATTTATTTGCTCTATCTCACTATAGATGAATTTGCATTTTATAGAATTTAATACAGTGAAATCATACATTATATACTTTTTTTAGTCTGGCTTCTTTCACCCAGCATGATTATTTTGATATGCATCAAGACTGCTAAGTGACTCAGTAGTTCACTGCTTTTTATTACTGAGCAGTAGTCCATTCTATACCAAATTCTATCATTTGTTATCCATTGATCTGCTGTTGGAAATATGGATTGTTTCCAGTTTTCGGTTATTACAAATAACATTCATGAACAAGTATAAATATATGCTTTATTTATACTGAGTAAATAGCTAAGAAGGAAATGACTAGGTCATATGATAATTTTAACTTAAGAAACTGAAAAATTGTTTCTCAAAGTCGTTGTATCATTTTACATTTGTACCAACCGTGTATGAGAATTTCCGTTGTTATACATCCTCATCAACACTTTAACATCTCATCTACATTTTAACTTTTGACTTTCCAGTAGCTGTGCAGACTTACCTTATTGTTGTTCTAATTTCCTTTTCTCCAGAGACTAATGATGTTGAGCATCTTTTCATGTACTTGTTGCAATCCATATATATTCTTTGATAAAGTGTTCAAATCTTTTGCTTTTTTAATTTGGTTGTTGGTTGTCTTATTCAGTTTTGAGTGTTCTATATATGTTCTGGATACAATTTCCTTACTAGTTGTGCAATTTGCAAATATTTTCTCCCCATGTGTGGTTTCTCTTTTCAATTTCTCATCAGTGTTGTTCAAAGAGCCAAAGTTCTTAATTTTAATGATGTTCCATTTATCAATTATTTCTTCGATACGTTGTAATTTTGGTGTTATATCTAAGAAACGTTTACCCAACACAGGATCAAAAATTTTTCTCTCACATTTTCTTTGGTGAGAGAAATCACTTTTATGGTCTTTGGTGTTACATTTAGGTCAATATACCACTTTGAGTTTATTTTCGTATATAGAGAAAGATATACATTTTGCATATAGAGAAAGGGAAAGAAATTGGTGAGGGAGATTAAGAGGTACAAACTTCCAGTTGCAAAATAAATGAATCACAGGTGTGACATGTATAGTGTGGGGAATATAGTCAATAATTATGTAATATCTTTGTATGGTGACAGATGGTAACTAGATTCATTGTGGTGATCATTTTGAAATGCATAACAATATCGAATCACTATGTTTTGCAACAAGAGCTAACAGTGTAGGTCAATTATACTTCAAAAGCAAACAAGCTCATAGAAAAAGAGATCAGAGTTGTGGCTACCAGAGATGGTTTGGATGAAGGCAGTCAAAACGTATAAGCTTCCATTTATAAGATAAATAAGTACTAAGGATGTAATGTACAAGATGATAAATATAATTAACACTGCTATAAGTTATATATGAAAGTCGTTGAGAGTATATCCTAAGAGCTCTTATCACAAGGAAAAAAAATTTTTTTCTATTTCTTTAGTTTTGTATCTATATCTCATATGATCTATACGAGATGATGGATGTTCACTAAACCTATTGTGATAATCATTTCCTGATGTATGTGGTCAAATCAGTATGTTGCACACCTTAAACTCATACAGTACTGTAGGTGAGTTATATCTCAATAAGCCTTGAAGGAAAGAAAAAGAAAAGACCCTGAGTCTAGTAAGGGAACTTACAGATAAACTTTAATTAATTAATTAATTATTTAAAAGAATCAATTGATTGTGGCTTCTGTGAAAGGATGTGGGTGGAAAATTCCCTTTAGCATTTGTGTGCATCGGCAAGTTCTTATTTAACCCCAACTCTTGAATAAAAGTTCGGCTGGACGTGAAAGGAGAGAAAGATATGGATCAAAGTTCACCATTTTTTTTATAAATGGATATTCAATTATTCCCATACAGTACAAGAATTGTATTCCTTCTTTGTGAAACTGACTTTGCACCCTTGATGAACTGACCATGTACATACATGTATGTCTATTTCTATAATCGCGATTCTATTTCATCAATCTGTTCATCCTCACACCATCATCACACTATATTGACTACTGTAACTTATAATAAGTCCTAAAGTCATATTCCTAGTCATCTAAGTTTAATCTTTTTTTTCCAAGTTGTTTTGTCTATTCTAGGTAATATGTATTCCTGTACGAAACTTAGAATGACCTTGCCGATTTCTACAGTAGAAAACCTGCTATGATTTTGACTGAGATTGCATTAAACCTATAGCTCAATTTTAGGAGAAATGACATCTTAACATTATTGTGTGTTCCAATTTGTAAACAAGGCATATATCTCTACTTACTTAGATTTTCTTTGAAATCTTTTATCAGTTTTGTAATATTGATTGTACAGGCATTGTACATATTTTTCAGATTTGCTCTTAAGTATTTTATATTTTAGTTCTATTGTAAATTGTATTTATTTAAGTTTCAATTTCCAATTTTGTCTAGCTAGCATATAGAATAAAATTAATTTTAGTATATTTATCTGGTCTCCTGCACTATGTTAAACTCAGAGTGAGTTTAGTTTTCATTGTCCAATCTGTACACCTTTCATTTAGTTTTCTTGCCTTACTGCACCTACTAGAACCTCCCACACAATGCTGAATAGAAGTGGTGAGAGTAAACTGTCTTGACCTCTTGCTTCTCTTACAGGGAAGGTAATCAGTCTTTCTTCATTACGTATAAATTTAGCTGTAGATTTGTCACAGAAGCACTTTATCAGGTCAAGAAAGTACCTTTCTATTCCAAGTAAGCTGAAAGTTTTTCATCAGGACTAGATTCGGATGTTGCCATATGCTTTTTCTGCATCTGTTGGGACAATCATGTGTTTTTTCTTTTTTTTCTACTCTGTTAATATTGTGAGCTATACTGATTGATTTTCAAACTCTAAAACATTTCATTCCTTGGGTAAAACTCAGGTGGTCAGTATATTATACTGTTAAAAGTATTGTTGGGTTCAATTTGCTATCATTTTGTTTAAAATTTTTGCATCTATATTCACAAGGGATGTAGGTTTGCTATTTTCTATTTGTGTATTATCTTGATCTGGTTTTAGGATCATGGTAACAATAGCCTCATAGAATGAGTTGGGAAATATCTCATCTTGTTTATTTTTCTTGATGAGATAGAGTAGCATAGATATTACTACCTCTTTACTGTTAGAATTCACCTCTTATCTAGAACTAGATTTTCTTTCTGCAAAGATTTTAACTGCAATTACATTTTTTAAAATAAATTTATTTATTTATTTTTGGTTGTGTTGGGTCTTTGTTGCTGCGCGCAGGCTTTCGCTAATTGCGGCAAGCGGGGTTACTCTTGGTTTTGTTGCATGGGCTTCTCATTGCGGTGGCTTTTCTTGTTGCGGAGCATGGGCTCTAGGCATGCGGGCTTCAGTAGTTGTGGCATGCGGGCTCAGTAGTTGTGGCTCGGGAGCTCTAGAGCGCAGGCTCAGTAGTTGTGGCACACAGGCTTAGTTGCTCTGCGGCATGTGGAATCTTCCCTGACCAAGGCTCGAACCCATGTCCCCTGCATTGGCAGGCAGACTCTTAACCACTGTGCCACCAGGGAAGCCCTGCAAATACATATTTTTAAATAAACCTATGGAATTCAGGTTATCTGTTTCTTCTTGAGTAAACATTGTAGTTTGTGCTTTTCATGTTTTTAGCTTAATATAAATTTTCAAAGTTATGACACAAATTGTTCATAATACTCCCCTTTATCTTTTTAATAACTGTAACATCTGTAGTAATATCACCTCTCTCATTCCTGATATGGGTAGTTGGCTTCTTTTCTGTATCTTTTTTTTTTTCCTTTTCTTAATTATCCTGACTAGAGTTTTATTAATTTTATTGATCATGTCAAAACCATCTTTGGTTTTATAATTTTTTCTATTTTGTATGGTGTTCTTATTTCCTAATACACTGATTTTTGCTTATTTATTATTTCCTGTATTTTGAGTTTCATATAGGCAGCATCTAGTTGAGTTTGTTTATTTGTCCCTGTAGTGTGGTTATGGTATTCAACTGAAACACAATTAGGTCCTATTGTTTCAGTGTTCTTTCAGTTTTTGAGTTACTGTTTTCCTTTCCCATTTATATTAATTTATATTTAAAATATGTAGAAATGTAAAACTATGCTTAATAATAACTTTAAATATAAATGGCCCAAATTTCCAACTAAAAATAGAGCTTTCAAATGTCAAAATTATACAAAAGCATATACTCAAGAAAGTGTCATTCTCTCTCCCTTGTATTCTACTTCATTCTCTGCTCAAGTTTTCCCATCAATTTTGTCTTTTCAAACTACGGTGAAACTCTGATTCATCAATCAAGCCATGACAGCATTTGAACTTGGGGAAAATACAACATTTCTATACTAATTATTAATTTGACTCCTGCTGTTTTCACTGTTCTCTTAGCTCAACTCAATTAGTATAGTTTTATTTGGCACCCAAAAGCTGTAAACACAAACGTAAAGACAAGGACTATTGTTTGGCACCACTTGATTACAGAAGTGCCAAACATTATCCAGAGTATACATATGTGTGCATGTGTCTTTGTGTGTATCATCAGAATGAGAACACAATAATATAATATCTCATAGGGAACTCATTGACCTCTGAGAAAGCATCTGTGGGTCCAAGTACAAGTAACACATATACTTGTCCAATTCTCTCTTTTTCAGGAATTTTACCATAATTCAGGGAGAAAAAGAAAGAAAAAAGATAAATCCTACCACTTTTATTAGTTTATGTACACACCATTGTTTTTTGCTCTTCAGTGGTATATATTTTTCATGGGGTACATAAATAGAGAGTGTTTTTTTTTAAATAAGTAGTTTATGTAGGCTTTATTAAATACAACATGCCCATGTTCTTCCTAATGGTATGAATGGTAAATGTAAGGAAAACTCTGAACTGAACTGACAACTTTTTTTTCACATTCTTTATTTGAGTTTTGGTAGGAAATGTACTCTTATACAGGATTACTTATTAACTGAAGAATGAGTAGAAATTTAATGATAATAATCAAATTATGGGTATAAAAATAAAATAATGTTTGCCTAACTACCTTTTCTTACATCTCTTTCTCCTTTCTTCTATTCCACTCCTAAGCTAGCCAGCATGCTTGCACCTACATCACAAACTTGCTCAGTACTTTTTCCATCTCAAAATTTCAGTCTAAATTCCTTTTCCAAATTATGCCATATGCTAATTTCACATTCTTTTCTCTCACTTCTCAGATCTCACTTTAACATACCAAGACTTGTTCGTTTCATATTTCTAGAAATCACGTTGCAGTAAATTGACAATTTTGTGGTGAATTAATATCCAACATATTATTGAATCACTTTGCTAGTTGAAGTTAAAGTAGAAAATCAGGAAGTAACCAGAATTAATATCCAATATTTGGCTTTAAATAATGACATTTGACAAGATCTCATTTTCTTAGGTTAATATTTATTAATTTTTAAGTCCTATCTCCCACATTTTACTCCTTTATTCAGTTAGGAAATGGTTGTTATAGTCATAGGTGTCTTATGTAAGCAGAACTAGAAGAAAAGCATTACACTAAAATGCGAGTTGAGTATATTTTGACGAAAAAAGACTTCAAGGCACGATGAAACAAACAACAAATAAAATGTTCACAATGTTCACCTGTAAAATTATTCCCTGTAATTTTTTAGTTTTGTTGTTACTGTTGTTTGGTTTTTTAGTGTGTGTTTAATTTTGCCAACATGGTATGAAAGAGAAAGTTCTACTTAAGCTCTACTTAATAGGAGCACCTCATCAGCATTCTTGTCTTAAGCATGAAGATAGAGTTTAGTCCTCTGAGACCAGGTGGTGGACTATCCTGCAGCATTAGCTCATAGCCTGTGGAGAATTATAACACATGACAGACTCAGCAGAGAGATGGATTCCAAACCCTTTCAGAGCAGAGCTCTGAAAGATGGCAATAATATTTTGGCAAGGAAAAATCAATACACATGATGGCAGCAGTTTCAAGCTCAGACTGACTCCACCCTTTTTCTTCACCTACATTTCTAGCTTTGTTTCAGAATGTTTATTGCTGCAGATTTGAGAGGAGTGGTCAGATGAGAAGCCTCTTATCAGGCTATGAATGTGTGAGGATCCACCTGGCCTTCTCTACAGTGAGGCTTCTAGGTCCAGGCGGATTGGATTTGACACTTGTCTCAGTATCCTTGAAAGGCAAGAGCAGATAAGAAATTTGATCAAAGTTAGGGGAAATAAGAGGGAAGTTAATCATTTGGTGGTTTGGAGTGGTTCAAGAAGTCTGGCGAGATTAGAAGTACTGGGCACCCTGGAAAGCTTTGAATAGGTAGTGTTAGAACAACTGAAAACACTTATTTAATACAGTGACTGATAATTTGTGGAACTTGACTGCCCAAGGGTTAATGCTGTTTGAAGATGGAACAATTTAATAGCAATTTTAAGGAATATATAGATAATAAATTACAGTTAGTTTAGAAGAACTTGATTAAAAATCCATTGCACAGAAATGACCTCTGAGAGGTCTCCCATCCAATTCTTTTCATGGAGTCACTGTTAGTCTCATGGTGAACTGGGGTGGGTGCACTGAGGTCCTGGCCTAGAGGGCATTTTAAATGCTCTCACTAAAATACAGTAAATTTATTGAACAAATATTCTGTGTATATTCACACAGATTATGTCTTATCTGGCTGAAAAAAAGAACAGTCTTGTGTGTTATTTACCAGATATTTATTTAGTACCTGTTATGGCCTGGGGAGCATATTGGATTAAATAAGAGAGTGATTTAAAGATAACATTGAAACATCTTCTGCTGGATTTTAAATGTGTTTTTATTATCTAATTAAAATGCTTAAGATAAGAACATTTATCTCCATGGGCAATCTAAGCTTGTCTTCTTTTAAATACAGAATAAAGTCTAATCCCCCCACCTCCTCCCTTTCCGTTTTTCCATATTGATTCTTTCTCTCTTTTACTTGCAACAAATATCAAATGCATACCATAAGCTAGGCACCATGATAAGCTCTAGGGATCTGGATGTGAGCAAGACAAATGAGATGACCATCTGCATGGCACTTAGACCCCAGTAGAGGACACAGAAAAATAATCAATTTAAATAACATGTGATGACTGCTTTGAGAAATGCCAGTACTAAGTAGGTACTTATCAGGAACAACTGGTTTTTCTGTCCTTTAGGGAAAGCGTCCCAGGGCGAGAACATCTGACACTGAAGAATGCATAAGAGCTAGGCTAATAAAGTGGGTTGTGAAAATCGTGTGTCAAACAGAATGGAGGTGAAGATCTCGAAGTAAGAAAGAAGGTGGTGAGTTAGAGGAACTCTAACACCAGTAGTTTAGGATGATCAGAATGAAGACTGGAGTGTTAGGACCCGAGACAGCAAAGTGAGATGAGGAAAGCTAACGTGATTCTTCTTAAAATGTAGGTTTTTCTTCTAAGGGTGGTGAAATCCATTGGAAAATTATAAATTGGTGAGTGACAGGATAAGATTTGGACTTTAGAATAATTTCTCAAGAGATGGTATAGAGAATAAATGTAAAAAGAAGAAAGACTGGAAGCAAGGCTAGAACCTAGGAGGGTATCAGCCGAATCCAGGCAAGAGATGGACCATAGTGCTGACCTCTAGAGTAAAGATGTGTGGCACTCAGGAAAGAGGCCAGAGGTGAAGTAAACGTTTAGGGTTTATTTATTCATTCATTTATTTTACAAATATTTATTGAAGATCTATCATGTCCAATACTTGGTACTTGAGTATTGGGTGCTGGCGTTGCAGAAAAGAACAGACGAGACAAAAGCCCTGTCTTCATGGAATTTATAATCCACTTGGAAAGACACTAGCAGAAAAGTAAGTAAAATATATAGTATGTCAGGGGATCATAAATGGTGAGAAGAAAAATAAAGCAGGAAAGAGGAGGTAGAGGGATGGTAAGGATGTGAGATTTTAAGTGAGACAGTCAAAGAAATACTCACTGGGTGATATTTGAGCAAAGATCTGCAGAAGATGAGGGAGCAAACCATGCAGATGTTGGGAAGGAATGATCTAGGATGAGGAGGAGAAGGAGGAGGAGAAGAAGAAAAAGCAAAGAGATCTTAGGATAAACAATACCTAGATTACTCTAAAAATAGACGTTTAGCTCTCTTTCTCAGATGCAGTACAAAATTACCTAACTCCTTTAATAGAATATAGACTATAACATCTCTCTCTTACTGGTAAACATTATTGACAATACTACAAAATAGGGCTTGTTTGGGGGCTAATGGCTTTCGTAGATGTGTTTGCTCCAACTCTGAATGTTTTGAGGCATTATGATCTGGAAATAAGAAAGAGTAACTAATCTGCCTTTTAGATTTCTTTTTTTTTTTAATTTTTAATTTTTTGGCTGCATTGGGTCTTCGTTGCTGCATGCGGGCTTTCTCTAGTTGTGGAGAGGTGGGGCTACTCTTCTTTGTGGTGCGCAGGCTTCTCATTATGGTGGCTTCTGTTGTTGCTGAGCACGAGCTCTAGGTGCATGGGCTTCAGTAGTTGTGGCTCACGGGCTTAGTTGCTCTGCAGCATGTGGGATCTTCCTGGACCAGGGCTTGAACCTATGTCCCCTGCACTGGCAGACAGATTCTTAACCACTGTGCCACCAGGGAAGTCCCTAGATTTCTTTTATCTATCCTCTTTCCTACTTTCTTTCCTAAAAGAGCTACGGGGATGCACAACCTGAATGCAACTCTATTTCTTATCAAGGAGAGGGAAGAAGTATTATGAAAGCCCTTTGGTTGTCAGAATCTTTCATTGCCCAATTTCACGTTTATAAGAATTTTCTGCATGGTTGAGGGAGTTAGAAATGGTACCATGTTCAGTCTTTCCCAGATAGTGTAGAGGAGGGGGAAGGGTAGCAAGATCATTATAGAACAGGCCAAGGTTGGGATTTAGATGTCACTGGATGAGCCTCTTTGTGTAAGATTTGTAGAAGATAGAAGCAGAAGCAGTATCATTCTTGAAATCATTTGCTCTGGAAAACTCATCTTGACAACTATAGACTGGATCATGTGGCCTTCACAAGTTTCAGTACCACCTTTTTCATAGTATTTTTCACTCTGAGTTGAAACTGTTTCTTGTCAACCTTTCAGACAAGACTGTTTGTAGATTTATTAAAGATGTGGATCAGGTCTATTTCGTCACTAGCCCCATGCCAGGCATAATGCTTAGCACACAATAGTTACTCAATAAGTATACATTTAATTCATGAACAAGGTCATAGACCAATTTAACAGCCATATTTCCCTGCTAAGATTGACTAAAACCTACCAACTTTTTTTGTCACATCAGCTACTATTATGCAGCCATGTCTCTTCACCATATTCTTCTGTAATCAGTTTTTAATATATGCTTTTACATTTATCTCTTACACAACTTTATGATGTTGCTATCAGCCCACCATCACTAAATTCTGAGATTTTAATTTTAATCCTAATATTGCCATGCAACATGTAGTTTTTATCACCTACAAATTTGATTAAAATTTCTGCTATGTCCGTTAATCATAGGACCATTGGTTAAACTGATTTCACACCTTTTATTTCAATATCAGTCCACCAAGACGTCTTCACTTATCTGGCACAGGATAATATGAGAGACATTGCCAAAATTCACTAACATGAACTCTGCAGAATCAGAAAGAAAGCTCTAATTAGTCCCAATCATGTAAAATTGTCCAATTGGAAGATAGTAATGTTGAGATTTTTGTCATATTATTTTTAAGTATATTCACCATTCTCTACACAAAAAAGCTTACATTATTGTCAGCACTTTCCTAAGTCAGAGTGAAGCATTTGATTAGAAATGTTAGAAGAATGCATGCTTGCAAGGCCTTGAGCTTTGTATAGGACAGTATGAATCAGACTCAATTGCTATGACTAACAAATAAAACAATGTGACAGCCAGATGAAGAATATGCTTACCATGACTCAACAAAGCAGTCACAGAAAGGCTAACCACCCCATCTCTGGATCATGGATATTATCAGTTCCTATATTTATTAAGCAGTTAATACGCTTTTAAAAAATGCTACATATTTTGATATGAATTTCTTTGATCTCTTGGTATAAGAGACATTTTGGTTGGATTGAGAAAGTAAGTTTCTTTCTTCTTTTTTCTAGGCTTATTTCACTAAAGTGTATACAATAGGAAAAAATAGATGCTACCTACTAATAGTTAGAGTTTGCAAGCTTATTGCCTTATTCTGAAGCATCCCGTTCAAAATTAATACATCAATTAATCAGGCTACTCCAACTAAAACCAAAATGAACTCAAGTGTAATAAAATAAATAACAAAAAAGAATTAATCTAGAATAGGTATAATCCCTTAAAGTACAAAAAATTCTAGCATGAACTTTAAGTTAAAAGCATCCATATATCAGCTCCAGAGAGAGGTTAAGTAGCTCACAGCTCAGAAAACACTTCATGTGCAATTTTTTTAAAAAATATGTTTGGTTCTCTTTACCTGTGTTTTACAATAATGTGTTTTAAGAAAAAGAATGATATACTGTTAAGTCCAGAGAACAGATGCATCTATTTCTGTGGGAGCTATTTGGAAAACAGAAACTACTGTAGAAATACAAAACATATTACAGGAGGGAGAAGCAAGTATGAGTAAATAATTGAAATATTTTTAATTGGGGAAAAAATAAGTACTCTATGATTTTTTTAGAAAATTGTCGACTTCTTAAACTAGAATAAATCTCAGTCAAATTATGTTTAAACTTATCACTTCATAGATGAATTTATTATAAGAGTGCCCAATGGATATGTTCAATATTAAGTAAATTATATAATCTCTTTAAGGCTAAGAATCATATTACTTTTCTGTTTATACCCTAACAAACTTAGTGCAGTGCATTGCACACAATAGGTATTTGAATAGCATAATTAATTAATTGATCAGAAACTGTTAGAATCATCAAGGAGATATGCTCTACACCTAGAGGCACTTACCTGAATTGTTGGAAAGTAATTTGGAGACAAAAATGTAGAAAGCAGACAATGTTCCTGAAAATCCAAATCTATAAAGTGAGGGCAAACAGCACATCTATGAAATGATTAAAGTGAAAATAAAATAAAATAAAAATTGGAATTTAGTTATCTGCTTTAATTTAACTGTTAATAATCCACAATGTCCCCCAGCTTAACTGTTTTTCATGCTCCTCAATTGCTTCTTAGCACTGAATCAACATGTACATCAAAATAAAATTGTTGTTTGAATAAAAAAATTTTCTTTGAAGAAACTCAAAATTAATAAAGCTTTTTAAAAATAATGATAAAGAGAGAAAGTGATAAAGAGAAGGCCAAGCTGAGAAATGTAAAGCCTATGAAATACTGTTGTAAAGGAAAACCTATGATCCTTTTGGAAATATTTGTCTAAGTATGTCATTTCGGGACAGCTCCCTGCCACATATGTAAGTTTTGTTGGAAACTGTGTTCATTTCTCCACTGTCAGGATAGGATCATTTTGTACAGTTTACAACGTGGACAGGCCCTCAGGGGAGGGAAAGCCTAATTTTTCACTTTCTGGTTTTGCTTGGCTAATCCTAGATTAACACTGCCTACAATAAAACTTGGGTTGTCCTAACAGATTCTGAGAAAAACAAAAATCAGATTAAAAAATATAATTTAGTAGAAGAATGAGATTCTACACAAAGACCTCTGTATTCCAATGTACATTCACACCACCTCAATTCAAGACATTAGACTTCAAGGACTCTTCCATTGACTTTTAAATTCCATAAAGCACTGAGATTTTTCTTTTCTATTCTCTTTTTACTAATATAACAGAAAGAATACACCTTTGACTACATCTTCACATTATGTATTTTTTCAAAAACACTTTTGGATCTAATCTGTGGGATTGTCTTTACAATCATTTTATGAGACATGAAGGAGAATTGGAATCATTACTTTGTATTCACATTTTGTTTTTTGATGCAATGTCACACAATTTTACTTGTTTAATCCTACTTATTCACCAGAAATTGCAACAAATCGTTTTTGGTAGTTAAAAAAATTAAACCTACTCTCAATAGGTTCACCAGTGGAAACGGTGAAAATAATGTTTCAAACAAATACGTAATTGAGAGGAAAAAAACTGTACTAAACCTAGCCACTCCAATGTTTTCATTGATGAGGAAAACACTCATTTAAATATAAAGTTTCTGATCTGTTTGAAAGCATTTAGGGCTACTAAATTCAACTTAATTCATGGGGATTGAAAGAATGGATCCTGGAATCAGATTTCCTGGGTTTGAATCTTGGCTCTGTGTTCACTAAGCATGTGCTTTTTGGGAAGTCATTTTACTCATTTGCAAAACAGGTATAGCATTAGTCATGCTCACAGGGTTGTAGTGAAGATTAAATAAATTATATGTACATGTTATATATTCTACTTATATATTCTATTTTTATATATTATATTAAATACATATAAAAATAAATACATACAAATAAAACTTAGAATAAGGCTGGCACATAGTAAGTACTAAATAAAAACTGCTATTATTCTTCTTATTATTAAGGGCTTTGTTTATTGTTTTAATTATGGACAATCGTCCACAATTATATTTTCATGAAAATAACCTTCTTCCTACTAATAAAATCAAAACATGAAAGCCCAATTCATAATTGAGCACCTTATGTGCCAGGAACTGCATCAGGCATTAGATATTTAATATTTTTCAAATTTTATTTTGAGATGATTGAATCTCTCTGCATTAACACTCTTTAGGGCTAAGTGCTTAAATGACACAGTCAAAAACAATTTCTGGGAACATTTTAATTGTGGGAGACACTCTTCCTCTTCCTCACTCAACCCCATTCCTTGCCTTTATCTATGCAAACTAACATTTATAAGCCAAGCATTTTCTTATAAGCTTTAAAAAAAAATTATCTTTTGGATGGTGATCCAAAATAAACAGTTCAAATTAGATATGCTTTGGGAAAATGTTAATAAACTTGCCCTGGCAAATTATTTGAGTTGCCTTGTATTACTTTCATTTGGCAGGGATTTTATTTGGGGATTTAAAAAAAAAAAAAAAAAAGAAATGAAGAAAAATATAAAACTTTACAGATGGATATTTTTATTCTAAAGTGAAGCTTTTCTTATAAAACCACTCTTCCAGTTTGAGAATTAAGAACGTTTAATTTAAATTTAGATTATATAAATTAGGCTGGAAAAATAAGGAAATCACCAGAAAGCTTAGAATCATTGGTATTGGACTGGATTCTCAGCATCTCATCTGTCAACAGGTCAGTACTTCCTGAGCACTTATTTACTGAGTGAGTACCTTCTCTTTGAGACTACATGCAAGGTACCAGAGAAACAGTGACCACCAGAACAGACACAGCCCTTTCCCCGTGGGGCTTTCATCCTTGCAGAAAATATAAAATAATAATTATGAGTAATCAAGTAAATTATCATAATAAGTAAATAACTACCGGAAAATAATGAGAGAAAATAACTGAACTAATGGCCACTTCAGGAATGTGGCCATTCAGTATGGCCCATATTTTGGCCTTCTTTTTCAATATTTTAAAATTCTGTGTCTTAAGATTTCTTTACCCCAAACTCTTGCTGCCCACTTCCCCTAAGTTCTAAGCTGTTGAGAAGAGGAAATGAGAGGTGTTCTCTTCACCTTTTTTAGCCAAGGAGAACAAAATTTAATTACACCAATGCAGTGCTGGAAAAAACAGCTAGGAAGAGAGCTAACACCATGGTGGGTACACATGGGTACCCAAGGTGCCTGTCACTACTGCTGTTGTTTCCTCTGATTCACTGGTCACCCTTTCTTCTTATTAACTGCTAGGAAGGATTTTGCTAACTAGTATGGCTGCGATCATTAACAATTTGGTGAGATTCCAAAATCCACAGCCCCTAGAAATTTTCCTGGATTCCCTACTTGGAGAAACACTACAAGCAACTTACAGCACACTAAATCAGAAAGGTTGGCCTGGAAAACCATTTATGTAACTTCTCTGCTTTTGTTTTGGGGAATCTTCCAAATGAAGTGTCTAGAGAATCAGATATAATTTTGAGCAGGGTATGTTAACGTGGCTTCAACAATGATTTTACTTTTCTTGTAATTTTGCACTTGACATCATTTTTTCCAGTGGTGTGTCATGCTGTCCCAATTGACTGTCTGGCCATATTTTGCTCTGGTGTCTGCTATAGCAAAAAGTGCAGATATAAAGTTACCTTCTTCAACTCGATGTTAATTTCAGTGAAATCTCTCAAGATGCATCCTCTCCCCTTTTCCTCCGCTAAATCTATATGATTTCAAAGAGTCCATCAGTTCTTGATTATATTTTGAATAGGAAAGAGTAACTCTCTGATATTTTAAAATATTTCAAGAGACTTATTTTAGCTTGGGATTTCTTCTTAGTTAGTCATCACAATTAATAACTAGAAAACATATTTCTTTCTTATTTCTTCCCTTCCCCACCATAAATGTATGTTTTTTTGAAACGTACTTTTATTTGAAGTACACCACTTCAAATTGGGAGATGGAGAGGGCCAAGGAATTTTCATACAATCCTATGCAGTTTGATCACATAGTGCCTCCAACTATAACCTTTAGCTGTTGGCCTCTCACCGCCAGTCATACCCTAACTGATATTTTAGGAGTGACCATTTCAGCTCACACCAAGCAGCAATCAAGAGTGATACAACCCTGATGCTGAATCTAGGTCAATGAGGCTGCTCACTTTGGAGCTGACCTTGACCCAAACAACCGAAAACTGGATTCCAACTCCTACACACAGGGATCCTCTCAAGAATACTATTACCTGCTTCTATATATTCCTTGGCATACTCAACTAACCCAACTGGCATTTCCATACTTCTCCAGGGAATTTAAACCAATAAAGCAAGCAATAGGAATAAAGGCATTCAACATTTGTCTTACATTATGTGTGGGGTGCCTATATTTGTGGAAGGGAAGGAAAATGTCAGTATTTTGATGACTTGATTATTTTACATTATTATTTTTTTCCTTTTTAGAATTTTTACTGCAAGGAAATTGAGTCAAGGGAAGTGAAACAGTTCAAAAGTGTGAGAACTCCTCGTTGAAGTATTTTGTTCTCATGATACTCATTTATATGTCATTTAAAAATTTTTATCCCCAAAATAAAACAGATGAAAATCGTGATGCATTTCTAGCTCAATTATTTAAATTGTTTTTGAAATTAACTTTTGACTTTCTTGTCATTCTTTCTTATCATCCTTGGCAAATTACCTGTGTTTCTTTCCATTTAAAAAAAAATTGTTTGTTTTTTTTTTTTTTTAGTGGTCTCTTACTTGTGATTCTTGTGGTGAACACAGAGTTTGACTGTTTTCAATTTGTTTGCTAACTAGTTCTATTGTTTACTTTTTTTTTTCTATTTTAGAAATAAATTCATAACATCTGGAAGTCTCAAAAACCCATTATAAATCCAAAGCCTTCCTATGCTGGAAAGAGTGACCTTTCTTTTTTCAGAGTGATGAAATACTGGGAATAATTAATTTATTAAAAATTACATGAGTTCTAAAGGATACAAAGGAAATAGATTACTTCACATGCATTCTGTTGGATTAAGTGTTTCATATTGTAAATCATGACACTTGACATTTATTCATTGCATATTCTATGAAAGGCACTATAGTAGTTACTATTGGGTATAAAATGATGATTAAACCTGAATCTTGCTTTCAGTAGCTTTCAGTCTAGCAAGAAAGATAAAACACTATAAATTAAAAGAAACTAAGAGCCATGGGAAAGCTAAGGAAGATTAGAGGAGGAGGAGAATTATCTCAACAGGGAGGATCAGAGAGATTTCCAAAATTAGGTGATGTTTGGGTTGGGTGTTAAAAATTGAGTAGGACTCGAGCATATGGAGTTGAGGAAGGCTCGTTTCAGACAGGAAGGCAGCATAAGGAAAGGCATGGGTACATATAAATATGTTAGGAATTGGAAAAAGGGAGCCATTCGATTCTCATTAGTCAGAGGTTTTGACCTAATCACTTCATGAAACGTATCTAATATCTGTGAAATGATGAAGGGTAGAGGCAGACTCTTCGTATGGGTCCTGCAAATTTTAAGAAATTCTTATATTATTAACCACTTAACTTTTCCCCCACACTTTTATTTATTTACTTTTCAATGTCTAAAATCTCAAGGGGTACAGCATCATGTGGATTCTGTGTCCAGTGGCCTTCGCAGGAAGATTGCTTCCGAATTTGGCACAAACCATGCCACTGTTTCCATGAGCACAAGTGGACTGACTTTTCCCCTCATTTTTTTGGTTTTGTCTGGTTTGCCACCAGGAGTCACTGTGTTCTTTGCTTTGTATACAAAAGAACATTTCTTGCCAAAATAGAATTCAGTTTCATTTCAGGCATTAGCCTCTTCAGTTTTGAGAAAAGCTGTGCTGTACTCCCTCTTGTTCTGGAGATCCCACTTAAGCCAGCAAAAATGGCCTTGGACCACAACCTTCCAGACAGATCTGCATTTTAGAAATTCTATTCCCAGCAGGCGTCCACACGTCCCAAGATGGAAGAAAGGGAATGCCTAATATTTCAACTACTTCATTCCAATCCAGTCATTCTTTTTTTACATTTATGACCTATTACCTATGATCTACACGGGACTGTGTTTGCTGCTGTGCATGAGTTTTAAAAGGGGATGGGAATAAAAAATAAGAATAGCTTATAGGCAGGAATAAAATAAATATATAAATGAGCATAAATATAAAGCAAAGTTACAAAAATGGACATTGTCACATGAAAGCTAAGACTCCCGAGGGCAACACTCACATCCTTTGGAACAAAAGGAGCCTATTTACCATAGCTTCCTTCCACCAAGAATCTAATATTGGGATTATTCCATATACCAATAACATGCCTAAATATAAAGCTTCTTTAAACATGATTTAATGTATAGACAAAAATGCAGTCTTCAGACAATCAAGCAGAATATTTGTTACATGAGCAGTAATGCTGACCTGAATAGGGGTTAGTTGTACAGAGTAACAGTCATAATAAGTTACACCTGGAAAGGCCATGTTTACCTCCATTTATTTGGTGAGAGAGAAGCAGGTGGCTCTAAATTTCTTTGTCCTAAAGAATTATTTGGATTAAGGGACCCTAAATATGGCCCCATTGGAATATCTGAATATAAAAATATTGAGAGGAATTAAAATCACTCTCCATTTGAAGCATGTAAATCCAATAAATTTGGCTTTGGCCTATCTCATGCTTCTATCAGAAGATCGTAATTTGGGCTTTCTTTTTATCTTCAGACAGAATTGGCTTCATTTGAAAAGCTATTGCAGCTGTGTTGGATACTGCTGAAAATTCCTAAGTATGACTCAGATGACGAATTATATTTGATAGAGAGTCTGGTGGGATTTGCAGAGTGGAGCTTCAATCCTGAGAATGATTAAGTTAACTGAAGACCCAACAGGGAACTTCTGAACTCCTACAAGATGTTACTCCCAGACTCTGTGTCACCTTTGTGACAAAATTTATAAAGTAATCACACTGTTCTGGAATGAGTCAGTATGTTAGGTAATGAGATAGATTCCAATTTTCTGTGAATTTTCAAATATAATTACAATAATTATGATGGCAAATAAATATCATTGAAACATAAGTATATAAAGACTTCATTCCAGGAGGACATAATCATAATACTTCATAAACGTTCACAATTCAAACATGTACATTAAAGCAGCTTCCAGGGGACTTCCCTGGTGGCATAGTGGTTAAGAATCCACCTGCCAGTGAGGGGGACACGGGTTCCATCCCTGGTCTGGTCCCTGGTTCTGTCCCAGGTGCCACATCCCGCGAAGCAACTAAGCCCGTGCTCCACCAGTACTGAGCCTGCGCTCTACAGACCGTGAACCACAACTACTGAAGATCGCGTGCCTAGAGCCCGTGCTCCACAACAAGAGAAGCCACTGCAACCAGGAGCCCCTGCTCACCGCAACTAGAGAAAGCCCACGCACAGCAACGAAGATCCAACGCAGCCAAAAATAAATTAATTAATTAATTATTTTTTTAAAGCAGTTTCCAGGAAATTTTACTTGCTCAAATTTTAGTCAACCTTTAAAAGTATATGTGACTATATTAAAAATATATTTGCATATATATATATATATAAGCATATACACAGACACACATATAGACACACAAACACAGATGTGAATTCTCTTGCGTGCCCTGAGATTGAACTCCATCATTCAGTATAAATTAATGAGGATTTACTCAAAACTTCTTAAATTACAGCAACACTGGAAATTAAATGATGAGCCGAAATCAGAATATTTCTTTTTAAAGATTAATGATGAGCCGAAATCAGAATATTTCTTTTTAAATTGGTCATTAACTCTACCACTGTATTCTTTCTCCATCTTTTTACAATCCTTCATTAGAAAAAAAAAATGTATTCACCCAATTCCTAAATTGCATAAAAATATTGTTACCACATCAGTGACTAACCCAAGTGGAAAACATGGTGAAAAAAATTTGGAAAGCGTGCTATTTAATTCCAATTCCGATGAGTAATTTTGAGGTCATGCAACCTCATTGAACTTTCTGTTCAATCTTGGGGTAATTTTCAGCTGAAAAATACCGGGAGAGAAATGCAGAACCTCAGGCTTAACAGCAAACGATATAAAAAATAGATAAGAATAGAGGTACTTAGTGTTTCCAAAATGAGTACGTGTAGCACACTTCATTTTACTAAACATCAAGGAAATGTGAGTCCTGTCCAAAAGTAAAATTTCTAGGTTAAAGAGAAGTGGTTATCAATATAGTTCTATAGGAACAAAAATAAGGAGACAATTAACTCTACTTCAGGGAATAAGAGGAAATTACAGGGTCTTGAAGAACTGATCGTAGTAATCATTCAGAAATTTGCCTGTCATGTCCCACTACCAATCTCACTGCCTCAATCTTAGATATACCTGTGGTTAGAAGTGCCCCAGTCATTCAATACAACATGACATTTGCAACCACATTTTGGCTCTACTACACACATATTGGTATTTGTTTACATTATTTTAAAGGAAACACATCTCTCCAAACATGTTTTCAGCACATAAAGTAAGTGAACTGACCCACCTCTCTAGGAATAGCAAAGAAAATTTGCATTGTATTTTACAATTGTAAGTTATCCTATTTTAGGCTGCAATTCTGCTATGGATTCAGTATATTTTTAAGTGAATCTTACCACAGATACATTTCAAATGGTTTTACAGTGATTTGAAAGCATATAGAAAATGTCCATTAAAAAATGCACCTCCTTTGCTTAAAGAAGAAAGTTATATATGAAGCAGTACGAGAAAGAGAGAGAGACGGAGAAAGAGAGGGAGAGACTTCTCTTCCATGTGTTTTTCATGATGGAGATAATTGATTTTCTTATCGCTATTGTAGAGAGCACTGCTGACATTCACTGGCCTACTGAGTTCATCACAGCTGTGCTTATGCATCTCTCCCAAGCTCCATTTTCCACTGAACTGGAAAAGATTTGAATTTTTGTTTGATAATCTGCCACACCCTTGCTTTGCCTCATCTTTTTAGTCACCCTCTTTGTTAAAGGAGAACCAGATTAATCAGTGCTTTAGTTGGTGCAGGTGTTTAGATTTGTGTTAAAACTCTAAATGTGATCCAGAGAGCAAAATGACATGTCTGTGTGAACTGGTTAATATCAGGGAAGTCAGGGATGTATAGAAACCAATGTGTGTCTAGAGTACTACGAGGACATCAGCCCTTGGACTGCATAGTAGAATTCAACACTGTGTGTATTTTGTCCAGTCGTGACACCAGCTGAGATCCACATCCATCTAGACACTGTATTAGAAAACATTTTGACATGAAAAGGATAATAAGATCTGGGACATAGAATACAAAGGATCCTGGTGCAGGACCTCCAGATATGCTTGAGGTAGTGAAGAATGCCAAATCAGAAAATCTGGAGTATGAGATTTATCTCTGGATCTCTCATGGATACCTTAAAACACAACAATTATTTTTTTGTGCAAAATATCAGCTAACTTTTTAAAAATGAGTACATCAATCATGAATTTTTCTCATGGGTATAAAACTTTTATTTGAATAGATAACCAAATTAAGAATTTTAGGACAAACCAAAAATACAATAGAAATTGTATATGTAATGCCTGAAATAAAGTATAAAAAGCATTATTTTAAAAATAATGTATCTAATTTTCCACATTGGAAAACAATTCTAATGAAGAAATTTAATCAATTTCAACTTTTATTGATCATGTACCTAAGATAAGGTAATGAATACAGATACATAAATTTTTTTATGCAAGTGTCAGAGACACCAGGAGAAAAATGAATCATGTTTCTGAATTGGTTTGAACACAAGGGGATTTTTTTTTAATATAAAGCGAAGATGATTGAAAGACAGAAAAATGTATATAACAGTCTTTTCCCCCAACCTCTCCACTATGATCCAGTAGCAAAGCTTATTTTCATGACTGTTCAATTGTTACTTTTTTTCCCTAAGTAGTGTATCTCTGGTCTAAAATCAGAAGATGTACAAGAGATTGGTCCAACTAGTTTTCTTTTCCTGTCACCAGATGATGTCATCTACATTTGGACGTCTTTGTGCTTTTAGTAACTGGGCCTGTAGGGAGGCAAGTGTACAACTGTCCTCTCTTATAGAATAGATGTACACCTACGATTATACAAATAACATGTAAATTGAGTAAAACATTGTGTAACATGAATTGGGAGAAAGAGAAAGAAGATGAAAACAGTTTTAATGGAGGAAAGTCTTGAACTGGGTATTAGAGAAGTGACTTCCATGAATTGGTGTGAGATGGGGAGAATTTTATGTGCACATACATGCATGGAGATGGGCATGGCTAAGTTGACATGGAAAAAATAAAATAAATGCAGGTGACCTTGATTAGAATTGAATAGCTCATGTAGAATAGAGAGATGGATGAAGGAACTATGGACTGATGATTAGGGTATAAAGAAATATCTTGATTAATAGAAATAACTTGGTACTGTGGACAAGCACATTTTTCTTGCAAAGATTTATCAAAGACCTATAAATAGTATTTGCCCCTCTTTAAAATATGACCCAGAAATTACTCCCCCTATCCAGAAATACATTGAAAAACTATGTTAATGTGGCCTGGAAATTATACATACAAAAGTCTAAGTTGAGAAATATTTATACTAATATTTATACCAATCCAGATAAAATGAGAAGTTTTGGTACTCTTCTGATATTTCATGTGATAAGCTCTTTCTCTTTCTGTTTCTTACAAAGTCAAGACATGAAGGGCTAAATTTTCCTCTAGAAAAATCCGTTTCAGCTTTTACAAGCAGTATAAAATTTGCACTCACAAGGAATTACTCTTTGGCTGGCTAAAGAAATTTGTGAAAAATAGAAACAGCTATAGATTAGCATCTAACTTTTAAGGTGCCATTCAAACATATCTTAGATACTTAGTCTTTTGACATTTGCCTGAAACTGAATTTCCAGGACCCAGAGTGGGTGGATGAATGAAAGGGACACACAGAGGCTTTTCTTCCAGTTAATCTTTTCCAGTTCCCTATTTAAATTGAGTTAGGGTGGATCCTGGCAAAATCCCAATATAAAAGTCTTCTAGGAAGATCAGGTTGGCAAATTAGTCATGCCCAAGAAAAGGGCATGAAGAAATTTCTCAAAATGATGCAGTTGTTAATAAGGGGAAATAAAAAAATACCCACATCTAAGTCTTTTATTAAAACTCAAGGTAGAGCCTTTTGATATATATTCTTAAGTTGTGCAAAGACACGTATGACTAAAATATGAAACAAACTTATATATACACAGATAGACACAAGCTCCAGATGTGCAATTTCTCCTAAGTTGTGGGTTGTGTCTTCCATAAGGGAAAAAGACATATTAATCATTTCTTTTACTGCTCAGGGGATGGGTGCTGCTCTCATATTTCAGAAAGGGGCTGGAGAGCGAGGGAAGCCAAACTTTTTCCTATTTAAGGCCAAAGCACAGGAATCTCAGTGGCTGAGTTTTATGACGGGCCCGGTGCTGAAGGGCAGGGAACAACTGATGGTGCTACTCTGAGCTGCTTTGCTTTTCTCCTTTTTGCACAAAGAGTCTCATGTCCGATATTTAGACATGGTGAGCTTTGTGCAAAAGGGGACCTGGTTACTTTTCGCTCTGCTTCATCCCACTGTTATTCTGGCACAACAGGAAGGTGAGTAGGTACCGATTTCAAGCAACTTTATGGGGTTTTTGCCTTTACTTCTCTTCACAAATCAGTATAAAGGGGAAACCAGTCTCCTAAAAGCTAATTTCCTCTGTCAGCTCCCAGCTGTGAAACGTAGAACTGACCAGGGTGGTGCTTTTTACATTTGCTTAAAGAGAATACTGTCCGTTTTGTATTTTAAAGTTCTCTGGTTGTTGAAGATAAAGATGTTCTCGTACTAACTTGTTTTCACGTTAACGGTACTGGAAACTTTTTTAAATGGCTTTTAAAAGTTCCCCTCCTGGATTGTTAACATCGTGGAATGCTTCCCTAAGCAGTCTGGAAGTTGTTGGTCTCTTGTAATACCTTTATGCTCTCCTTTGTATGCTGGATTCTTTGTCAGGATAGAACATTAAGCATTGTTTACCCAGTAAGATAATACATCTTAAAAATAGCATGCATTAAGGATAGTCTAAAGGAAAACACTACACATTATTAGAACCATTGAAATATATTTCTGTAAAATGGCAACAAGGTAATACCTGCAACGTTCTTTAAACGGGTTCAAACTGTAAAAGAGTTTCATTGTTCCTGTTTGTATTCAGTTTCAAGCATTTACATGGTTGATTAATACGTATCTTCTAGTAATTTATGGTTAAGGCTCTAGTGTTTTCTGCATGTTCTACATTTTAACTGCATTTACATTGACAAAGAGAGTATTTATGAAAATATTTTCAACAGGAATGTTTGACTTTTCTGCAAACAAGGTAAAGATATTAGTACTCTTTGACTTCAAAAAGTTGATTTGTTCTATTTTCTAATAAGTGTAAATGATGGTTCTCATGTTCTAATTTCCTCAAAACCATGTTTGGTTCATTATCTTACTGTGTGAAAATATTTCTTTTAATTCATATGTTTCTCAGAGTCATTAAAATACCAGACATATTGGAATTAAACCTTTCATAGAATTAAGTCTTTAAATGCTAAATTTAAAGATACTAGAAGAAATCATTACACATTCATTTCTATGTGCACATAGTAAAAAAATGCTTACATTTAAACCTATAGTTTTTGCAAACATGGTGTCTGAAAACAGTTTTTCATTTTTAATGTCAAATATCTTTAATGTCCTATAGGTTGTATATGTAAGGAGGGGGGAAACACCCCACGATCTTTCTTCAGTTATATTCAGCCCATGGCCACAAATGAAAAGAAACATCCATATTCCTTGTTCCCTTCATTTCCTCTCCTCCTTTTTCCTCTCCTCCCTTCCTTTCTCCACCTTCTTATCTCTCCACCCCTTTTGACTCCTTTGGACCTCTTCCCCCTTGTCATTCCTTCACTTGTCACCCCATCCCCTTCCTAGGCAAGACCATCTCTCTTCATCTCTCCTCCTCCTTCCCCCCTTCCTCTATCACCTCCTCCCTCATCCCCTAGTGCCCTCCCTGTGGCTCCATCTCTTTTCTTTCTTCCCTCCTCTTGCCTCCTCCCCCTTTCCTTCCCTTGAATTCTCAGTCCTCTTTCCTCTGTTCCTCTCCTCTTCCCCTCCCCATTCTATTCTCCCAGAAGATGCCACAACCCCTAGTCCTTGGCTAAAATACCAAATGACTTCTACCACACCTCCACCTCAATCAAGACTTTTACCTTTTTAAAAATCCTTAAATTCTGCTAATTTCTGGGGAAAAAAATCACAAAGTTCTCATTTATTGGAAAGACTACAAACCTTTAATGTTTAGTTCAAAAGAGTGACAAAATATTTGTGGTTGCCTAGTGGTTACAATCTTTTATAATCATTATGGCTGTTTTTCTTCTCAATCCCACTTTAGAGGGGAAAAAAGTGTTTGATACCTACAGGATCTTTATATCACATAAGTTCTTTTTATTTTCCCTTTTCCCTTTAGCTGCAGAATATAATAAAAAACCATGAAATTTTGCTGATCCATTTGTATGCTTTTATGCTCAAAAAAGTTGTAAAGGATTTTGTTCAGTTTACTGCTTTTGTTTCTCATGAAAAAAGATGTTTAAGTTTTTTTTGAGATAGTAACATCTTATGTTCCCTGGAGGTTTTACAAAACAAGACCAAAAAATTGCTGGTAGATTAGCTTGGGGGAGGTTACAGGAGGTGGTTGAATATACAGCACATTGAGAATAGTCATATATAGTTCTGGGGTATGGGTTTCTTATAAATGCCCTGAGAATCCCAGAAACAGAACAGCTCCAATAAGCACTAACTTCTAGTCTACTCACACGAATATTCTAGAGCATAAAACATGTCCTCACAAAGAATTTTGGTCTTATTACAAATCTGTGGAAGTTCTATCTAATTCATGTATTTTCTTCTACCAATGGAGAAATATGTTCTATTTTATATTTCCTGTAGTTTATAAACATGCCAGATCTTAAGCACAAAGACTTGCCACCTAGTGGCTGACAGACAGTTACCATTTGCATAACCAGTACCAACATAGATGTTACACAGCTGGATTCCGTACTTTATAATGAGATTTCAAAATATCACATGTGTGAATTTTAAGTATTAAACACTACTTTCCTAAGAAAACAGGTATATTACTGATAAAATATTGTCAAACACACATACTCAAACACAAACACATGGTAGCAATATTCAAAGACTTTTAGGAAATGGGCTTGAATGTTATGGCCACTTTCAAAATTCCATATATAACTATTCCACATATAATATATAACTATTTTTGTGAATATGTCAAGTTTCTGATTTTTTGGACTATTTGACATATTTTAGTTACTGCTTATTAAATAGATAAAAGGATAAAAAGTTATTACTAAGTAATATTTCTTCATTAGGGCAGGGAGATAAACTTAATTTTAATTCAAAGTGTTCTAATGTTTGAGCTTATATTTAGTTACTCGGCTAATTCCACTGTGATAATGAACTCTGGGCATTTAATTGTTTTAGAATTAAAGTCCACTGTAAATGGACTCAGAGAAATCAGTTCCTTATCACAGGTTATGAGAGTCTATTTTCTTTTACACTAATTTCCGTTTTGCTTTAAGAGGGGATTTGTAACTGATCAAGCACACTTTGAACTGCTAAATCTACTTTTAAATAGGAGGTTCATCTAAAATTTAAGCAGAAATTATCTTCAGCTCTGTAAAAATATAAATTCCAAGAAAATAAAGTATTGGTACAAAATTTTGTGTTTTTCATTAATGATACCTTGCATTTCCTCCCCACCTCTAGAGTATTCAACATCAGATGATCTAAAGGCCTCTAAGTAAATAGATATTCTGATTAAATTCTGAAATTAAACATCTCTGTATTGTAAGAGAAAAGAACAAAGCCACTGGAACAATTCTGGAAAAGAAAGACTGTGGTTATGTGCTTCTAACTAATTCAGATTCTTGGGTTGATGTCTTATCTACAGGCTCATTATAAAAAATCAAGAAGCATTGGATATGAGTTTTCTAGGAGTAGAGTTGAGACTAAAAGCCCTCACAAAAGTCTCTGTTCCACACCTACAGAGTTGCATGCCAGAACTTGAGTAGTCACTCAGGGAGAAGAGTGCCATCTACTGAAACCCCATGGTTTCCATTGTGGATGACTGGTGCAGAGTTCCAAAGATTATGTAGCTCAGTTCTTTCATTTTGTAACATCAGATGATCTCACCACCTTGAAGTGATTAAAGTGGATTGCTTAAGAGTTAAAGTTTTAAAGATGAAAGATGTTATTGCCTTTGCTGGACATGAAGAACATTTGTAAAGTTTCCAGGTCTACAATAACTTTCTGGAAACGTCTCAGTGGGCTGTTTCTCGTAAAACAGTTTTTCCTAGAAAAAAGTGTAGTGCTGTTGTTTTCTACATTCAAAAGAAAAAAATAAAATAAAATAGAAAAGAGAGGGGTGGTATGATGTAAAAAAATCTAGAGTTTTCAAAAGGGAAACTTGGCCTGTTTCATGTCAAGATGACAACGGAAAAAATAAGATAGCAATTCTTACACAAATCATTTGTTAACTGCAGTTTGGGGAGTTACATTAAACACTAGAATTTCTGTCTGTGCCTAATGAAAACACAGCAGAAATGGATTCCTTTCAGATTAACTAATAAAACCCTTGTATTTTCCATGACTGAGGTCAAGAACTGCCATTTAAAATGTAATCTTAGTGAACAAAACGAAAAGTTCAAAGAAGAGGACAAAAATTAAAGTGCCCCAAAGATGTAAACATTGAACATAAAGGATTCAGAACCTATTAAAAATTAAATTTGCTTTGAAAAGTCACATTAAGAAATTACTGCTTCAGTAAAATGGCATTTATTTTTCCAAAACTTTGTTTTCTATAGTATTTGGTGCGGAGGATAGCAAACAGGGACTGTGTTTCTCAAGTTAATTAAAATCAGAGAAATGCTCTGGAGCTGCCTGGTGTGTTCATAAATGTCCAAGTTCAGAAGGGAAGCTTTTAATGAAGTTAGAAGTTCATTAATATGAATCATTTAGTAACTGTATTTTCTGAAAATCAATCTTAGACATCCTAAATAGGATGTCTAAAAACAAAATCCTATGTTTTTTGGCACTGGATACATAGGCCTTATCTGTTTATTGTTGTTGCTGCTGATAGGCTCCTGCTTCTCTGTATCTAGTAAAATGTATGCTGAGTTCCCAGTCCCGGTTAATCCTGTTGGTGGTCTGGATGTCATTAGGGTGGTCTTGGAGATTAAACTCTTTTTCATAAGGTCAGGAGAAAATAAACAACAGAATTCAACTCCAGATATTATCTTCTCTTTTTGAGGCCAGATTGAAAAGATATTCTGCAGAAAAATGTTATTCCTTAAAAAAAACAAAAAACAAAAAATAAACCCTGTCTTTTTAGATTCTGATTTTAAGCTTGCAGGATTTAGAAACCATAATGGGACAGAGCTTTGAAGTTAACTTCTTTAATCCTACCCTGCCCTTGAAACTGCAGAAAGGGAATAGAATGTAGTAGTTAAAGAGTATGGAATTTAGAGACAGCTTTCCTAGGTTCAAATATTAGCTTTACCTCTTACCATAGAAAACCTTGGGAAAATCACTTCATGTCTCTGTATCTCAGATTTCCCACCTGTAAAATGAGGATTATGACAACACCCACCTCACAGGGCCTGTGGGAAGATTAAGTAAAATAGATATGCGAAGCGCTCAGAACAGGGTCTGCAACATAAGAGATACAGATACAAACTCTGCCTAGTATTAGTTTTACTAACACTGGAAAATAAAATTACTGTAAGGAAGAAATTAAAGTACTTAATGACTTAGTGATAAGGAAGGTAAGAATAACATTTTGGTTATCAGACATAAAACTTAAAGATGTTTGCCAACTGTAATTATACAAGTAGAATATATTTTCCTCAGTATTCCTATAATTGATCACTAATCAGATTATATTATAATGTAATTGCTGATTGTTAGGTATATGATACTTTTAATTCTAATTCTCTAATATTTTTATTTTTCACAGGGAAAAATATTAACCACCTTAAAGGAAATTTCTAATTGGAGACATAAAAATCATATAACTATAAAGAATAAAACAAGGAAACATCTAGAAATGATGATTCATAAAATTTCTTGGTTTGGGGGTTTTTTTTTGTTTGTAGGGGACAAGAATAAGAAGAATCTACCTTGTCCATGCAAAACATTTTAAAATTGAAATTATCTACTTAGGTCTACAGATATTTCCTTCAGTCCTTTTTGTTAATTCATCTAACATACTTTAACATACTCTGATTAATAATAAGCAGCCAAAACATATTTATTAAAAATGTATGTTCTTCAAACATAAGTATCATTTAAAAGCCAAACATATTTCAGTTGGAAGCTATATGAATTCCTTTTGCTCACACTTACAAAATATTCAACTTTCTACCGTAACAGGAAAATAATGTTACGATAATTGGCATATCACATCTGTTATTTTTAGATTTTCAGATGAAAGAAAACCTTCTCTCTGAAGAGGATTCAATCAGAAGAGAAGAGAAAAGAATTAAACTTGTCACTCAAGCTAAATCAACAATTTGATTGGATGCTTTAGGGCATATTATTTTTACTCCAAAAATGGAATTAAGACAAACATAACTTGCATTATTTTTTAGTCACTACAGTAAAAGTCTATCAAATCAGCATAAATTAACATTTGAAGAATGGAAACCAAAACAACAAAAAGGAAAGCTTTTAAGAACATCTGAAAATATTAAATTATGTTACTTGGTTTTATTTTTCTCTAAAGTTCCAAAACAGAGAGCTAGAAAATAAAAGAGTCAAAGAGTGGATTATGTCATACACTAGCTTCATTTTGTTTTATAACTTAGATGATGATTTAGTCTAATGCATTGTTTGAGTGAACACAGAGAAATTTATTTCAGGACAGTTCTTTGTACATGTCACTAAGTGACATGAGAGGTGGGGTTTAAAATTAATTACGCATTGGAACAGGGAGACTTAGTTTAAGCAATAACAATAAAGGAAGTAATTGGGAAATCTATTACTTGTCCAGCAGTAAAAATGAGATTATTTACCTTTTCTTTAACATATTTACAAAAGTATGTATCTTATTTTTTTTCATCAAAGCTGCTCTGAATTTAGATATCTAAGAAAAGAAGGGAATAATATGAGATGACTACTGTTTCTGAATTCCGTTTTCTATTTTATTTCTAAACGCTGCAAGTGGCTAACTAGAGCGTTTTATTCCTCTTGAAAACAAAACATTTTTTTTCCTTGACTCTGCCATGATTTTCTCATATATAACTAGGCTATGGTCCTAAAACTGAGGACCGTGAGACATCTGTGTAATAGGTTTAGCTTCTGAGAGAACATGTTGCCAACCATATTTTGTCATGCACAAAACACAAAGTTAGAGGCAACTACATAAAATTCTCCATTCTTTCAGCAAGGGTGACTGAGGTAGAACTGCGGAGAAAAGTCTGACTTTCAGCTACAAGTTTCTACAGGAACTGACTTTTCAGGAGAGCCAGATTTCTTTCAAATGAATGTGAGATAAGTTACGGCAATAAGCAAAAGTGCATTAATTCTTACTTTTCAAGCATTCCACCTTTCTTCTTTTATTTAGAACATCACCTTTAAAAAAAAGAGAAGTACACCAAAATAACTCAACCTTTATATTGAGACCTCTATGTTTTAAAAAGCATAACACACATGGCTTCTAATAAAATTTGGAAAGAAAAGGCTAAATAATTTTCATTTATGTAACACTGAGTTTAACTCCAATTCTAAAAAATTCATTTACAACTTTAATGTCAATACTATGCTCATTTGTTTAAAAGTTTGCAGAGTGAATGTAAAATACCGTATCTCTAGGTTGTGATAGTACCTTCAATGAGACACAAATATAGGAGGATGAATACACAAGGGAAAATGTTGTATGTTAATTTTAAAGCAGAATAAGAACATAGGAAGAGAAGATATTTAAAATACAACATGCTTGACCCTAGTTTTAACTGTTATCTTCATTTGTCTTTAATATGTCATCAGTATCCAACAGCTAATTTTTATAAAACAGGTCCTATGTCAAATATAGAAAGATATTCTTGACCCAAAGACAAAGAGCTAAAAAAAGTATTAGTATAAACTGGTCGTATCTTTTTCTTTTTTTTCTCAGCTTTATTGAAGTATAAATGACAAATGAAATTGTATATATTTAAGGTATACAACATGATGAGTTGATATATATACACATTGTGAAATGATTACCACAATCAAATTAATTAATACATCCACATAGTTACGTGTGTGTGCGTGTGTGTGTGTGTGTGTGTGTGTGTGGTGAAAACACTTAAAATCTACTCTCTTAGCAAATTTCAAACATATATTGGCCTATGGTCAATATTCTGTATACTAGTGATATCTTCAAGGAAGCTGAGAAGCCTGATATCCACATTATTAATGGGAAAAAATCTTGAGCTAAAACTAATCTGTTGGGACACTTCATATAATGTTAATTTAGAGAAATTTTTTAAAAATAATTCATCTTAAGAAAAGGGAGCCAGTGTAAAGTTTGAAGAGTGTATGTCATGCAATTTTATTAAACAACCTTCCATCTCATCAAAATTTTCAGGCCTTTTCTGAAAACCAGTGAACTTAGTTCCTAAATATGTCAGTTCTGCTTAGAGAACAAATTTAATGCCTAGATCCTTTAAATTACTACTGTTCATAATAATATGAAAAAGATTGCACTTCTCTTAAGCATATCTTTCAAAACACCATTTAATCAGGCCTACTTCATTCACATGAGGTAAGCATTTTGGCATTCAGCTTTTATGCTCACAAAGTATAAAGGAATGCTCCTTTAAAAGCTTAGACAATATTTCTTTCCAATGTTCTCATCTGTTTCAAACATGGAGGAGGAACTAAAATAACTTTTTAAAATAAGCAGATTCTTTCTTGCTTACTTAAATTTGCAGTTAAACAACCATACTTTCTTCTATTAGCTGTAAACACATTGGGTAATTGTAACAAGAAAAGACTTTTAAACTTCTTGAATCCATCAGGGGTGTGGCACAAGATCATTAAAGTTGTATCTGCACACATAGATGGAAATGAGGAGGGGAGGTATGCTGTAGAGTACCTAGATTCCAAAATTCTCCTTTTTTTGTGAACTTTTCTTTATTGAATCAGCCAAACCTCTATACCCAAAATATTCAGCATTACTTCAGGTATGGAGAGGATATAAAAACGGGAACATGAAGAGGTTATCTTCATGGCTGTATGTAGTATCCAGGTAGAAAAATCTCAGGACTCTCTCTAAGGCCTCTTGGTCACAGGGCACCAAAAAGTGTTCTTAAATGACTTGCCTTCTCCCAAGCAAGCCTCTTTCAACAGACAAAAGTTCGGGCTCTGAGAAAATAAAATTTCACTGTTTTACAAAAATACAAATACTGAACAAGTATATGATTTGTTGGTGGCAAAAATTTTTGCAGATGTTTAGAAACTTGTAGTTTATTTTCTCAACTACTGGCAAGCTATCATAGTAATCCTCAAGAGCTAAAGTTATACTCAAGCACAGTCCACAGCTAATGCTTTAAGAATTGAGACCTGGTTTTATTTTGGCAACCCCTAAGCTGATTCATTGTTAATAGCTGCTGAAATTTCAGTATCTTACATATAATTAGGAAACAAGTCTAAAATTTTGGTTGAAGCAAATTTTTGACCATTTGAAGCCACAAATACACATGGTCATGATTCATATTTTTCCCTATTATTCCTTGCCAATTTTTGTTTAAAAAAACTTTTTTTTTTTTTTTTAGTGATTTGGAAACCTCTTTACATCCATCTGGGGTATACAATATATTATATTATATCATATTATGTTGACCTACTAATGCCCAACAGAGCTAGCAGTGATATTCAATACATACAATAAGACTTGTGAAGATTTTCCCAGGAATCTGGAAGAGTTTTATGTTGCCAAGAGTAATTCAGATTTCCCCTGAATTTCTCAACTAGGTTAATAAAATCCAGGAAGTCTTCAGAGTTAGTGACAAAATCATCTTTATAGTTTAATGCTCCCATCTATAGTTAAAGCGAAGAATAGAAATTAGATAGAAAAACTTGTTTTCAATTGCACAATTAATGAATAAATGTTTAAGTGATTGTCGGATTTCCACTGGTGTTAAATTCTCACTACAAGCAAAAGTAAAATACCTACTGGCCCTAAGGAAAGTTTACCTTGGTATACCAATTTGATGTTAATAAACAGATTTGGTATTTAAAGCAGTCTCTTACTACTTAGCAAATTATGGAGGAAGACCATGATATTCTTCATAATTTAATCTTGGATTTTTTTTTGAACGTGCAAAATATCACCCCATCTCTCTTATTTTTCAGTTGTTGAAGGAGGATGCTCCCACCTTGGTCAGTCCTACGCGGATAGAGATGTCTGGAAACCAGAACCATGCCAAATATGCGTCTGTGACTCAGGATCTGTTCTTTGTGATGACATAATATGTGATGACCAAGAATTAGACTGTCCCAACCCCGAGATCCCATTTGGAGAATGTTGTGCAGTTTGCCCACAGCCTCCAACAGCTGTGAGTTTAAAGAAAATCTGTACATACTCAAGATTCATATTTAAACACATGAATAGTTCCTATGTCATAGGAGCCTGAAAGGAAGTGAAAGTAATGTCCAGCAAATAATCACATGGGTATTACCAGTAAAAGGTGAACCTTCCTGTTAAAAACCAGAGATTGGATGCAATTTAGGACAAGAAATTGGGACACACTTCATGGGAAAATTGTTCCTATCTATGTCTTGTTTAATCTGTATCTTTTCCATTTATTAGCCCACTCGCCCTCCTAATGGTCAGGGACCTCAAGGACCCAAAGGAGATCCAGTAAGTAAACATTCTACAGTGAAAGGAAATTAGTTCCTTGATGAGTTTGCTTTCCTTTTTTCCCTTCTAATAACCTTTCCATATTTGAACTTTCATCATGTATACATTTCCTTTAGTACCACATATTTAAATAATGACACATGATAACTCAAACTGAGAATCCATAATTGTGCATGTAAAGATTCAGATTTCCCCATCTTTGTATAACGTCTTCATCCCTATTATTGGTTTGAAAAATAACATATAGGTCAATATACAAAGGAATAAATTACACTGAAATTATTCACATGATTTGGGTAAAAATGTATAGATTCCCAAGAAAACGTATCCCTTATGTTGATTTCTTATAAAGCATAGAAGCTACAATTTAATAATGATTCTAAATCACTAGGACTTTTCAGTGTTTTGTTTATTTTTATCTCTGATTTTTTTTTTAGGGTCCTCCTGGTATTCCTGGGAGAAATGGTGATCCTGGTCTTCCAGGCCTGCCAGGTTCCCCTGGTTCTCCTGGCCCTCCTGGAATCTGTGAATCATGCCCTACTGGTAACCAGGTAATAAATTCCAGGACTAAAACGTTGTCCCATTTAAAACTACCTGGTTCATTTTCTTTTCTTTAGTCTATATTACATCTCACTTCTGTGGGTTTCTTATATCTATTCTCTGATTTTGTGTATTTAACAAATTCCCATCTAGTGCTTATATATGCTAGGCACTCTTCTAAATGCTTTATAAATATTCACTTTTCCTCATAATTCTAATGGTATTGCTACTATATCTTTGCAAAATTTCCCAGCTTCTAAGCAGGCATATAATATATGCATGATGTTTGAAAAATGAACCATCAACTCCCCAAAGAATTAACCTAGAGAATTTAGGAATTGCTGTAACTATTCCCCTTCTAATCCTGATGGTAAAGCCTCTGAAAGTCTGGACAAAAGCAGCTGAAGAGCTATGAACACTCCTTAATGACTTCAAGTCCAGAGGATTATTCACGCCTATGCAACGACTCTTGCCAAGCCTTCAGAGCATATCCTGCTCCTCTTAAAAAGCATGGCAACCCACTAACTCTGCATGTAAAGCAGATAACTAAACAAATAAATAAGACAACATTTCTACTGCATGAAATTAGGAGAAATTAGAAAACACATATACAACTCACTGTGGGTTGAAAAAAAAAGATTTTCAAAAATCAATTTGACAGGAAGCAAAGGATATAGTCTAACTTATTCTTATCTTGGTACCAAACAGAATCCATTGCTAGAATTCAAAATAAAATAATTTCCAAAACAATCCAATAAACACATGAACCTTTCTATTAAATCTCGTGCTTGTTTTCTATGGGGATGTTTACTTTTTGGCGAATCTGTTAGGTACATTAACCAAAAACTGGAGATATAAATTTTACTTGTATCATTAACTTTTGAGAAAGTAATTTGACATCTTCATTTTTTCTGCTCCAAGTAAGAAAGTCAGATTATATGATCTCAAGGCTCTTTCAGCCTTCGTCTACAATCTTATGTTTCTAAGGCTGTAGATATCACTTAGAAATATTTTTAGTAAGAGCATATAGAAACAAATTATTTAGAAACAAATTGCATACAGTCAGTTGAAAGATTTGTGCATTGCATAGGCAAGTATTTCTGTAAGACATCTAATATCTAAAGTTACAGAGAGATAGAATAGCAAGATAATTCAATAATACATACCACACTCTCTGGCATGCTGAAAACTTTCTATCAGTGAACAGATGTTGCATGCATTTCTTCTAAATGCTTCTGAAAAGAACTATGATCTGTATATCAACATGATCTTATCTACCTGGTCTCTTTGCTACAGAACTATTCTCCCCAGTATGAGGCGTATGATGTCAAGTCTGGAGTAACAGGAGGACTCCCAGGCTATCCCGGGCCAGCTGTATGTACAAGTGTTTGTCAGCATTTAGAGAATAATTTAGCCTTCCACTCTGTTAAATCTTGAATGGTTGTTCTTCTAGTAATACTGTGTTATGACAGAATTGTACAAAATAGCTTATTCTTTGTTAAGACCGGGAAAGAAAATGGTAGGTTTATCATGATCCTTCTTTCCTAACTCATTTTTTTTCTTCACTGCCTCTTATTTCACGGCTGTTTTGCCACTTCTTCCTTCTTTACAAAACCACCTGTTCCAGGGGCACACCTGCCTTCATACTTAGGTCTCACACGCCTATATTTCCTAATTTTAACCAAATTTTGTTATTTTTCACTTCCACTTTTTCTCACCTGACTTGTTCAAAACCTTCTTTCAATGTCTGTTCATTATTCAAATGCTACTTTCTAGATGACAATCCACTTGCTGACAATCCAATATCACAATTCATCTCACCTCAAATCCTGAAATCAAATACAAATATTTCCAGAATTTATCGAGTATTTAAGTTCATCTATTGCAAATGATATCAATTCACATTGTATGCGAAGGGTTCCCTTCAATGTAAATGACTTGCAGTTTTGATAGAAGAAAATAGCAAAAAAGCATTGAAACCTAGGCACGTGTGCTTGACGCATGGTGTCCCATGTAAATGACCCTTGTTGAAGAATAGCCATTAGGAGGAGCAGTACTATGGAAGGTTATCATTTTACTGCCAGAAACAGGTATGTATGTGTAAATGAGACATGAAGCTGGATTCCCAGGGGTTATGGAAGATTGCTGCCCAGATCATTGGACCCCATAGCTGTGACTTCTAAAACTAGAGAGGATAAAATTTCAGCTATTAGATCGAAATGATCAGTTAAAGAAAGACCCTTAATTGGTAAAAAAGTAAATTGTAAGAAGAGAATTTTACTCATCTTTAAAGTTTTAGAACCTGTGACTTTTTTGTGTATATTTTAAAACCAGAAGGACAATTGTATTAACTATGTAAATGTAAACATCTGCTGTTACTCAGCTACATTCACATTATGAATCCTATTTTTCAATCAGATACACTGTTTTTACTAAAAAAAAAACCTAAAAAACTAAAAAGTCCACTACTTATTAAGATTCCAGAAAAAAAGTTACAAGATAAAATTTAAGGAGAAACTCTAGTTTTATAAATTTATTATCAGTATTTATAAATAGTGTGCTACAGAGCTGAAGATTTTCTAGTTTAACCTGTATTTCTGAACAATGATATATCAGTTATAATTTATTGTTGTCCCACGTACGATGAATCTTACATACGCATCTAAATCTTCATATCAACACACCTCAGTGATAACAGTTAAGAAATTTTGGGTTGATTTACATCATTATTTTTAGAAACTGGGGTTTATAGTATGCAGATCAATATTTTTCCACATTGAGTTGAGCTGCCAGGCAAAAATATGCTTCTTCACCAGTTCGAGTATCACCCTAATGTTGCAGAGATTCTCAAAGCATTTTGTATAGATTTTTCTAGATTTTGAACGCACTTTTTGGGGAACTCAGGTCAACATTTTATAACACCAATAATTTTTTTGACTCTGAGAGAATTTCATTTAGAGTGACGTTTTTGTGATGAGATTTTCATTTAAAATTAATAAAATTAATTAATCTATGAATAGTTATCACATAATGAGGTATGCTGTTCTCATTTTTAAAGATGTCAGTATCATTCTAAACAGAGACATCTCTGATGCCTGGTTAAAGTGTATTGCAGATGCATTTATTTTGTACTTATCCTTCGAATTTTTGTTCCAGGGTCCACCCGGCCCACCCGGTCCCCCTGGTGCATCCGGTCATCCTGGTTCCCCTGTAAGTATAGCCATTAATGGTGATTTCTTCTTCATGCATATTATATGAATCAAGTTAATATAGATCTTGCTGTAATTTTGCCATTCCAGCATGTATAATCTCAATTAAGTAGAGAAGTAGCAACCAAGAAACTATCATTCCTTCAAAGATGTTGGAATCTCACATTTAGTTCCTTTTAACTATTAGCAATTAAAACCTTGGTAAAATTAAACCACATATTTAATTTGCTTGTCATATGGCTTCAAGTCTGAAACAATTCAGTTTCAGTGGAATTAAGTGTGTAGAATGGAATAAATTAACTCTATTTTGATCTGAAAAATTGTGGTTTCAATATTTATAAACTAGAGTACAATTCGCTGACTACATTCACAAATTCTGATTTCATACTGTCTTCAAGATGTAAATGAATCATATGAAGATTAAGTTAGTTTAAAAATATTTACGTATTATTCTATCCACTAGGGTTCTCCAGGATACCAAGGTCCCCCTGGTGAACCTGGGCAAGCTGGTCCTTCAGTAAGTAACAACTGTATCTATATTTAATAAATTAACAGCTCTAGATAGAAACCACCTTCATTTTCTAAAACATAACCGTCGAATGCTACAAAATATAGATCAAATTTATTTAAAATAATAAGTTGTACTTTTATGATCGTTGAACTGGTTTCAAAGATCTTTTGGACTCAAAGGTTTAGATATCTTAGAGACACCTACTATTTTAATCTAGGAATTTCCTGGCTAATTAGCCACCACCACAGTCCACTTCCTAGTGCGAATACAAATCCTCTTTCTCTTAAATATGGATTAATTATCCTGTAGCCGCTCAGTTCACCTGCATGTCTACTCTTCTGAAATACAATTTTAAAATTAATTTAGTAGAAATAAGCATAGTCTAACAAAGTCCACCGAGAAAACATGCTGTGTAAATAAGGTTAAGTTAGTTTAATATTTCAAAATATTTGAAAATACCTATACATTTAAAATTTCAATATCTCAAAAAATGTAGAAGTGCATTTGGGTTTATAAATACACACATGTGATATAAAATACTGATACATGGTACTTAAAATTTTCATAAAAAATAAGTTTAATTAACAGTAACAACTGGATTTAATATAGGTATACTATTAACTCAGTGTGTCATTTTCATGATGAGAAACATTGATAGTATTTTTTAAAAGGAGTTTTTTTCTAGAAATACACATAATTAGAATAATAAATTGATTGTAACAGAAAAATCTACAGATATATTTGTTTTTTATTTCCTTTTTTTCAGGGTCCTCCAGGACCTCCTGGTGCTATAGGTCCATTAGGTCCTGCCGGAAAGGATGTAAGTTTTTAAGAATTGAATGGGGATACAGCAAAATTCAAGTTGGAATATTCTAAATAGTATATCCCATGTTCTAGGATCTCAAAGAGAAAAACCTTACTCAAAAACTTGTTGATATCTTAATAACTTTTTAGCTCATATTAATCTCTGAATATCTACGTAATATTTGCATAGCTACATATACCAGTTTTTGAATTCCAAACCAACAAAACCTCCAAATGTGCTTCTTGACTCTGTCAAGAAGAGTCATCCAGTGAATACATCACTTAACTAGAGAAGACGCTTCTTCTCTCTGTCTCTTGTAATAAAGAAATTTGTATCAGTTTTTTACGAACTTGAAAACTTAAAAACACAATCAATATTACGCCAGTCTTTCTTTTCCATTTAATTTCCAATGGCAAATTCTTCCCACTGGATTGAGAGGTGGTCATAATACTTGTTTGGAGTGATGCCTGCATTTTTTATAAGTTTATATCAAGGTGGGAGAAGCTCTCCCCATTCCTTTTACTAGGAAAGCTGTTCTCACAACCATATGTTTAGTCCAACCATTTTCATGAGTCCTTGGTGAGAAAAATGCAAAATAATCAGTTCACTAATTGGTTACAATGAGTTTTCTCTTACACAAGCTCCCATATATTCTTTATTTCTCCACCTAGGGGGAATCAGGAAGACCCGGACGACCTGGAGAGCGAGGATTGCCTGGCCCTCCAGTAAGTCTTCAGCATGCAATGAATTAGTTGGAGTAATCACAATGATCTTAGATTGAAAATTACTATATAATTAAGTTAAACTTAAAAAGGGAAGGCATTTTCACTACTGGATTGTGAGTCTATTTGAAAGTTCATTAATATCTTTTTTATTCCTTATTTTTAGGGTGTCAAAGGTCCAGCTGGCATGCCTGGATTCCCTGGTATGAAAGGACATAGAGTAAGTACAGTTTCTAAATTGACTCTAAGTTGTTGCATTTGGCTATGTTTACTTACCTAACCAATTTTATTGGACAATTGAGTGTGTGCCAGAAATGATTGATTCTGACTAGTTGTTTTGGTTTTCTAAGTCTATCAACTTTATTTGTTGACCAAATCAGCTAGTTATTTTACATAAAGTAATAAAGCTGATTTTAAGTGTATGGAAAATACTTGCAAAACAGTAAGTTTCTTACTGCCACTGTCAGAAAAGATGAAAATATACCATTGAGAATTATTCTTGACTTAGTCAATATGATTTACAGATCGAATCAAATGACTTATTCTATGCAAAACATTAGATAGAGTAAACCAGCTGAGCCAAAAATTGATCAACTTCATAAGACATAAAAATCTACGAAACTGATACTTGCCTTAATGCTACATTTAAAGCAAATTCCTAATTGGACTAAATTGTACTTTCTAATTAGTTCATGTTTTTTACTGTAAAATCAATGTCCAGGGTCTTCAATGCACTTAAAAGAGTTTTAAATTATTCATGTCAATGTTGAAAATAGTGCTATGTGGTAAAGCTAGCTATAAAAAATTTAATGTAAAGTTTTTAACTGTTCTGAATTGTTAACAGATCTTAATATTTTTACTACTTTTATCTATTTCAAAGGGCTTTGATGGACGAAATGGAGAAAAAGGCGAACAAGGTGCTCCTGGATTAAAGGTAAATCACAACAAAATCATAAATAAATTTATTTAAATATTATAGCTATATTTAAGATTTATATTTTAGGGTTTGCCTTTTTCTAAAACATACCTGAGTTTTGCATTTTAAGAGCTAAATAACAGCGACTAATTGAGATGTTCTCTTAAAACTTCCATGAAAGCTGATAACTTGAACTGTCTAGATTAGAAATGATTGAGCGCCCAGAGTAACACGTTGATTACTTCTGTTTAGTCCTCAAGTTTTTAAAATGCAAAAACTGAGATTTACAGCATATAAGATTGCTAACAAAAATTTGGTGTTGTTAAAATGTAATCTTTTTCTTGGTTCCATATGTTTTTTATAATATGCTGTGTTGAAAAAGTTATAAATTTCTCCTCCTGTTATACAAAATGGTGACACATTTTACATGTTTCTAGGGTGAAAATGGCCTTCCAGGTGAAAATGGATCTCCTGGAGCGATGGTAATTATGTTTCTTATCATACAATTTTCAGTTTTACTATTAACTTCCACCCAACGCAAAACTTGCCTTGCTCACTCTCCAACCATTCTCACACATATCTAGTTTAAAATAAGACCACACTTTTAATTTTATTCTGTAGGGTCCAAGAGGGCCTGCTGGTGAGAGAGGACGACCAGGACTTCCTGGAACTGCAGTGAGTATTCTTACTGACATTACACAATTACAACCCGAGTCACCGAGAAGTGTCTCAGTCAGGTTTCAGGCTGTGACAGTCTGCAAGAAGTTTTCTATAAAATTGCATTTAAAGTCACCTCCATAAAGATTTTAGCCATAATTATATGCAAACAAATAAGTGTTTTGTAGTTATTATCTGTTGAGGATTTTTTAACGTGTTAGCTTGGCATATTTATGCATTAATTTGCCTTCAGGTCTGTAAAACACAGAATCTAATCTTTCTACATTAGATCATTGCTGTACCTATCAGAATTTCAACAATTTCCCTCTAAAGGTATATAATTATTAAGCAGATTTTAATATACTTGAGGAAAAGTCAACTCAATTGAGTCAGACTTTTAGTTAAAATATTACTTGTGACCAGCCTTTCAGAAAGAAGATATTTGAGACTAACTTCTCTTTTTAGGGGGCTCGAGGTAATGATGGAGCTCGAGGAAGTGATGGACAACCAGTAAGTAACTTTTTATCTAACCCTGATGGGCTTAGTGTAATGAGAGATTATGGAATTTTGGAGTATTGGAATAACATGGATTGTAGACTTAAAACTCAACGTTGTTCATAAATATCTGATTCAAACTGACACTAATCCCATAAACAAAATCTAGAAACAATTAATCTAGAAACGGTAAGCCCATAAACAAAATTCTGATACTCCTTATTATACTTGGCCAGTTACTAACATCTGTATGGTGCTTACAATGTTAGTTAAGGGCCAATATTGGATATGACAATTAAAAGAGTCCTGCAAAATAGATAATAATGCTATCTCTATTTTATAAGTGAGAGCTCAAGGCTAAGTGACCTGCACAAAGTCACCAGAATTCATGGCATAAGTTGTCGGGCATGGGTGATCCAAATTTTCTTTTTATTTTACCACACTATTTCTCCACATAATGTTCATCTCTGACGATAAATACTGTTTTTATCTAATTTTCCTCTGTATTGTGTATGTACCCACTTATTATTTACCAGTAGTGTTAGTTTTCTTTTACTTGATTAAGAGCTCTTGAAATGTTATTTATTTTTTTAGGGTCCCCCTGGTCCCCCTGGAACTGCAGGATTCCCTGGTTCCCCTGGTGCTAAGGTAAACATGTATTTCTGTAGAAGAATGTAAAATATATCTTTGAGACAACAGAAAATCATTGGGCTGCTTCTTGAAAGTGATTTTTTTTAACAGTCAAGTGGATTTCTTTGAGCTATATAGATCTTTAAAGCCCTATTCTTGTTTCCAAAAGGGGTTTTATCCCTGGCCTTCGGCTATTCTGATCTCTTCTGATGTCTTTTCTTTTTTCCCCAGTCTCTTTCTGCAAACAGAGATAACACAGTCACACACATAGTTACCATTTTTCTCTGCCTATGTGATTAATGAAATTTTGCTTTAATTATCGTACCACTTCAGCCTTTGGGAGATGGGTTTAAACAGGACTGACTAGCAAACTGGCCAAGAGATTAGAAGTGGCAAGGGAGACTGACTACTTAGGGTTTTATCCCTTAGGGTGAAGTTGGACCTGCGGGATCTCCTGGTTCAAGTGGCTCCCCTGGACAAAGAGGAGAACCTGGACCTCAGGGACATGCTGGTGCTCCAGGTCTTCCTGTAAGTACCAAATATGGCTGATTAAGGGAGAGCATTGTTACACTTTATTTCATGAAAGCATATGTTCTAATGTTGCTATCAATTAAAATTACTTTTTTGCAAAGAAATGTTGCTTAGTGCTCTGCAATAACTCTACCATGATAAATATTGATTTGACGAGTACCGAAATTAGTTTTGCGGTCTGTACTTTTCTAGAATTTATGAATTCTATGGTTATATGACACAGAATAAGTAGAGGATGGATAGTTATCTGATACTTTGAAGACTGTGCCCCAAACTAATCACCAATCAGAAAAATTCGGAAGAGAAACAAGACCAAAAACCTCTTCTCTATGTTCTTATTTAATAATTTAGACCAAGTGCGTATTATCTTTAATTTATTCAGATAATGATCATTTTTTGCGACATTTTATGTGTTGTGCTGTAGTTGGAAGAATCACCTAATCTCTATAAAGCACCCATCAATAAATTTATTTTAGTTATATAAGCAACTTCAAATATATATGCACTATTTGCATTCTTATTAATATGCTCTTTTCCCCTCCTAGGGCCCTCCTGGGAGTAATGGTAGTCCTGGTGGTAAAGGTGAAATGGTAAGATGCCCCCACCACTCACCCGCATTCAGCCATACACATATTATTGGCTTCCTCTGCATTTTGCAGGACAATACATTTAAGTTAGCTATTTAGAAAAGAAAGTTCAAGTTTGCCTAATGTTAACGTTCTTGGATTGTTTCTAGGGTCCTGCTGGCATTCCTGGGGCTCCTGGACTGATAGGAGCCCGCGGTCCTCCAGGACCCTCTGGTACCAATGGTGCTCCCGGGCAGCGAGGTGCTGCAGTAAGTTGTCTATTTTTCCTTTATTGTCTGAAAGGTGTGGTTTATTTCTCACAGTAAAAAAAGAAATAGCAGGCTCTTTGTTCTTGTTCCATTGAATTTATATTGATTTCACTCTGGTTTTATAATTGAATCAGGTGTGACTGGTGATTATTTTGTTAGTCTATTTTCCACGTTTTTAAACCAAGATTATGTCCCATTTAGGGTGAACCCGGTAAGAATGGGGCCAAAGGAGAGCCAGGACCACGTGGTGAACGCGTAAGTATCGCCCTAACAGATTTGATTATTTCTTAGAAATGTATACCATAATCAGGAAATAAACAGGTAAAAAATTTGCAGTGAAATTCAGTCATTATTTCTTTATTGACCTCCTTTCACAGGGGGAAGCTGGTTCTCCAGGCATTCCAGGACTTAAGGGTGAGGATGGCAAAGACGGTTCTCCTGGAGAACCTGGTGCGAACGGACTTCCCGGAGCTGCAGGAGAAAGGGTACGTTTCCCACGGGCATCGAAAAGGAAAACAATCATAGAACTTCACCTTCACTGTGAAGCAACCATGTTTGTTCTTAATTTGAGTAGTACTCAATCCCAAATATTGTTTTGAAGCATTTCACAGTATGAGAATTATGAAAAAGTTTTGGCACTTTAGACTTAAATATTTGCCTTTCACTATTTCAGGGTATGCCTGGATTCCGAGGACCTACTGGAGCAAATGGCCTTCCAGGAGAAAAGGTAGATAACTTTAGTTTTCGATGCTCAGGAATGCTGGTGCTACACATAGGTATATTCTTCTATACAGTTTCCCATTACTTAACACCTAACTATCTGAATGAAATATATTGGAGTTAAAAAAATAGTAATTCCCAATGTAAAACAATGGGAATTATTGCATTCCCTGCTCAGCCATTCTCTTAGCTTTGTAACTAACGTTATTTAACCTCTATGAGAATTCTTTAATTTATCTGTCAATTGGGGACTATTTATCTCAATATCATTGCAAGAATAAGTTAGACTAAAATGCCTGAAAGTTCTTTGGAAACTCTGAAGTGCAGTGCAAATCTGATTTCGTAACATCAAAGATATTTGATTTTATATGCACCAAACTATATTGCTAAGCCCACTAAATATTGCTTTCTTCAGCATGTGATGTTCATCGAAGTTGCCTTAAAATATTTCCGGTATGACAACCCAAGCTAATAGGTAACGGTGATTTACACTGAGCATGCCAGCAACACCCCACCTCTCTTTAAGGGACCAAAAGAAGTTCTCTAGTTGCAACCTAAGTACTGTCAACGTCTAGGTCAATGAAGGCTCTTTTACATACATGTTGATTTATTTCATCACATAGGGTCCCCCCGGGGAGCGTGGTGGTCCAGGCCCTGCAGGGCCCAGAGGAGTTGCTGGAGAACCTGGCCGAGACGGCCTCCCTGGAGGTCCAGGATTGAGGGTAAAGAGGAACACTTGTTTGATTGACACTGTCATTTACTAAGAAGAAAAGCAAATGAAGAACGTTCAAAAATAACTTAAATCAGACTCTACATTTTGTAGGCTCAAAACAAAACAAAATTCTTTTTAGAAAACTTAAGCTAGTATAGATTGAAGGACAGAAAATAGAATGCTTGACGAAGATATTTACAGACAGAAAAACATGTGTGCAAATATGAAGCTACATATGTCAGTGGAAAGCTCAAAATTTTACAGATAGGTGCTTTTAGGTTTTTTTTAATTATCATTTTAAAATCAGCTGACTGACTGAATTCTTCAATGTAGGGTATGCCCGGTAGTCCTGGGGGACCAGGCAGCGATGGGAAACCAGGACCTCCCGTAAGTACATTTTTAACATCTCATTTTACAAGTCCAGAGAATAATGAAATGCACAGTTTGAACTAGGCTTGATATATATTGTATAGCCTTGGTATGTACATTGTATATTTTGATCAGATTTTTATGAAACCTCTATTAATATAATTTTTTCTCATTAGGGGAGTCAAGGAGAAAGTGGTCGACCAGGTCCTCCAGGCTCACCTGGTTCCCGAGGTCAGCCTGGTGTCATGGGTTTCCCTGGTCCTAAAGGAAATGATGTGAGTTCCTTCCTTCATTTCTTCAATAAATATTTGACAAAAGGTCTTTTACTTTCTATATGGGAGTGCAGATGGCCAAAAATTGATCTCCACTTCAAAGCACAGAAGAGTATATGAAAATCAAAATACCGTGTGAGAAGGGAGCTAAAGTATTTTTTCTGGAGTTCTGGGCAAAGAGTGGAACATTTATGGAAACCTAGCTCTCGAAAGTAGTTTTCGGTTGTGGATGTATGCATGTGTGTGTAGGGGGCAGATCAAAAACATGAGAGAACGCTATAATGAATAATTTCCTTTTGAGAATAAGTAAATACTGGCTACTTCTTTAGGGTGCTCCTGGAAAGAATGGAGAACGTGGTAGTCCTGGAGGTCCTGGCCTTCAGGTATGTAGCTTTCATCCACTCATTTCCAGTCTTCTAGTAGAAGCATTTCTCTCCAACTCTATGACTTCTATTATCTTTATCTCTGCTTCCATAACTGTTTTTTTTTTTTCAGGGTCCTGCTGGAAAGAATGGTGAGACTGGACCTCAGGGTCCCCCAGGACCTACTGTAAGTTTACTCACATAAATTGGAAATGGAAGTGGATGGGACTGGGACCAAGGGAAGACTTTGGGTATTATGCAGTCTCTGACACTATATCATTATAGTTCACCAAAGCAATTACAAAGCTTGTTTAGTTAGTTAGCTAAATACTAATATTGAGTAAAGTTTATGTTGTACATGTCTCCCTTGCATCACTTCCACAAGCCAGACTCTGCCCCCCTTTACACCATTAATTTTTTAATTAAGCAACTGGCCTGATGAAATGAAAACTGTGTGAACTAAATATGAAAGGATATCTTATAATGAAGCATCTCAATATTTTTTTGTACATAGGGACCAGGTGGTGACAAAGGAGACACAGGACCCCCTGGTCCACAAGGATTACAAGTAAGAATTTGTTACTTAAATGTCATTGGGCACCTACTTTTATCAGTACTTTCCTTTGATAGTTTTATTTGTTGAGTTAATCAGCTGTTCAGTATCCTTGTGACACTAAAAGATTATAATGCATCTTAAGCTTAAAATGTGCGGATCTGACTTCTACCTTGAAATAAAACAATAGGCAATGTTAATAGGCATAACTTCCATGCCTATTCTAGAATGAGTGCATTAATAATTTTTTAAATAAAATAAAGTTCACATAATTCTATATGCTTATACTTATTTTTATTGTAATTTAAATGTATATAGCTAAATTCATCTCACCACACTCATCAATTCATTTTTATATACAGCAGCAGAAAGAATTGAAGGAGATGAACATAGGTTTGTAAGATATGATTATCATCTCTCTATCGCTGGATTTTGAGAGCTACATATTTTTTACACTTAAAAAGACTGCTAAAACCATTTTTGAATACTTTGCAGAAACATACTTACATGAGAGAAGCTTTTCTGTAAGCAATGTTTGAAGTGATTACACAATACAAATATGATTCCTTGTAGGGCTTGCCTGGAACGAGTGGTCCTCCAGGAGAAAATGGAAAACCTGGTGAACCTGTAAGTTGCTTGCCATTTTTTCAAAACTTAGAAACCAAAAGAATAAATATTAATCATTTATAAATTATTAACTTTTGCATTTTCATGCCACGGTATCTGGGCTTTAACAATTAGTTTTGAAATATTCATTAACAAAACAAAGAAAAATTATTCAGTCATAACTATTCCATGGAAAGTTTGAATTTTACCATAAAATAAAAGGATCTAAAGGAAGAGTACACAGCTCAAGATTGGACAAATTATACAGTATGCAAGTCAAGTGTGTATTTTGCTTATACTTATATAATGTATATTCTGATAGAGGCCTAATCATGCAATGCCAATCTCCTAGGGCCCAAAGGGTGAGGCTGGTGCATCTGGAACTCCAGGAGGCAAGGTAAATATTTCCATTTATTTTCTCATTTCTTCAGCATGTTATAGAGCAGTTGATTAGTGACACATTTTTAGTACAGCAAACCAAAATATTCCTTTCTTTAGAAGCACGACATTGCAAATGTTTGGTGAATACACTTAGGGTAACCCGAGACATTTCCAATACATTAAATTTGCATCAGCTGGAAAATGAAATTTTCTGACATGAATAAACACTGTAGAGTCAACTATGGACCTGAAATTTCAAAAGAAAACTTTTCTGGTGCATTGGCTCTCTATAGAAAAACTGTTTTGGTAGAAGAACTTTAAAAATTTGCCCTTGTGATAAAATAATAATAATAGTGTCAAAGCTAGCTCATCAGACCAGCTATCCAAGTTTCCTTGTTTAGATTAACTAATTTTGTGTTTCTGTTTGTCACTCAGTTGATCAAATGTCTTTTATAATTATAAAAATTTCTAAATTTTTCAAAAATGTACGTTAAGAACCTTGTGGTCTATATCAAAACAATACAATTTAGGGTGTTTTTGCTTTGTTTTTAGCCTTGGTTTTCCTAACAGGGATATTCCATTTTCCTACTACAGGGTGATTCTGGTGCCCCCGGTGAACGTGGACTTACTGGACCTCCAGGGCCCCCTGGGCCTAGAGGGGGAACTGGCCCCCCTGGTTCCGAAGGAGGAAAGGTAACTCCACATAATTCAATTCACCTAGATTTTACAAAATGCATTTCATGTCTTTCCTGTGATTTACTATTTCTCCTTTAATTTCAGGGCGCTGCTGGTTCCCCTGGGCCACCTGGTAATGCTGGTTCACCTGGTCTGCAAGGAATGCCTGGAGAAAGAGGGGGTCCTGGAGGCCCTGGTCCAAAAGGTGACAAGGTACCAACTTATTCTTTGTTAATTATGTAATAAAACCAACTTTGTTGGTTAAAGGAAGGCAACATTTCTGGAAAATAATCTATTTTCAAAATTAATATTATCATTTTATTTATTTTTAGATTTTTTTTTATTGGAGTAAAATTGCTTTACAATGTTGTGTTAGTTTCTGCTGTACAATGAAGTGAATCAGCTTTATGTATACCTTTAACCCCTCCCTCCTGGACCTCCCTCCCACCCCCACCCCCATCTAGTAAGTGTAATTTGAGATGGATTTCTAAAGCAACTTTCAAAGCAGAACACCTACTATACATTGCAGCTAATCTTGAGGGTTTCTCCTCTTCTTGGCATGTTTTCAGTGAAGATACCTCTAATCTGATGACGTTGGCTTTTATTTGACAGGGTGAGCCCGGCAGTTCAGGTGTCGATGGTGCTCCAGGGAAAGATGGTCCAAGGGTGAGTACTTGGGGAGAATTGGGGAGAAACAGAATTTATCTGTATGTGATATGGAGTAGTCCCTCACCTCAACCTCTATTTTTTCCAAAAACTCCTCATGATAAGTTAGACCATACTTTGCCACCTTCTGGGTATTAAGAAGACCCAAATGACATGATTGTTAAAATTCCTGGTTTCTATCACTAATAGTTCAACAGTGACCTAAGAATGGAAAAAATCTCAGAAGTATGATAAATGTTATAAGCTGAAGTCATAATAAGTCACTAAAATTCAAGATAATCAATACTGCTGATGAAGGAACTTTTTGATTTTAAAAAACATTGAAATTCCATGGTACATTCATACCATGGAATATTACTTAGCAATAAAAAGTTGATACATGCAACAACTTATACAAACACCAAGGACATCATGCTGAGTGACAAAAGTCAATCTCAAAAGGACATACTGCATGATTCCATTCATGTAACATTTGTGAAATAATGTAATTATATAGAACAGCTTTATGGTTGCCAGAATTGAGGAATAGGGGAGAGGGAGATGGGTGTAACTATAAAGAGGTGACATGAGGGAGTCTTTTATGATGATTGTACCTTTGAATATCTTGAATATGGTGGTGGTCATGCGAGGCTACACATAATAAAATGTCATAAGGCTACATACACACACACACACACACACACACACACACACACACACACACACAAATGAGTGCATGCATAACTGGTGCGAACTGAATAAGCTCTATGGGTTGTACCAATGTCAATTGCTTTGTTTGATACTATACCATAGTTGTGTAAGATGTAATCCTGAAGGAGGCTGGGAGAAAGATGCACAGGATTCTCCTGTATATTTCTTTGCAAACTTCTGTGAATCTATATAACTATTTCAAAATAAAAATGGAAAGAAAAACACATTACAATCAATTCTATTCGCATTAGTAAACACCTAGATATGACTGTAGCAAATAAACATGATAACTAAGCCATTAGATAGACATTATCTTCACTGTAGTTGCCTTAAACAAATTCATAAATGCTTCATTTTTAACAGACTAGATGAGTAAGCCATCATAAAATTTTTTTAATCTAATATTTTATTTATGTAATATAAGTAAAACTTTAATATTTGAAAACTTCAATGTGAAAACTTTAATATGTGTAACAATACTTTAAGTGGTTAAATGAAATATTTTGAATTATCATACAATTGAATAAGGCAATGCACTTTAATTCTAAAAGATACGACTGTGAAATCTTACATCACATCTTATTTATCTTCTGCAATAGAAAGAAAAAATGAATCTATAAATTGCCACTGAATTATATAATCCATGAAATCTTATATTTACTAAACTCTGCAGTATTTACACACTGAGTGAAGAGCATATCATTCAAGCCATCAAAGCAATCATATTATCTAGTTTATTAGATGAACAGTATGTCCTTAGATATGCTCTTTGATTAATAAGGAAAATGATGCTTTTTATCTTCGAAATTAAAGTATATTTCTATTTTCTTTAGGGTCCTACTGGTCCTATTGGTCCCCCTGGCCCAGCTGGTCAGCCTGGAGATAAGGTAACACTTGACACTATTTAGAAACAGAAAATGTCTTTTGTCGTCATTGTTGTTTGAATGCAGGGCAATATAAATTATTTTTCTCTTTTTTAAGGGTGAAAGTGGTGCCCCTGGACTTCCGGGTATAGCTGGTCCTCGTGGTGGCCCTGTAAGTGTTTAAGACATTTCAACATAATTTTAACCGCACACAGGCAGCAGCTACCTGTGCTTCCCTCTTTAGCAATTCTGCTTCTGGCCCTGAGTCTCAATGATGGGATACTGTCTTTAGGCATCATATGACATGCAAGGAAAGGTTAAAGTCCTTAAATCTAAAATTCACAAGAGACCATTTCAAATCTTGCCATCTTTCCTAAATAATTCTGGAAAAAATATAAAAATTGCACAAGTAATATGCATTTGTAAATGAGTATTTCTTAAAGCTATAGGATCTTTGCCTGAGCCTCCTTCTAGATCTAAAATTCTCTACCTTCAGGGTTTGCAGACTCAGGAGAGATACTTAGTAAATGTTTTTAATTAATTAATTTAATGATTGATTTCTCAAAACTTTTACCATATTTTTATTTTTTTAAATCCTTACATTTTTAGAAGTTATACAAGTAAGTGTTTTAAACACTTCAAAATTCTCAAATTATTTTCCTTGCAAATAATATCACAGTCAGAAGCAGAAGGAATCAATGGTTCTGGTGTTGTCTACTTTGAATTTTATTGAGAAATGGAAAAGTCTTCAGAGGTTAAGCTACGTTAGTTAGCTTTGCACACTAATACTATCTTTTCTTAGCTTAAAGGAAAGATAAGATGATACAGAGGATGACGTGTGCTCCCAATGGGAAGATGTCTTCACTGTGACTAATGAGTATATTTTCACTTAAGGGTGAGAGAGGTGAACATGGGCCACCAGGACCTGCCGGCTTTCCTGGTGCTCCTGTAAGTATGAACATTAAAACATACATATCACACAGCCCAGAATCACTATCTCGCTGAAAAATAGCAGAAGTATAAGTCAAGTCTGAATTCTAATCTATCTCAACCACTCATTCCTTATGGGGTTTCATTTATCCACCTCCTTTTTTTTTTTTACACATTATCTCTATTCTTACTGTTTAAAAGATGGAGATAAAAACACCTGGCCTGTCTTTATGCCAGGTTAATGAGGCTAACATGATCCCCTAGACTTAAAGCACTCTGAAAATCTGAAAGGTTCTTCCATTATTAGATGGTACTAATTAAAATTTGCTCTAAGCCCCATCTTTCTCAAATGCATTTACTGGTGACTGTTTTGAGATGCACAATCCTCGGAGAGAGGTTCTCCTTTATGACAAAGAATGTACATCTTACCACTTTCTTGATAATTTTCTTTTATCATAGAAACTCTTTTTGGGGGGGCCACATAATGGGGCATGCGGGATCTTAGTTCCCCAACCAGTGGAAGCTGGGAGTCTTAACCACTGGACCACCAGGGAAGTCCCTGTCATGGAAACATTTTCATTGTCTTTGTTTCTTCCATGTCTTCAAAGACTCTTCTTTTCCAATTTTATTTCAATAGCTCTCCACCTGAAGAATTCTATTTTCTGAAGGAAAATAAGGACAAGCCCATTGTATTGTGAAAGATGTAAGCTCACGGGCTGTTTTTGTTTCTGAATGCAGGGCCAGAACGGTGAGCCTGGTGGTAAAGGTGAAAGAGGTGCTCCTGGTGAGAAAGGTGAAGGAGGCCCTCCTGGAGTCGCAGGGCCCCCCGGAAGTGCTGGGCCTTCCGTAAGTATTTCTCTTTCTCTAAGCCTTCTAATGGAAAGCACTTAGGTTTGTCGATACTTCAATATTTCATACTGAGAGAGCTTGTCATGGTGACAAGGGTACAGTTTTCCTAGGAATACAGTTCTGAGTTTGACGCTTGACTCCAACAATCTAGATATGACCTCAGTCAAGTTATTTTAATGTCCTCATAGAGTTACTGGATTTGTTTTTGTTTTTCTTGATGTAGCTTCTCATTTCTGTAGTAATGTTTTTCCCCCAGTTCTACTGAGATATAATTGACATATAACATTGTATTGTATAAGTTTAAGATGTACAACATAATGATTGTATGTATTACAAGATGATTATCATGATAAGTAGAGTTACTGACTTTCAAAGGCTTAATGCTTTTCCCAAATTTTGATTTTGGTGCTATTCTTATAAACCATTTCCATCTCCCTTCCATATAGGGTTCCCCTGGTCCCGCAGGTGTCAAAGGCGAACGTGGCAGTCCTGGTGGTCCTGTAAGTAATGATCCTCTTAACTATTATTGAAAAGCATTAAGTAATATCAATCTGTATAAAAACTGCTTTGAAAGCACTAGATCCCTAAAGAGAGTATAAAATTATAATCACTCATTCATATGTGAGTTATATGTAAATTCCAAGAGGAAAAAACAAACCATAAGCGATCCCAGAGTAGAATGCAGGTCCTACCACATTTCTTACAATTTATATTTGTTTTTAGTGGTTAATTATTTGTTTTCCTTGATTTTTGACATCAAAAATATATTTATAATTTCACAGGGTGCTGCTGGCTTCCCTGGTGGTCGTGGTCTTCCTGGTCCTCCTGGCAATAATGTAAGAACTTTTTAAAGTATTTTTTAACCATATATTCCATAAAGAGCATTCATATATACATAGGGTGAGAAAATTATCCATTGCTACTTCTCTTTGTATTAAACCCCATATAAAATTATTTGAATGCAGGTAAAAGAGGGGAAAAAATTACTTGTTCATTATAAAATATTCAAATTTCAAACATTTCTTTGTAGGGTAACCCAGGCCCCCCAGGCCCCAGTGGTCCTCCAGGCAAAGATGGCCCCACAGGTCCAGCTGGTAGTAATGGTGCTCCTGGCAGCCCTGGGGTGTCTGGACCAAAGGGTGATGCTGGCCAGCCGGGTGAGAAGGGACCACCTGGCTCCCAGGGCCTTCCGGTGAGTGGTTTCTTTGCTCTATTGATTGACAGTAGCTTTATTTTCAATCACAAATCCAGCAGAGGAAAACATAGTCACATAAATAATAACTAAGATTTCATTATCTGTCACAACAGGGAGTTCCAGGCCCACTTGGACTTGCAGGGATTGCTGGAGCACGAGGTCTTGCAGGCCCACCAGGCATGCCAGGTAGTAGGGGCAGCCCCGGCCCACAGGGCCTCAAGGTGAGTATAGCTATCTTTCACTGGACTCTCGCTTCCTTTGATAGTCTTCAGACATCACATAAACATAGCAAGTATGTAATGATCAAGTTTTCCTGTAATTAGATGCAAATTCTTGATATTTTCAAATTTTCAGGAAGCATGCATATTACTAAAAGTCTCTGGAACACAAAAACAATGCACATAATAGACTGGCCTTGAACATCAAAACAAATAGATTGATATCACAGAAAAATATCTTGTCATCTCAAATACCTGTTAGGAAACTTGTCAGCATTCTTCAGTTTGCTGACTGTCAGTCTTGAAGCAGGAAATAATGTCAGGTTATAGACCTATGAAAGCCTTTAATTGATACCAATTATCCATCAACTCAATTCATTTTATACTCCTGACTTTCTTTCACTGATATTACTATAACATCCTAGTGCTTAACGTCTTAAATATTTATTTAGCAAATAGGGTAATAAAATCGTATTTTATTAGGACACACCGTTTTTCACTTTGAGCACCTCTTTAAACTAAATGTCATATATGATTGTAGTGAAATTACAATATAATATTTAAGTCTAGTCAATTTATATGAACATTTCCAATAAATGTATGTATTCTTTAAATAGAGCCAAATGTTCAATATAACCTAATTCTAATGGGTACCACAAACCTATAGTTTCATGATGGCTCATCATTATATTTTTCTTACAATAGCCATGTCTATTTATGTACCTCATATTAGGATGTATTCTAATATGAGACTCAATGTAATTACTCAACCTTTTGGTATCCAGGTTCACTGGGCAAGTTAGAAAAGACAAGAAGCTTGCTTCCCCAAAGCTTTTCCCCTATGGCAGGGATAGTTTTAGGAACAAATTCTATAGAAATTGGGAAATAAAGACAGCTGATAATATCACATTAATTGATTTCTTAGGTTAAAACACAAATTTATTTTATTCTTTTGTACACAGGGTGAAAATGGGAAACCAGGAGCTAGTGGTCTCAATGGAGAACGTGGTCCTCCTGGAGCCCAGGGTCTTCCTGGTCTGGCTGGTGCAGCTGGTGAACCTGGAAGAGATGTAAGTACTAGTTCTTAGAAAATACACAATAAGCAGGGTAGTATTTGATAATTTATTTAAGCAAGGGTCAAATTGGGCCCTACTTTGGGTCTAAAAGTATAAATATTGCCACAAGCCAAAGTTCTCCTTCTTTCTCTAGTAGTAGATATTCTTTCTATTACAACTTAGAATAGCCTTAAATGTTCATGTTCTTTAGTATTTACCCGATGAATGATCATTAATGGAAAAGAATATGATCTTTAGCTAAATGAGAAAAAAGTTGGGGATAGGGAGAGCCCCAATTTACAACATTCCTTCTGGGTAAAAATATTCTGCATGTTATCTGTGATTAGTCTTTCCTTAAAATGTAGATTTCCATTATCAGCTTAAATTACAGTGTGTCAAGATGTTATTTATTATTTCTCCCCCAAGGCTCCTTTTTAGACTTTTTTTCCTAGTCACTTCTTGCTCTCTCACCCTGTGAAACTTTAGCACCATAGATATACTGCATATCTGTTTAGGTATTGTCACTCCTTGCAGGGCCACACCCATTGTCATATCTAAGATTTTTCACTCCCAAGAACCAATTTTATCCTCTTTAGGATGATATTTTTCCCATTGAGAATGCATGGCTTAGATGGTATTTAAATGGTTCCAAAGAATTTGATTTCATTTCTTCCTCTTTTTTTTTTCTTTAATCAGGGAAACCCTGGATCAGATGGTCTGCCAGGCCGAGATGGATCTCCTGGTAGCAAGGTATAACAGGCACATGTACAATAAGTTTGTGTAATTAAAACAATAGCTGCTGATCAGATCGATTTTGGAACTGTGAACTTGTCCACAGGGTGACCGTGGTGAAAATGGCTCTCCTGGCCCCCCTGGTGCTCCTGGTCATCCAGGCCCGCCTGGCCCTGTCGGTGCAGCTGGAAAGAGTGGTGACAGAGGAGAAACTGTGAGTTCTCATGAACTTCATCTTTCCCTACTTATCTATTTTCCTCAATAAGGAGCTCAGTAGGTAGAAAATAGAATGTCATATCTGCCAACCAAAAGATCTACTCTCAATTGTTTCACAGTTTTGTATGCTAGTCAGTCCTTAGGCAACTGTGGTAATAAAGATATATGAGAATTTCTGGCAGTAGTCAATGAAGAATTCATTATTAAAATTCAAAATGGTATTAATCACGCCAAGTGTATATCCACTTGGTCAATATAAAGTTGAATTAACAGGGTTTTCTGAGCTTTCCTATTCAGACCCCCTGGTAAAGCTGTAAACAGGTAAAGGATTTTTAAGGAGAAAATAACACTAACTTTCAATAATAGCAAACATATCATTATTCCCTCACAATGAAATTATTAACGTTTAAGTAAAACAAAACTGTATCAATAAATAAACACTTCCCTGTGCATGTTCATTTGTTTATTTTTATTTTAGGGCCCTGCTGGTCCTTCTGGTGCCCCAGGTCCTGTTGGTTCAAGAGGTCCTCCTGTAAGTCTTTTTTTTTTTTTTTTTTAACTAGTTCTACAATGTAGGAAATATTCTATTTTCTGGCATGCTCAGCAAAAGGGGATGACTAAATACATAACTATGGAACCAAATTTAAACTTTCCTTTGATGATATAGAAAGCAATTTAGGATCTAAAAGTTCCTTGGGGCTATGAGATTACACATCAATTATTGGGGCTCCATACAATTCTCAGTCCAAGATCAAAACAACCACAAGAACAATCTTTATCGTTCCAAGTATGCAGTGTTTGTTGATGAGATTTCTAGCTTGTAAAATGTTATAAAATGGACTTAATTGTTATAAATCCTATTTTGTTTTTCCAATGTGTATGTGTGTATGACCTTAACTCGAAATGTGTTTGTGAAGGGTCCCCAAGGCCCACGTGGTGACAAAGGTGAAACGGGTGAACGTGGTACTAATGGCATCAAAGGACATCGCGGATTCCCTGGTAACCCAGGTACCCCAGGTTCCCCGGTAAGTGTATCCATTTTGTTAGAAAATCCCCTCAATGCATTTTAACTAATGAGATAGGCAAATCTTAGAGACCAATGATAGAAAAATGTTAATCTGTGAAAGTCTATGCTAAAAGAGATTAGAAATGGATTTGAGGGCTTATTTGAAATAGTAGTTGGCATGAGACAATGGGGATATTAAAGGAAAAGGAAATCATATTTTATCATGATCCCTATGTTTCTTGATCTGATCTTGAACATACAGTGTCCTAAGCCTTTTTAAAGTCTTCACTCATATTCACCTTCCTTTCCTTTCAGGGTCCCTCTGGTCACCAAGGTGCAGTCGGTAGTCCAGGACCTGCAGGCCCCAGAGTACGTACCACAGAAAGATATTGGAAGGTCCATATTTTAAAATGTTAGCACTGCAGGAAAATATTCTAGCATTGTGATATCATGATAATTTCTTAGGGACCTGTTGGACCCAGTGGGCCCCCTGGCAAAGATGGAACAAGTGGACACCCTGGTCCCATCGGACCACCAGGGCCTCGAGGTAACAGAGGCGAAAGAGGATCTGAGGTAAGATATCACTTATAAATATGTGTATTTAATTTGCTTTAATCTTCACATTTTCAGAAACACTTTACAATATTTTAAAACTGAGATAGTGAGTTAAACACAATGCAATTACCAAACCTAATTTAGGACCTGAACAATGACTTTAAGACATTCTCCACCACATGAAGACTTTCTCATCACTCTATAATGACAGGGAGAAAAAAACCTTTCTTACAGTTTATCAGGTAACAGTTATATCAGAATAAAGACATAGCCCAATTAATAAGATGAACTCTGCCAGAGCTGATCTCATATTAGAGATCTCACAATTATGATAATCTTAATGATTTACAAGTATAAAGTACATTCCACTTCTCAAACGGCTTCCATGTCTCCTGTTTTGCTACTGATATCATCATTCCTAATACATTCCTATCCCACACTTCTGGAGTAAACAGAAGAAAAGCTATTATCCCCACAAGTTACACAATTAAAACACAAATAAGTTAAGTGGTTAGCCCCAAAAAACACAAAGTTAGATTCCAAAGTTGGGATCAGAATCTAAGTTTCCTGATCATAACCCCTCTGTCATGTCAGCATTAGAATTGCTTACATCATTTATACAGAAGGAAACACGAGAGAGTAAAATGTGTGTTCCAACACCAATTCTTCTTACACACTGGAACACACTGAGTGTCATAACAATGAATTATAGTTATAAATTGGTTAATATTTGATCACAAAACAAGCCAAATAAACTTTTACTGAAACAATTACTATGACACAATATATCAATTGTTTGGAATGCATTTTGGGGGGCTAGCAACATATTTTTTTCAGTGGATACCGAACAAGTGCCCCTCAGTGATGTATGCTCTTACCCTTCCTAGGGCTCCCCTGGCCACCCAGGACAACCAGGCCCTCCTGGGCCCCCTGGTGCCCCTGGTCCATGCTGTGGTGGTGGGGTTGCTGCCATCGCTGGCATTGGAGGTGAAAAATCTGGGGGTTTTGCCCCATATTATGGAGATGAACCAATGGATTACAAAATCAACACCGACGAGATTATGACTTCACTCAAATCAGTCAATGGACAAATAGAAAGCCTCCTTAGTCCTGATGGTTCTCGTAAAAACCCTGCTCGGAACTGCAGAGACCTGAAATTCTGCCATCCTGAACTCAAGAGTGGTACGCTGGGGAATCTTTCACACTCATGGCAACAGGATAACAGAGAAAACTGCTTATATTAGAATTTAGGGGAAATGAAAATTTTACTGGGAATAGAAAACATTATATAGCAGAGACAGTACTTAAAGAATGTTAGTTGAATTGAAATTCCTTGATATTCTGAGTAAGAAAACATGAATTTTGTAGGTGTACTTAAACTGTAATGTAAATTCAAAATATGCCAAACGTAGGAAAATCTAAAGACAGTTTTACAGAAATTTTAATACAGATTATAGTTTGGCATGTCTTTTCATATCATCACAAAGTTGTTTGAGTGATAAACAACGTATATCACTGTGTTTGTAATTTGATGCAGACATAATTTGTAATTTAATTATTGCAACATTTATTTATTGAAACAATTTTTACAATAAATTTAATTATCAATGTTTTCAAATTAAGAAGCAATCTAAAAGTTCCTCTATTCTGCTACACTATAAAAGTACAAATACATAAAATACAAATACATTAGCAGTCAACATTATGAATGCCTTACAAAATCATTTTGGTCCAAATCCCATTACTGGATATTATAACCAATTCCATTGTCCTTTTTGTGACTATTCAGGAGAATATTGGGTTGATCCTAACCAAGGTTGCAAGATGGACGCTATTAAAGTATACTGTAACATGGAAACTGGGGAAACGTGCATAAATGCCAGTCCTTTGACTATTCCACGTAAGAACTGGTGGACAAATTCTGCTGCTGAGAAGAAACATGTTTGGTTTGGAGAATCCATGGATGGTGGTTTTCAGGTAAGAAAAGATATACCATTTTTCTTTAACTAATCCATCTCTACTTACCTGACTGTTTTGTTCCTCCCATTTGTTCATCACAAAACAAATTTAGTTAATAAATAGAAAAGTGAAAAATTTTTATATACTCAGGTAACTACTTTTATAACTTGTCTCTCAAAAGCTAAACTAGATTAAATTATTCTTCGTAAGTTACCAACTTTTCTTCAATTCTTAAGATCTTCTTTACTCTAGCATTGTATGTTATACATACAATAAAGACATAGTCATACATAAAATATATGAACAACTTATATTACAATGACCATACTACACTGCATGAATCCCTTATGTATAATTGCAGCTAAAATGTTTGACCAGCCTTATTTGTTCCCTATCACAGTTTAGCTATGGCAATCCTGAACTTCCTGAAGATGTCCTCGATGTCCAGCTGGCATTCCTCCGACTTCTCTCCAGCCAGGCCTCCCAGAACATCACATATCACTGCAAGAATAGCATTGCATACATGGATCATGCCAGTGGGAATGTGAAGAAAGCCTTGAGGCTGATGGGCTCAAATGAAGGCGAATTCAAGGCTGAAGGAAATGGCAAATTCACCTACTCAGTTCTGGAGGATGGTTGCACGGTAAGTAACAGCATTTTTATAAGCATGCATCATAATGAGCTTAGCATTTCTCATTTAATCATGCTACTTTGAAAAGAAGGAATAAAAATAATGAGGGTGAACAAAAGATGGCATTTGGTGTGAGTTATATTGAATCTACTGATTCATTCCAGGGAAGGTTAAATCACACAAAAAATGAGCATACCTTCTCAACCTCCAGGTGAAAACCAGCTGATGTGAAAGCAATTGAAATTTAAATCCATGATATAAACTTTGCCAGATAATTTAGACAGTTACTATCCACTCTACATAATTGCCATCATACGGACTCAATCTAAAATCTCTTTTTAATTTTAAAGGTTAACTTTAAATCAATCATTTGTTATTATCATTTATGAACAGAAGGAGAATTCACTTCTAATATTAACAGATTCCAATGTGAGAGACCTATCCACTTCTTAGTAAACCAGCTCTATACCTGGTAACAATGACCAGAACCAAGGTTTCTGAGAATGGACTGGCCTGTGGCAATCTCCTTGTTGGGTTTACCCTAAAGCCCTATAAGGCTTTTGGTTAACAATATGGTTTATCAACTGGGAGGATTCTCACTTTGAACTGGAGCAGGTCTCAGATGTATGGAAGATAATGTACATGGCAAGTTGGCAACTCCCTTCAACAAAATTTTTTTTTTTTAACTTCGTCAAACACAGAAACTGTCTAAGTAATTGTAATGTCATGATCACTTTTTTTTTTTTTTTTTTTTTTTGCTCTTTTTTACAGAAACACACTGGGGAATGGGGCAAAACAGTCTTCGAATATCGAACACGCAAGGCCGTCAGACTACCTATTGTAGATATTGCACCCTTCGATATTGGTGGTCCTGATCAAGAATTTGGTGTGGACGTTGGCCCTGTTTGCTTTTTATAAACCAAACTCTATCTGAAATCCCAGCAAAAAGTTTCACACTCCATATGTGTTCCTCTTGTTCTAATCTTGTCAACCAGTACAAGTGACCAACTAAGTTCAAGTTATTTATTTCCAAAATTTTTGGAAAAAGTGTAATTTGACCAAAAAAGAATACTTTTTTTTTTTTTTTTTTTTTTTTTTTGCTGTTACACCAAATACAGTTCAAATGCTTTTTGTTCTATTTTTTTACCAATTCCAATTTCAAAATGTCTCAGTGGTGCTATAATAAATAAACTTCAACACTCTTCTAATAACACTGTGTTACATTCTTTGAATCCTAGCCCATTTGCAGAGCAATGACAGTGCTTACCATCAAAAGATAACCTTTCTTCTGAAATAGTCAAACATGAAATTAGAAAAGACCTTCCTGTTTCAACTACCTCAACCTGGTCAGAAACACAGATGAATTCTATAAGCCCCATAAGATGAAAAAAATTGTATAAAATACCAAAACTTATAAATTTCACTGATTAAGTTCCTAAAATATTGGTTAAAAGAAAAAGAGTAGAGTGTAGTACAAGAATTTAAAGAAATATTTTTGAAGCCATAATTATTTTAATCTTGAATATCAACTGCTTTTAAAGGTGCTTTTCCTTTTTCTTGTCATTGCTGGTCAAGATTACCAATATTTGGCAAGACTTTAAAGACACATGTTCTGGTGCTAATGTACTTTCACTTTTAAAACTCTAGGTCAGAATTGTTGCCTTACGTTCAAAACACAGATGTACACCATCTGTACATGTCTCCGGTCAAAAAGATTTCCTGGTGTGTCACTGCCGGGGACTCTTTCTCTGCAACCTGTAAAAGTCAACAACAAAAACAAAAAACAAATTTTGGGGCTGCTTTTGTCACAATAACAGAGAATGTGTTGAAATTAAACTTTGTAAGCTTGTATGTGGTTGTTGATCTTTTTTTTCTTACAGACACTCATAATAAAATATCATAATAAACATTCCTGGTTTTTGTCAACTTTTCATAGATTTAAAAAATGCAAGTTTACAATCTAGTGATTTTTCTTGAAAAAAGCATATTGAATCCTAGCTCTCTGGCTTAATAATGCAATGACTTTCAGGAATATGAGATGATATAACTCATGCTGGGAACAGAGATAATGCGCAATGGGGAATCTTGCAGATTTTTAGATCATATTTAGTGGAACTCCTTGGGGCATATTGAAAACTGAGGGCTTCTATATGACACAATCCCTGGAAATAGTAACATAGTAAATTAGGGAGTCTCCAAAGTGGTAGTAATCAGGGAGGAAATTGCTGGTAATTTAGAAGGAAGTAAGCAGGGTCTGGCAAAACAGACATTAATATTAAGAACAGTTGCAAGCTTAGGCTTTTTCTACCACCTCTAAACACTGCCTCATTTCCCTCTTGAGTCAGCCCCTTCTCCATCAACAAGTTATTAATCTTTTAGTTACTGCAAATGAAAATAGCATCGTCTTGCATACCTGACTTTATAGTTTGAAATGTATTCACTCTATATAATTAATAATAATAATCCTTTCAAAAATAAAAATTCCATCAGTCAAATGTCAAGACTCTTAGTCTACTTATCCTCCAAGCTAGAGGCAACCAATGTTAGCAGTTTCTTGTGCATATTTTCAGAAATATTATCTATCTATCTATCATCTATCTATCTATCTGAGTCTATTTGTGTTATGCATTAGAAATTAAATTCCTTGCAGTTTCATTTTAGACATATTCAAAGCCAGCAATATTTGGTCAAGTCTTTCTCACATTGCATCACTCTGACATTGGCTCTCCTGCCTCATCTTTCATTTATAAGGACTCTTTTAACTACATCAGCCCTGCCCCCAACTAGATAATTCAGGATAACTTCCCCATTTTTAGGTTAGTTGATTAACAACCTTAATTCCATCTGCAATCTTAATTCCTCCTTGCCTTGCCATGTAATATAACATATTCCCAGGATCCAGGGCTTAGGATGTGGACACATTTGGGAGCTATTATTCTGCTTACTTCAACAATGATGCACAGAAGTAAGGAGAATGGTGGTGGTCATAGCTGTAGTGAGGGCAGTAATAGCCAGGTTTCTAAAGAAATTTGGCCAGTAGTGCCAGAAATGTCATTCAGTGCCCAGCTCGTTGGTTTCACCAGGCTGCTTCTGGGGTGTGATCTTGAAGATGGCTCTGAATGTCAGCATTCCCTTCATAGCTGTTCATTTTATGAACCTGGGTTCTATAACTTGCTCTGAATTTCCCTGAACTTCAAGTAAAATCTATAAGTTGCATTTCTTAAATCAGCCCAAGTTGGTTTAGGTTGTTTGCATGAATCCAAATGTTTTGGCCTGAGTAACTGGGAGAAAAGTTGCCAATAGCTGAGATGGAGGAGACTATCAAGGTAAAAGATTTGAGGAGCTAAAAGATTTAACAAGATGGGGCAAGTTAAATTTAGAATGCCTATCAATCATCTAAGTAAACTTGCTGAGTTGGAAGTTAGGTATAAATCTGGAGGTCAGAGAGAGGTCTAGATTAGAAAAATTAATTTAGGAGTTTCAGCATATATATGGCTTTTATATCCATGGAAGTAGATACAATCATTAAATAATTGAGTATAGAAAGAAAGGAGAAACTGTATAAGAACTGAATTCTGGGATATTTGAATATTTACAGGTTGGAGAAGTGAGGATGAAGCAGCTAAGGAGATGGAGTAGGAATAAAGGGAAACCAGGAAAGTGTAGTGACCTAGGTGTGAATAAAAATGTTTGCTGTTTAAATTTTTAAATTATAGCATATTAAGAGGATAAGGATGCTTAGGGTTGGTGTATTACAAGGCCACTAATTGCGTATTTTAAAAAGTAAGATCACATGAGGTTATATCAATATTCCTATGTCCTATAGATGGCAAATAATGATGTAATTAAATCTTCTAATTCACAGTTATAGTATCACTTTTTTACCTCTTTGTTGGTGGAAAATTGAATACAACTCTTTATCTTCAAGCTGGCATTTAAGCAAAAAATATTTCATTTATAAAATTTATTTTATAGGTCTTGAGGGTGAAATTTTTGCAGTCATAACAGCATTTTTGGAAAATGGAGAAAAGTAGGAAGAAAAATTAATTATCCATGTCTCACATCTGTGGATACTTCCTTAAAGTCTTCGTTGTATATGCTGACATAATTATGACAAAATACACTTGTAATTTTGTATGCTGCTTATTTCATTTAACACAATACCATTTTATCCATAAGAATTTTTTTTATTTTGTTAATAATTAGGAAAAACATAGAGAAAAATAGCAGTAATGGCTCCAAAGTTAGAAATAACATCAAAGTGATTGTACTTTTATCTAGTTTATATTAAAATTTTACTTGTCTGAGTTTTATCTTAGAGGAATGTACTTATTTTTAAAAGTGAATCATAAACTGTGAAAAATATTTTCTTTTCAGGCAAAACTCTCCATTGAATCATAACTCACTAAGTGAGCTTGATACAACATTGGTGAAAATATTTTATATGACAGAGCATACATGAAAGCTCTCCCTAAATCTTTATGTTTCCCAATTTACCACACCTAAGGTTTTCAGAAATTTTTGAAGAATCACTTGCTGAGTTAATGTCATAAAGAAAAAAAGGCAATCATCCATAGCCAATATTTTTTTAAACAAATTCTTTTTTTTTTTAAATTAATTTCTAGTACCATTTTTATTTATTTTTTTATTTATTTATTTTTGGCTGTGTTGGGTCTTCGTTTCTGTGCGAGGGCTTTCTCTAGTTGTGGTGAGCGGGGGCCACTCTTCATCGCGGTGCGCGGGCCTCTCACTATCGCGGCCTCTCTTGTTGCGGAGCACAGGCTCCAGACGCGCAGGCTCAGTAGTTGTGGCTCACGGGCCCAGTTGCTCCGCGGCATGTGGGATCCTCCCAGACCAGGGCTCGAACCCGTGTGCCCCACATTAGCAGGCAGATTCTCAACCGCTGCACCACCAGGGAAGCCCACAAATTCTTATCTGATCATATTTTTCCTCCTTTTTCTTCTCACCTCTTTAAATCTTGTTCAAAAACTATTTCCCTTTAAAATTTCACTAAAATACACAAAATGACTTTGGCATCTTTTAACCATATCTAACATGATATTCATTAATAGAAGAAAGGCTACCCTATGTAGTCCATAAAGTTTATAAATGGGGATTACTATATTTCACACCAGTTTAGTGGTGATGGAAACGCAATGATACACTTGCTTCAATTTTGAAAAGGAGATATTTCATAATTAAATCGGTGGGAGAAATAATAAAAAGATTTAAGCTCTGTCTTAGATTGGGTTCCCTGGAAACAGACTCTATGGCAACTTATGTGAAGATTTACTGGGGAGTCATCTCGGGAGATACAGAAAGTCAGGTTTGGACAGAAGGAGAAGCTGACCCACATGCAACTGACATCGAGGCTTTGGGAAATCCTACAAGAAGCTCTGGAACTGAGATGGCCCTTTAGAGTTGTTATAATTCACAGTAAGAGTGATGGGTCTGTGTAACCTTGACTCAGATGGTCATTGACTCTGGGCCAGAACCTGGAAGGGGTGGGGAGTGGGAGAACCTTCTGTAAGGCAGTCTTAGTGATTGAAGGAAAGTTTTAATGAGGGGCATGGCTGTGAGTCCTCAGTAACAGATATTCCCAGGAGCTGATGCTTTGGCTTTGAAGAGAGGTTATGGGTGGAGCAACACATGATCCACTGGAAGCTCCTACTCCATGCTCATGTGAAATATAACACATGATCACTCCTTGTTAAGAATGTGCTGTCTAGAATAGATAAGTTGAACCCATATGAAATGGTACAAAAGCCTTCAGATGGTGAACAATTAAGTGCTAAATTATGCTGGGCCAACCATCTGAGATATAGGTAGTAGATGAGAAAAGGAATTAGCCAGTGGTGATTATATTGTCATAAAAGTCTTTAAGAAGATAAAACTTGAGTTGTGTAATAAAGAAGGGGAATAATTTTGGTAAATTGTGGCAAAAAAAGAAAGCCACTTTAGAGTAAGAAACAAAAAAAGAGGAGAAATCGAAGCAGGGATAATTATTCCATGCTCACAGGACAGTGAAGAATCCAGGCTACCTAAATCTATTTATTTCAACAACATTACTGAGCAATTATTAAATGCAAGGCTCAGAACCAAGTGCTCAAAAAGGTTCAAGGAGAATGAGATTCCATGAAATTTAGAAAATAACAATGTCACAAGACTCTACGTAGTAAGTTGTATTAGAGAGATCCAAGGCACTTAAAAAGGCCCAAGGAAGGAACCGTCATGTCTGCTTGGAGGTCCTCAGGAAAGGCTATGTGAAGTATATTTGGCAACTTATATTAGCCCAGTTTCAGATGAAGCATGGATTTCATGTGGTGGTGTAAGAGATAAGGCTGGAAGTATAGTCTGGACCAGAAAGCATAGAAGAGCCAGGTGACAGGTTTTTGTCTTTTTTTTTTTTTTCCTAATCTACATCTCAATGTAGACCCATATAAAGGTTTTCACTATTGGAAGGCTGCTACTTGAGGAGAGCCTTGAGGTCAAGGGAAGTGTAGTGAAACAGCATCAGATTTACAGAAGATGAAGAGATACCTACTGTGGAAGAAAGAAAGATGAATCAACATTTTAGGGAAGAAGAGGATGAGACTGAAGAACCTTGGCAAGGGATCAGAACATCTTTATTTTCAAAGACTAGACTGAGGAATGAGTCACAGAGTATAGACATAGTTGCTGGGAAAATTAGGTTAAGAGGGGACAATGGGGACAGCAAAAGGAGGACATCAGAAGTCAGGCAAGAGATGTTCCTATTTAACACAGAAGAACTCAGCGGAAAGTTACACAACTCCAGTCTTACTCACAGCTCTCTACGTGGCAGTTCACCACGACAGTGATTCCTTTGGAAGGGTAGCTGAACATGATAAAATGTGTGACTGTTTGGAGAATACTAGGTCAGGGGCAGTTAAGTAGATTTGGAAAGTACCCTGATACAGATGGTCGATGAAATCATCTGGCTCCAGAATGAAATCATTAGGGAGCAAAACTTCCAAAGGAAAGGGGAAAAGGACAGCATGGTGTGCCTGTGGTGGGAGGGGTTATGTGGAGAAAGCATCATCAAGCGTTGGATTTGGCATCCTTGGTTTTTAATGGTTTAAGAAAAGGAGGGTTTAATTTTGAAGGCTAAGGTTGTGATTAATTCGAGGGTTATGAGGAGAGAGAGGAGACTAAACAGAAGGAGGGTTGTCATTTGTGCTACTGATAAAAATGACTGGGGTCTGATTTTCAAATCTTGTCTTGAATTTAAACCACCTGGAAACTGTCGTCAGTGGCATCAGCAAGAGCACAGATTTGAAGGAGTGAAGGCTGTAACTGCTTGTAAGAATCCACAGGGCACAGCATTATGCAGAGAAACTTGTCAGATGTCTCAAGGAGGGGCTTGGACTGCATCTTGCTATCTGAATCTTTAGGGCTTACATTTGGACTACAGATGTCTTCAATTTCTTTGCATTTTTCTCATTAAAGTGACTAACAACTGTGGTCATTCTGTATCTCCAGCTGCCTTTCGTTATAAGATCTATCGCATAACAGTTTCAACTCTTGGGAAAATTGTTCACATTGCATTTCTACCTTCCTCTATTTATTACCATCTGAATCCACATTTTTTACTTCACATATGTGCAGACCAATTTCTTGTAGTATTGATGGCATTTAACCGTAATTGCTTATATATGTAGGCTTTTGTTACACACTCTTTAAATTGTGGTGAATCATATTCTTAGATAAAAATAAATGCACTCTTCATGTTTTTGTTTTTGTTTTTAACTTGTAAGATAGTCCCATGGCAAGGCATCGATGTGAATTAAATATCATTTGAGGTGTTTGTTGATGGCATCAAAATCAAATCCAGCAGAGAATTAAAAGTGTAAGTTGTATAGGATTATGCTTAATTAGTACAATTTCATCTTTAGGGATCCTTATTATAACAGTCTCACGGGTATCTTTGCTTAGATTGATTTTCAACCAGAATTTTCATCTTTCTTCATATTTCTTTCTATTGGTCTTCTTGAGTTTAGTCATGAAAGGGCAAAAATGAGAATAAAAACTGCATTATTGCATCAAAGGAGGCTTCAGGTAATCTTTTCCAAAGTTCATGGTTACCTTTAACAACCAAGTTTTGGGATCCTACAACTAAAAAATAATATTCCTAACTTTCCCCTTTCTCTCTTTTCCCCTTAAACTCCAGAGGTTCCCAGTGATCTGTTCTGGCTCACTACTCTCCTTTGACGTCCTTCTTGAGTGATCCCATTCCCACCCAAAGCTCTAACAACTCCTTGATGTGATGGCTCACATATCTTTAGGTATAACACCCACTTTATCTCCAGAGAGATGCTCCATACACACATCAGTTACATCCTCAGCCTGTTTCCTTTTCTATTCCCCATGTTAGTAAATGTCATCATCTTCCATCCAGGTACCTAAGAAGCCAGAAACCTGAGAATGATCCTAAATCTCTTGTTGTCTCACCCTCTCACTCTTTTTTTTTTTTTTTTTTAAAGCACTTTTCTTTTTTTTTTTTTATAGCTACTTTATTTATTTATTTTATTTTATTTTTTTATTTTTGACTGTGTTGGGTCTTCGGTTCATGCGAGGGCTTTCTCTAGTTGAGGCAAGTGGGGGCCACTCTTCATCGCGGTGCAGGGACCGCTCTTCATCGCGGTGCGCGGGCCTTTCACTATCGCGGCCCCTCCCGTCGCGGGGCACAGGCTCCAGACGCGCAGGCTCAGTAGTTGTGGCTCACGGGCCCAGCTGCTCCGTGGCATGTGGGATCTTCCCAGACCAGGGCTCGAACCCGTGTCCCCTGCATTAGCAGGCAGATTCTCAACCACTGCGCCACCAGGGAAGCCCTCCCTCTCACTCTTTCATCAGATTTTGTTGATTCTATTTCTTCCATCCCTTCAAGTCCATCTCTCTTTCTCCATCCTCAGTGGCATTGACTTCTCAGTCCCTGTTACTTTTTCTCCAAACTTGTTCTAACTAATCTCTCTGTTGTCAGTCTCGCTCACAGTAAAAATTCTCCCTGAGTATTGCTGCCGAGGTGATCTTTCCAATATGCAAATCACAATATGTATCTTCTTTGCTTAAAACTTCAGTATTTTGCAGTAAAGGTTCTATTGATGTTTTGGATGGTTCAGATTTTGTTCAAAGGGATTGGCTTGCATGCAAGATATTCAACATCTTTGGCCCATCCATAAAATGCTAGAATATTTCCCAACTGTTATAACCACAAACACCCGCCTCACACATATCCAAGGGTTCTCTAGAGAGGATGTTTACACTCCCAGCTTATAACCAAAAATAGTTGCCTAAAAAAAAAAACTTCTTCAGAATAATTTTCAATCTCTTTAGCTTGACATACCTTCATGGTACCTCTTTCTCCTTTAACTCCAAACAATCCCTTGTAGGCAGTCTACTGCCATGTCAGCCTGATTGGGATTCCCTGAACAAGCCACAGCTCTTAAGAACTGCATACCCTAATTTATGCTGTTCCTTATATCTGGTATGCCTTCATTGCTCAAGACACTGTCTTAATCCCTCACAACTCATTAAGAGAAAACCTTTTCCAGGTAGTCTTCCTTGCTCTCCCTCCTCTCCAAATCCCAGCCTAATTTAGAGGGCTTAGTTCTGTGGTTCCACTGTGCATACTCCATTTAGATCAGTTATAACCATGTATTTATTCAATTCAGTTGGTATATTGGTCTGTTTTACCCACGAAATGGTAAAATGGTAAAAACAGCATATAAAGCATGGAATGACTTCCTGTAGCATCAACTGGATACTACATTCCAAACAAAAAAACATACCAATATCCTTACATGAAAGACACAAGCAAGACATGCACTCACAACAGATTCTTAGGCTATAGTGTAAATTAATCGGCCACCATTGTGAAATTGGTTGTGTTATGTGAATTTTAAGTTCCATTCTATTTTATATTTGTATCTGCAATTTTTACAAATGATATTTTAAGTTACTCATCAACCGTTAAAATTCATAGTTCTGGAAGATCCCCAGTGTATCTTGTTCTTTCTCCTACCCCCAGATCACTTCTGGTGGCACTATCTACTCACATTTACAGGAACTCTAAGTAAACCAATTTGATAAAATGACTGTAACTATACTTTCCAAATCCAGTGGGATAAACAGACAGAAAGTGTATGTGAGTGTTTTCCTGCATCTTCTTTACATCTATTACAATCAAACATTTTAATATTTGTCAAATTCTGATAGATGAAATTTAATATCTTACTGTTTTGGTTGCAGTTTTTATTTCTAATGACATTATATATCTTCCACATGTTTATTGGCCTTTATTTTATGGCTTTCTGAATTATCTATATAGGATTTTGCACAATTTTGCTTTTTTGTACTGATTTTTAAGGGGTTTTATTTTGTAAGTAAAGTATACGAAGTCTTTTCTGTCATAGTTATTACAAAAATTTTCCCTGTTTAAACAAGCTCTTATGCATGCTCATTGAGTTTTATAATATAGATTTAAAATTCTAGAATCTCATATTTCAACATTTTACTTTGTTATTTATATATTTGTTTTCATTACCATTCCAAGATTATTAAACTACTCAAAATAATTTATGCAAATACTACATTTAGAGGTTCTTTAAAAAGTGAAATATTCAGTCCATTTGGGAAATGTCTTGGTTTAAGGACTAAGGAAGGAAACATTCTTTAAAATGATAAATGTCTATCAAGTAACTGTAACACCATTTATTGAATTAATGAGAATTAATTTAATTATACATTAAAAATATAATATAGACATGTATTTATATATTTATATATATAAATCTAATATAGATATATAGATTCTTGTCTAAATACTCTTCTTTTACCATGGTCAGTAGATTTTTATTATTTTTTTCATATCTAATAGGAAGAGTGACCCGTCTTTACTCAGCATGTCTGTTTTGGGGGGGATTCCTTATCACTTTTCTTGCATATTTTTGATTCCAATGAGCTTTAAAATGGTTTTGTCATACTCCATGCTTTTAAGATCCTACAGGGATTTTAAGTAAGATTGTACTAAACTTATATTTTAATTTAGGAAAAAGAATTACATTTTTCAAATACTGAGTTTCCCTATGTGAGAAAAAGGCACAATTATGCCCATTTAATCTTATTTTACATACCTTGGTCAAAAGTTATAGTTTTTTTTCAATCAGGTTCTATAAATGTCTTATCATGTTAGGTCCTTAGTGTTGTATGTTGTTATTGCCTTTGTGGATAGAATCATTTCTTCTGTTATGTTTTCTATCTAGTAATATGAATAGAAACAGTAATCATAATACAATAGTAATAATGAAATGTGCTTCATGCTAGTACATATATCAACTATGTATTCTCTAAATATACTTTTCCAGTTACACAGTAGATATTTTCTCATCATTCATTCAATGAATGTATTTTGAACAAACACAAATATCAAGCAGTATGTTGGATCCTTGTAAAGAGCCCCTGCCCTTATAAAAAATACAATTAATAGAGAAGACTAAGACTAATCAAATAATCATACAATTATAGAAAGCATCATAATTTGTGCTATAAGGAAAAAATACAAGGTGCCAAGAAAATTTATAACGGGGGATGTTATCTAACCTGGGAGGTAGTGAAGGGTGAGGACTCTAGGAGGATTTCGTGAGGATGCAGCATTGAACAGAGCTCTAAAAGATGAGTACTAGTAAACCGGGCAAAAGAAATGCAAATGCAGGTGGCCTTTGACAGGATGGGGAATCTGGCTTAGGAAATGGACAGAAATTCATTGTGTGTGAAGCAGAGAATAAGGCAGATGGTGGCAAAATGAAGCTTGAGAATTAGGCGGGAAGTCAGGTCATGCTGGAGCCTCATAAAGTTTAAGTATTTTTATCTTTATCCTAGAAGCTACCAGTGAAGCTTTTTAAGGATCTGTGTGTGTGTGTGTGTGTGTGTGTGTGTGTGTGTGTGTGGTGGGTGCATGTCTGTGTGCTGTGTTGGATGGTGGCGGAGAGTGAGGTGACATATTCAGGTTTATATTTCAGATTGATCGCTCTGGCTCTCCTGGGAGTAATGGATCAGAAGAGGGTAAGAATGGATGCCTGAAAACCTTTTAGAAGGATATTGAAGGAGCCCAGGTGAGAAATAATGATAATGTGAACTAGGATAGTGGCAGTGGAGGTAGAGCGAAGGGTATGGCCATAAGGAACATTTAGGAAGCAAAACTGAAAATACTTAGCAACGCCAGGGTTCTGGCATTGTAAGGGAGAGAGAGGTGACAAGAATGACTACCAGGTTTCTGGTCTGCCTAAATGGATGAATGACGAGGCTCTTGCCTGAGATAGGGAACATAGAACATAAATCAGCTTTGAGATAAAAGTATCGTAATTTTTCGAAACATAATGAGCTCCTAGTACTTCTGAAATCCAAATGAAGATGGTGAGTTAAACATTTACGCATGCATTTCTTGAGCTCCCAGGAAAGATTTAGGTTGTGTATATACATTGGAGCTATTGACATTAGATAGAAATGACATGGATAAAGCCGGTGATGAACGAGTATTGAGTGTGAGGGTAAAGAGAAAAAGACTGGTCCCTGGGGAATGCTGACATTTACATATTGAGTAAAATGATCATTGATAAAGGAGACTGAGAAGAAAAGCTGCTCTTGGGTAAGCCAGCCAGTCTGATAATAAAAAAAAATCATCCTACTGGCACGCCCCATGCTCCATAGTCTTTTGGTTGTCTTTGCAGCATCATTGCCTTGGTTTGCCACTGTTGGACCTCAGCCCCCAAATCAGCTTTTAAGAGATTATTCTTAGTCTCTCCTAAAATTTTCATAATTTCAAAGAAAAGTGTTATCTTGAGGTGTTCTTTTTTCATGGTGGGATAGGAACTCTAAGTGAGGTGGTTCCAATGATCATTTTTTTTTCCAGATTTTTCTTGCACTTGCTTTCTGCCATATAACAACATCGATGTGAGAAGAAATGTTCTCTACAATTTCTTTGAATCTTTTTTTAATTTAAAATAAGCTACATTGAAACTGGTTCATTTGCCAAATTTCGTGTTAGGAGTCTGGGACTTTTTTGGCATTGTGTTTTCTTTGCTATTTTTCTTCCTTTCTGTTAATTTGGGGAATTTTCATTTGTATTTTTAATAAAGTAATAATAAATTAATGTCACCATCCTCCCCAGCTGCAGATTATTTCACGTTTGATGATGCAGAGTTTGAGGTGTGTATTGGACATGAAGGAAAGAAGTACACTCGTCTAATGAAACCTATAGATCTGGAACAAAGGCAAGAAATTTGAGGGCTTCTGGAATGGTCTGGGACAGCCTTTTATTTGTAACATTCCTGAGGTTCAAATAAGAAGTGGTATTTCTATAGTTGAAAATTATTAGTGCTTTTGACTTAAGAGAATCACCACGTATTTCTGGCTCATCTAGCTGAACTTGTACAACTTGTATAGGTTGGACTTGGAGGAAGTGTTACTACAAACAAAACTCACAAATCTTTAGGTATATACATATTCAAATATTCAAAATCAAGATGTGGGGCTCAAATAATAACCAATTTGGGAGAAAACAATATTGTGAAATAAATATTGAAGGTAAAACTCTGAAAACATTTAGGCTAAATTCATATGTGATACACTGAGACATACGTTTTATTATCACAGTTTATTCAACCATGAAAAATAAGTTGCTTTCCTCTTGGTATCAATAGTCAGTACGCTGAGATTTTTAAGGGCATAGACAGTGATAATTAGTGTCGTGTTGCCTTTGTGAGTGATGCTGCAAATTGATTTTCTTTATAAGCCAGTGTCTACATGATGAAAGGTATCTGTTGTTTTGTCTTGTAAACAAATGGTAAACAAAGAATACCACAACACCTAACTTTTCACCACTGAAAACGAAATGGATCTAATATGTTCAAAGGAATTCCACGAAACGAAAACCATTGACATGACAAAAGCGTGCATTTAATTCAATGCTTTGCAGAGATACATGACTAAAGTTGTGTGCATGGCTTGTCCTTTGGGATGGTCCCAGCTGTTTATTTTTAAAGAAAAAATAAAAATGGAGCCAACAAATGCAATGAAGGAAAAAAAATCCTTGAGACATAAGGGGACCTACATGTTCTAGTCTAAGAAACATGCAAGTATTACAAAACATTCCAGATACAGCATGACAGATGAACAGTGAACAGGCACTGGGACAATGCTCCTTCTTTCAGAAACGGGAAGTGTAACAGTTATGTTTTCACAAATGGTATTGATGAAACCATCTTTATTTTTAAAGAATTTTATAGAAGGAATTTTAGCACCATCATTAAAGGAAAAATAATAATACATTTTAGCCCTGCCTATCTCCAGTCTTGGAATAATCACAGAAGCATAGCACCTTTTAGTATCTAAAATATAAACAAGACTAGTTAAGTCCATCCCAGCTTGTAGAGATGAGGTAGCTCATGCTAAGAAATGTTGGGTCATTTTTCCTATGAGAGGTCAAAGGCCAAACGTTCTAATTCCAATCATCAGATTTGATTAGAATCAGCTCCACAACTCTGAGTTTCTAAATCTTTTTCTTCATTATAGGCCTCAGGAAGATGAGATTGTACATGTGGAAGACTCTCAACTTTGGGTCCTGAACATTTGTTTTTAAAGTTATGTGGAAATTATTTAGCATTCTATGTTTTCTTAAACAAGAAAGTGCAAATGTATTCAATGGTATACTCATTTAACTTCTACCTATATTGATAGATCGAGTCAAGAGGGAAAGGTAGCTTTAAATTTGAATGAGAAAGACGTCTAGATTCACCACACTTTACAAAAATTTAGGATCACTTTTTTTTCAGAAATTCCATTGAATATATACTATTTTAACATTCCATTTAAGACAGTGAGAAACTGATATTTTTTTCATGGTTCCCTTTAAAGAGTCTCCATGTTAGTTATACAATATCAAGACATGCATCTGGGTTTCAATCACAAGGATAAACATTTTGCTTTCATTTTTAATTGATAATCTGGAAATGAGAGGTCACAAAAGGGCACTACTTTCTATTTTTCCAACTGCAGCCACGTGAAATAAACATGTGTTGTGGTTTTACATACCCCACTCTTTAAGCTATCTGCCAGGAAGAAAGATTTTCTTATAAATACTAAGCAACTTTGTCATTACATTGAAATAAATTGAAGAAAATGGAGATTTATTTATTCAAACAGTTTACTTTTTTTAAAGGTTGTCATTGTCGTTGATCATCTTAAACCTAAACTGCTTATTGAAAAATATTTTAAATCAATTAAAACTTGAGGATTGTAAGTAAAATAAATATTCTGAAGGATAAGGAGGCCAGGCACTTAAGACCATATATACAATGCTGATGCAGAATCAGCCATTACTTCAAGAGTCTCAGGATCAGCTTCAAACAGTCAAAGTCCTGTGAATGGTGGTGGTCACTGAGGGTCGGGGTGGTGCTCATTGTCGATGTATCTCGGCTTGCTTCACACAAAACAAACTGGCCCAACTTCGATGCCAAATTCTTGGTCTGTACTGCCGACATCCACAGGGGCAAGATCTATAATGGGCAAGCGTGCCACATTCTGTGTTCTATATTCAAAGATGGTCTTGCCCACATTTCCATTTCGTTTCTGGAATTAAATGGTACAACGGGTTAACAGCATATACAAATTATCCCAAAGATTTTGGACAGCAACTTCCAAACCAGCTTTTATAAGGTAAAAGCAATGATTTTTAGAGCACTATTTAAAAGTAAGAGCGCTGCTAACATAAAGTGAGATACTGGCATAACTCGCAGGCATTTCTCTCATTCTTTAAATTGAGAAAATGACCTTTATTCTTTTGCAGCTTCCCAAATGGTCACTAACAATACAAATTATGAAAGCCTTTTTGATTTTCACAAGTGAAACCATAATTCATCATTAAATATTTTCCTTTTTTATATCTAGATATGCAAGGGGGAAGACATATAAATCAGTGAAAAATATAAGGTAACTCAGATTGATTACATATTTTAGAATCAGGAAATTATAAGCATGGAATTGAGATTAAATAAACTAAGTAACTTGCAGGAGAACCAAAGTGAGTTTGCAAAAGAGCTGCAAGGATCCAGTCCTTTATTGTTTTGTATTAAAATCTCTACTGGTATTTCATGTACTAACACACATTCAAACTTATCCTAAGGAACAACTATAAACAAACTGCTGTTGTGTTTATATACAGGGTAAAAGTGCCCCCACCTCTAGTGCCAGGACAGTATTTTTAACAAAATGATTTTTTTTCTTCAGCCAGATCAATATGGATCAAAAGTACTTACAGAGCAAGTATCATGAAGAACTACGTATCTGAATCTAAGGTTTCCCTCTGCTTTGATTTCTAAGTCATTTGACCCTTTGAGAACCACAGCTTTCTTGAAGTTCTTAGCTTGATCATCCATGTATCCTACACTGTTTTTACAGATGTAAGTAATGTTCTGGGAGGCTTCTTTCGATAAAAGGCGCAAGAAGGTCATTTGAGTAATGGCTGCATTAGGTGACTGGTGGTCTCCATAAACAAACTAGAAAAACAAAAAGAGTCTTTGTTATACGTGTCTACCCCTCTTGAGTTCTTATGGTTGGACTAATAAAATTGGCACAAGACAGATTAACAGGAGAAAAAGAAACAACTTTAATTCAGGACACAGAGGTCTCATAGAAATGGGACCTAAGAAGTAGCCAAAGCAGGCAGCTTTTATACTTTTTAGACAAAAAAAAAAAAACAAAAACAAACAATAAATTTGAGAGGAATTGACAGGACAAAGAAACCTAGGTTTGGGTATGTAATTGGTAAGGAATTTAAAGTTTGGGCTTGGGTAGTAAATTAATAAGGAAGTAACAAGGTTTGTTTATACAGGCTTCTTGGCTCTAAATTCCCTGTCTCTGATGATAAAAATGTCTTTCTGTCCCCCAGTACAGGGATGGCACCTTTCACAAGGGAGATTTATTTCCTGCTTTCGAGGAGACAGAGAGCAGGGTCAAACTGTCCCTCTTGCATCAACCGTTACTCAAATAACTTTAATTCAAAATAATCAACATGCCACTGAATCATATTTTGGAGTGGCCTGCCCTGGGCCCCAATATATGTAATACTGATGAGTTTTATAGTGGTGTGTGTGTGTGTGTGTGTATGTGTGTGTGTGTGTGTGTGTGTGTGTGTGTGTGTGTATTGATTTCAGACAAATTAATTTTGAAGAGTATTACTTCTTTTGAAGAGTATTATTCTTTCATATAACAAGATATTCTACCTATATACATAAAAATATCTTAAAATTTCTATGAATATTCACAAATAAGAAGCTTTGTCTTTACTACCCCAAACAAGTGGTGATGAAACCAAAGATAATTATAACTCACCAGAGAAAGTTTAAGTATTTTAAAATTTGCTTCTCTATTTGTTTAAAAAAAAATCTTGAATATTACTTTTTAGAAGAAGTTATATACTTGGGCATAGGTTTGGATATTCAATCATGTAGCAAAAATAACTCACTGTTTTTATTGTTAATTATAATAAGAATTAGGACTTAACATTAGTATAAAATCTTTTTTAACCCGACTGTTATATACTTGTAGGAAATATGAAGTACGAGTTTTCCATTAGCTAAAACAAATAATCAAAAATAACTTCCTACAGGATATTTCCTACCCATCTTCTACTTTGAGCTTTATTTTCAATGCTCCTATATGAGCTTTTTACATAATATGTTAACTAAATTACATTTCACTTAGGTATATTTAAATTTTAAAATTTTCCTTTTCATTAAATAATGGTAGATTCTAGTATATCCTGCATATATCCATAATGCCCTCCTACTATGTTTATTATGAACAGGAGTTCTGAGAAAAGGTCAGGAGCAGAGTTGAGAAGAAAATTTCAGAGTTAGGCTGCCATAAAGAGATCTGGAATAGAATTAGAATCTAAACACTGGACCATGAAAGAAACATAGAGGGGACTAGACTCAGAAAAATATCAATACCATTTATATAATCATAAAAATGCCTTAAGTTTAAATAATACTACAAGGTTTGCAAAGTGATTCAATCATTACAAATAATATTATAGTAATTATCTAATATTTATCCATAACTTACCAAATACTAGATACTATATTAAGCACTTTATATACACACAGAAACTATGAGATAAATATTATTGCCCTCACTTTAAAATGGCAAAACTGAAGCTCCAAAAGGTTAAGTGACTTCCTAAGGTCCCAAAGTTAGTAAGACATCCAGGTATGAGTCACCTAGGTCTCCTGACGCTAAATATACTTCTGTCTTCCAACTATGGCAAGATCCCTTCAACTCTACTCCACAGTCAGTGTCATACGCATTAAAGGAGCTAATATGAAAAAATAATTACTTTTGTACATTCCATGAATGGGAAAATTATCATTCAAAATTTATGTTAATTTAATTCATAGTAATGTTTATGCAATGATACTATAGTTGTAACTAATGAGAATATATCACTTCAAAATAAACCCAGTCAAAAAATAATAGCACAGTCCTAAATAAATACAATAAATAATGACAAGCAATGAATACGATTTTAAGTAAGCATATTAAATTACCTGAGATCCTCTATTCATATCAAGACCATACCAAACAGGCTTATTATCAGGAGATTTGCTGGCCCACCAGGTTTTACGTGGTACACTGGATGGGTTTGCTGAAATACATGTTTCTCCTGTTTCCATGTTGCAGTAAACTCTGATTGCATCTTCAACAGATCCCTGGTTAGGATCAATCCAGTACTCACCTATTTTCCAAAATAAAAATATTTGCTAAATAAAAAGAACTTCAAACATGATTATGAGTCTCTAAAAGAATTAACAGAGGGTTTGAAAATATGAACTCATTGATTAAGGACTCTTTGAAGAGAGAATCGCAGTTAAGGAAACACTCTGCAGCTAAGGAAAAAGTAACTGTTATGCATTTGGGCCCTTTCTACATGCCAGGCACCTTGCCAAAAGGTACCTAAGGCTCAAAACACAAATGTGAAGAAAATATCATTATACCCATTTTACAAATGAGAAACTATACCCATTTTACAAATGAGAAACTATACCAAAAAGAGAGAATCCACAGTAAGTAAGCAGCTTTGCCAAAATGAACGTGTTCCCACTTAATTTGTAAAGCCAATATTTTAAAACAAATAATAATGGAATGTAATAAAATAATGTATTCAAAACTATGAATAAAGTAAGTAAATGAGTCAAGCTACAATTAGAATGCTATGAATTTTCTCACTGGCTCTATTTAGAATTGATCTTCTCATGTAGAAGAGATCCTTGAAGCAGGCTATACCAAGATAGTGCTTGGTGCTAGAGATACAGTCAGTAAACACACAAACTAATACATTTTTGTGCATATATGTCTATGTACACATCTGTGTGTATATTTTGTACATATATAAAATATATGTATATATATTACATGTATATTTATATATGTATATATAAATATATATCATTTATATAATAGTATATGTAATATATGTGTAAAATATATAAATATATGTATGTATATATAAAATGTATGTATAAAATACATAAATATATGTATGTATATATAAAATATATATATAAACTATGTATGAAAAACTGCATTTTAAATGAAATGAAGGGGCATTTATTTGGTGGTGGGATATAAGGTATAGAGTTAGTAATCGAATTGCCTATTCTGCAAAGATAACAATTTTAGCTATCCCTGTTAATATCATTTCAAAGTTAACTGAAACTCTTAAGCATTTCATAGCTCATTCCTATGGCCTAGGATCTTTCTTTTCCAGGTCTTATTAGATTAATCAAAATGATAGAATTTTGCAAACTTCAGGCATGGTATATACAACTAGAGAAAAAGACTATTTAATTCCAAAATATTTTATAACATAACTATAACATAATCCTGCAGCAGAGATTACTGAAGTGTGATTTGTAGAACAGTAAATGACATGAAAGGAATTCCATATTCGAATAAATTTGGGAAATAAAATGTATACTTTATTCTACTCTTGATGATCCAACTATATGTTAGCATATTAAATCCCTGAGAATTACTGAGGTAACCAAATATATTTAACCTTGCTTAAGCAAGTATTTTGGACATCTATATCACCACAAAATTATCAATATTTTAAGACTTCTGGGTGGAAATGGAACTACCACCGTGAAACTGGATCACGAATAGGCTACGTCCTCTATTAAAGCGCTTAGCTTCTCACCCCCTAATTTTTCATATCATAGGCCATCCCCACCACTAAACCACAAACTCTGTGACTGTCCACCATTTTATCTCTTGTGTCTATCACTAAATAGAGAGTAAATAAAATATTTTGGAATGCATTGGAGAATTACACATCAGAAGCAATAAGCTTTGCTCAAATGGGCAGCTGTCTACTCACCGCTCTGCTTTGCAGAATGGCAAAGCTTTAAGTCATCACAAGTTCGGGCTGGGTGCTTTCTAGAGCCATCAGGGCTGCGCATGGTTTCGATCTGACTACTGAGTGACTTCAGGGTAGCATGCACCCCTGGGTCCGTTTTATTTTTGTCATCAGGAGCTGCCTGATCTTCAGTAAACTCTGGAAGTGGATCTGGCATGCTCTCATCATAGTGCCCCATGATATCCCCGAGAGCAGCTGTAAGGTGGCCAGGGGGACCCGGAGGGCCAGGGGGACCAGGCTCGCCAGGAGGACCCTAATTTAAAAAAATTGGAAATACATTTAACACATTTTTTTGGTTTTTGTTTTTCTATTGGACGCAAAGGCATTGATGGGACTTGGTGCAGAGAGAGTTACAGTGCAACACCCCAATGTGATGGTACTTGGGAGATCTGTGACTCATGCCCTTTTTAAACTAGATGGTTCTGGCCTGCGAACCTGTAACATTCCAAGGGTGAGAAATGATGCATAATTGTTTTTCAGGCAACATATCTGCAAGTTGGCATCTGAGATAAATAAAGAGCAAAGCACAAAATATTTGCTTTGATGTTTACCCTTGAAGATGTAATACATTTTATGTTAAGAACATACAGATATGCACACTCATTTCCAAACTATTCTGGGCAAGGCACAACTAAAATGTTTTGAAAGGATTTATGGACAGAAGATGAATGAGGATATGCAGAGGAGTTGTGGGTGTTAGTTCTATAAGACTACACGTCAACGCCAAGGAAATACACACAAGAAACACTCGCAAGAGAATTTCCCCATATTTCCAAATAAGGGGGAAAGCACAGGAAGTCTTTTTATGTGCATTAGTTAGTGTGTAGATCAAAATCCTCTATACTAAACAAAACTGGAGGAAGTTCTCTTTGCCCTTTTTATTAGCAAAAAATAAAGAGTTCTCTTACTTTTTTTTGCCAAACCAGAACTACTGGAGCAAAAGGGAGATAAGCACAAAAATTAGCAGAGGCTAGAAAAGTGGATCCTCTCTATTAATTTCCTTCTGCATTTTCTCAAGGAAGAACTCAGCAACTTGAGAGAATTAACCAACAACCTGAAGATATGTGTGGTCCACATCTCTCGTGGGGAGTACAGTCCTGGCAGGCAGAAGGCTGGAGTTCTGTTACTGGCTCCGCCACTTGTTACATGGTTCTGGAAAGTTGCATCAACCTCTAGTGCAAACAATTTCCTCACCGTCAAGAGACTGTTAAATCTGTGGGGTTTTTTTTCCTTTAAGATCATATCATGATTCCATACATTCCTTTATGCTAATCTCAGGGGAGGAGATTTTTTTTCTATCAAGGACCACTAAAACACAAGATAAAGTCAATCAAGAGCCACATAAGTCAGAGGTATTCCAATTCTGTGGCTGTTTTCCATTTAAAGTTGGAGAAATAAACAAATAGAAAATATTCCTCTTGACCACAGGAAATGTAAAGCTATTCTTTCCATGTAATAAATAATAAATATTTGGCTTAATGGTATTGACAATAAAGGGCAGAGACAGAATAAGAAAAGGAAAATAAAACCAAAGAGGAAGAAACACCAGGGAGGGATGCATAAACTCGTATACACACATGCACATACACACATGCAAGCATGGCAGATAGAGGAGACTGCTTCTCAAAGTTTGTTTTCTGAGAAGCCAAAGTCTAACTAAAGCGATTTTTATAGCTTTACATAATCCTCACGTCAATACTACTGAAATATTTTATTAAAAGTTTTAATTGAAATCCTTTCTGAATTCCATTTTCAGTAAATAACTCTTCGATTTCATATGCTTCACTTTCCAGCATTTTCATGAATGAATGCATTCATCAAATCTCACATTTAGTCTATTGCCTTTTAAAGCAAAGCAACATTTCCATAACTCTAATTATAATACAGTCATAACTTACTATTTGCTTTCATTGATATCACATGAAGTCAAGGCCTAGGTAGCTTGGACTCTGATTTTATATACTCTGAATAATCTGTATTAAAATGTTTGAAATAGCTACTTATACAGACAAGCTCTCATGTGACTTTCAGATTTGTTTTCAGGGTTCCCTGAAGTGTTTTGTCCATCATGCTGCACAGACATTCCTTAGACAGAATCCAAGCTATGAGAATCAATAGAAGCAATCAATCACTTGCATACAAATCTGTGATTTTACCTCAGGGCCTGCTTCTCCGACACTGCCTCGTACACCAGGAGGCCCGATGGGCCCAAGTGGCCCAGGGTTTCCTTCTTTACCTGAAGGACCAACTGGGCCTGGAGGACCCTGTAAGCAACAAAGACTGTATTTTAGATTCTAGGAAGAAAATCTTTACAGTACCTTTCTCTGATCAAAGAACTATTTCTTTATGGAATTAACACAATGATTTCTCATATTCGTTTTCTTAATGACTAATAAATGGAGTTCTAGCACTTTCTAATGTTTACTACTTCATCACACATTTTCCACACATGAATTTTCCACCATCCATGCAAGGTAAAAGACCAGTGTCAATTAAAAACGTTAATGGACTAGTCATCTTTTACTGGTAGGCACTGCTTCAACAAATTTCATGTACTGTACACCTAACTAGAAATTCAATTAAGTAGGAGTAAGAAAATGACAGAAGGAGTGTCTGATATAAATTAAATTTGTGTGCCTAAACCCCAGAATCTCATCACATCCTAGTAATTTTGATACTGTTCTCAATTTTATGTGTGATTTGTTTGCACTGTATTTAGATACAGCAGAAATTTTTTCTAATGATTTTCCTAAGTAATTATGTGTGTCAATTGTCTTATGGCATTAATGACCTATTAGAGGCAGCATTAATACTAATGCAGAATTTCTATAAGCTTCAAATATTGGTTTCATTTTATGATTTGCTTCCTAGTTAGCCTTATGCCAACCATTTCTGAGGAACTATTACAATTACTTAAAGGAAAAAAATAAATCCAGCTTCAAAATCTATCTCCACTTCATGGTAAATCGTATTATATCATTTCAAAGAGTACAATTAAATGGAAATTTCAATAAACACAGAGTAAGAAAATGAACTAACAGATGAGTATATCCACCCTAGGTTAAGAGATTTTAATGTGGGCCCATGAAGTAATATGTCATATTTCAGGATATTTCTACTTAAAGGTAAATGCTGAATGGTTTGTCTCATATGTTTGCTGCCAGCTTCAGAGAACCGAGGCCAACTCCAACTTCAATACCATGAAAATGATACTGAAGCACTAACAGTATACAACCAGGAGCATTATTATTTACATGTGCAACTTATTAAGTTTTGTTACTTACTCTTGGGCCAAATGGTCCTGGGATTCCAGCACTGCCTTGTTCACCATTGGGACCCTTAGTAGGAAAAAATAATGATGCCAAAATATTTATATCCTACGTTTTACCATTCTTAGCTTTTTCAAATGTACTGTCATTGACTTTAGCAACATAAACTACTTTCATAAAGTCATCAACCTCTATAATGTTTCATGAGTTGGCCAATACTAAAGACAACTGCAGGAGTAATGGTGCATATATCCTTTTGCTTTATTTCTTTCCTACAAAATTACAGCAAATATATAAACAATTATATTGGATAGCTAGGTAATTAGTTACTCATCGAGATATTCTTTGAAATGAAAATAAGATACAAAAAAACCCATCCATTTTATAGACAAATAAATGTTCATGTCAAGATACCTGTGTATTCTCATATGCAGGGCAAATAATACTTAAAGGGATAACTTACAGGAGGTCCAGGAAGACCTTGAAGACCAGTAAAGCCTCTGTGACCCTTCTGACCTCGGTCACCTCGGTCTCCATGATCACCTTTGTCACCTCGAGGTCCTTGGGGTCCCTAGAAGTAGGGTCATAGCATGGATATTGCCTGTTGAGACTACAATTTACTACAGTTTTACTTTGTGTAATTGTATCTGCTACAATTTGGGGTACTGTATTTTATATGAACTAATATATTTACTTATCTAAATAGTATTAGACCTAGAAATTTTTGTCTATTTTTCTCAAGGAATGAAGGTAATCCTTAAAATCATAAGCTATATAATAATGCTTTCCTAAAGATTCAGTTTTTTTATGTTTATCCTACATTCAGACTAAAATGAGGTATTTTAAAGTTTGATCTAGCCTATCTGAGACATTTTCCAAAGATTATATTTCACATATTTAGCTGATATCATTATGTAAAAATACTGCCACCATATATAGATTCTTTTAAATTAAAACGTGAGTTCTTATTTACTTATGTTACTTCTAAGAATAAAATGTTTATTAAATTTGCATATGCAGATAAACTAACTAGATATGAGCTGGGACTATGTTAAGAAATTGGCCATATTTGAAAGTTGCAAAGGGAGTAGATCTTAAAAGTTCTACCACAAGAAAATAAAATTTGCAACTATGTGGGATTATGGATGTTAACTAAACTCACTGTGGTAATCATTTCACAATATACACCTGTATCAAATCATTACCTTAAACAAGTACAGTGTTATATGTCAATTACAGCTCAATAAAACTGGTGGAAAAATAAGAAATTGGCAAAAACTTGTTTGAACAAATGAAAGAGGAATATCTTCATCGAGCCACTCTCTTCTAAAGAAAACACAAAGAACTCTATGTTATCCTCATATCTGCAATATCTGTACCCAAATCAATCAACCCTGATCCTGAGAAACTAAAGAAAAAGCAATAGTTGAGAATCTAACTGTGGGACAGAAGCTACACCAAGAAGTAAAAATTATCTGATCAATCTTATCAGTCACAGACTTTTTCTTTGTTTGTAAAAGTCTCGGGTAGTAAAGGCAGCTCCAAGGGTCTAGTGGTTCACAGTAAACTGACAAGTAACACAGGGTCACCTACTACAGGGAAAGCTTCTGTTGCCTTTAAAGCTTTTCTAAAAGAGAATTGAAATTCTATCAATCTGACTTTGGAGAATGGAAGATACTATCAAATAGACTGGCTCTCAGGTTAACTTTTCCCTTATTAGTCTTTTGTTCTTATTTTGTTTGGTTCTTATTTTTTAAATTGGATATCCTAATTGTCAAACAGTATGAGAATCTTGTTTATAATAAAAACAAGACTAGATCTCAGTAACTTTTACATATTATATAAAACAATGTAAATTTAAATACTAAAATCAGTTTGAATGCTTTTATAATGTCAGAAAGGTTATTTTATTTTAGGGATGCCCCCAAACCTCATAATTAAAATAAACCAAACCAGAAAGCACCTATTTAAATGATTAACTAGAGTTCATTTAATGATGGAAAACAAATTGTAACCAGTTAGAAAACCATTCACTTGACACGCCATGTAACTATAAAATCTTCTCTAGCCTAGCTCAAATCAAAGCTGAGAATGATGATTTAATAATAGGTCATAATTTTAAGGCTATAATTGTTCTTCATGAATATAGATATTGATATTGAACACAGATATTGATTTATATAATGGGTGTGAAAGAAACATGACCTATTAGACTGCCCATAAGAGATGATTCACTCATGATAAGACATCAATATAATAATCATTAACCTCGAAGCAATTGCAAATAGCAAAAAAATCAGAACATGGGCAGGGCAGTCTAGTTGAAAATAAAATATATTTGAATAGTACTTTTCAAGTTTACAAAGAGCTTTCAAACCCATTTTCCTATGTAATTTTTAGAAAATCTCAGAGAATGGCACTATTTCTCCTGTTATTTTGGGGAGAAATTGTGACTCGAAAAGTCTTAATTGATTATTGAAATAATTTGTAGTTAAATTCAGAGGAGCTATATTAACATTATAAAAACAAATATAAACTCCTGGTTATCATTTTAAATCAACATTTTGTTCAAAGCTTGAAGAATTTGGTAATTTTCACTTATGAGTCTTAAATTGTACTTCTTCTTTGGGAGTATATTTTACGTAAGAAGACATATATATAAAAAAAAAAAACAAACAGAGAACTTACAAGTAAGCCACGTTTCCCAGCTCGACCAGGTGGTCCAATAGGACCCCGAGAACCCTAGAAGAAATTTTCATAGATATTAATACAAAAATATGGATGTATTATATAGACATAGAATTCAAGAATATATGTTTGTAGTTGAATACTTATATATGTGTATGTGTGTATCTAAGTGTATAGTCCTATGGCTAATTAATTAAAACCAGGCTGAAGTCCCTAGGTATAAGAATGTGCTCACTATAACCCGAATGACATTTCTATAGTCAATTTTATCAACGGTCTTCACTGAATGAAGATCACCTTAGTTGTTTACATAAGACATTACTTACTTAAATTTAACATGATACATACTTATTACATCTCCTGTAAACAACAACATTTTTAGATGATGAAAGTCAAAGCATCAGGATTTTTGAATACCTATTAGAAACCAAATTTTTAAGACTAAAAAAATTAATTCCTAATTGACTGTTTATCATTCTTTGTTTAGAGTCCTTAACCAAACACACATGTTATTGAATGCATGCATATATGTAGCTCATAATACAGTATGTTGATGTTTATAACTGTCAGTGTGAAACTGACTCTCCTTACCGGATCTCCTCTTTGTCCTGCATCTCCTGGAGCACCAACGGGACCAGGAGTTCCAGGGGCACCCTGAGAGCCTGGCAGACCTGCAGGCCCAGGGTCTCCACGATCACCCTGACAAGAAAACCATGATATTATCTTTTTAATATTTATTCTAAAACAGCCGTATTCTATATGCTCATGCTGTTCATGAGAAGGAAAAATATAACTTTTTAAAACATATTTTATTTATTATTTTACTAATATTTTACTTAAATATTTTAACTATATTTGCTTATTAATAAATCAAACTGAAAAGAATAAGATATTTTCCCCCAATTTCATCCCTCCCCTCACTCTCACCCTATTATTGCCATAGTCAAGATTGCTGGACTATAGGAGTGGTCACCTCCAGAATTCAGCATGTTTCTTAGACCAATAAGCCTTCCAACTGGGGTATCCGTACACTTGGTATAAACAAAAACTTTCCAAAGAGTGTAAAAACAGGGAAAATTCTAAGGAAACCACTTTCCAGATTTTCAACTTCATATTTGTTCTTTCAGAAAACTGAGTTGGAACATCCTTCCCTACTTCCTCTTTAATAACCACCCTTCTCCCATTTTATGAAATAAAAGCAGATATCGTACAGTCTGCAATCTTATTATGGTGCAGTGCTTCGAAGAATAAACACCACTGGGCATCAAACTAAGGGACTTTTCCAGAATGCACAGTTCACTTGAGAATAAAGCAAAGAGGTATTCGGAAAGAAAGAGGCGGCTCCTTATTTTACCCAGATGACCCCATTATGACAAGGCTCCGAATCTTACTTGTCTCTTTAAGTGAGAGATGAGATTATTGTTACGTGAACGTGCATTAATATAATTATTTGACTTGAGAAACGGAGTCACACCTTTTTTCTGACAGAAGTTAAGTCTTATTTGACTGATTAGTTTGGCAACCAGGATAAATTCTGGCAATTAGGTTAGAGAATTGATACATAATACACTGAATAAGCTGAATTGGCAACTCCAAGATTTTGAAAAAAATATATTGAAAGCACATGTACATTTAGAATTTACCAAGAATTACCTCCTTTGCAACTATTAAAACTTGTGATTAAAATAAAATGTGATGGCAACTTAAATTCTGCGTAGGGGTTCATAGATTTTCAAAATTGTATCAGGGGTACATCAGCAAAATCTTTGAAGACTACCACACTGGACAATATATTACCGACCGAGGGAAAAACCCAGATGCCAAGAGAATTTGCATTCCCTGGCTTTCCGGTAGATGGAGGGGAGTGGCCTTACCCCAAGATTCCTCAAAACTCTTTCTTCCCCTCTCTTTGAGTGCCTACTAGATACTTTAAACAAGTTATTTGAAACACAAATGCCCAGTGGTATAGGTACTAATCATATTTCAAGTATTTGAAAATTGAGGCTCAGAAAATATGTTCAAGATCACACAGCTAGTTACTTAAAGAATCAAGATTCCAATCCAGGTCTCTCTGGTTTCAAAGCCCATTCTGCTACATGATGAGCTCCTGGAGTGGAAAGAGCCTCTGCATCATAATAGACATTAGAGAGGGTTTTTGTTTTTGCCTTCCATTTACTACTATGTAGTCTGAGACAACTGTGTGACTGCCCAAAGGGACTAGAGTTTCAGATAAAGTTGGGGATATTTTCAGTTCAGCACATGTCTAATTTAAAAACACATCATGAAATATACAATATTTAGAAAGACATGGTTTATTTCCTCGTGGGGCATTGACTTTAGGAGGTGAGCAGAGAAATTTAGATGTTACACAGCTCTATTTGTGCTGCCATACTTTTGTGAATGAGTTTGAAATTTAGACTACTTCATATGTATCCTCATCCAAAGCCTTCATGGTGCACCTTTTCCTACTGTTAATTAAAAAAATGCCGTCTCACTTGGCTGTGTATTCAAACTTTCATTTATAAGATCTACTCAAATTATGGCATTACAAAAAAGATTGTTACAATCAGAAATTTCAGGGCTGCATTGGAGCTATGAGAAGAAAGAGTAGCTTTTTACTCTTTAGTATTACAAAGATTTCAAATTTACATTACTCCAGATTTTTTAATCAGTGAAATTGCCCTTACACGTTCTCCAATAGCACCATCCCGTCCTGGAGTACCATCATTACCAGCTGGACCCTATAAAGAATCATATTTGAAAAATGAATTAACTGAGTAATAAAAAAGCACATTCCAATTGCCAGAAAAATTACAGCATGTTTTCCACCTCTCTTCCATATTATAAATTAGCATTTATGGAAATTTCAGTAGAAGAAAGTCTTCTGCCATCTTTCTATTACTTTGATTTGCCTGGAAAATTATTAACACATTCTTACATTTTTGGTGCCAACTTTAAATGCAGTTTTATTTAAGACACTATTTTCCACTTACAATTCAGTGCTTATAAAGTGCAATGTTATTTCCTTTCCCCGCGTACATATTTCATATTCAAGTATTAAGAATGCCCAGTTATTTACTATAGCAGCTCAACTTTAAAACTGTCCTGGCATTTGCTACAAATTTGGGCTCTTCAATGTTTGGTGTGAAACAGTACTAAATCTATGCTCAGGTTGGCTTAATCAACCTCTTCAGTGGTGGGCCCAGAGGAGGTGCCACCAGATGGAGGAGCTCCACCACCAGAGAAGCCCCCAGACATTCCGCCTGCTGGGCCTCCTGCACTAAGTCTAAATTCTTCATTTCTATTTTTTATTTTTAAAAAAGAAAAAGTATTCAAATTCTTCTAAATAAATAGACAACAATTACATTCCTGGTATTTTGTTTTGTTTATATTATCAGTGGATGGTTTTCCTCACATTTACTTACCCAAATAATATCCTTAAAGTTTAAAGTAAAATATCTGCGTTTAGATATTAAATTACTTTAAAAAATATATAGTCTTCTTTTCCTATTTTATTTTGATTTTTTTCAGAACTATATTTTTACCATTTGAGCAAAAATTGCTTTGAAAGGCATTGATTGTTTCTTTCAAGAAAATGTGACACTAAATGTTTGGTGATTTACTCATTAAAGCACTGAACAGAGGAAATTCCAACCTATAACTTCTCAAATCACCTTTCAAAAGCTGATTTCCTCTCAAAAGAACCTAAGGGAACATGATCTCCATAATGTAACTTTATAGGGATGTGTAAGTAAAAGCATCTCTACTTACTTTGCCCTCTTCACAAGCTGTAACAATTATATTAATCCTATCACCATAAAACTTGGCAATTTTGACAAATATGCCATTACAGAATGAAATAATAATAAGAGAAAAGGTAAATGGTTGTGTCCTTTCACCTTCAAAATAATTTGGCAACAACATAAGTCAACTAAAATACTTGGCTCCAGACTAGATGAAAGTCAGTGCAAGACACAAATCTTACTACTTTTTCCTGTGTCATCATTTAGTCAACTCTCTAGGCAAGAACACATCAAGAAACATCACTAGGAAACTTCCTTCAGGTCAAATGTACAATTTCTAAATTTCTAAATTGACTTGTAAATTTAAAAAATGTCCCCAGGACACCCAGATGAGGAGGGGAGAGGGATTTTCACTGCAGTACTCACTTCAGGTCCTGGTTCTCCCACAGGGCCATTTGAGCCTGGGGGCCCCACTGGTCCAGGCGGGCCTTTATCTCCTGGTGCACCAGTTGGTCCTACTTTTCCTGGTGTGCCCTGAAATAAAAGTATAAATATGTCCACCACTTCTGAAGAAGTTTAAGGAGGCCAGTTCACATAAAGGCTACATTTATTCAAATGGCACCCCAGTCCCTCCTTCTATAGTAATAATTGTCCATTATCCCACAACACTCATGTCACTGTAGTGCCTTCCCAGAGGCATGCGCACTTCTTATCACACTCATCCGGACATATCAAAGGGAATAAAAAGTATCCTTTGCACCAAGTCAGGTTCAGTTTGGTTTCTAATCTGATGTATCATTGTCATTTCTGGATGCCCTTCTTGAATCTGTGTCACTAGTAAGATTTGCTCAGGCTTATTCATTTCTGCTTTGTCTGCTCACTTTACTTCTATATCCTGGCACTTTGGTCTCAGTATTGGGAGATTTTACTTCCAGGTTCCTTGGCTCACTCCTGATAACAATAAGACAGCCCTTAACTCCCAGTTTTCTGGTTTCACATCTCCACCCACATGTCCCCAGTTCCAAGGTCCCAGCAGTAAATCTCTCTGTCTACATTCCATATAAAAACACCATTTTTTTCTCAAGCATGTAAACTTTCAGCAGTAAAATTTAGTCTCTTCAAACCTAACAGTGAGTTAAACTTTTATCCATACTCCAGGGAATATGAAATTCTTAGCACCCTCCAGGGAACAGGAGATTACTTTCAGAATCCTTCTTTATTGTTCACCCCACTTTCACCTCCAATATTACTTTAGCTCAACTACTTCTTCCCTTTGATGGTTTATGAAAACTTACTCTCTCAACAGTGAAATATGAGTGTTTCTGTTAGGCATGTTTATTTAAAAAGAGGCTACCTACTCACCAGGAGATTATCCTCCTTCTCTAGCTCCATGGACATTTTTATTCTTTGAAGAAAGATTTAGAGTCATCAAAAATCTATATCCTTATTTGTCTACTTCTCTAGTCCCAGGGTTAAATAACTATAATTTTCCAAGGACTTTCTAAGGTACTTAAGTAAAGAATTTGACATTGAAAGTCAAAAGGTTTTTAAGATACTCAGAATTTGTGTCTAAAAAAGACTTCAAATCTATTAAGAAAGAAAAAAAAGATAAATGTTCCCTTCACAAATTTTATTGCATATAATCAGATGAAATATCGACCAGTGCAGCTACTCACTGCTGGGCCGGGAAGGCCGGGCATCCCTCGCTCTCCACGCTGCCCCGGCATGCCGACGATTCCTCTTTGCCCAGTTGTTCCAGCTGGACCAGGGGGACCATCTGGACCCTAATTTTGAGGACAAACTATAATGAGAAATTCTCCAGGGAAGACTATATGCAAGCACTTCACAATAGAGCACAGCTTTACAGGTTTTTTGGTATGAGAAAAAGTTCTCTGTTCCATAAAACCATACTATATATGAGTAGTCAAAATGTGTAATCCACACTGAGCCTCTAACATCATTTAAAGGTGAGAATGGCTCATTTAGTTGGAAAGGAACTTGAAGATTAATGTGAATATTAGTAGAATAAAAGAGGTAAACTGTTCAGACAAATATTTTTCCTCTTTTTAAAATGACAAGAAAAATTTTAAAACAAAGAAATAGGGCTCTATCTAAACATATTAATGTTGAGGCATTTGGATATTAAATAAAATAGTTCGGTTTAAAAAAAGGTTCTTCATTCAATACAGATATTTGACAAAAAAATGTTTCCTTGTTTAGTTTCTGAACACCATATCCATGACTATTATATTTTTATATCTGTACATATACTTTTTCCTAGAGCAGAGAATTATAAATTAAAAACCTATAGGGCATAATGCATTTAAAGGATTACGAAAGTGCTCAGGATAATATATAAACAGTTTCTTTGTGGCAGTAATTCTTATGAATTTCTACTAGTAAATATCTCAGTTAGAGGTGGTCTAGAACAAAGATTCCAAACTTACAGGTTGCCCATCTTCTCCTGGGTCCCCTTTGTCTCCTGGGCCACCAGGGGGGCCAGCTGGTCCTCGATCTCCTAGTCGTCCGTGAGAGCCGGGGTCCCCACGAAGACCTGGAGGTCCCTCCTTCCCAGGTTCCCCTAAGGGCCCTGCAGGTCCTGGAGCTCCCTAGTACAACATAGAAAGAGACCCAGGAGGGCAAAGTGGAAGCCACGTTAGAAGACCTAATGTGATGGTCTCTGCCTCAGAGGCAGATTCCCAAGCCTCACAGGTCCATTTTTCCTGTTGGATGATCACTCAGTGGATTTAAACAAAAATAAAAAATACAGCTGCCACACAGCTGATTCATTTCCCAGAGGAAAATCTAAATTATTTGCAGACAATTACCTTTCAGTCATTATTAAAAGTGTGCTGACAATATTGAAAAATCAACTATACTTCAATTAAAAAATAAAAAATAAAAGTAAAGTGATTTGGAATTGCAAAAAAAAAAGTGTGTTGAAATTAACTTGAATTTTCAAACTCCATAAGGCTCTGCCCCAACAATGAATACATAATATTGATATTTTATTCTGTCTGACCTGATCTTATAATGAAAGAATAACTTCTATTAAAGATAATTTCATAGATTCTTCCTAACTGAAAGAAATGATTATTAGCACATAATACTGTTACTATTTAGTACCCAAATGAAATGAATTAACAGTCAAACACTGGGGCTTAAAAGGATCTGCAAATAAGCTCCTCCAGGAAACACTGGATGATTAAAGAAGGATTTGCTTGACAACATACCACTGTGAATTATTGGGACAAGAGTTGTCAACATGGGATAACAACTAATTAAGGGATTAAACAAAAGAACAAATAATAACTCACATATATGTGTGTATCATTATAATATGTACATATGTGTGTGTTTGTGTGTATTTTTATGTGTGTGTAAAATGACTCCACTATCAATGATTTCAATTACTGAATCGACTTACAGTAGGACCTGGAGGTCCAACTCTGCCGGCAGAACCAGGAAATCCTGTAGCACCCTAGAAATATAATATCATATAAGCAATTTTAGAATAAAAGTTAATTCTATATACTTTCTAGGGATTATTGATTTTACAGGGATACTTAGGCCTTTATATTCCTCTCGTTATGACCAATATATATTTTTTCTTTTATCCTATGTTTTTGGGAATGGATCTGGATTAACTGGTAGGAAGGATACTATTTTTCTCTTTCCACTTTCCAATTCTCTTGAATACATACAAGTATATTGAAGGCAAGGGCTAGAATCACATTAATATTTTATATAACAGAATTATACAAAGTACTTTGACATTATTCATTCCCTCTTCCATAGGTAATATATTATTTATGTTACATATGAGGCAGCTGGGTCTCCAAGATCAAAAAACTAATTTTAACCCAGATCTCCATCAAAGTTAAGCGCTCTTTCCACTACTGTATAGTTATACAACTAAAAACTTGTTGTTACGGGTTCAAATGCACTTTAAAATGGCTATAAAGTAATAGGTATCTGTGACTAGCTGTGTGTAATTCCCAGAGCTTCAAACCAACTTACAGGTGGACCCTGAGTTCCTCGACCACCTTTTAGTCCAGGAACGCCATTAGGACCCTAAAGAGAAAGAAGCAAACAAAAGATCGTTATAGTACAGAAAGATGGTCTAAACACAAGGTCAAACAGTGGGCACTGGACTCAAGTTGTGTCTTTTTTATTTTCAACTTACATGAGGGCCTGGGGATCCTGCCAGACCTTGTGGTCCAGGAGAGCCAGCATCGCCCTTCTGTCCTGGCTCTCCAGGTTCACCTTTTACTCCAGGCTGCCCATCAGGACCCTACATTAATTGAACAAATAAGCAGTTGATTATAACACTTACAGACATATGATTTCATGGGAATTATTCCTAACATATCATTTATTCATATATGGTATAATGGTGCTTTGAAATCGGTATAAAAGCATAGAAGAAAAAAAAAACGCCCTGATAAGATCTTTGAAGACAGTCTGAAAAAATAAGTTATGCCACCACATTTTTATTATAACAAATAAGTATATAATTCAATATAATGCAAATTCATCCATTTGGGGGCCAGTTCATGAAAAAATGTATTGAAAATGAGAATATTGCCTAGAAAACTATGTTTTCCAGGATCTTGAATATACCTTCAAAACATATGACAACGATAAGTAATTAAGTTCATCGCTGTAACAAGAGGAATGTTCGTTTGTAAATTAGGGATATTTGAAAATCATACCTGGGGTCCAGCAAAACCAACGGCTCCAGTTGGGCCATTTTCACCACGAGAACCCTAGAAGAAGACAAACATTACTGTAGCTTTCACACATTATTCTAAACAGGAACAGTATTTTAAAATGCAATTATATAAATTTGTAGTGTCTTGAAATGTACACATAGAGAAAGTAGACATATTGCTTGAGGAGGGCTCTTAAGCGTGATGTAAAGATAGGGGTCATAGAAAAAATTTTCCAAGGCCCAAAGTCTCAAAGAAGCTTCTGATTACTTAGTAAACGAGCTGCCTACCTAGACTTAATAGACTGTATAGAAATAATGCAGTGATTTTTTTTTTAAGTTTAATGAGAATAGTAAAAGGTGAAAACCAGGAAGTTAAAAGTAACCTAATCCAACAGGCATGGTTTTATAAATATCAAGACAAAATGATGAATTGTTTTACTGCTCAAGCTCATACTAAAGAACATCAAAATACTGTCACTTACAGGATTTCCACGGGAGCCAGGTGGGCCAACTAAACCTCGAGGTCCAGGTTCTCCCTAGAAAGCAGATTTTAGATTGTTATTGTCCAAAGCAGTGGCAAAACAGTACAACTGTAGGATTTGGGCCCTATGTGTAGGGCGGATGGGAGGAGAACTCTGAGATGATCTAGTCCAACTGTCATATTTTATGAAAGAGAAAACATTATGAAAAAGATCCAGCATTCAAATCTCAGGATTTTAAGTCCACAAAATAACAACTTGTGACATTACCTTTTCTCCAGTAGGACCTGCAGGACCGGGAGGACCCAAGGGACCCGGAAGACCCTGTCAATTAACATAACATAGGCATACTGAGCAAAAGAATGCACAGAAATCTCCATGTTTAAACAAACTAACAAAGAAGGGACGATTTTGTTACAGCCGACTGCTTTTGTAAAACATTACCTATAATAAACGATATACCTGTATATTCTCAATATTTTATATAGTCTAAAACAATTTCCAATGGATTTTCTCCACAAAACGTTTTAAGCTCTTTCATCCAACTCAACTCCTCCATATATAACACCGTCTTCAAATATTAGTATGAAATTAGTGCTACCCTTCAACAATGTTTCTGTTTCCTAGCTTATTTAATTTTGCTAATACCTATTTGAAATGTGACAATAGACTGAAGAGGCTTTTCTTCTTTTGTATAGAATACTATATTCTTAAATTATACTAGTGAAATATCACTCCTTTTTTTTTTAAAAAAGTGAAATTCTACTAAAGCACTCAGTTTTCCGCATTCCCCTGAGATGAAAAGGAGTTGCACTACCCCGCTACACTGAAGATGATGGTGTTCTTTGGCTCAGAATGTAGGGGCGCTACCACATGGGGTTTTCTTGACATGAGGTTACAATCTTTAAACTGCTGCACTGTATTGGGATCCTTCCTAAGACAGGTTTTCTCTCTGATATTTGTGTATTGCCTCTTCACAAGCCGCCCAGATATTCTTTTGTCATTTAATTTCTGTATGCATTACTGAAGAAACTTAAGGAAGAAAATGACTTTTTAATTTTATATCTGTGACAAGAACATGAGAAAACTGTGATCTTAAATTCTCCAGATCTATAATGAAACAATGTTCTGCCATCCATTCACCTAATATACTTCCTTAAAGGATTTGATTAAATATAAAGGTGACTTCATTACATTCACATTTTTTTCATACAGAAAAAAAGTGATTCTTTTTTTTCCCTTTACCATGAGATTACAGCAAATGCTCTGCTCTGCTTCTTCCCTAAAACAACATATTTCCCTCACTAAAAATGAAGCAGTCATTGCTTAAATCTTGATCCTATTGCATTGCATTTCCACAGTTCAAAGGAACAATAGTTATATATTTCAGCTTTCTCCTTAAAATAAACTGTCAATGCATCTCTCCTTCAAACAGCACTTCACTACTTACTGTGCACTCCAGACCAACCATGATGTGAAATACAAACAATAAACCGGATTTACTTAGACCACTTTTTGAAATATTAAATCAAATATTAGATTTAATTAAAAGGCAAGAGATATTTTGAGTTCATAATTTGCTAAACTAAGTGTTTCACCTTAATTAGCTTTCCAGAAAAAGAAAAAAGGGATACTTATCACTAAGGCTAAAACTTTTCTATAATTTACTTTATTTTTTTAATCAAAAGTTAATATAATCAATGTATTAACAGTGGCTCAATGGACAGAACAAAATATTAACAGTGGTTCAGTGTCATCTCTTTTTTAATAGTATAACGGCTATTGTCAGGACACAGCATGACAACTAACAGCAAACCATGTCATACTGAACCAGAAACTATTTATCAAATATCAGGAACTATTTCCAGGAAATGCTGACTGTCTGAGCAACTGTAACTACCTGCTCTTACCTGAGAGGATCATTCATGTCTGAAAATATATTTTCAGTCTGATTATCCTTAGAATTGCAAATACATTCTATTTTTAAGGACATAAAGTTTGTTAAATGTCAATTTCTGGAAGGATATTAAACAATCCTTCTTTACATTTCACTTATTCAGCCTCTTTATCAATGAAAGCATTAATGCCGACTCATCATGCAGTAATTTTCTCACCCCTAACATCTAGCATATTGAGAAACATTTGTCACACCTTTGGCTACTCTGTAAAACTCTACTTGCCTGCACTGGAATGAGGTCTGAGGCAACTCATTAGATCAGCATTTTAATAAAAATAAACATTGTCTATGAAATAAAAAGATAATAAAGATAAAGAGGGCCCCACCGCTTAAAGCACCAATCTCATATGCACAATAAAAATGTGTCTTACTTCATTCTCTCAATAATGACTATTTTTTGGCTTGTTCTAATTCAAGGTAAGCAAAATGAATATCCGTGGTCCATCAGTGTCAAATCTCAGATCTCATCATCCTCCTAATCCTGACAACCATGGAAACATGAACCTTATTTTTAAAAGTTCAGGCAAATTCATACGATAGTGATGACGCCGATTCCTAGCCCAGCTGCTGAAAGGAATGATTTCACTTACTCTTGCTCCATCATTTCCTGCTGTGCCTTCAGCACCCTTCTCGCCTATGCCACCCTGGGAAAACATACGAAACACCATTTAATCATTTAATTGTCTTTTTCCTACACTTGCATGGAAGCTTCATGAAAGCAGGGACTTCTCTCTAATGTTCACAGCTGTATCCCCTGGAGCCTAGAACAATACCTGGGACTGAACATTTTCTAAGTACACATTTACTGAAAGAACGAATGAATGAATGACTTGTGACTTAGGATGGTAGAAGTAAACGTCTGCCCAGGAAGTCATTACCAGTAGAAGGTGTAAATGGATGAACTAAACAAACCACACTTACTCTGTCACCCTTGGGGCCAGGAGTTCCTGCAATTCCTCTTTCTCCCGGCATACCTTGAAGACCTGGTGGGCCTGTATCTCCAGGGGTCCCACTTGGTCCTGGATTGCCCTGAAATGAACCAACAATAAGTAAGCTCACCTATATATTAAGGTTGAAACTATATGAAATTCCTGTTTTGGTAAATCAAAAATAGTAGAATCTTGGCAATTTCACGTGGTTCAACCTAGTGCTTATATTTTTCATTTGGGAAAATCGACTCTTGAGTTCCTTTTAAAAAAATCAGATCTTGCTGTTTTGATTGTTGGTTTGTTTTCAACATTCTCTTTGGAGAAATTGGGTACCAATTCAAATAAAAATGATAGAATTGCCTTTTTATTTTCTTTTTTTGGCAACATCATAGGGATTCTAATAAAAAAAGAAGACATCACATTTAGAGAATACTCCATTCTCTCTCTAAAGAACCCATGATATGAAGCTGGCTTTCAGGGCTCATTTAGTAATTAAATTGAAGCAGATCTTCTGCAATCACTCTGGCCCTTGAAGGTGATAAGGGATCTAATATTATATGATCATGAAAAATTCTACTTCAGTTGTTTGCACTGAAGTTGGCCACACAGACTTCTACCAATTTTAAAACAGCACCCAAAAGGAAATGGTACTGATTTTTGCCTTATAATGTATTGTACTTTCGGATTTCAAAAATGACATACTTTCATATATTAAGTAAGCAGAACTGTAGAAACTGAGACAAGGAAAATGGAGCATATGATTAGGAAGACATCCTAATAAATTATGCAATTTTCGATTTCTTGCCTCTGCTTATTAATAGAAGTCATTAATAAAAGTTATATAAATAAATATTAGAAACAGGTTTGTATATGAGAATGTATCACTACTTTATGTAGTGATCAAAAATCCCATCAAAGAAGAGATTCTTTTTTACCTGACTCTTTAGTGCCAAAGCAAAGCCAAGTAGGTGCTCATTAAATATTTGTTGAAGAAATTATATAATCAAATATTTTGTAAAAACAAGAGAAATAAATAAAATAAATAATAATAAATCCTAGCACCATTATGTGTTTATTGAGCAGTAATTTTAGACCATTTTAAACTACTGAGCTCACTACCATACTTACTTTTGCACCATCAGGACCGTGTCCTCCAGCCATTCCCTTCTCACCAGGAAGTCCAGTTATTCCTGGTTCTCCTCTTTCCCCTGGATTTCCTCGTTCTCCCTACACAACATAGGAATGTCAAACAGTCTCAGTGCTTGGTCTGAAAATGGGTTAAAAGTGTTCCTGGAAATGTGAAAAATGACTTCTACTGGGGAAAAATTTAGAAATGAGCAACTATTAAGACTCAGTTTTCTAATTTAATAAGAAATGAACTTGAAGTAAGCGTATACTAGTTTCACAGCACAAAATATTTCTCATAAGATTGATTTTCATTAAGTAAAAAACTGTAACAGTTAAAGCCCAGTTTAAGATAAAAGATGCTTTTTCAAACTGAAGCCAATGGACACAAAGTTAATCATGAAGAAGAAGAAAATACTTACTCTAGGTCCTAAGGGGCCAACTGCTCCAGGATCTCCAGGAACTCCCTATAAAATACATTTTTTTTAAATGAAAAACTTTCAACTGAACTTTAGGTATTTATTAGAAATCTTTCCAGATCATATACCTAATTTCTTCTAACATACTATTAGAAGTCTGACTAAGCCCATAATATTGAAGAAAGAAAAATGTGTACAATTTTATAAACAATGGGATATCATATACATTGGATGGAAATATTTTTCCAGAAAAATTTATATTATACATGAATGATTGATTTTTGGCAATGCGTTCATTCAAAATATTATCTCACAAAGATATTATTTTTAGCAACAATAAAATACAAGTAAAAGGCCTTTTATTTCCTAATGGAATGTGAAAACCTTAACAGAGGAAAGTGAAATTAAAAGCAATGAAGTACTAATCTTTTAAATAGAACCAATTCAATTCAATTTAATAAATATTTCTTGAACATATAATATAGACAACACACTCTACTAGGAATTGTGGGTTCAAAGTAATGCAGTCATGACTACATTAAAAGTTTGCTCTTAACTAAAGGAAAATTTGTCATTTAAAACTTCTCTGTTTGATAAAGACAGTAACTATATCAAGTAGGCCTCTAGTCTTGTCCCTTGAAATGTACTGTCTTCATTGTGGCATAATCTTCCTAAAACCCAAATCCAATAGTATTTCTTTCTACTTAAAAGCCCTTCATTAGCTTCCCATTACTCTAATAATACGAACAAACTAGACTCAAATTAAGACTTTCCAGAATCAGGCCCCTGTCATTCTCCAGCCTCATCTTCACCCTCCTCAAATTGTATTTCACATTTCTGACCTACCGAACTTTTTTCAGTGCCTAAATTTGATCAGCAAGCCTTTGCACTTGCTGTTTCCATTTCCTGGAGTATTTTCTTACCTTCCCTCCTCCCCGCTTACCATCGTTCTTCCTTCAGATCTCATAAAAGATACTATTTTGTCCAGGAAACTTTTTCTAAACCCCAATGTCTGCATTAGGTGCATCTTCTAGGTTTACATACACACAGTGCCTCTCTTACCTTAACATTTAGAATATGCTACTGTTGTAACTGACTTTCTATACTCTCTGTCTCCTAGTAAAATAAAATACAAGGCAAGGTCCATGTCCATCTTGTTCAATTGGTTCAGGCCAAGGCTTAGTAGAGCTTAGCACAGAGTGCTCAGCAAATATTTTTGAACAGTTAAATGAATGAATAAATCACTCAAAGAAAAATAAATTACATAAACCTATGTGCTGATAAAATGACAGAAATAAAATGGTAAGTTTCTGTTCATAACCCTTTATGAAGCCTCCAATAAAATGTACAGTAAGACATACTTAGTGATTAAGAACACAGTATAAGCACATGACTTGGGTTCAAATCATATCAGCTGTGTGACTTTTGGAAAATTACTTAACATCCGTGTGCCTTATTTTCCTCATCTGTAAAATGGGCATAATAATAATAATAGTACCTAGTACATAAGAGTTGTTTTGAGGATTAAAGGAGACAATTAAAGCAAAGCAGAACAGAGCCTGACACATAGTAAGTGATATTATGTTAGCAATTTTTAGTACTGCTATCCTTACTATTTAAACACTTACCTGATCACCTGGCTTTCCACCTTCCCCAGGAGGCCCTGGAGGACCAGGAAGCCCCTAAAGCAAAAGTAAGAATATAAAATTGTGACTCTGTGGAAATTTAATAGGCCACCAGTGTTAACAGTTCACAATTCATGGAGCTCCCTGACTATATTTTCAAGCAAAAGACATTATTTAAACACAAGTTAAGCAAAGCAAAATGAGAAACCTACATCCTCTAACATAACACAGCAGCTAGTCAGTTCGTAGGTTTAGATTTTCATTTGCACACCACTTAGCAAAAAAGAGGTAAGAATATAACAGTAGGTTCTTTATATCTGTGGAGCTTTTAATGGCTCTGAGAACAATACTTTAGGCTGCTAGAATAAATATTGAAAGTTAGTCCTGACAGTTTTTTCCCCAAATTATGATTATCTATGCTATTAATCTACCATCATATTTAACTAAATAAATCATGAAAATTTGTTCAACAAAAAATTTTAGACACTGTGTCAATAAAATTAGATAAGCCTTAATATAGTTAAATAAATCTTACTGAGATATTAAGAACATTTTATGATTTATAATTTGTTAATAGGTTTGGGGTTTGATCAGTTGTTCAGGGGAAATCTGTTCCTTCTCTTTGAGCAAAAATGTTTGATTTTGTCCAAATGTCTATCTTATTTACCAAAAGAGGAATGACTTCTTTGAAAATTGTAGAATTTCACATCATTCAACCATATCTTTTTATAAAAAAGCATTTTGGTTAGGGGAAGAAGAAATGGAAGACTGTGTCAGTGCATACCTGAAAGCCAGTGGGGCCTGGAGGGCCTTGCTCTCCTCTCTCCCCAGCTAGACCCTAAGTCACGAAGGAAAGAAAACCATGAACATCAAAAGCCAGATCCTTATGCCTGCTTCCTACTTGTGTGAACCACCAGAAGTATTTATATTTCTTTGTATTTCTTCCAATCACAAGTTTTTCATTTTAGCCAGATAATAAACTAGTCCTAAATGTCACCTAATGGTACTGGTTTGAAGTTCCTGATGGTGAGAAAATATCTTCTAAAGCCAGCGAAGAAACTGATAACATGTGTTCATTTTTTTATCCAAACATAAATGTCTGGAGCCAACTGTAAAATTTGGGGGGAAATTGACTATTGGCATGGAAAAATCCATTACTTTTATATGTCTAATCTAAAAGGGTAATTAATGCTTCCATTGTAGTTTGTTTCTCAGTATTATAAAAATTATTAATCAAACCTTCAAAACTAGAATAACTAAAGAAAGCAAAGCTAACATTTTTAAAAAGATATTTAAATTGCCCCATTCCAAAACAAATAAACATGCCATAATATTTCTGATAAACAAAATTTTAAAATCCTAGGATGAAAATATACCTCAAAGGATAAATATTATTCCTTTTTAGTCCATCCAAAAAAAAAAAAAACCCTTAAATAAATTTCTATAAGACACAATATTAGAAAAAAAACCCGGTATAATTGAGTATTTATATATTTTAAATAAAATACAGTATAAAATATTTGTCAGACACTACTTTCCTCACATAATTTTCAACTGTGATAACACAGAGATGATGAGGTAGCTTTTACCATCAGCATTTCATAGAAGTTTAAAATGAAAAGACCAATAATTCTATTTAAAAAGGCAGAAGATGCCAGCACAGGAATTAAAAGAAAAGATAGAACTGAAATTCTTCCATCTTGCACTTTTTTATTTACTTCCCCCTGAAACCTATCCATGAGTAAAGTTTCAGACAAACATCACTGAAGGATGCAATGTGAATATAGTCTCACTAAAAATTACATACCGGGGGGCCCACAGGACCGGAAGGACCAACTTCACCATCTTTTCCAGGAGCTCCCTAGCATTGCAGAGAGATAATTTATGAGGTGAGACCATGAGAATTTGGGTAATTTCATATATTTTTTTTTTCTTTAGCAGAAAATGTGTAGTTACCCTCTGCCCAGGAACACCAGCATTTCCTGCTTCTCCAGGTTTTCCAGGGTCACCCTAAAGAATCAATGCAAACTAATTTAAATTTCAATCAGTTTGTTATAAACATGTCAGCTCCAAGTGAGGATTATGATGAGATGGCAACATTATACACTGTACTCACACTGCTACCTTTGGGGCCTGGAAGACCCATACTCCCAGGCTGCCCTCTGATTCCTATGGAGCCTGGAGGACCTGGGCGGCCATCCTCTCCTGGAGCACCCTACACAGTTGACAGGAGCAAGGTAAGTTTCACATAAGTTCTCTCTGAATGTTACATCACCCAAATTGTCACTTGCCTTTCCTTACTATAAAAGTTATGTAAGTTTTAAATTAAGCTACGTTTTTATTTTAGTGAATCAGTACAGTTGAGTGTTTTAAAAAAACTGCTGAGGTATTTGAATGTTTAGAACAGAGACTTCATTCTTATTCTATACACAAGCCTCATCTTTATGTCTCTTTACATTCTCATATTAATAGGGGAAATCTTCCTTCTTTCATTTACTCTTGTTTGTGGTAATGAAAACTCAGGACTTCCATTTCACATTTACTGTATAAGGGAAGGGCCCAGAATACATGAACTGTCAAATTTATACCTACTTATCTCTTAAATGTATAAAATTGGAAGGATATCAAGAAATGAGAATGTTGCTAACAAATTCCACTAATATTAATAAATACATCATGGCAACTTTTTCATTTATGTCAGAGAAGCAATTACAATCTCAAGCATTTATTTCAATACAATGTTATCAATTTTTGGTCATTTTGAAAATACGCAGATCCTTAATATTTGCTTCCAGGAGAGGAAGGTACATTTTAAACATGTAAACATGATTAGCATCCACCGGATCAAAAATGTTAACCTTAAATTAACATCTTACCATTGAAGTTGCATGTCTATTGAGAAATATTAATGGTGGTGGACTTTTGTTTAAATTACTTACCAAAGGTCCAAGTTTTCCTTCAGGACCTTGAACACCAGGATTTCCTGTCAGACCCTAAAAATTAAAAGCAATTGTCAGTTTGTTGCTGACCTGCAACTGGAGTAAAGATTCTAAAGAGTAAAAATAGCACTGCATTAGAAAGATCCAGTTCCGCTTGGCAAGGTCCACTCTCAGTAGCCTTAGGCTCCTCTAGACAAACTCACAGGACCATCATGGACCTCACCCAACCTGGCTTCAGAAGGATACAGGGCAGACAACACAACATGCAACAAGGCATCACGTGTGGGACTCTCCACTGGGACGAGTCCTCACAGCACAGCCTTCAGGGCCAGACTCTAAGCCTCCCACAATGGGAGGCCCGATGTGAGAGAATCAGTCTACCTGGCGGGTGCAGGAGCCACCCTGGTTTGAAATCTCACATAACCAATATTTGTAACAGCACCTTGGACATACTATACTGGTCCCAGCAAGGTGAATGCCCAGGTACAAGTCCCTGCAAACTCAGGAAATCCAAAGCTATGCCTCCTACCAGTTTTTTAAATTCATTCACTGTCCTCCAAGTCCAAATGCAGTCTACAATAAGGGATCATTTTTACTAAAAGTAATTGAATGGTCATTCAGCTGGCATTCCACCTTTATCATGTGTCTAGGGAAGAATATCGAAGATATGCATCGAAGATGAACCCAATGCCTGTTTCTCACATAGAAGGAGAAAGGGTTGTAGGAGACTTTTACTCATATATCTAACACTGGGTTCAGAATAAAGAACTTATGTTGAGCCAAATGTATCTTTCCATGAAGCTTTCTGTATAATCCTTTTCTCTTTAAGGGGCATTGTTGACAACTGAATATAAGGGTAATTCCATAGTTCAAATGAATTTTCAAGCGACATTTTGTTAAAGTGAAATTTGTCAGGAATTCTCTGTGCTAAAAGTCACATAAGTTGTTCATCAGCAAGTAAAGAAAAATTATAAAAATTGATAAACAGGATTTTTTTTTCATATCAAGTGGTAAAATTATTAATACATACCTCTTTGAATACAGGAGACTAGAAGTTACTTTTTTTTTTCTATACATGATAAAAATAGCAAACCATTCATTATTTTAAAAATAATGAATCAGGTCAAACCCAAAGAAAAAAACAAAGAAATGTTCCAAGTCGTGAAAGCAAGCTATTAAAAAAAAAACCAAAACCTTTAAAAAACCTTTAATGAATTCTCAGGAGCATATCTCCTAGGTTGATGTAGCAAAAAACTGCTGTGTTCTTACCCGAGCACCTGGAAGCCCAGGTTCCCCCGGACGTCCTGGATCCCCCTGACCACCTTTAGGTCCTGAAGAACCTACAGGACCCCTCTCTCCTTGAGCCCCCTGTTCCAAAGCAAAGCAGAACATGTCAGAAAAAAGGGAGTGCAGGGAAACAAAAGCAAGCATATATAAAATCCTTGTTTTACAAATCAAACCACTAGTATAACATAAAAGAGTTTGTCAAAGTAGTTACAAAGACTTCTTTGTAAACCATGCCACTTCACATTTTGTTCTCATTTGGATTCCTTGTAGAATAGAGGTTTTTCATCATTAACTAATGAAAGTTGTGTTTAGAGCCTCACTCCAATAACTTAGATTTAGAAACCCCCAAATTTTGAAAGAGTCTAAATTTCTAGACAAAGAAAAAATATATATATCGGCTAAAGGAAAGATTTATGGCCTATTCTTCTCAAGAATGTCCCTGGAAAGTTTGAAAACAAACTCCAATACACCTCCAACCATCGTCCTTCTCCCCTAGGCCTCTATAATGAAGAAATTGCGCAAGAGGGATTTGGCGTTAGGAATAACATCTGTGTCCAACTCTTTTCTAGATCTGGACCCATGTGGGCCAAGGCTAGATCACCATGCTGGACAATGGCATCTTTTGCAACACTACCCACAGGAGTGTCAACCTTGATAGGATAGCCTTACCTTTGGTCCAGGTAAACCATCAGAGCCTGGAAAACCACGATTGCCAGGAGCACCCTACAAATGACCAAAATGTGATTCTTAATTGTGGATGTTTTTGTAATATATAATGAGTGGGTGATTTTTATTCTTAGTACTATAAGGTTTTAGGAGCTATGATCAACCCAACACAGCAATAGGTATGTATAAGAAAAAAATAACCTGACTATACAGAAAGACATTTTAAATTTTGAAAAATATATATAAGTACTGAGCCAAAATTATTCAAATCAAAAAATATTTTACCATGGTACCATCTACCGCAATCAAAATGTCAGCGATCGCAGGCATTAGTATTGTCTTTGATGTGAAGCCCTTTGCATTTTCTGAGGTTCCATACAAAAGTAAGGTGAGATTGTTATTCTCCCTTTCAGACCTGTTTCATTATAGTCCAGTCACAGCAACCTTTTCTGGTCTTTAAAATCACTAAGCCCTTTCTGGCCTCCTGGATTTGCATTTTTTTGTTTCCTCTGCTGAAAAATGCTTTTTCTCTCAAGTTTTCTTGCCGGCTCATCCTCATCTTCAGATCTTAGCTAGATGCCATCCTCTCAAAGAATCTTATTTCCTAACCACCTAACCTAATGACACACTACTGTCATAAGTTACTCTCTACCACATCACCCTGCTATTCCCTAAGTGTATATGGCACTTATTAAAATGCGTAATTATATTTTTATTTACCTGTTAACTTGTTTATTGCTTACCTCCCCACTAAACTATTGTTTACTAGCCCCCTCATGAAGGCTGGGACCATAGCATTCTTGTTCACTGATGTATCCCAAGCACCATATATCAAATTGGCATAGAGCAGTTGTTCAGTCAATATTAGATGAATGAATGAATGAACAATGATTAGACAGTTGGCTCCCTGAATTCACAGATAGCCATACTGAACTGTGCAATGCACCTGCTAGCAATTCTCTTAATTCCTCTAGTTTTCCTCACTATCCCAAAAGTTATTCATGTAATTCCCCCACAACTATAAGAATTTATTCAATCATTCAAATTTTACCCTTTCTCCCATGGGGCCTGGAGGACCAACTGTTCCTGGGTCACCTCGGGGACCTCGTTTGCCTTCTTCACCAGGTGGGCCTATTGGACCCTGAATACCATGTGGCCCCTATTGAAAACAGAAGGACAGATACCAGAAAGAGCCATTTGACAAGGGAGTTATAGTCAAAAGATTCATTTAAATAAGTCGTCACAAATTTTAAACTATATTAAGCAAACTATTTCCATCCAAAAAGTATTATAATTCTCACCGTCATTATTTGAAGTACTTGAGTATTTTGGGCTTACACTTCTGGATAATATTCATGTTCTTCTTATCATTTAAAAGAAATAAAACCTTACCGGTTCCCCTTTTGGGCCAGCTTCTCCTTTGAAACCTGGAACTCCTGGATCACCCTAAAATAAAAACATCGATAATTGTAAGAACCAAGATATTTATCCAGCCCAACCTGCTTTAATTATTACAGTGAATGGGTCTTGAAAATTTTCTGCAGCTGAGTCTGTACTGAATCAGCAGTATAATAATTTTTTTAAACTATGCAAATCTTGTAGAATGTGTGTGAAATTTTATAAAATCCAGTATAGTTAGGTAGTAATTTGTATATTTTACAGGGGTCTTCAAAAGACTTACTTTTAAAATCTTGTTTTTAATCATGCATAGTAGGATAATTAGAATTATTCAGTTATTATTCCAGTTTGATAAAAAAAATTAGAACTAACAATGACAACTTCAATAGATAAATCTATTTAGAGTCTATTTTAGGAAATAGATTTGTTCACCCAAAATCAAAATAATTTTATATCTATGCTCTATTTATTGAGATCTGACAAAACTTCAAATAGGGTATTTTATCTTTAGAGTATTCTAAAGTTTTGGGTATGTGTGTCTTTATAATACCAATTGTACTATAATTTGTGGGAACCAGATTGCTAGATTGAGAACATGATAAAATCAAATGTAAAATACCAACAACACGCATGTTTTTATAAATTTGTCACTAGCATTTAAAAAGGATTTATCAGCATGATCAAATTACTTAGATCAGGATCTTAAATATTTGTTTTAAGTAGTAGTAGGAAACAAAGTTTTGTTATATATCAAGCTAAAAGATACATAAGCACAACTTCTCAATGTGTTTATTTCTTAAGAACTAACCGTAATATTTTTACCAATAGATAAACATATGAATATAAAATATACAAATTTATAGAAAATGTGGAAACTCGTTCAATATAAACAACACGTTGGAAGCACTCTTCAAGACTAAATCTCAAGAAATAGCTGTTGAACCCATTTTAGCCAAGTTGTCATTATAAACCCCCATGAAAACTCCGTATTTCCCCATACTGGCTTGCAAAGTGTCTCCATATTTGTTATGCAACTATTTATAAAATTCTATGAGGTGGATCATGAAGTTATGACCTTACTATTTTAAACAAAAGAACGCTAAAATTTAACATAGTGCAATAATTTTCCCCTTTGAATTTAAACATGTAAATTGTACATTAACATTTGGCTTCCACTTTACAAAAATTCCTACCTTCTTTTGCCTCATTCAAATAAGTCACATTATCTATGTTTCACTGTTATCTCATTACATATTATTTCTCTGGCGATCTTAGTTGTATTATACTAATGGATGATAATTCTTTGATGGACATTACCGGTTGGCCTCGAATTCCTGGAGGTCCAGTGCTACCCTGAGGTCCTGGAGATCCAGGGGGCCCTGCTAAGCCAGGAGGACCAGAGGTACCCGGAGAGCCCTATTGGAATGCAAGAGTAACATGATGAGCAGAGACCTAGGCACAAGTCTACGGTCACTGTCCAAAGGATTGTATCCATTTGAACCTCATGTGGCATAAATGAAGTTAGTTACTCACTGTTGGGCCTTTGGCACCAGGCGTACCATCAGTTCCCACTGCACCCTAAAAGATACAGGAAAAGTTCATGAAATATTAAGCCATATCTAGGGTGGTATTCAGATGTCCACCCATCTCACAAAAGGAGGCAGAAAAACTACCAAAAAGAAAGAAAGGAAAAATAAATCAACCACCATTATATTATAAAAATCACTTTTATGACTAATTAATTCCCTTTTCCACAAAATAGACAAAATCTGCAGAGTTGACAAGGGACATTTTTTTTTTCATGAGTTCTAAACACTCATTCAGAATTGAAAGAGAATATATTAAAATATGTTGCCTCTGTTCAAAAGTTATAAAACATGTCCAGCTTTCAATAATAATTATGATAATGATAATTTTTAAATATACTAGGAACTTACAGGAAGACCTTGAGAGCCAACAGGACCCGGTAGCCCAGTTTCACCTCTTTGCCCCTGAGGACCTTCAGGGCCTCGTGCCCCAGTGGGACCTGCTTCTCCCTAAAGGGGTATGAGGAAAACGTTAATTTAAGAAAACATAAATGTGGTGTGTTTCAAAGCTGACTGCTTATTTGGAGTTTTACATTTTACACCCAATCATTTAAACGAGTCAAGAGCACAAAGTAGTTTCCAGGGGTGTGTGCCTAACTTAGCTTAAGGGACGGACTCACTTCCCGCCACTCTGGATGTGATGAGGCCCACAGCATGCAGAGCAGAGCAACCTGGTCAAGGTCACCTGATAGCCACCCTTGTTTCAACCCAAGATAGGGATTCACACAGTAAATAAAAATACAGGATGCCTGGTTAAGTTTTAATTCAGATAAACAACAAATGATTTCAGAATAAATTTGTCCCATGCAATATTTGGAACACATTTATCCTAAAAATGCATTCTTTATTTATCTGAAATTCAAACTCAGCTGAGTTTCTGCATTTTATCTAACATATTAGGTACCTAATGTAAATCAAATCCTAGAGGGAATCCCTATTACCCTTCACTGAAATACAAAGAGCTAGACGTGAAAGTTTACTCTTCATCTAGAGAGCCAGAGACCCTGGAAGAATATTACAGGTATGGCAGAATTCTGGCCAAAAACAAACACCGGGGGTGGTGGTCTTTATGTTGGGGGTGGTGGTAGGACAGGGAAACTATTTCTGAAACAGTTTTGTGAGGTGTTTGACTTTATTAAGGAGTTTTCAGTAGCCAACAGCCCGTACTAGAAAAACCCAGGAGGAGAGGGAAGTATCCATAGTGAACTACTGTATAAACTATGATGGCTAGTGAAGTCTTAACGAGAGGCCATAGTAGGAGCAGAAACCACTTCCTGCTAAGTGAGAGTCCTGGGCATTGTGAGTATTCTTTCTTGAATTCTCTAGCCAGAGCTCGGTGTGAGGGTGGAGAGTCTCACAGAGAGAGAGAGGGAAGGGATTTTGCCTATTTTGATTGAGGTACACAGGGAGGTTGGGCCCTCCAAGGTCAGAGTCAGTGGCAGCAGACTTAGGACTTCAGGGAGCAGATCAGGTACAGAGGGGAACTGAAGAAGGTCCTTCCTACTCAGCTGAGCTCACAGTGAGTTCTCAGTTAACGCAGGGACTGGTTAGTGAACCAACGGAGGGCACCATTTTAAAATAAAGCAGCCACACCCCTGTGGCACAGAATTTAAAGTCAGCGTTAGAGAGAGCCGAAGAATAATTTGACTTGATGACTCTCACATTTCAAAGAATACTTGAAATGTCAACTAGAGATTTTGTTTGTTTGTCTGTTTGTTTCGAAGTTCAAATCCAATCTGAGTGGCCCCACTAACAAGAAGCATGGGCCTGTACTGAGGGCATCCTCTGCCTCAGGCACTATGCTAAGGGTTTGCATATTTTCTCACTTAATCTTCAATAAAATTCCTTGAGAAAACAAGATTTAGAGAGGTGAGGTGACTGGCCACGGTTATTTTTGTACAGCAGAATCTTGTGAGCAAATCCCTTCTTCGAGATGAAGAAAATTATTGCCAAAGAAAAACCGGGTGTGAGAAAAATCAAACGTATTGTGTTGTTCAAAGTTTGAAGGTAGTGTTCTGAGTTTATTCACTAATTTAGCTAATATAATCTTAATAACCTCCCACTGTAATCTATGGATTTATCATCCAAAGTGTTGAGAGAAAGAACAAGTTGTGACTCACTACAAATGTAAATCATCCCAGCAGAATACTTCAATTCATTCCCACATGGACAGCCAAATAGCCTCCCCACACGTGCCATTAATGATGGTGTAAGTTGGGGGGTGGAGGTGGGAAGAAGGGGGGCAGAAGTGGAGGCCAATACTGTGCGGCCTTTTGACCACCTCTGATTTATTTTACTCTCCTATTGTTTAGAACATTCTGCTATTTATTACTGCCAGGCACTGTATCCAAGAATGGAGTTCCAATTCAGATTAAACTCTTATTCCTCACAGCCGTTACAACTGTCTGGTGTTAGAGTCCTATTGCAACAGATTCTTTGATACTACAAGTGTATGACTATAAGTAATTCTCTTTTAATTACTTATTATATAATAATATCATTTTTTTCATTTTCTTTTTTTTTTCCCTACCATAATGGACATTGAGAATACGCTAGGCTCTTTTCCTTAGTTAAGAGCGACTTCCACACTCTTCAATGAAAGAAATGACATTCTTTACTTTGGGATTCAGGTACTTAAGTAATTCATATCATCAAGAGCTAAATATAGTAACATCTTACCTTCATCCCAGGATTTCCTGGAAAACCAGAGGAACCAGGTATCCCAAGAGGACCCTATTAAAAGAAACCAGAAAAGTGATTAGACATGTATTTTAATTAACATGAAATCTTTTATTCTGTACTTTGACATGTAAGAATAATCCACTTAGTACTTTAAAATCACAAAGATAATAATATACTTTTATCATAAGAACCTTACAACATTGATATGAAATTGTGCTAAAAGACATGTCCAGTGGTATTAAACATAACAGAATTTCCTAGTTGTAGCATACGAGAGTCAGTCACAAACACAAATTGTTTGAAACAATTGCTTCTAGAGAAATTACTTTCTTTGTGTTAACCAAGTAATAAGGATAGTTTTTAGAAAGTTACACATTGTACCAAAATCTAGGACTTCACTTTATTAAAATGATGATTAAGAATCATCTGGATATTTTGGAGTGATTTTTTTCAGGCTAATAAAGAGTGAATATGTGTCACTATACTACATTTGGGAAGGCATGAATAGAGTCTAAACCACTGATTTAAAGGAAATGAGTGTAAGAGGAATTTCATTCTAGGTTATCCTGATTCTTCTTTGAGGACTGTATTTTAAATCCATCAGTTTTGCATTAATAACAGCCCTTTTAAATTACACTTATTTTTCCTCCCATAGTTTGTTTCCTTTTTGTGAGTCACAAGGGAGAAAAGATCTTAAGGGCAAGTAATTTCAAATCTGATTTACCCTCCTAGTACTGAATATTTCCCTGAACTCATCGTGTTTTTCACCTATCCATTGTACGGACCATGCTGTATTCTTGTTCTTTTGTATACTCATCTTTCAAGACTAAGCTTAAAAATTGTACCTCTCTAAGTCTTTCTTGACATCTTTGTCTCACTACTGGTGTCAGTACAGGTAGGTTCCCATACTTCAGGTTGCTTTCCCTATTACAGCAGTTAGCAATAGCATTATGCTACAATATCAATTGATATATCTCTCTTCTTTGATAGGGCAGGTTTCAAAGACAAGTACTATGTGTTTATTGCCTTTCTGTTCCAAGCACCTGGGACACAGTAGGTGCTTTGTAAATGGTAATGAATGTACAAATGGAAGAATGAATGAATAAATGAATGAATGAATATGAAAGTAATACACTCACCATTGGCCCAGGTTTTCCAGGCATACCATGTGCACCTCGTTGTCCCTAATTAGGAGAAGAGGCAAGATAACAGTGCATTTTCTACAGTATTTGTTGACAATTCATTTACGTTATAAAAATTTCTATGTTAAAAATTGGAGAATGAATATTAAGGTTAACTGACAACTTTACCTAGGTTAATAGCAATAAAAATACACATTTATACAACATGGGTAAAGTAGCAATATGCACATCTATCCTTACAGCAATAAGAAAGAAAAATCAAGACTGGAAATATAAACTGATTAAAATGATTCTTTTTACTTGAACGTGTCACCTTCTATCAAATGAGCTCAGAGACAATGCAACTTTGAACACCAGGCTCTTCTTAATAGCCAGAATAACCCAGAGGAAGGAATGTGCTCCATGTAAAACAAAAACCTAAAGCACATGTGCACACACATGTACACACACACACACACACACACAAAGGAAATTAAGTAGTAGTGAATGCTGCGGGTGTCACCCAGATCCCCCTTCAGCACAGAAGTAATCATTCTACCACTGCTGGAAGTGTTGTAAGCTGTGATGGCTCACAGTTGAGACCCTTCCCACAAATTGCTGAAAGGAGTTAGGTATCCCAAGGTTATGCCCTTCCATGGTCAATGCAGTGGTACAAAGGATTAGCCCCCATTCAAAACAGTCCGAAGAGCCATCCCAGCTCCACTGTTCCCATGGAATGGAAGACTTATAAAGATTGAGGTCTCTGTTGCAAATGTAACACAGTTTAATTTCTCCCTGTGGCAAATCCTGCTTATTTTATTAATTTCTTCATAGGTGTAGTTTCTTTCTTTTATTAAAAAATAAATTTATTTGTTTATTTATTTTTGGCTGCGTTGGGCCTTCGTTGCTGCAAGCGGGGTCTATTCTTTGTTGTGGTGCACGGGCTTCTCATGGTGGTGGCTTCTCTTGTTGCAGAGCACAGGCTCTAGGTGTACAGGCTTCAGTAGTTGTGGCTCGTGGGCTCTAAAGAGCAGGCTCAGTAGCTGTGGTGCACGGGCTTAGATGCTCCGCGGCATGTGAGATCTTCCCAGACGAGGGCTTGAACCCATGTCCTCTGCATTGCCAGGTGGATTCTTTTTTTTTTTGAATTTTATTTTATTTATTTATTTTTACAGCAGATTCTTATTAGTCATCAATTTTATACACATCAGTGTATACATGTCAATTTCAATCGCCAAATTCATCCCACCCCCACACCCCGCCGCTTTCCCCCCTTGGTGTCCATACATTTGTTCTCTACATCTGTGTCTCAATTTCTGCCCTGCAAACCGGTTCATCTGTACCATTTTTCTAGGTTCCACATATATGCGTTAATATACGATATTTGTTTTTCTCTTTCTGACTTACTTCACTCTGTATGACAGTCTCTAGATCCATCCACGTCTCAACAAATGACCCAATTTCATTCATTTTTATGGCTGAGTAATATTCCATTGTATATATGTACCACAACTTCTTTATCCATTCATCTGTCGATGGGCATTTAGGTTGCTTCCATGACCTGGCTATTGTAAATAGTGCTGCAATGAACATTGGGGTGCATGTGTATTTTTGAATTATGGTTTTCTCTGGGTATATGCCCAGTAGTGGGATTGCTGGGTCATATGGTAATTCTATTTTTGGTTTTTTAAGGAACCTCCATACTGTTCTCCATAGTGGCTGTATCAATTTACATTCTCACCAACAGTGCAAGAGGGTTCCCCTTTCTCCACACCCTCTCCAGTATTTGTTGTTTGTAGATTTTCTGATGATGCCCTTTCTAACTGGTGTGAGGTGATACCTCATTGTAGTTTTGATTTGCATTTCTCTAATAATTAGTGATGTTGAGCAGTTTTTCATGTGCTTCTTGGCCATCTGTATGTCTTCTTTGAAGAAATGTCTATTTAGGTCTTCTGCCCACGTTTGGATTGGGTTGTTTGTTTTTTTGATATTGAGCTGCATGAGCTGTTTATATATTTTGGAGATTAATCCTTTGTCCATTGATTGGTTTGCAAATATCTTCTCCCATTCTGAGGGTTGTCTTTTCGTCTTGTTTATGGTTTCCTTTGCTGTGCAAAAGCTTTGAAGTTTCATTAGGTCCCATTTGTTTATTTTTGTTTTTATTTCCATTACTCTAGGAGGTGGATCAAAAAAGATCTTGCTGTGATTTATGTCAAAGAGTGTTCTTCCTACGTTTTCCTCTAAGAGTTTTATAGTGTCTGGTCTTACATTTAGGTCTTTAATCCATTTTGAGTTTATTTTTGTGTATGGTGTTAGGGAGTGTTCTAATGTCATTCTTTTGCATGTAGCAGTCCAGTTTTCCCAGCACCACTTATTGAAGAGACTGTCTTTTCTCCGTTGTATATCCTTGCCTTCTTTGTTATAGATTAGCTGACCATAGGTGCGTGGGTTTATCTCTGGGCTTTCTATCTTGTTCCATTGATCTATGTTTCTGTTTTTGTGCCAGTACCATATTGTCTTGATGACTGTAGCTTTGTAGTATAGTCTGAAGTCAGGGAGTCTGATTCCTCCAGCTCCGTTTTTTTCCCTCAAGACTGCTTTGGCTATTCGGGGTCTTTTGTGTCTCCACACAAATTTTAAGATGATGTGTTCTAGTTCCGTAAAAAATGCCATTGGTAATTTGATAGGGATTGCATTGAATCTGTAGATTGCTTTGGGTCGTATAGTCATTTTCACAATATTGATTCTTCCAATCCAAGAACATGGTATATTTCTCCATCTGTTGGTATCATCTTGAATTTCTTTCATCAGTGTCTTATAGTTTTCTGCATACAGGTCTTTTGTCTCCCTAGGTAGGTTTATTCCTAGGTATTTTATTCTTTTTGTTGCAATGGTAAATGGGAGTGTTTCCTTAATTTCTCTTTCAGATTTCTCATCATTAGTATATAGGAATGCAAGAGATTTCTGTGCATTAATTTTGTATCCTGCAACTTTACCAAAATGATTAGCTCTTGTAGTTTTCTGGTGGCATCTTTAGGATTCTCTATGTATAGTATCATGTCATCTGCAAACAGTGACAGTTTTACTTGTTCTTTTCCAATTTGGATTCCTTTTATTTCTTTTTCTTCTCTGATTGCCATGGCTAGGACTTCCTAAACTATGTTGAATAATAGTGGTGAGAGTGGACATCCTTGTCTTGTTCCTGATCTTAGAGGAAATGCTTTCAGTTTTTCACCATTGAGAATGATGTTTGCTGTGGGTTTGTCGTATATGGCCTTTATTATGTTGAGGTAGATTCCCTCTATGCCCACTTTCTGGAGAGTTTTTATCATAAATAGGTGTTGAATTTTGTCAAAAGCTTTTTCTGCATCTATTGAGATGATCATATGGTTTTTCTTCTTCAATTTGTTACTATGGTGTATCACATTGATTGATTTGCGTATATTGAAGAATCCTTGCATCCCTGGGATAAATCCCACTTGATCATGGTGTATGATCCTTTTAATGTGTTGTTGGATTCTGTTTGCTAGTATTTTGTTGAGGACTTTTGCGTCTATATTCTTCAGTGATATTGGTCTGTAATTTTCTTTTTTTGTAGTATCTTTGTCTGGTTTTGGTATCAGGGTGATGGTGCCCTCATAGAATAGGTCTGAGGATTGTTCCTTCCTCTGCAATTTTTTGGAAGAGTTTGAGAAGGATGGGTGTTAGCTCTTCTCTAAATGTTTGATAGAATTCACCTGTGAAGCCATCTGGTCCTGGACTTTGTTGGTTGGAAGATTTTTAATCACAGTTTCAATTTCATTACTTGTGATTGGTCTGTTCACATTTTCTATTTCTTCCTGGTGCAGTCTTGGAAGGTTATACCTTTCTAAGAATTTGTTCATTTCTTCCAGGTTGTCCATTTTATTGGCATAGTGTTGCTGTAGTAGTCTCTTAGGATGCTTTGTATTTCTGTGGTGTCTGTTGTAACTTCACCTTTTTCATTTCTAATTTTATTGAGTCCTCTCCCTCTTTTTCTTGATGAGTCTGGCTAATGGTTTATCAATTTTGTTTATCTTCTCAAAGAACCAGCTTTTAGTTTTATTGATCTTTGCTATTGTTTTCTTTGTTTCTATTTCATTTACTTCTGCTCTGATCTTTATGATTTCTTTCCTTCTGCTAACTTTGGGTTTTGTTTTTTCTTCTTTCTCTAGTTCCTTTAGGTGTAAGGTTAGATTGTTTATTTGAGATTTTTCTTGTTTCTTGAGGTAGGCTTGTATAGCTATAAACTTCCCTCTTAGAACTGCTTTTGCTGCATCCCATAGGTTTTGGATCGTCGTGTTTTCATTGCCATTTGTCTCTAGGTATTTTTTGATTCCCTCTTTGATTTCTTCAGTGATGTCTTGGTTATTTAGTAACGTATTGTTTTTCCCCCATGTGTTTGTGTTTTTCACGTTTTTATCCCTGTAATTCATTTGTAATCTCATAGCATTGTGGTCAGAAAAGATGTTTGATATGATTTCAATTTTCTAAAATTTACTGAGGCTTGATTTGTGACCTAAGATGCGATCTATCCTGGAGACTGTTCCCTGTGCACTTGAGAAGAACGTGTAATCTGCTGTTTTTGGATGGAATGTCCTATAAATATCAATTAAATCTATCTTGTCTATTGTGTCACTTAAAGGTTCTGTTTCCTTATTTATTTTCATTTTGGATGATCTGTCCATTGGTGTAAGTGGGGTGTTAAAGTCCCCTACTATTATTGTGTTACTGTCGATTTCCTATAAAGTTCTTAGCAGCTGCCTTATGTATTGAGGTGCTCCTATGTTGGGTGCATATAGTTTTATAATTGTTATACCTTCTTCTTGGATTGATCCCTTGATCATTATGTAGTGTCCTTCCTTGTCTCTTGTAACATTCTTTATTTTAAAGTCTATTTTATCTGACATGAGTATTGCTACTCCAGCTTTCTTTTGATTTCCATTGGCATGGAATATCTTTTTCCATCCCCTCACTTTCAGTCTGTATGTGTCCCTAAGTCTGAAGTGGGTCTCTTGTAGACAGCATATATATGGGTCTTGTTTTTTGTATCCATTCAGCAAGCCTGTGTCTTTTGGTTGGAGCATTTAATCCATTCACGTTTAAGGTAATTATCGATATGTATGTTCCTACGACCATTTTCTTAATTGTTTTGGGTTTGTTTTTGTAGGTCCTTTTCTTCTCTTGTGTTTCCCACTTAGAGAAATTCCTTTAGCATTTGTTGTAGAGCTGGTTTGGTGGTGCTGAATTCTCTTAGCTTTTGCTTGTCTGTAAAGCTTTTGATTTCTTCATTGAATCTGAATGAGATCCTTGCCGGGTAGAGTAATCTTGGTTGTAGCTTCTTCCCTTTCATCACTTTAAGTCTATCATGCCACTCCCTTCTGGCTTGTAGAGTTTCTGCTGAGAAATCAGCTGTTAACCTCATGGGAGTTCCCTTGTATGTTATTTGTCATTTTTCCCTTGCTGCTTTCAATAATTTTTCTTTGTCTTTAATTTTTGCCAATTTGATTATTATGTGTCTTGGCATGTTTCTCCTTGGGTTTGTCCTCTATGGGACTCTCTGCGCTTCCTGGACTTGGGTGGCTATTTCCCTTCCCATGTTAGGGAAGTTTTCTACTATAATCTCTTCAAATATTTTCTCGGGTCCTTTGTCTCTCTCTTCTCCTTCTGGGACCCCTAAAATGCAAATGTTGTTGCGTTTAATGTTGTCCCAGAGGTCTCTTAGGCTGTCTTCATTTCTTTTCATTCTTTTTTCTTTATTCTGTTCAGCAGCAGTGAATTCCACCATTCTGTCTTCCAGGTCACTTATCTGTTCTTCTGCCTCAGTTATTCTGCTATTGATTCCTTCTAGTGTAGTTTTCATTTCAGTTATTGTATTGTTCATCTCTGTTTGTTTGTTCTTTAATTCTTCTAGGTCTTTGTTAAACATTTCTTGCATCTTCTCGATCTTTGCCTCCTTCTTTTTCCGAGGTCCTGGATCATCTTCACTATCATTATTCTGAATCCTTTTTCTGGAAGGTTGCCTATCTCCACTTCATTTAGTTGTTTTTCTGGGGTTTTATCTTGTTCCTTCATCAGGTACATAGCCCTCTGCCTTTTCATCTTGTCTATCTTTCTGTGAATGTGGTTTTTGTTCCACAGGCTGCAGGATTATAGTTCTTCTTGCTTTTGCTGTCTGCCCTCTTGGCAGGCGGATTCTTAACCACTGCGCCACCAGGGAAGTCCCATAGGGTGTAGTTTCTGAGAGCACTCAGAAAACAAATTTCCTGCACACAAGTCTGCTTTAATGCCATTTCCTTGGAGAACTGACCCGTATATCATTGGTGCCAGAGGTAGTCAAGAAAGCCTATGCTAAAATGGAGTTTTTAAGCTGGATTCCTCCCTGGCCAGCTGGCGATAGATAGGGTATGGATTTCTCTTGGCATGCTGTAGTGATGCAGTAGTAAATATTGTCTCCAGTAGTGAACTCAGATAGGGTACAAGTGTAAGGGAGTGGGCTATGGGTGCAATAGCTCAGGCATTTGAGAAGGTTTAGGGGATGTAACAATTACTAAGTTAATGGAACTGCATGGGTCTTGTCGAGTGAATCCATTGGAGAAAGATGCTGAAAGGCTGATGGTAATTAATCATCAATATAAATCTTCTTAGCAGCATTTAAAAATATTGTCATCTTCTACAACCAGAGGGAAGAAAAAGTTGAAGATTAGGCCCAGGACTTTATGATAAAGGTTTAAGTGCTCTTGAGAAGGTTGAATTCTAAAATGTGGAAAGTCTGCTATGCCATGGTCAGGGCCCTTGATTGGAGGGAATGGGACCTTGAAATTTGGCATTGGGATATCTTAAGAACTTTGAAATCTCTAATACCCTGAAGCCTCTGGGCCTACAGAAGTGGTCCTTCCCACCATTAACAGCTTATACTTCTCTCTTGCTTAAAGATGAAACAAAGGTCTCTACTTTACCAGACAATATATGCCACTACCACCACCACCACCACCACCTGCTCCTCCCCTGGCCACCAGACCAACAACTAGCATCAAGTCACAGAATAACTGCATTGAGGAAATGCTGTTTCTGATAAAAGAGTGAAGAGACTATACACCAAAAAATCTATAAGTCCTATACATCATGTAGAGGCAGAATCCAAGAAAGAATGTATGGGTTTAGGTCCTGAAGGTACTGGATCAAGAGGGACAGGATATAAAGCTGGAGAATTTTAATGATTTGGAAGCACTCTCCCATAATACATATTTAACACCCTGATAAAGACCCTGGGAAATGTTGTTAACAGGGACAATAGTTCTTAGAAACTTGGAAAGAGCAGTGGCACACACTAAGTGAAGTAGAAATGCTGGAACTGCCTGGGCAGATGGTAGAATAAAGCACAGAGAAGTGAACACAGTAGATTGGATATAATATGTATGGCTGGATAAGGCAATAGCTGACTATATTCTACAATATTCTCTACATTTCCAGAGGAGACGCTGCCTGTAAGTGATTAAGAATGGCCTAGTGAGAGGGTCTCACTTCTCCTGAATCAAGGCCCTGATTTTGGTACCATTGAGAAGCACTAAGGTGGTTGTCTTCTATGGGATAATAGTAGGGGATGCTATAAACCTGGGAATTTTAATTATAATGGGGATGATAGGATATCAAAATAACAGAGGCCAGATGGCAGTCCTTAATTGTCAAAAGAAAAGTGGGTGAAATATAATGAACTGCAAGTTTTTGAAATATTAGCAAGTATAGCCCGACTTTCAGAGAGCTGTGATGAGAATGAACAAAATAACGCTCCCCTCCAGGTTCAAGGTAGGTGGACAGACAGCAAGAGAATTTCTCAATCTATACAATTAAAATCAATCAAGAGAAGATGACCAGGAGACTCTAATCTTTAAAAGGGTTTATTCATAGTACTTACCTTTTAGGATTGTGATGAACAAGAGATAAAGATATTTAGAAGAATGCTTGGCAGATAATAAGTGCTTGATAAATATTACCTGTTATTATAATGTGATTACTATTCCAAAGTCTATGATTCTCCATGCTGCTAAATGTTTTTATTATTTCTTAAATTCTGTATTAAAATAAGTAGGCAACAAATGTACTTTGGTTATGTAAGATGTTAACTTTAACAGAAGGTAGGTATAGGGTACAAGGGAACATGGGAACTCTCTTCTATTTTTACAACTTTTCTGTAAACTTAAATTTGTTTCAAAATAAAAAGTATAAAAATTACAAAGTAGGCAACCAGTATGTCATTCTCATTTAAAACGCATATTCAGTAAAGCATTTGAGAGAGTTGAAATACACATACTTACAGGAGCACCCTGTGGCCCAAGTCTCCCTCTCTCTCCTGGCATTCCTCTTGGGCCCTGCAGATGAGAGAGAAACATCTCTTGAAACATCTTACTTGAATTTCTAGGGTAGTTTGATTTCACTACTCAAATCAATCAAGACCCATTATAATTGACCTAAATAGATTTCACTTAACCTAGCTTTAATGGCCTAAATCTACAATAATCCTGATTTGATCACTGGGTACCGAAAAAGAATAAGGGTATTCAACAAATAAGAAAAACAATGTAACGCAGTAAGCCTTTTCTATTTGAAGGGGCAATTCTTACAGTGTGCTTGCCTTTCAGCTGATAATAAAGGATTATTTCACCAGCTAACATATGTGCTCTAGGTCTTTTTTTTTTTTTTTTTTCATTTAAACATTCTCTTAGTATTATCTAAAAAAGCAAAGAATTAAATTGATACGTACCATTGGACCCATGGCACCCATTGGACCAGTAGGGCCAGCTTCACCCTAAAGCAAAAATGAGATCATATTACAATATGGGAAACCTTCAATTGATATTCATATCATTCTGTTCCATGTGTGTGTTATTTTAAAGGTTTATTTTTCAAAGTGAGCATTTGAAAGGTATACTTTCAATGAAGGACCTCAAAATTCTCCTGTAACACCTTTTCTCAAAATACAATGGAAATTTAGTTTCTACAGAAATAAGTCTAAAATAAAACTGGGGATTTAAGCAAGACTGATAGAACTATCACACCTAGCCACATTAATTAGAATTAAAAAACTAATTATTTGTCTATGTCTGATAATACTTCAGGTCAAGTAAAATTTTACAAAGCTAAAATTGACTGTAATATTCCTTTAAGATCTCTTATAGGAAGCTTAGAAATGACAAATTTAAAGCCAAATGCTTTTTCACATATGTATTTCATCGTACTTTCTACTAAAAAGTCATCTGCACTTCCTGAATGTCCTCTTTCCCTCTAGAAGCATAAATAAATTTGGGAAAGAAATGATGGCCAAGAGGCCCTAGAATTAAAAGGGTACTAAATAATGGGACTAATGAACCATCTAAACCTCTCAGATATTTTTAAAGAAGAAAAAAGAGTAAATGTGTTTTAGAGGGTGGATTCATAGTGCATCTTTATATAAAGATAACAGCCATCCTACATTGGTAGAAACCCAGTGCCATGGTGGCTGTTCTTGGTGGCAAAATTAAGTCATGTTGTGTATCCTGCTAAATCTATTGCCACTCATCCATGAAAGATTATATTTATCTATTAAATTTATCTACTTAACTATTCATTTTTTATACTCCTCTTTCCTCCAGAACTATTTAAGGTGGTCCTGAAAAAAATTTTAGACTTGAAGCAGAACAGAAATGCTATAGTGGGGTTGTATTGAGATACTATACAATTACCTTGGAACCGATTGCTCCAAGTTCACCTTTAGGGCCTTCAAGACCTTTGTGTCCCTGAGAAGAAAAATATAAATTTGTATTTTATTGCTTTTTTGAGCCTCAGAAATGTAAAAGAAGAACCAAAAATAAGCTCACAGAAAGTACTTTATGAAAACAGATCTCAGATTTACAGTTGTTACTCAAAATGTTTCCAAATTCTCAACCTTCTTTGAAAGTCTATCCAAAGAAAATTAAAGTAGGGTTTCCCTCTTTAAATAACGTTTTCAATGTGCAATGTTCTCACCTTTCAAATTTTTGTGACTTCATAGAAATTTATTTTATAGCAACAAATAAAAAACCTATGGTGGCCTTAGAGAAAACAAATAATTATAGAATTTATATAGTTATAAAATATGGTTTATATCCAGGAGTGATGTTCAAAATATTTAATAACTAGTATAGGAGCAAGCATTCTAATTATAAGCTCAACCACTCAAAACAGAGGCCAGTCAATGTACACTGAGTGAATATCAACCATGCTTTCAGATAGATAGATAGATATGTAATTTCTATATATGTATGTAACATAATAGTTGCATATTAATTATCCTGAGTTATAAAGAGAGAAGCACTCTATAGACTTCCATGTCTGAGTTGGGCTGAGTTGGCTAGGCACCCCCTGTGATCTAGTGCACTTTTTAGTATTGTGTCGTTTATTCCACTATATAGTAATTGCCTGTTTTCTTAACTGAATCTCATTAGCCTGAAGCTGAGAGTCATGGACATTTCTCATTTATCACTGTTTTTTCTTTCATAGCACAGTATTCATAGTATTCACAGTATTACATAGTAAGAACTCAAAATACATTTGTTTATAGAATCAAATGAAATGTAAAACAAAGCATTGTGATTTTGGTAACTGCAGATGACTACTACAACCACAGCCAGTTAAGGGCAATTGACAAATGGAATTGTAAAGATTTTGAAGGTAATGCTCCCCAGACCCTACTCTATAAGCCACAGTATCTAAAAGGATTACAGAGGATTGAACTTACTCGGTGACCCTTCAGGCCTGGAAGACCAGGAGCCCCAGGAAATCCTCGAGCTCCCTGTTGAGGGTAAAAAAAAAAAAACAGATAAGGCATTTCAGAGTCATTAACTGCATAATACACTTTTTTTTCCAAAAAATATCTGGTACATAGTTTTTCACTAACAAACCTAAGGAAAAAAAGGAGAAGTATATTTTTACCTGTCAAAATACATCTAGGTGATCAAAAATTAGCAAGGCAAATGGAAACATGTCTTACACAGAGACACGGATTAATGCCAGGTATTGATTTGATGACATTTTAAAATTTTCAAATTATATCACTGTATTATAATTAATAAAGAATAAACAACAAGAAAATAAACCTGAGTCAACCTGCTCAGTGTCTGAATCAAGTAGCTCAAGGTACAGGAAAAAAAATCCGAAGAACTTAAGGAAAACTATGTTTTCCCGCCTTTATATTGTGTTTTATTTGTGGTAGAAGAATAAATGTATGTGTAGCAAACCAATATGATTTATTTTTTCTGAACTTCTAAGTATTAGCAGCAGAATATGATTAGAAAGATTATATTAAAATGTGATCAGAAATTTTTTTAAATAAAATGTTCAGAAGAAGCTTGTGGATTTGTGATTGTTTAAAAAACTGAGAAAATGAAATATCCAACAGAAAAGAAAGTCAAGAAATACGAAGAGAATGGGTTGGTTCCTTGACTCAGTTTCTTCATTTCTGTTAATTCTATGCATCCTTCACCTAAGCATATCAAATTAAAAAAAAAATAGAAATCAAACACTAAATAAAATCCAAACGGCATGACTATTTTGAAATGATGCTTGAAACTTTTTACTCATACCCTCTTAAAATAGATAACGACCCAGTGACTTAATTATTCACTTATTCTGGTTGACTACATTAATTAGGTTTTGAACTGAATGCTATTAATACTGCCACCAGTAGACTGAGCACCTTGATAGCACAGACTGATGCTATCAAATATTATCAATTATTATTATTAATCTGCATATCCCTGGCACTTAGCCTTATGCCTTAGTAGTGGGCATTCAAGAATAAGCATTGAATAAACAACTGAATGAAGAAATGGTTTAACATTCATCATCTTTTTCATCTTCTTGACATTCATGGCGCTTTTCCTAAATCTTTCTTAAGGAACTTCTCTTGTACTAGCACAATCTAACAAGCAAAATCCTTCTGTTCTGTATTATCATAGACTTAACTTAAAGTTAATTGAATGAATAAATAACTCAGTAAATGAAATTTGTATGATAAAAGCAAAGCAATAATTCCTCTGCGACCTCTTCCAGGGAAAATGTTTCTGTAGTGTTTTCTAGGGGGTTATCATAGTAAGGGCACATCAAACCATGCTCTCTGAACAAATAAAGTTCCACTAATTCTTCTGTTTACACAGCCTGACTTAGGAATTCGTTCACTTCAAAAACTCCCTTTAAGTTTTTCCACTGGAATGCTCCCCTTTACTGAGATTCGTCTCCCCTCCATCCTGAGCAGAAACTCAGTATACATCCATCTAAGCCTATAGGGGAATTTCTGAGCTATGTTATTTCAAATAATTAGTTAACTTTTGAGTTTTTGTGGTCTGCAAGGGAATTCTCATATGATTACATATCTTTAATATAACAAGAAAATAAACCAGATGTACTAGCGCTCATAAAATTTTTCTCATTCTGCCGACCCAAGACTGTCATCACACCCCAATCACACATCGTTGCATTGCACTCACAGAGTGCATCTGTGACATGTTGGCAGGGCACGTTTCCTCCCCGTGGAGGGCCTACGCTGTGAATAGGTGCAAGAGTGTAGCAGGGCAGGAGGTTCAAGCCTGGATTGGCTCACGTGGACATCCGTGCTAATGACTAAACCACATGTCTTTGTCTGCATGGACTTTTCAGGCTGATGGGGGAGGAAAGGAAAGAGAGAGCGGGGAACTGGGGAACTGGTTTTGTGTTTGAAACGAAATAATCCTTACAGCGCTGTAAATTCCCTTAAAAGATCAGCATTTATTTGTTTAAAAAAATCCTAGCATTGAACCTCATCAATTTTCAGGAAGTAAAGGGAGAATAATTCAGTATTGTTGGATGTATTGGGTGGCAGAAACATTAGGATATTATCGGAAATATAATAAGTAGGAGGCCAAATCAGTTTAGGGGATTTTGGACAAGGAAAAAGTTTAAGAGCAGGAATGTTAGAACATTTTTGCTTGCTTATCATTTTCTAATTTTCCCCATTGCCTGTGTAGTGCATCCTAGGGGAGGGCCTATCAAGGTAATATGAGTGAAGAAAGAAAGGTGGGGTCAGAGTGTGGCCAAGTGGCCCAGGTCTCGAATTCTGGTGGAACCAGTTGCCAGGGACTTCTCCCTGTAGTAAGCCAAGCGGGAAGAAAATAGCTGTATCAGCAGAGCTGGTGATCAGTACACCTTGTCATAAGATTTTAGGGGCCAGGACATCAATCAAGAATTTCAGTCAACAACAGGGTTTGGGGAAGCAGCCAAACAGGAATCTTGTCCACAATTTATTGTTCTAGGATATAAAAAACAAATCAATAAACTCTTTAAAGCAGTTGTTTTCAACATATGAATAATACAAAATTAAAAATACTAAAAATATCTTTAAAAGATAAATGGGATTGATATGTTGTGAAATTTAAGTAAGTCAAGCTGGTGACTTAAATGAAAATTTGATACTCATTTTGGAAAGAATCCATGTTAGGTTATGATATAATTTTCTAGCTCTAGAAGGGTCATTCATATGGTGCCAATGCAAAGCAGGCAATTGGAATTAGCTATCACCCTGGCAAACCGTCCTGTTTCAGAATGACAGAAGAGAACATATCTTGGTGACAGTGCCTAATGCATGCGCAGGCAATGAATTGCGAGTTAATTTTAAATGTTCTTTATTTTTTGAAGTTTGTCTTTACATTGTTGTATTGATCAGTATAAACTTACCGGAGATCCTGCAAATCCTACTTCACCAGCTTTTCCATTTCTACCAGGCTCACCCTTTATGGAAAAAAAGCAAAGTAGAGGGAAGCAAAGAGGAATTAAAATGTTCTCTCCTGAGACTAAATGACAAATCGATTGCAGATAAAAAGTCTTACTTAGAAAGCTTACGCCCAATGCTCTAAGCAGTGTAAGAACACAGCTCTATTCCTGATGGCAATCCATTAGAGCAAGTCAGTTTGTGGAGATTTCACTCATTTATCAGAAGAAGAAATAAATATAAATTACACTGGTCTCACCTAGCTCATCATTTTATGAACATCAAAATTTACACACACACACATGCTATGAAATTCTACATCAACATGTAGCACTGAATTAAATAAATAGTGCTTCTTACAATGATATGTGCCATTTCTTTCTTGTGATGAAAAAAAATTTAAGAACTACCAGAGATATTTTCTTTATGGCCAAATTCATTGTAATCCACTTAAATAGATCTCACGATACACAAAGAGAAAATATTTTCTTGGTTTAATGTCACACAGACGTTGATGGTTTACCCATAATTTTATCCTCAACTTTGGTACAACTAACAAAAGAATCCAGAAAAGCAAATCTGTTGTTACATCCTGTTCTTTGTTCTTTGATCACATGTTCTTAATGTTAAAATCTGAAGGTTAGCCATAACTAACCTAATAACATAATAGTAGCCATAACTTTAATTAAAAATTCAATTAAAGAAATGAAGCATTTCTTCAAATGCTCAAAATTTCTTCAGTGCTCAAAATGAAGCATTTTGAGCACTGGAGAGCAATATTGACACTATTTTACTAACACTTTTTAAAAAATCCATTTAATGAGGGCCTCACAATGATGTTTCGGGATCAAAGCAATGTATTTTTCCTTAAGATCACTTCAAAAGCTCTACTACCAAAGGTTGTTGCTATTGTAACAATTCTAGTATCTCATGGAGAAATCATAATGGAAAACCTGAAGAATGCAGGCAAGGATACAGTACCTAATAATACAATACCATCAAAATTAAGAGCACTTTTAAATTTATTAAAATTCCATTCTGACTTCTCCAGTTTTTAGTGACTTTAATGACAGAAATGGAGGAAATGAAATGGGAACCAATGAATAACTTTCATGTTAACACTGTAGCTCCTTCTTAGCCTCTTTCAAAATTTCAAAGCAAAATGAAGAAAGGTAGCTTACATCTTCACCAGGTTTTCCAGGAGGGCCCTCTGGTCCACGTGTGCCAAGTGGACCCTAATAACAAAATGAAACAACACAAAAGGAAAAAAAAGAATATTTACCTATATTTACCCATACCCATCAATGATATAATCCAAAATACGGCTGCAATAAATGAAAATTATCATAGAAAATTACTTTATTAATATTCTGAATTTTATGTTGTATCTGTCAGATTATGTGCTCAACAGGAAAAAAGTTCACAAATGCAAGTATCTTAGCACTTTCTGCTGACCATATTCAAAGCCTCTGAATTTAAATACTCTGCCAAAAGAAACATAGAGCTTAAGCACAGTCCATAACAGAGGGCTCCTGAACTGGACTGGAATTTCTTGTCACATTAGGAAAGAGTTAGTAATATAAATAACTCATGACATCATTGTAATGATGGACCCATATTTAACTGGGTCTACATGCTTACTTGACATTTACCATTGGTCCAGGGTCACCAGGCTCACCAGGAGGTCCTGTAGGGCCAGTACCGCCCTAAAATTGAAAATAAATTATATATCTATATATAATTTATGTATAATATGTAAGTTATATAAACAAACCAAAGAAAAACATAATACTAAATCCTACACTCTCTGCAGTATAATGCAATTGCTCAAAATGCTGGCTCTACCACTCTCCACCTGTGTGACTTTGAGTGAGTTACTTAATCTCTCTATACCTCATTTCTTAATCTGTGAAATGAGAATAATATGGTGCCTACTTCATTAGGCTGCTATAGCTCTTCAGATAACTAATGCATGTTAAGAACCTAGAATAGTGCTGGCACAGAGTGAGTGTTCAATAATGGTAGTTATCTCCCTCTTCTTCTTCTTCATCAACTACAGTTGCCATTCACAATGGCAATAATATAAAATAGCTTGAAGTAAAAGTCCACAACATGATAATGAAAATACGGTATCTCTGATTGAGCTAAGAATTCTTTTCTTTCTCTCTTTTGAAAAAATCATTTACTACTGCCTGTCAAATTGCTACAAACATTAAAATAGCTCTACATCACTATTTTATTGGTATTTGATAGGCTATAGAAAGAAAGTACAGTATTATATTCTTTTTAAAGATTCGATGGAGTGATCATCTTCGCTGTTATTTTTAATAATACCACATGGTGATGTCCTATGATCTGATTTCAGAGCTCCAGAGCTGGCACATAACTAATTATGAGAATTTTCACCATGACATGAGATAATGATGTTATTTCAGAAGCACAGGCACATAAAAATTCTTTGTATTGGAGATCAGTAACATAATGAAACCAGATAATAAAACTTTAACGTCATGAAGAATCTATGAAAAACATACTGCATATATTTCTAAGTGAGTGAAAATTAACTGAATACATCCCATTCAGTGAGCATTAAAATATGCAATTCAAAGGCCAACCAAAAGCAGTCATGTCACAGAGACTTTATTTATAAATTTTTCTTTTTTTGCTACAGTATATAATTTAATTATAAAAAGACTTACCTGCTGTCCTTGTAAACCTTGAGGTCCCCTCGGGCCAACAGGACCCTTAGAAACAAATGAGAAGAAAAGTTGCATAGCGTTCATGACAATTAGTTGAAACATTTCAAAAATGTTGAATCAGTGGGGCTTCCCTGGTGGCACAGTGGTTGCGAATCTGCCTGCCAATGCAGGGGACACGGGTTCGAGCCCTGGTTTGGGAAGATCCCACATGCCGCGGAGCAACTGGGCCCATGAGCCATAACTACTGAGCCTGCGCATCTGGAGCCTGTGCTCCGCAACGAGAGGCCGTGATAGTGAGAGGCCTGCGCACCGCAATGAAGAGTGGCCCCCGCTCGCCGCAACTAGAGAAAGCCCTCGCACAGAAACAAAGACCCAACACAGCTAAAAATAAATTAATTAATTTAAACAAAAACAAAAACAAACAAACAAACAAAAAATACAGCTAAATTCAAAAAGATTAAAGCTTGGGAAACATTTGGGATGATTTTACACACACCCTCAGTGTCATACAAAGAAATAAAGAATGTGCCTATACACACCCAATGTCTTTGGGACAAGAACACTTGAATTGCTTAAGGGGTGGTTCTATTAAAGCAGAACATCCAACAAAGAAAAACCTTGGCAAGCATAAAGTCATTATCAAACTGTCTATTTAATTCTTCAGCTTCACAGCAGCTAACTCTTATAACTTAAAATGAGCAAGTTGAATTAAAGGCTTATGAAACTATCAATAATAATGACTAGATTATTTTTAATGTAAGTTTAAAACAATCTGGGGCACTAAGTTTTTTGGGTTATTTCTTTCTTTCACAACATACACTTAAAGTATCCACACAGGCTTTCCCCATTTAACCATGAAATGATTACACTGAGGCTTAACCAAAGGAAGAAAAGGAAAATGCAATTTTAAAAATTATTAATAAATGTCTATGTAATTTTTTAAAATGTCACACTTTAAAAGGTGAAAGCAATTAAATGAAAATCTAGTTTGTTCTTATGGCAAAAACTTCAATTTTTGTTTTGGATTGATCAGATATTTAGCTAGTAAGAAAATAAAAGCTTCATTTAAAAAAAAAACACATATGTAATTTCAACTTCAAACTGTTAAAAACTCATATATTTTAGAAAAATATCCCAAGTTAATCACTGAATGAAACCATACTGCTACTGACTTAGAATGTATATAAACAAACAATGTTTAAGTGACTTAAAATATATACAAACAATGTTTAAGTTACTTGCCGGCCTTAAGGATGGGTAGAAGGGGTGTTTATGCAGTCTGACTTTACATTGTCTTGAATGTCATTAATCTGGGATGCCTTTGAATTATGTTATGAGCAAAAAAGCATGGAGAAGTTGCTTTGAAAAGTGTTAATTCATTCAATGAAATTGCACTGCTCCAAATACCCAGGTTAAAATACTTACCCAGAGAAAATGGGAATCTTTCTAGCTGCTGAAGAAATTCAAAAGAGAATGGGGATGGCCCAGTGCATAAATTTTAGAGTTGTTGGCATAAGGCAACCAGAGAGTATTAAGATAAATAGGAAATAATAAAAACTTAAAGTGGTAAAACTTCTCATTTCAAAATTTTGTCAAATAACTTTCTAACAATACCATAAAAGTTTTTTTTAATTTTTAAAAAGTACAGTTTTTGTTGAGGTGGTGGTGGTTATATGTTTTAAAATTCTTTATTTTCTTCAAATAGTAAGTGAAAAATACAGACAGCCCTTTATTAATGTAGACACATATTTTGCACAGTTATGAATGGAAAACCATTGGGCTTTTAACTGGTACACAGCAGGGTTTGATAAATAAATTGAATGAATGAATGGATGGATGGATATGTTTTAAGAAGACACACATCACTTCTTAACTAGCCAACTCAAACCTCTCTGCACAATGGTTTTTCCAAAGTACTTTGATTATCAGTAAAATCTGAACTTACCACAGAGCCAGGCATCAGTCCTACTTGACTCCCGAGTCCAGACTTTTCATCCAACCCAGCCATCTGAGCTGAAAACGGCTGTAAAAGCAATGTGTTGACATTATTTCCACAGTAAAAGACATATATCAACATACTTTTTAAACTGAGAAGTGTACATTCTCTGGGATTCTTAAAGAATGGCTCTTCTGAGAATCATTTTAAACTTTTGATTTAAAGCAAGGAAAAAGGTTCAAGCTGTTTTCATTGTATGTGTTTTCGATTGAACAATCTTCCTCGGGGTATTTTATTACTATGTTGCTTCAGAATAACTACTGCAATGGGCCAAATGTCTGATACTTGATAAAAGCATGGATCATTCTGATAAGTATTTAGCCAGTCTAATCGACTTCAGGTTCAAATCTCTTTATCTGATTTCCTCCCATGGTTAGAGCATGCCAAGCATCTGAACAAAACCTAAAAGTGCCTTTAAAACATTTGTCCTAAAGATTCCAGATTCCATTTCAGAATATTTTACTTATATGGTATTCTTTGTTTGTGGCCAACTTTAAACTGCACTTATATAAGTTGATTACAATTTTACAATCTTTTTAATGAGTCTCCTGAATGTTCCAAAATTGGCAACAGTTTTACCTACTCTCTTTCATATCTAAAAATCTCTGGTAACCCAATTGACCAAAACTGCCCATACTCATTCCAGGAGTTCTATTAATTTCCAGATTTTAGTGGGAAAAGAATGTGCGTAATGTTTTAAAAATAAACTGGCAATTCCTTCTACAATGTGTTGAAAATCAAATGTAAAAATTGTTGTAAAAGAAAAATCATATTTCAGGGTTCCATAAGTTCCATTGTTGTGCTATGCAATCTACTCATAAATCCCGTCTCTGCCACTAAGAATTCAAAGAGTCAGGTATACAAAGACACTTTGTTTTATTTTACTTCCGGCAGGAAACTGATATTCAGGAAATAACCAGGTAGCATTTTTAGTGTCAACTCAGTGGCTCTTTCATATACATCATCCTGGATGTGTCATCCTCCCTTGGTGTAGAGGACATGACACAGATTTTGTCAGCATTCTGAGCCTAGAGAACAAAGGACAAGGACATATTTCTCTTATCAATTCATATTGGGAACAATATTAGTGGTCCTTCAGAATCACCAGAAAGTACAAAATTCCAATGACCAGAACTGACATTGAGAAATACAAATAATTTGAAGCAGCACTTTTAAAAAGTGCTACTTTGAATTTTCCAACAATTCCCTGTGGATTTCCTAGTTTTATTGTTATTCATAGCAGTATTGTGTTCACTTAAGCTTCTCTTGCAGTCAAGGGTCAACATCTGAATTAACACAATTTAAAATCATAACAATAAATCAAAAACTTAACATTTTATCTAAAGATGATATTGAACAATGCACACATCTCACCCTGCTCAGGCCATCGGGTCCTGGGTGAGATGGATGTCCAGGAGGTCCTGGGGCACCCGGTTGACCAGGAACACCTGGTTCTCCATCGATTCCCTGAGGACCACGAGGACCCTGGAAAAATAAGCCAGTAGAAATTAGAACCTATTGCCAAATATGTACTTAGTAGAAAGCAAAAAGCAGACTTCTTGATGGAGATAAAGTGTTCATTATTTTTAAAAAAATAGCAATCCAGCCACCTACAGTAATTTCATCAGCTATTCCAACACTGCGGATTTCAGCCCTGGTCAGCCTCTACCATCGGGACACGGTACCTTCTGGGTAAGAATTTTACTCTTGATGTGTTAAATCCCCAGTAATGAGCCTTCTTGAAATAATTATAAGAGTGTATTCAGTTCATCAGTATTCTAGTATAAGCTTCCTTATTTGGTTGAGTTTTGCTGTTCAGGGTATCTAATCAACGATTTCTAAATTCACTTGTCTGTCTTAGATTAAATTAACTGTGTATGTTCTTGCTTAACTTCCCCCCACTTAAAAAAAGAATGTGATGGATCCTTGATTGGGGTTTGTGGTTTTTCTCATCTTTCTAAGTTTTTAATGCTTCACATAGTTCCTGGCTCATAGTAGACACTCAGTATATGCTTATTACATTTTCACATTTCAATCCTCTTTACTCTAGTACTTGAAGTCTGGCACACTTTATTTTCCCAACTACTCCCAAAGGTAGTCCAGACCAATGAGAAGTAGAGGGAAAGGCACAGGGACTCAGCCAAGTCTACTTCTCAGGGCAGTGCGCAGTGAGTTGCAGCTGCTGAATTCCACCCTCCTCCTAGCCCACATTCTGAAGGCAGGTTGGGGGACAGCTACGTCCTCAGTTCTGGAAATGCCCCGTCCCCAGACCTCATCATGCCCACAAGCCTTGTTAACTATTTTATGGCTTTTTAACCCTAGAGATTCTTAACAGGACCAAAGAAAGGAAAGGAAGGATGAAAAAACTCAATACACTTTTACTAATTAGAAGCAGGGATCAAGAAAAATACGGTAAGTGAGTTAGAGTTTAATAATAAAAGAATCTTCTCATGCCTAAGCATGAGGATATCTTCCAGCCCACAGTAAGCAAATATGAGCTGGTACAGCAGAGGGAATAAACGCAGGACAAGCAGAGGGGGCAGAGGGGGCAGTTTGCATATGATGGTTTGGGGGAGGGTGGCATAACAGCTATACAGAAATTTAATTAATATATTTTAATATATTCAAACACTCATGTTTGACATGTTTACTTCCTGGAGTAGTGGAATAATTAAGCAAATTTATGTGTTCAAATAGAAGTAGATAGCTTAGCCTGAGAAAACTCACATTCTGAAAACTAATTTCTCAGAAGGTTATTCTCATCTTTTAAAAATCAAACCCCTTCTGACTCCTAAACCACTAACCATTCACTGCACTCTTTTTTCATTTTACATAATGGAGGCTAATTTTTCATTGCTATCTAGGACTTCCGGATCGTATGAATGTGACACCATGAGCTGGAAGTGTATATTGTCAGTGGTGGCATAGAAAACATAGTGGTCTGACCTACTCAGACTACTACATGTGGAAAACTCTTAATGTATTTTTAAAATGTGAAATTGTTAATTGATAACCAGGTTTGGTTAACACAAAAAATGAGCTAAAACATTCTCTCTGCTCCGAAAGAGATTTCCAAAGCAAAACCAAAAACTACATTTAGTTCCAGTGCAAGTAGAGAGAGATTTGGGCAATATTAATCCTCAAAAACTTGTGTCCTTTCCCCAGCCCTCTGTGATTAAAAATCATGTTTCTGGGCTTCCCTGGTGGCGCAGTGGTTGAGAATCTGCCTGCTAATGCAGGGGACACAGGTTCGAGCCCTGGTCTGGGAAGATCCCACACGCCGCGGAGCAACTAGGCCCGTGAGCCACAACTACTGAGCCTGCGCGTCTGGAGCCTGTGCCCCGCGACGGGAGGGGCCGCGATAGTGAAAGGCCCGCGCACCGCGATGAAGAGTGGCCCCCACTTGCCGCAACTAGAGAAAGCCCTCGCACGAACCGAAGACCCAACACAGCCAAAAATAAAATAAATAAATAAATAAATAAAGTAGCTATAAAAAAATTAAAAAAAAAAAAATCATGTTTCAAAGTCTGCTCTGAAGACAGTTCACTTTTTCATTGACTTCATGATGCATTCTGTGCCTCCATGGTATCTCCTCTAAATAGCCTACATGATTTACTTTTATACAAATTGAGATTAAAATTAATAAAAACTTGTGAAAATTATCCAAAATTAAGTGAACATAATAAGCAAGATTATAAGTGAAAATAAGAAAAAATATTATAATACATATTTTGCTGGTAAATATTTAAAACAAAAATTATAACTTTAGAATACGTTAAAATATATATTTTCAAATTTCCAAGTGTGCTGAATCACATAAGTTTTATATTAAGGTAAGTATTCTGTTTATAGTCATTCCTTCCCATCCCCCAGGATACTCCACTATCTCAGGCAGCAATCCACAATAAAAAGTACTTGTACATTGCCACTAGGTGGCAACATTTAAACATTCACAAATAGAAAGGAATAATAATGACCCCAAATTGTAAAGAACTTTATTCACTGATGATTAGTAATATCACACACACACACACACACACACACACACACACACACACACATACTATGAAATGTTAGAGTTGGTAATAACTGGTATAGTCCCCATTTTACAGACGAGGGAAGAGACCTATAGAGGTTGCGTCTCATGCAATTAGAACTCATCACACCATTGACTGTCCACCTCCTGACAGGTTGCTAGTTTGCCACTATGAATTTACCAGGACAATACACTTAAAACTAAGGATATGTGATGAGAGACAGTCATGATCATTGGCTAGTAATGAGGGCTTCAAGAGAGTATCTCTGTGTCAGTAGTTCTCAATCTTAAGCAGTTTGCTCCCCTCCCCCACTCCACACTGCCAGGGGACATTTGGCAACACCAAGAGACATTTTTATTTGTTCCAATTGTATGAGGGAGGGGGGCAGGTGTTTCTACTAGAATCTAGTGGGTAGAAATCAGGAATGCTGCCAAACATCCTACAATGCATAAGGAATGATCTGGCCCCAAACATCAGTGGTGTTAAGATTGAGAAACTGTGCTCTGCTTCACGAGCTTTTGTAGTGTTCGATGGTAATGAAGTAAGGGGAGGAAAATGGTATTTATGACTGCAGTACCAGCCTATATTGTGTCAGCCACAGCTTTTGTCCAGGTAAGCGTCTCCTGCAAGTCTTGGGACCGGAGGCAAAACATTCTACCTGTAGGTATCTTATGACATCATGCCAGTATCTTGAAAACAGCCCTGGTGGGAGTATTTACACCAGGGAAATCAGCAAAAGCTACAGGCATATTCTTTTTTTTTAAACACCTTTATTGGAGTATAATTGCTCTACAATGGTGTGTTAGTTTCTGCTTTATAACAAAGTGAATCAGCCATACATATACATATATCCCCATATCTCCTCCCTCTTGCATCTCCCTCCCACCCTCCCTATCCCACCCCTCTAGGTGGTCACAAAGCACCAAGCTGATCTCCCTGTGCTATGTGGCTGCTTCCCACTAGCTAGCTATTTTACATTTGGTAGTATATATATAAGTCCATGCCACTCTCTCACTTTGTCCCAGCTTACCCTTCCCCCTCCCTGTGTCCTCAAGTCCATTCTCTACATCTGCATCTTTATTCCTGTCTTGCCCCTAGGTTCTTCAGAACCTTTTTCTTTTTTAAAAAAATAAGTCAGTCATTAAACATTTACCATCACACCACTGCTTGCTAGGATTAAGAGAGGAACAGATTTCCTACTTGGGTATCTGCCAGGACTGTCTTGCTTGATTCCAGGTAAATAACTACTCCTCACAGTTTTTCACACACACACACACACACAATTCACATTGATTGTCTCAGACTTAACCAAGATAGGAAATGGAGCCTATAACGCACTAAGTCAAGAAGAGAAGAGTAAAAGTGAGGAGTAGATTCACTGAATCCTGACAGAAATTCTGGAATTCCAACAACTATTTCCACAGCAACTTCTACGTAGACTTAGGACTCAGTTTTATCAATTATTCTGGGCACAAGTACATTGATACACAGTGTTTTCTGCATGACCACCCACCCTCCACCCAACTGAAGTCATCTTCCACCTGTCTCTGTCATCCTAGACCCTGGACAGACATCTGAAGACCTACCAACAGCATTTAAGCTACCAACGCTGGTGAGGTAGCTCAGCAGAACAGCAATGAAGAATGGGCCATAAGGGAATCGGGACACAGCTTTGCTGCCCACCTACATGGCTATGAACTCCTTCCTTGGGGCCACTGTCATTTACCTGCATACCTGCAAATACCTTCCATAACTCTAGCTGCGGTTTGGAAACAGTACTGGCATCACCCTATACTTGGTGAAATGTGTAGAAGCAAAAAACAGTATCAAAGATGAAACCAGTGGCAAGAGTTCCTAGGGACATGATCTAAAATATGTTTTTTCCTTATTTGTATATTTAAGGTTGTTTGTTCCTTCCTTGCTCATCTATTTTTCCCATTTAGATATGGATAAATACATCTTTGGAAGGTTAAAAATCCATAGAGAGGGGGGCTTCCCTGGTGGCGCAGTGGTTGAGAGTCTGCCTGCCAATGCAGATGACACGGGTTCGAGCCCTGGTCTGGGAGGCTCCCACATGCCGCGGAGCAACTAAGCCCGTGAGCCACAACTACTGAGCCTGCGCGTCTGGAGCCTGTGCTCCGCAACAAAAGAGGCCGCGATAGTGTGAGGCCCGCACACCGCGATGAAGAGTGGCCCCCGCTCTCCGCAACTGGAGAAAGCCCTCGCACAGAAACGAAGACCCAACACAGCCAAAAATAAATAAATTAATTAATTAAAAAAAAAATTCTATGAGAACAAACCTAAAAAAAAAATCCATAGAGAGTTAAATTTTAGTAGATATCATTAGAAAATTAAGCAGCAGAAATTTTTCTGATTGTAACACGGATAATGACAGCAATACACAAATTCGTCTAGGTATTTAGTACATAAAGGACATAAGTTTTTGAGGGTGAGATATAAAAAAAGCAAAAGAATTGCTATAGTAGGACTGGGTAATAAGAGAAAACATTTGGCACATATTACATAATAACCTCATGTCTTATCTCAAGAATATAGAGTTGATTATTTAAATTTAAAGATGTTCCCTTTGGTAATGAATTTGTTGATGTTTAAAATCACTCCTTTGATAGCTCCGCAGCAGCTGCTCAGTGAAAAAGGCAGTGTTACTTGGGAAATGAATTCATTATACAACCACTTGAAAGAAAATTTTGTCCTCTAATAATTTCTTGTTCCTTTATCCTACTTGGATATTCCTGCAGCAACCACAGATCACAGAACTTGGGTGTTTTATCTCAACAATGCATTCTTGGCTGTGTTTACTCATGATTTACAACTTCTGAAAACAACATGAGGTACTCATTATGTTTCCTAAGATTCTACTTTATCTTAATTTGAACCCCTAAAGGACAAATAAATATCATCTGTGTTATCTAAGAAGATGTTAGGTAATTATTAGCATGTGATGCTTTCCTCTGAATCAGGATCGATACGCAATTATCTCATGACCTGAATTCTATGTCACGTTTAATAGAAGTGAGAAAGGAACGGTGCCACTGGCTCTTTGCTGCATCCAGGGAGCTTGGTGTAGACGGGCTTATGCAGTACACAGCACAATTCGCAAAAAGGGAACTCCACTGCCAACTTACAGGTTTTCCTTTTGGGCCTCTCTCTCCTCTTGGTCCCTGTGATCCTGGAGGTCCCTAAAACAGAAAACAGTGGTTATGCCTGCAAAACACATATACTTCAGACATTTTTGTTTTAAAGGTTTACCGATATAAGAAAATTGGAAAACAGAAATATCACACTTTTTAAAAATTTAATTCAGTTGAAGACTACAGAAAATAAACCCATGTGCATATAAAAGCTCTGTGTGCATAGAAAGGCTGGTTTTTTTAGCACTGAAGCTTAAAGACTTGAAAAGAAGTGTAAAAACGTGGTGCCCAATGAGCTGTATATATTAGTTTGAACAATAATTGTAAATTTGTAAGGACTGTTTTTTTGCTGTCTTGTCTCAGATACAAAAACTGACGATTCAGATTTGAGAACTACAAAATCATACAAACTCCAGATTTCCAATTTTCTGACGGATGTATGCGTTCATATTGGTACATGATATCCCAAACTGTTCATCACTATTCAAGTTGCTGATGAAAGCAGTGGAAAGAAAGGCCTCTTATTCTACTGTTAATTTGTGTGCCTTCAAGTATCTAGTATCTTTTTTTTTTAACTTGATTTAGAATATTGCGTCATCTCCATCGTATATTTAAAATCCACTGAGAATTTTCCAAATGGTAATTGCAGTTATTTCTCCATTAAAATAACAAATGATTGGGACTTTCCTGGTGCCAGTGGTTAAGAATCCGCCTTCCAGTGCAGGGGGTCGGAGAACTAAGATCACACATGAAGCGGGGCAACTAAGCCCGCGTGCTCTAGAGCCCATGAGCCACAACTAGAGAGCCCGCACACCGCAACTAGAGAGAAGGCCACGCACCGCAATAAAGTGCCTGCGCGCTGCAACGAAGGATCCCACATGCCACAGCTAAGACCCGATGCAGCCAAATAAATAAATATATAATTTTTAAATAACAAATTATTATATTTCAAAAGTGGCATTTTGTGCTGATATCTTAAACTAACCTTTTTTTCCCAGAAAATGGCAGTTGCCAGGAGAATTTTATTTCTCTACAAAACAGTTTCAATCGGGCTTCCCTGGTGGCGCAGTGGTTGAGAGTCTGCCTGCCAATGCGGGGGACACGGGTTCGAGCCCTGGTCTGGGAAGATCCCACATGGCGCGGAGAAACTAGGCCCGTTAGCCACAATTGCTGAGCCTGCGCGTCTGGAGCCTGTGCTCCGCAGCTGGAGAGGCCGCGATAATGAGAGGCCCCGCGCACCGCGATGAAGAGTGGCCCCCACTTGCTGCAACTAGAGAAAGCCCTCGCACAGAAACGAAGACCCAACACAGCCATAAATAAATAAATAAATAAAATTAAATAAATATTAAAAAAAAAGTTTCAATCGAGTTATAAAAATTAGACTGTTCATTTACTCAAGTCAACATACAGTATTGTTGAAAAGCAAAAGCTTCAGAAGGACTATAGCAGGTCTGTTAAAGCGTATCAGTATTTCACTTATGTTAATTTAATGTGTTTTAAAATTTACAGGAATTTTGTGTGTGCGTGCGTGTGTGTGTGTGTCTTATCTATCTGGTTACCTGTGAATGCTACCACTAATCCAAACCTGAAATCAATAGTCCTTTACGCTAAACCAGAAATATGCTTTCTGATGCATAATTTCTCAAACTCTAATGCAATGTGTGATTTAATTTTATAGTAACAGATGAAATTAACAGTTTGTTTCATTAAACAGATAAAAGGAGTCTACCCTTAATCATTGTCAAACAACAGACTAACATGCCCTAATTTCAATGAGTACAGTTAACCTAATTAGGGTTCATCAATATCATTCACTGCTGCAAAGGAATTCTTAAACTTGAGGATGTTTCAAAACAAAATGTTTCAAGAAATCAAGCATCATTATTTTATAGTCTATTGTCTTTTCATAGATACAATATCCATAAAGATTCAGTATCTCAAAGAACTTAACAGTACCATGAATATTGGAGGAAACTACTTACTGAGGGTCCTGGACGTCCACGTATGCCTGTTACCTAAATGATAAACAAGATAATATGTAAAGAAAAAGTTTCTAAGGAGTTTTCGAAAACTTAATAGTCTAACAAATAAGAATAACAACAAAAGCCCAGTGAATTTTTTTAGAACAAATAGATGTTGACAGTTGATGCCCATTTCCTCCTTGCCTATAAAGCTAAGACATTATCTAATTTAAACTCTAATATAGGGAGGCAGTACTGGTATAGTGATTGAGAGCACCAATGCTGGAGCCAAGAGGGCTGGGTTCAAATCCTAACTCCATCCCTTCCCTTACTAGTTGTATGACCTTGGACTAATTAATTATTGTCTCTGTACTTAAGGTTCCTCTTCTGTAAAATGGTGATAATGATTATGAAACTACCTCCCTCTCAGAGTTGTTGTGAAGACAAACAAATAAATATTTGGAAAGTGCTTAAAACAGTACCTTAGACATTGTGTTTTTAAATGAAAGAAAACAATATGAATGGTTTACTTTTTAGGGAATCTTTGTTAAAGACAAGCCAATTTAAAAGCAAAGCAAACATGCAAATGTTGTCAAATAAATCAACATGTTATATTTTTGTGTTGACAAAATGATGATAACTCCTTTAAAATCTAGGAGAGTGGTGAAGAACTTTCATCCTCTTTAATGATATACTTTTTGATCATCTACAAGTCTAAATAACTCTTAAGAACTCTTATACACTATGAATTTAAATCAGGATAATGGCATAACGTATTTCCAGAAGTGTGGCACATAAATCATGCCTTTCCATTTGGATTATATGGCTATTTATACTATAAAAAATGTACATCTTAACTATCACTTTATATTCACATACATTATATTTAATTTTGTAAAACCCTGATTTACACCTTTAGTCATACGACAATAGAAGTCAGGAAATTGTGAAAAATAAACATGAAATATTATATTAAAGAATTGATCTATTTTGGTTTGCTTCTTTTATACTAAAAACTTGGTTATAAAATAAATTCCCTGTTTTTGAAAGTATGTATATGAGCAATAATATATCAATACAACAAGGCTGTAACTAAGTTTATCAATGGTACATGAAAGCAGTATATACATATATACTTACAACAGGCACTAACCCTGGTTCTCCTTTTTGTCCCTATGAAACAAAATAAAAGTTCAATTAGCAAAATATAGTGGCTTGTTGAGCATTAACATGTCATATTAGAATATTCCATGTAAACACTGGAAATTTCTGTGTAAGAAAGGTAAAAAAATAAATTGAGAAAAAAAGTTAACAATCAATCTTTAAAATATTTAGTCAGACATTATTCATGAAAAAAACACTACTTATCTCAAAGACATGAAAAGAAAATTAATCCAAAGTGTGAAATGTGTAAAGTTGTTTCCCTTCAGTTTTCACAGTAATCAAGCCCAAAGAGAAAATCCAGAAATGTGGACATATTTGAATTTTCACACTCATATTACATGCCACCTAGCTTTTAGTAACCTATCAGATGCCATTCCTGAAACACCTGCCATCCCTTTTTTTTTAACTCATGGAAGAATATGAGAAATAACAAGAGATGTATGGCTGTCTTTTAAGAAAAAAAAAAGGAAAGAAAAGAAAGAACATAATAATATTAGTCAGGTAATTCTCAATATCTGTGGAAAATCTAGAAAAAACATTAACTGAACAGGAAAGTAAAAAATAACACAAGAAACTATCATAACTTAAAGTCAGGAAGTTTAATTTGCTCTTATAATAGATGTAGATAACACAACAGATACAGATGGAATTTCTTTTGATTCTTAGAACTTTAGATTATCAAAAACTGCATTCTTATAGCATGATGTCAAGTATATAGTTTAAATAATATTGGATGAATTGTATCTTTATATACCTCTACTGTATCACGTACTTGCTTGTATTATTTATTTCAGAATTTGTCTTCCAACAGATTTTGGTCTCCCCAAGGTCATGATTATGTCTACTTTATATTCTCAGCTGGACACACAGAAGTTCTCAATAAATTAATTAATATATTAATTTTCATTAATACACTATGAAAAATGTTTTTTCCTAGGCAATTACAGAGAATGAATGCATTGAGGATTACATCCAAACTATAGAAAATGCAACGATAATGAATTCTTTTTTATTAAATTTCTCCTTTTACATATACTGTTCTTATATCTGATTATATAAAGAACATGAGTTCATAGCAGGGAATTGTTAAATAGAGGAAACAGAGAGATAAACTAAATATCATACTCATGCCCAGGAGATAATCACTGTTAACATTCTGGTAATATTAGTTTTCCATCATGTACCTGAGCTTGGTTTACCTAATCAATGCCTCAGTATTTTACTCTTAGATTTTGTCTTCATTTAAAACATTATTTTACAATCTTGACAGTCTTAATGGTGGACTCAATGAAAGAACAGTACCCTGATCATACTTGCTGATTCTAATGCTGAGACAGCTAATACTCATGAAGTCAGGAATAAACTGAGAATTCAGAAGTATTGCAAATGCATTGCAGCTCTATTTACAATAGCCAGGACATGGAAGCAACCTAAGTGTCCATCAACAGATAAATGGATAAAGAAGATGTGGCACATATATACAATGGAATATTACTCAGCCATAAAAAGAAATGAAATTGAGTTATTTGTAATGAGGTGGATGGACCTAGAGTCTGTCATACAGAGTGAAGTCAGAAAGAGAAAAACAAGTACTGTATGCTAATACATATATATGGAATCTAAAAAAAAAAAAATGCTTATGAAGAACCTAGGGGCAGGACAGGAATAAAGATGCAGATGTAGAGAATGGACTTGAGGACATGGGGAGGGGGAAGGGTAAGCTGGGACGAAGTGAGAGAGTGGCACGGACATATATACACTACCAAATGTAAAATAGATAGCTAGTGTGAAGCAGCCGCATTGCACAGGGATATCAGCTCGGTGCTTTGTGACCACCTAGAGGGGTGGGATAGGGAGGGTGGGAGGGAGACGCAAGAGGGAGGAGATATGGGGATATATGTATACGTAGAGCTGATTCACTTTGTTATAAAGCAGAAACTAACACACCATTGTAAAGCAATTATACTCCGATAAAGATGTTTTAAAAAAAAAAAAAGAAGAAGTATTGGAAATGGCTCTACAGAGGCAGGAGGGTGCTTCAGGGTAGACTGAAGCACACCTACAAGAAGACTAGAGGAACAGGGGGTCAACACCTATGGGAGGCAAAGTAGAACAGGCTTATCTCCGCGCTAACTTCTAGACTAGGTCTTCCCATTTTTAACATGAAAGTAATACAAATTAACCTTTTAAGAGCTGAAAGAGCTTTCTTTGAAATACTAAGAGAATTTTAATTGTTCAGAGAGGGTATGCAAATCTGTGTCCAATAAATAAAGGACTTTATGAGAATGATACTGAAGAAAATGTTCCTTTTAGGAGCAAGTCTAGAAAAACAAGTAAGAAGGGAGGAGAAATGATTTCAGGCAAAATTAGAAAAATGAGCCTCCTATTGTTCCACAATACTTGATATGGGATTAAATGTTCTCTTATCAGGTTCTGATAACAAATTTATCTAATGATTCTATGATATTTCTTATTTTGGAAATAAGCCACATATGTAAATATTTGTTGCTTTTGTTAATATGGGCTTTGAATAAATCAATTTATGTGGAATGATAATTTTACTAAATTTGATTTCCATACCCCTGGGAAACATAAAATTCAAGTACTCAGATTCAGATGAGAATTACAGTTTATTTAACTTCTCATCTGTTATTCATCACTTAATGCTCTGTGGACATGCCTCACCACTTTTATGGCATGCCGTTACCATGGAAGCAGTCACAGCATTTTTCCCAGCATCATGTCATCTGTATTATTTGTCTCCTACAGGATTTCAACAAGGGCTCAGTAATTATTTGGGGGTTAACATGAATGAATGAATGAATGAATGATAAATAAAAATCAATTTTATATAAACCAAGCACAAAATGTATTTCTATAATATTACTCTGCTCTCATATTTCTGATGACGCTTGATAATAAATAACAGGGTCATGAAGATAGTAGCACATAACTAGACCATGCTAAATTAACAGCTGCTTTGAGTGTGTCCAGCTGTCCCATACCACCTTTGGGAAAAGGCAGTAAACTAAATGACATAGCCTGACAGCTGTCCCTCAGCAAATTGGGTGATTGCTAACCAAATCAAATTGATTACATCAGGGCAGTTCTCACCGTTAGTTCTTTTTTTATTTCACAGATTGTTCATCTATCTACCTACCTATTCACCTATCTATCTAGTTTGTTTGAGGCCTATACTCAAACTTTTATGTTTCATATTTTTATAGCTTTCAGATGTAAATTAAATGTGAGCTGGAATCTGTAGTCCTTCTCCTTTAACATATATTCAAATGTAAATAGCTTCACTGATATTTATGTCAAATAAGACAACAACAAATTTATGGTGTTGCCCTCTGAACCAAAAAATGTAAAGGTGACAAGGACCTCCCCTTGATAGATGGCATCACTTTCATTTACCATGAAGGCATTTCATTGCATTATCTGATTATCACTTTACCAAAGTTCCACTGCACGCAGAGGCAAAGAATTTAAATTTGCTGTCTAAAATCTGCCATGAAAATTGGGATGCCTGCTCATTTCCATTCTTGATTTCTGTGCCCAGCCCATCTGGATAAGACCAGAGCAAATTCCATAGTTTTCAACTTAACCAGGAAACGGAGAGCACTTCCAAGGGAATGGAACTCTCTTCACTGACTGGGATTACCCATGTCCAGATGACAAGTGGCTAAACCAGCCAGCTGTACCAGGGTCATGGCTATACCCCAATATTGTCCTCTTGAGTGTAAGGCTTGTCTCTCGGATTAGATTTTAGGCTCCTTGAATGTGAAGAAGGGGAGAGAAAGGGAGGTGATGTGTGTTTGGCAAAACGTTCAATTAATTCTTTTAAATGAATCTTTACTTCCCAATCAATGCACGAGAGACCACGATTCCACTGAAGTAGAACTAATACCCTCCCTTCTCTTCCTTCCTTCCTTCCTTCCTTCCCTCCTTATTTCCTTCTGTTAGACATCCATTAGACATTTAATATATTAATTAGACCTTAATTAATTAATTAGACATTAATTAGACATTTAATTAGACATTTAATATACATAAGGTATATACTAAGTGCTGTGATAAATGCAAGTAATACAAAGGTTAATATGACACAGTCTCAATCCCTAAGGGATTCACAACCTTCTGGAAGAAACATCTATACACAAAAATTAACAAAGGGAATAAAACAGAGGCATCTATAATCTATAATCAAAGTAGTTAAACTGTGCTCATATATTTATATTAGTGTGGTACTTTATACTTTACAAAAGGCTTTCAAACACTTCAAAGCACAGTCCTATGCGGATAGCGTTAGAATTTTAAAAATTTACAAAAATGAAACTATGCAAAGTAAAACTTACCTTTCTTCCTCTACCTATAAAAAGAAAAGAATAAATATGTTATTTTATGCAAATATAGTTATTGAAAATCTCCTAAATATTTATTTCAATAATTATTTTTAGAGAGTCAGAACTTAACTTAAACAGGTTTCCCTGTCACCAGTAGATATAATTCAAAAGTTGTTTTGGATCAGTATGTTCGTAGGAGGCAAAATAATACATCCCTTTGGAAAATTCTGACGTTATGTGATTATTCTTAACATCCTTTATATAGTATTTAAAATTCATTAAATTATAAAATTGACTATTAAAATTATAACTAATTATCTTCAATCAGTATGCTCTGTTTTTGTTTTTTATACTTTTTTGAGTAGGCTATTCATTCACATGGTTAAAAAAAACAAACCCAAAATATATTAATAAAGGTATACAATTATACAGTGAAAAATCTCCTTCTTGTCCCCTTTCCTCTAATTCCCACATTTCACTTCTCACAGGAGGTCACTATTATTAATTTTCCTATTATTAGTCTTCCTAACCAAGAACATAATAAAACATTACATTTATTAAAGTCATCATTTGAGTTAGTAGTGTTTCAAAGTTTTCTTCAGATAGGTCTTGCAAATTTTGTATGAAGTTTATCCTTAGCCACTTTATCCTATATATTGCTATTATAAATAAGATATTTTTATTCCTATTATTTATTCTATGAGGTAATTGTATACAGTATATCTATTAATTTGTTAATTTTATACTTCACTATCTTACTAAATTGTTTTGTAGTATTTTTTTACTCTATTCCCTCAGGTTTTGTAAGTACACAATTGTAACAAAACACTGTTACTATAAAGATGAATCATTGGACCAATTCTGAGTTGGCCCTAAGCATTAAAGGTAATGCTTCTATTGTGACCACCTAGAGGTGTGGGGTGGGGAGGGTGGGAGGGAGGGATATGCAAGAGGGAAGAGATATGGGAACATATGTATATGTAAAACTGATTCACTTTGTTATAAAGCAGAAACTAACACACCATTGTAAAGCAATTATACTCCAATAAAGATGTTAAAAAAAAAAAAAAAGGTAATGCTTCTATTATTAAATATAATAAAGCTTCTAAGCTGAGATGTAAATATTTTATTATGTTAATGAAATGTCATTTATTACTAAGTTACTAAGTATCTGTATCAAGAATATTTATTTGTCTTTGCCAAATGTCTTCAATTATGGAGAAAAGCATGTGATTATTTTTTAATAGCTCTGCTAAGATAATTATTTTTAATTAATTATTTTTATTAATAGCTTTCCTAATATTGAATTATTCTTTTACTTAAGGAATAATCTCTACTTTTTCATGGCTAATTATCCTTTTAATGTGCTAATAGATTTAATATTTTATTTATGTTTTTTTATAAATTTAAAAATATTAAGTAAATTTGTATGATTATAGTTTTCTTTTTTGTGCAATCCTTGCCACATTTGGCTATCAAGGATGTACTTCCTTCATAACAAGACATTAGAAGTATGCCTTCTCTTTGCATGTTCTAGAAGAGCTTAAACAGCATTAAAATAATCTGTTTTGTAATGGTTTAGCACAACTGTGAAATCACCTGCTACTTTTAGTAGGTCTATCTGCTTTACAAATTTTTCTATTTCTTCTAGGGAAATCTGTGTGCTCACTTTTTCTCCTTTTACCAGGGCTAGTTTTAGCAAATTATATTTTCCTAGAAAGGTATCCATTTCATATAGGTTTTCAAATTTATCAGCATAAATTTGTGCAAAGAAACCTTTTATTATTCTTTTATGTTCTCTGTTTTCATTTGGTCATTTTCCCATTACCATTTCTTATTTTATGGTTAATTTATTTTGTTGATTTCCTGTAGTACTATTTTTTGAATTTACATATTTCTACTGTATTTCAGTTTTCTCACTTTTCAACTCATTTTTTCTTTATGAATTTCTTCTGCTTATTTTCAGCTTATTTTGTTGTTCTTTTTCTAATTTTTTGAGATGGATGCTAAATGCACATATTTTTATTCTTTCTTTTTCAATTTTTTAAGAATATAGCTGTAGATTTTTCATTATATTTTTAAAAAATGTTTCAGGGCTTCCCTGGTGGCGCAGTGGTTGGGAGTCTGCCTGCTAATGCAGGGGACACGGGTTCGAGCCCTGGTCTGGGAAGATCCCACATGCCGCGGAGCGACTGAGCCCGTGAGCCACAACTACTGAGCCTGCGCGTCTGGAGCCTGTGCTCCGCAACAAGAGAGGCCGCGATAGTGAGAGGCCCGCGCACCGCGATGAAGAGTGGCCCCCACTTGCCGCAACTAGAGAAAGCCCTCGCACAGAAACGAAGACCCAACACAGCCATAAATAAATTAATTAATTAATTAAAAAAAACATATACGTCACATTTAAAAAAAATGTTTCATAATGTTTTCAAGAACATTTGTATTGTTTGGTATGTTAGTCTTTCTGATGTTTGAGAAGATTCATATATTGGCTCTACTATTTAACATTATTCTTTTATATTACTCATATCTTTATTTAGACAGTTTCTATTAGCTCCATTAAAATGAGCAGTGATAAAAATTACAGTGCTTCCTATTTCTTCTCTGACCCCCACACTTTCTTCCAGCACGCAATTTAAGACAAGAAAATGCCCTAGTATTTATCTCTGTAGTGTTAAATGTGCTACTATACTTCTTCTATATGATTTGTCAGCTTTGAATGATATTTTTTGACTTCTGCCTCTTAAAGGTGAGGAATTAGCAAACTCAACTCTACTTTACCCCTTTTTGTCTTCTCCTCTCATTATGTATTATTAGCTGTATTATTTCTATATTGTCAGATTCAATAACATTTACATTCCCATCCATCACCCTAAACTGCATTTTTGTTTTAGTCTCTTTCTACAGTTATATATATCAATGCTCACGTCAGTTCTTTGACAATTTCCCCAATTAACTCTTGGTTGTCTTGGGTTTGTCCCATAGTAGTTTCCCTAAGATATTTATGGAAAGATTCCCAGAGTTCCTGTGTGTTTTGCTATTTTTTCCATAACTTTAATACTTGAAGGAGAGAATGGATTTATCTTTAAACTTTGGTTCCACATATTTTTTTCCTTGAGAAACATGTAGATATTGTTCCACTCTCTTTGGGTATTGAATATTATTACTATGGAGAAATCTGTGACTAATCTGAATAGTTTTTCATTTTAGAATTTATCCATTCTTTTTCACTGATTTTCCAAAAGACTCTTTTTCTTTAAAGTTTAATAACTTTACTAAGATATGTCTCTATGCTGACTCTTCTGGGTCAATTCTTTTAGCCACTTGGTTTCCTTTTTCAATATCAAAATGAAAGTTTAATTTTACTCCAGAAAAGTTTTCTTGGATTATATCATTATTTGTTCTGCTCTATTGCATTTATTTTTTCTTTGGGATTCTTCTTTAGGGCTATCCTTTACATATGTTCTATATTATTTTCTTTCAAATCCTTTTCACTGTTTTTATTTTTTATTTTTACTTTTCTCATTTCTATTTTCTACATCCCTTATTGTATTTTCTGCAGAATTTATCAATTCTCCTTGTGTACCTTGTGCAATTTATCAATTTCTGCAGAATTTATCAATTCTCCTTGTTCACCTTCCTATTTCATCTTCATTTCCCTATGATGATTTGGTTATCCTTCTACTTATTTACTCATTATTCCTTCTTTTTGTATTTCTAATTTATGACGTTCTTTCTTTCAATTACCTCATTAAGTTTTATTTAGTTTATGGTTAAATGGTTGGTCAGAATTTTTATCTGTTCTGTGACAGTATATTTACTGGTGTGTTCTTTATCTCATAAATTTCGTTAAACTGTCCTACCTTTTTCCTTATAGTATCTTTGTATCAATGCTGTTGTCATCTCTTTTTTTTTTCATTATTCATCTTGGAATAAATTGGGCTTCCCTAAACCACCTATTTGTAGGAAGTTGTGTATTTTTCTCTGGTTTTTGATATTTGCCACCATTGTCCCAACATACTACTTGCTTATTCCCACAGGTTTAATTTTGCTTTACTCCTGGGGATTCTGTGCAGATTGTATCTACTTCAGGTAGCCCTTTGGTGTCTTGTTTTTAATTCTTCCCATTATATTTTCCGTATTACCTGGCTAAAAATTAAGTTTGGGTATTTATTCCAGGCAAACTCTCACTGTTGAAAGATACCCAAGAGGATAATTGGTAAATTACTATGTAATGTTTCCATGAAAATACTTTTGAATACTTCATCATATTTGTTGTTATTTGCAGTGATATTTGGGGGAAGAAATAAAGCCTTGACACTGTCTAGACAAGGATGCATGCAAGTCTCCATTCATGACTGCTAAAACAAATAACCTAAAAGTTTAATATTAATCTTACCTGGTTCACTAAAACACATAAATATGAACTTGTTTCTCTTATATGGAAGTTTTTCTGACATGTTACTCAAATACACAGGTTATGTTAAACACAGACACTTTTCTCCAAAAAAGAAGTTTTAAAAACCAATAATTTATATCATTGTTTTCTCAAGGAAATCCATTTCATTCTCTTGTCTTTCTTAGCCAACATTAAAAGCATTCTGCATTTCTGAGCCAATGTAATAGAGGGTGCTGTGGCAATAAATTACATTAGAAATTATTATTCCATTACCAAGGTCAAAGCTGGCACCAGGGAAGAGAAATGTGTTTCTACAGCTCCTCTTAGATATTAATGGACTTCATAGAAAAGCAACAAATATCTTGGAGGCACCCAGCATGGACAGGGTAATAAATGACCATCTTAAGTAGTACAAGGAATTCTCAAATTAGACTTAACCACTTAAAATGCAGCCAAAAAAATTCCCTGGTTTTTAAGAAGACAAGAAATAACTTTATTTTCATTACTGTTAGATAAAGTGGGTGAGAGAAATTATTAACCCCAAAGACCACTGAATAGTGGCTTAATTATTTTCTTGGGTTGCTGAATTCTGAGAGCAAAAAACACTGTTACTATAAAGATGAATCATTGGACCAATTCTGAGTTGGCCCTAAGTATTCTTACCAAAATTGGTATTGCTACTTCCAGTTGTATGTGGACAGACAGGACAGCACTCCCCAGGAGGAGTTATGGGGTCGGCACATTCAAGCACATCCTGGCACTGTATCTTGTCACAAAGAATGGCGCCATTGTCACAGACGCAGATCTGGCAAGGGGCAGGTTTCCAAATGTCCCTGTTTAAGTACATCTGACCATTCTGAGTGCAGGCTATTTCTTCACCATATCCTTCTAAAATAAGAAGAAAAAAAGGAGGTTAGTAATCTTCTGAAATTTTGGAATCTGGGAAATATTTAAGAAGGTGAGTCATCTTGTGGGTTCTAAAAAACTCTGGGCTAAGCGGTAACCTCCTAAGGTGGCAAAACACAGATGAACTTACTTCATTAGTATTTAAAGACAAAGCATGTAATTCACAATTGAATTATTATGATACTTATATTCCAGCATGATAGGGGGGTAAAAAGTGATCCAAAGTTAAGTATACTAAGTCAGAGACGCTTCCCAAGATCATTTTTGAAGATACAAATAACCAAACGTGGTAAGATCATGTCAGAAGGATAAAAATAAACCACTGAAAAGCAGGAAAAGAATAGTTCCAAAGAGAATACATAATTTCAGCGTTTGGTGAACCCTATGTGACTTTAAACTGACCAGAAATTTTCCATTAGTAAATCCCACAACAACAGAAGACAATATATATTCTCGTACCATGAAGAAAAACTTAAATTCATTTTAAACATTAAGGTAAAAAAGAATAATGGTGAGCCATTTCATGGAGTAGATTTCCACTAAACATCCGAAACTAAAGTTGTTTCCTAAACTGTAGTGGAAATGCAAAGCTTACACAGGTAATGCATTCATTATCTTTGCATCAAAATTAATTAAGGAAAGTCACAACCAAAACAATATGGTAAGCTATAACCTAATATCTGCCAAATACTTTTCTTACATTTAGATAAAAATTTAATGCAGATTTGGAAAATATATACACACAGTTATACACATAGTAGTTCTCTTATACATTTACTATAAAATAAACACATATATTACATCTTTAACTTTGTGATTCTTAAGAAACAAAACTATAGTATTTTAAAACATAATGTGGATCATATAATCCTTGCTTAATTCCTTCAGGAGCTTTCCAACTACTTAAATTCAAAGCTCCTTTTTCAAGCCCAAAGGCCCTCCCTCCCAGTCCTTGTACAACTTGACCCCTTTGCCTAGCACTACCTTTCCATCCCTCAACTCAGACTCTGATAGCTCACTATTACGGTTTGCTTAATTGTCACCTGCCCCCCACAATTCTTCTCTGACTACCCTATAAAAGTAGACTTCCTTTACCGAATTGAAATGCCTCACAGAACTCTTTAAAGAACCCATTCACCCATCCATCCAGTGATTCATTCGTTTTGTATTATATGCAAGGTAATTAAATATTTACTAAAATGGAATGGCTAGGCAAAAATCACTGCCTTCATAAGATTTATCACAATTAGTATTCTTTTTTTTTTCCTTGTTTATTTTCTTATTTCCACCACTAGACAGTAAATTTTACGAAGGTAAGAACTAGTGTGTCTTGTTCGTCATGGTATTTCTAAACCTTGATGTCATACCTTGCATAGAGCCGACATTCAACAAATACTTGTTCAATGGATGGATATGAATGAATGAATGAATCTAAATTATGGTTCACTAATTTAACTGCACCAGCACTAACTTTACACTTTACAAAAATAAAACTAAAAATTTTAAAATGCATTTACAATTAGTTTTTGAAATATATTTAGTTATATTTATATATTTATCACAATATAGTCAAATGCTAACACAGAACTACGGATGAAAATGATTTCAGTTTAAACACATTAGTCCAAATATCCATCTTCCTAACTTCAGAAAGTTTTTCTTGGATAACATTCTTCTCACTGCTCTATGGAATACTTTGCCTCACATAGTCTTTCATCACATATTTGGCAAATGGAAAACTGTTTTCAGAGCATGACACCACATCCTGGCTTCTGTGTTATTCACAAGAAGAGCACGAAGTTTCTAATCTGTTTCATTTTCATCAAAAGATGTTTATCACATAATGTATAGCTACTCAATAAAAGAATATTGGCTCTGTCTATCCAGTGTTACTATAGGCATTTTAAACTAAGGAGAAAATAAGTATCCTGCTTTAATATGCTTTTCTGCAGAACTATTTTGAAAAAAATAAGAAATTTTCACATCAAATAAGCAGTGTTACTTTTAGAAGAAAAATCACTTTGAAACAATGTAGTTCCATGGTGAATATTTTCACAAAACACAACCTATATAGAAATGGACTTACACCCATAGTCCATCGAACTACTCCATTAAGTAAAAAAAGAATAACTTTGTTCATTAAATTTTTTGATTGAGAAAGAAATATCCAATCACAAGCACTAAATACCATTGACTGAAAATGAGATACACCACAAGTTCAGTTAGCTTGCTTCTCCCTTCCCACACCCTGGGAGGCAAAAGTGTTCACATGTATCTACGGAGGGTTAAGTGGGTATGTGCCTAGGACTGCATGTGCAAAATACTGGAAGTATATGTATTCTGTTCTCAAAAATATATACTATCATTGTGAAGTCTCAATTTCACTGATGAAATAATTATATATGGGGAAGTAGTGAATGTGAAAAACAAAAAATGAGATGACATACAATGATGTTGTTGATTAAACATCATTAAAATATGTGAGAGACTCTTCAGGGGTGAGTTATACTGTTCTCTGTGGCTCCTTCAAGGTTGGAATAAAAAGACACATTCTCTCAGTCTGTGTTAACTCACAGAAGGTCAGTTTCTTCCTGAAAGTTTAAGACAGCATGACCTCAATCCAAGGGGCCCTATATTACTTGCTTTAAATGACAATGTTAAAAGTTAGTTTTATACTCTGAGTCATCACTGGTCCTTTTTCCCCCTGAGAATTTATAATTAAATTTAATATGATGTGGAAAGTTAGTTGGAATGCTTTTAAATGGCAAGGAGATGAAAAACCACATTCGCTGCTAAAACCTGCCCTCTCTTCCCCAGCACAGAATCCATGCACATCACAGAGGGCACAAAAACTTCGTGAACTCTGATTCTTCATGTCTGAATGAAAGACATGTACAAAGAAACACTGGGTAGAAAATACAGGGTGTCTTGCAGTTCTCAAGTTTGTACGTGGTAGTTGTGTACCTTATGATTAGGTTGTCCCTTCTGTTTTCTACATAGATATTTATTTAAATGAAAAAGAAAAGTAAAATAGGAAGCAAAATTGCAGCCAATTTACAGTAAAGTAGCCATGACATAATTATTTTATGAATGACAATATTATTAAAAAATAACTAAGTAAGAATTCTCATATGACATTCTGAGAGGGTCAATACCGCCCTCCTGATTCCTCTATAGAAATCATAAAATAATGCAAGCTAACATTAACCTTAATTGAAGGTCCAGAAGTTTAAAAATTATTTCTTATAAAATCTGAAAAAGAATTCCAAAACCAAAATACTTTGACACTTGTATTTTTTCTACGTGTTTCTTTAATTTTCCTAAAATTGAGGAAGACCGATAGATATCTTATTGTATTGCCATTATTTTGTAATCTTCCATGGTGTTGTAACTTCCAAAAATTTTATCTTCCAAGCCACATGATTCTTTCACCCTTATCAAATGTTCCAACAAATTAAACCAATCCATTGCAAAGTCATTACCACAAACATCTTGGCACTGATCTCTTAGATAGAAGAGATGTATTTTATCTGACCATGTTTTGTTTGAGAGTAACTCAATTGTCCTGTGTTTCTCATATATCCTCAGATATTTGTCTTCTCACAAAGATTAGGTGCTTTTAAATTTAGTTGTAAGAATTCAGTTCTTAATCACTAGATGGCAGAACAAATCCACCATCTTATTATAATAGACAATTAGAAACTCAGACATCAGAACTGCTGCTGCTTGACAACTATGGCCCACACCCTAGGGCTACATTCCTTTATATAATTGTACTTGTGCAAAAAAGTCTGTATAGAAATGGCCTTATTGAAACCTTTGACTGTCCAGGAGAGATGTGATTCTATTTTTAATATTAAATTATTGGGGTCTACCTAAAAATTTTGAAAAATATATGAAATAAATGCACCTAAGCCCATGCTGGACATTCTGTAGACATTAACTAAAGATCTTCCTTGTAGAAATAATGTGCTCGCATATCACAGAAATTTTAAATCTCTTATTCAAACAAGTGTTTGTTCAGACCATTTTCTCTCACTGGACTGTGAGCTCCTTGGGAGCCAGACGTGTTCATCTCAGTAACCTTCACATCCAATGTCATAAAATCAGTCTTTGATAAACATATTTGCTGTGTGGATGAATGAGTGAGTGAATGAAGGCAGGAAGTACTATTTCATTGATGTGCTTATTAAACAGATAGCACATGAAGCTCTCTTTCCTCCTTCCCTAAACTTCCCAAAGAGGATGTGCACTGAGGACCCCTATTTTGAATGATAGGGAAATGGGTCACTTGATTGTTCTTGTTAAGTATGCCCCTGACATCTAGACTTCTGTGTGGCCAGAAAGGAAGAAAACTGTGTCCGTCACAGCCGCTCACATTTTGAAAAAATTTTCAAAAAGCTATAGCAGCCCTTCAGCCTTCCTGGCCCAGTTGGTCTAGGTCCCTTTGCTGGTTATGAAGGTCTGGGTTAACATAATTTAAAGTTTCTCTAATTGTAAAAGTTTTTGAAGGGTTAGAATCATGGCACAGTCAGCTGGTGTCCTCATGAAGTGGGCAGAGAATGCTTTATGGGACAAGAGAAGCAGCAGCAGAGCAGCTCCACTGGTCCCTCTGGACCAGAGCACAGATGCTGCCTTTACCGAAGCACAGCATAGCCCCAGCTGCTGGACTCAGTTCCAGAGAATGTTCCAAGGCAATCCCTCCCTTCCTTCTGCGCTCAGGCACTGTTTATCAACACAACGGAGAGACGAAGAAGAGTATTCAGCTCTTCCTTTAGACCCTTCTGACTCAGCGCCAACAATTCCACATTGATCATTTCTTTTTCCTTATCTGATCCCCAACATTTAAAAAATAAGATACATATGAAGCCACCAGGGACAGCTGAGGGGGATCTGTTACATACTTTGACAATATTTTTCCACCGCAGCCTCAAGGTCTGTGAGAGAGTGGGTGGGTGAGTATGGAGCAGGCCTGTGAAGTTTTGCATCTTTTGTTTCTTCAATCCACTTACAGGCTTTCACTTTCCAATGAGCCCTCTGAATTTAAATCCCTTTTTAGGATGGTTACTCAAACTATTACTTTTTTTGTGCCCTTCTCTATTTTTTTGTACCAGTTGAACAAAAGTAGCCATTTGATGATTATTTGAGCTGAGTTAAATTTCTGTTCCACTAGGACAATCATATTTAATATTCTAAAGCAATATAATAACAATTAATTTTGAAAACTTATCTTGAAATCTGAGAAAGTAAAAAGAAGACAATGTATACATAGTATTTCAGTGACACATACAAATAATGAGATTAGACAAACTGTACAAAGGTAGTTAGTTTCTGCAATACAGTCATGAAATGTTTCTCAATCTCACATGCAAAGGCTTTCCAGTTAACTAGTAAAACTGCTGTTTTTCCTTTACTTAAAATGGAAAAAATAAAAAGGAAAATCTTTTATATTAGGTATTACTTAAGTTTCTTTCCATGTATCATTGGGAAATCTAAATGATTGCGGCCAAAATGTGAAACTAAAATTACACACAGTGCACATGCAATGCTCATCTACAGTTTTGTCTGGAAAACCAACTTTCAGTCTGTTAATGCATTTGACATAGATTTTTTTTTTTTTTTTTCTCCAACCGAAGGCTCAAACTATTGACTAGTTGTAAAAACACCACACAGAGAATTGAGCCTGCCTTATATTGGAAACACTAGAAATTTTAGTAGTAATATCTATAGCAAACCCTAGTTCTATTCTCAAATATTAATCCTAAATGAATAATTAAGTACAATTTGTGCTATGCCAAATGTATGAATTGCCTGCCTAAATGCATGAAAAGTTTCAAACTGTTTTTTGTTTTTTGTTTTTTTTTGAATGAAGTCTGTCTGCTTAATCTCTCTCCAGCAAAGACATTGCTTGAAATAAAGAAGAGAACCAAAAATCTGCCTAGCTATTTCTCTCTTCAAATGGGTAGTATCATGACTTTTATGTAGTCTGGAGATAAATTAAGTAACAAATTCTGAGCAACATATAGTACCCACATTTCAGATTTCCTTCATCTCCTTCAAGTCTTAGCTCAAATGTCACCTTCTCCATGAAGCTTACTCTGGCCACCTTATAAAAAATTGAAAATTACCACACACACCCATGTCACCCTCCATCTACCAATTCCTGCTTTTTTTTCTTTTAATGTGGTATTTAGCACTTTTGAACCTACTATATTATTGTATTTTTGTCTATTTTGTGTCTCCTCATGATAGATTTATAGCTTTATAAGGACAGATACAATTTATTCTGGCTTGTCCACTGATATATCCTGATATTCTAGAATAGTAGTCAGGATCACAGTAGATGCTCATTAAATATTTGTTGAATTAATTTGTTAATTGAATTGAATATTAGTTGTTTGTGTTAGCAGCTTTAGATGGTGGAGTTGTTTTATAATTATAGAGTTATTATATAACTAAAAAGAGTTATTGTTATATTATAAGAGAATATTTACAGAACTAAACTAGGGATATTTCATTATCCTATGTTTGGACAAGAAAAATACAAAAAATGGAATCCAAGATTTTGACCTGTATTTAAAGCCAAAAGCCAAGATTTTGACCTGTATTTAAAGTAAATAACTATAAATACAGTTATTTACAATAACTGTAAAGTTATTAAGGGTAATAACTTCTCAGTGCTTCTGAGAAGTTATTACCCTTAATAAGTAAATGAATGGAGACCAAATTAAAACACCCTTATGTAGAGGAAAAGAAAATAAAGGAAAGGAACACACATTAATTTTCTTAAAACATTTCTTTCTTAAAACATGTTTTAAGAAAGAAGATTTAGAGTTTTGATTCAAAAGACTTTTCATTATTTGTTCAATCCCAAATAGCTATGGAACACTTTTTTTGTGATAACACATTGGGTTATCTGGTGTTGAGATCAGAGGAGAAGAATGTAGAACATCTGCTAAGCTGTAGAGGGTAAGATTTAGGTTGAACAAAAAGACATTAACTAGGTTGTTTACTTTAGTAAAGGATATGTGCCTCAGTTTCTCTACTCATTAATGTATAGGAAAAGATGAAATATGAGCCTTCACTTTTGGATGGGATGAAATATACTAGGATATGACAAATAAAGTTGCCTTAAATTGCTGCTGAAAGTAAATCCAAATAAATTAGTCAATCTGGAAAAAGGAATGGAGGCATTATTTAATCCATTTAACCAGTATTTATTTATCCAGAAAGTTTTAGTGAATACTTGTCTAGTACAAGAACATAGTTTAGGTCGTGGAATGAGACAGTTGGAGTCCAGCTTCCTTGCCAAAAACAATCAAAATATACAGAAGTTGCAAAAGGTAATGCAACTTTCTTATAGGAGAAAAAATAAGTTTGTACAAATGTATATTGCAAGAATTCATTTTGGAAAATTTGCATACACATTGAAATTTTTATAAAATTAATTCTATTTTCTCATTAACCTCCATGAGTCCCAGCCCCTTTTGAATTATTGGTTCTTATCCTGGAAATCTTCCTCTGTGTTTTGAGAGGTCTTTGCCTAATGCTATTTATTTTAATTAACTAAAGCTAATTCTCAGGAACATCAACCTGAGGGCTTTCTAGAATCCCAAACAAAAACAATCTTCAATCATTTGGGGGGAAAAAAAAAAAGTTATGTTTATAAAAGCAGGCTGCAAATAAGCTAGGAGTGAAAGGAATGCAGAATTCCAAAAGGCATTAATTGAAGAGTAGATTGGTCACATACTGACTGTCCTTCAATGTCCTCTTTGGTAAGAAAATGGACTTTGAACCCTAAGATAGTCTGAATGCATAGCAGTGAGAGAGCGGAAAGCCACAATTCACACCATCCCAGCAGCCCCCACGGTGCAGCTGCTCCGCTGTGCGTTTTTCAGGCTTCCTTGGATGTTTTAGTCTTCCAATAGCTTCGGCATTAAGAATAGTTTCAAATTATAAAGTAAATGCGCTTACTCTTGAAACAAACATCAAAGTAACATAATGTATGCATTTTGATAATATAGTTTATTTATTTAACAAATATTTATTATCCATCTGTTACTGTGCCAAGCACTGTGAATACAGAGGTCAAGTTACGAATTCCTCCCCATCCTCAAGAAGCTCACAGACCAGTTAGGGAACCATTCCAGCAATAGACTAGAAGGACACAGTTCTTTAAGTATAAAACTAGAGGCAAACCCAAGTTGTTGTGGGAATATTTAAGAGGGGCACTTCACCGAGGCTATCTAGGTCAGAGAAGTCAAAAGGGTTCTGTAATGTCTTTCTTTCCTTTCTTTAACAATTTTTTAGTTTTTTTTTTTTAAGTGCGAAACTAATAGCCAAAATGATTTCTTCCAAAAATTCACTTCCAGGCTGTATAATATTATCACTCCTGGCTCATTGCTGGTAACAAGCAACGAACTCCTTCTTTCTACCAACCGGCTGGGATGGATCTGAAGGAGCACAGGCACTTCCTCTCACTCATTACTTCCTGTTTTCATCTCTTTGGCATCTATTCTCTTGTCTGAGGGTAAAACAACAGCACTCTTGTTTCTAAACCTCCTGATGCCTACATAGGTGGGTGTCTTAGAGGGGAGCAGGGATGTGGCTCTTCGGTGCGTGGAGCTGCCTGGCAGCGCAGAAACCCGGGACAGCGGCACATAGCAACACGGGAGGCATCAGTTGCCACCGATGACTAAGTCTGGCAACACTCTGATGAACTCTAAATGCATTTTTCCAGGTCCAATTCTACAGCCATTTGGAAATTCAGCAAAGCCAAATTAAAATACCATTCCTCCAATTTAGATACAGAATTCTGGATTATGCTGCCTTGAAATTTTAGGAAGTCAAAAATTGTTGTATTGTGTAACATTTAGCTTGAAAGACAATGAGTTTCAACCATGGGTGCCAGTTTATAATTTAGAAAACAGTGAGAAAAAAAGGTATCAAATATCTGTGCTAGAAGTTCACTTATTTTATACTCAGCAAATCTATCCACATCCACTTTCATAGATTACATAAGCATTTATCAAGAGTCTGTGACCATATCCCATGCCAGAGAGATACAAAAGTAAAAGACATATAAGCTACTCCAGAAGAGCTTTTAGTTGAAAAAATAAGAAGGAAGTTTATAAAATCATGCTTTTAACAAATATTTACTAAAGACTATCTAAATATAAATTATCTTCTATCCAGTTATTTCTCCAATGACCACAATTAGTCAAGGAAGCACATTGTTTATGTAAGACACTAGGTTCAAGGAATTATGGATAAGAAATCTAAACAGCTGAGATCATGATGAGCTGAAATTATCTGAGGAGGGGTGAAGAGAAGTGGGGTCTAAAGTAGGTCTGGAAAAATGCAAGGTATTTGAGATGGTGGAGGTAAGGAAGACTCTGCCTGGGATGGGAGCAGGAACCACCTAAAAGAGGCATGGAGAGGAGGGCAAACATGTCATAACAGGAGGGAACGGTTCTATATACGGAAAAAAGAGGTGATGTGAATTCTTACTATGAGTGACACTTCTTCTTCTAGGGGGGTTTTCATGACTTAACCTTTTCCCACATGTAATTTGGTCACTCTCTTCTTTGTGCTCTGATCTCATCTTGTCCATACACCTGGCAAAAGACCTGCAACAGTCTATCTATTGTTTTTTTACATGTAAACTCTATCAGGCTGTACATTTCTTGAGGGTGAACACATTTCATTTCTCTGTATTGTGAATGTAGAACAGTGCCTGACACATAGAACATGTCCAGTAAATGCTTATTGAATAAATGAATAAGTGAATAAATAGGAGGATGTATAAGTAGCTTTCAGGAATATTAATCTAACAACAGAATTTAAGGTGAATTCGAAGCAAATGAGACTAAAGACCACTAGTTTAAAATGTTATACTGTAGTTAGGAGAAATAGTTGTTCTGGGAAAGAAGAGGGGTAAATCCATAAGACACCAGATAGAAAATATGTAGAGTTTGATTAACTATGAATGGGATAAGGCATTGGAAAAATTAAAAAATAACTTTTGAGGTTCAGGATAGAATGGAGGAAGTAACATTTATTGGATACAGTTGTGGGTGGAATTGTGTCCCCCCAAAAGATATGTTGACCTTTTTTGGAAATAAGTCCTTAGAAGATGTAATTACTTAAGGTGAGGTTGGACTAGAATAGGGTTGGTCCTTAATCCAGTATGACTGGTATCCTTATAAGGAGAGGAGAAGAGAACACACAGAGAAACACAGACACATGTGATAGAGGCAGAAATTAAAGTGCTGCAGCTGCAAACCAGGGAAAATCAAGGACTGCAGGCAACCACCAGAACCTAAGAAGAGGCAAGGAAAGATTATCCCTCTACAGGTTTCTGAGAGATCATGGCCCTGCCAACACCTTGATTTTGGACTTGTAGCCTCCAGAACTGTGAGACAATACATTTCTGTTTTTTTTTAAGCCACCCAGCTACTATATATTGCGTTGTAAGAGCTATGCTAAATTCCTATGTACATTTTATATTTAATCCTTAAACCACCCTGGTAGAGGCTTGGAGTCAATCAGGATCACAAAGTTAGTGAGTAGCAGAGCCAATATCTGAACAAACACACACTCCTAATAACTATGTTCTAAGTTAGACAATTGGACTGCTACTTTAGAGAGTATTTAAAAGAAAGACAAATTTGAATACATAAGATTTACAATTCACACTCTAATTGTAGATTTTGAATGCGTGAGAGTAATAACCTGACAATCCATATGAAGGATGAAGAGCAAGAGGGGTCTGGATTAACTTTAAAGAAAAATTTAAAAGAGTAAAGCATTCGTAGAGATACGAAAAGGGAGAGATAGTGTTGGTTTTTTTTTTTTAATGAATTTGTTTTCAAAGGGAAGCAAGTGAAACATACTAAGAATATGAACTCTATTCTTTCTTTCTATTCAGCTCCCAACTCTAAATGGTCAATATTTCATTTCCTGATGCTGTGCCTGTGTAGCCACCAAATGTTACCATCCTAATATCCTGTGAAATTTCCCCTAGCTTTCCTGAGGCTTCACAGGATATTGATGGGGAAAACTAGCTGCATGACACAAATAAGCTTTCAGGCATTTTGATGAGTATGGATAGTAAACGACTGCATACCAACTGTTATTCAGTTCTTTTTTAGATTGGTTTATAGGGCACAGGAAATGAAATTTTCCCGCAGAAAACTCAGCTTACATTGTATAAATGTGATTCTCCTCATAGCAAACAATATACTTTATTCTATCTACTTTATTTAAACTAAAGAGGTGATGCTGAAAAAGCCATTGGGGAAAAGTCAATGAAATTCAACATTAAAAAATATAATTTAAAAGGAAACCATCAAACACCTGCTTCTTAAATTACATCATATTCAGTTCTTCATTTCCTTTCATTTTTCTGAAGTCTGAACTAGTCTTTACAAAAGTTGTTAACTGTTTTCCTTTTTTTAACATTTAATCTTCTGTTAAGAGCTCTGAAAACAGAAACTTCCTCCAAGAACCAATCTACAACTTCAGTTTTTTCCTGTTTAATAACTATCAGTTCATCACAATCTATGTGACTGGCAATAATGATTAGAAATTAAAGTAAATAATGGAATAGATGTGATTGTACATTTTGTTTTATGTTAATAAGAGAGGGAATGTGATCTAATAAAAATGTAAACCTGACCCATTTGCATCCTAATTTAATGGAAACTAATTGGATGAATTGATATTCTTATGATGTTAATGGAACAGCAGTGATTAAGATTTATTTAATGGAACATTTTGGCTAAATATCAAATACCATGAGCTCATGGTATTTGATATCATGAGCTCAGCCAGACTTTTCATGACTGGATCATATTATCAAATAAGATAATGAGATGACAAGGTGGGCTAGATACAAAAACAAACAAATAAACAAACAAAAAACCCTTATAGTATGTCTCCACCAATAGAAATCTCTCCGGAGTAGCAGAGGTTCAACTATAGGGGAATAAGGTCATTCTCAGCATCTTAATTGCCAAACAGAATACATTTAGAGGCATTATTTCATGCCTATCTACACTTACCAATGACTTCTCTTAGAGTTAGGAATTCTAAGGCATAGACAAAATCATTCTCCATATCTACACAAAACTGTAAGTCCTGTATAGCAGAATTTAATATTCAATATTATTCTATCTCATCTCATAAAATAAGAGGCTTTTCATCTCTTATAGGCTCCCAGGTTTTGGAGTCCTTAAACTGTCCATGGAGTAAATGAAGAGTTTACCCACAACAGGAATATGAAATATGCAGTGATAACCCTCTCTCAGCCATGACTTCGTGCTACTTTATGCCAGCCCATGTATGATAGATTACAAAATCCACCATTTAGAGTGTTCTAAAGATGTCATAATTTTAAAAAATAATTCTTATATGGGAACTAGATTATACTTTAAATTATTGGGGATTAATTTAGCTCAACAATCATTCAGTTTGTCAATCTTAAGAGTGAAATAATTTAAAAATTAGTAAAGGAAAAAAGCCAATGTGACAATAAGGTAGCAAAATGTATATTATCTAATAGTCAGTATATGTGGATTGTTTATATGGCGATATCTTGTGTGATGGAAAGAGACTACGGCAAATTTCCCTCAGTTATGATTATTAACACCAAATTAATAATTTCTATTTCAAAAATGTTGTTCGTACTTAGGAACTACTTTATAATCAAAGAAGTATTTCTCTTCCTTGTAAAATTTTATTTCTTTCCATGTTGCTAAACAAGGATGGATTTCAAGAAAAGTGATATATCACATTGTGCAGAATATCCTAAGAGGAAAGAGGAAATCAGCTCTTCAGCAGTTATACTAAAATGTCAAAAAGTCCTAAAACTCAGGAAGAATAAGTTATATTTCTTAGTGAAGCATGTAGATAAAATAATGTAAATCAAATCTAATTTCCCCTATAGAGGTAGCATTGTAATTAAAATGCATTCCAAACCAAGGGCCTAACAACGGCAATGACAAAGATGACCATGCTTAGTAAAATGAAACATATGCAACCCAGTGTGCTATGTACGGGCCTTGAAAGATCTTGGCAGAGTAAAGGTACGAACTGGAGTCTCCAAAGAAGTATCCACAGAAACACTCCAAGGAATGCTAAGGCCATGAGGAGAGGCAATATGGTCTTTATCCAGCCAACAAATATTGAGCACCTACTATGTGCCCTTTCTCTACCACGTACTAGAGCTGAACAAAACAAAAAATGCCATCCTAAGTCCAAATAGCTATAGCCCAATGAGGAAGACAGTCAGAAAATCAAGCAATTAAAGTATGTAATGATAAGTATCTTGATAGAAATAAATACAGGATGCTAAGGGAGCACACACAAGCATTGTTTCAGGCATTTTGTAGGCGGGGTGGGTTAGTCTTTCTGGTGGAAGCTGCGCGTTCAGGTGCGAACTGAGAAGTAGAATTTATCCAGTAGCTATATGTAGCTCACTATGGTTGGAAGGAAGAGAGGGAACGAGAAGAGAAAGAAGAGGAAATAGAAATTGAATGGCGGCTTAAAGGGACAGGGATGGACGAAATGGCACCTCTTTCTTGGCTCTACCTTCGGGGTAAGTAGTACTCTGCCAACTCAGTTCAAGACAACAAGGAATGAAGAATGAGAGGGCAAACTTGCAGCTCTAACTGATGAAACTTTCAGATGTATTTTGACTCTTAATCCAGTCATGGGAACCTCTAAAAGGCAAAGTGGTACATGAGGAATGAAAATTGAGGAGTTGAGGAAAGCTAAGCTTTTTGTTTTATTTTGCTTTTTTGACCTTGGCACTAAATATTACTTACGTGTTAATAACTTTTGGCAAATTACAACTTTTTTGATCCTCAAATTTTTTCCTCTAAAAAATAGGGTAATATACTACCCCTCACACAAGGATGTTTTGAGAACTAAATAGATGTGAAAGTGCTTTAAAAAATCAATATGTTATTCAAACACAACCATTATTATTATTTAGCACAGAGGTTCCCAGACTCCATTTACATGTATATCAAAAGCAAATTCATGCTCACTCCTCTCCCCCTCATGAGTACCTGTCAGAATCTGGCATAGTTAGGGAGGAGAGAGAAATCCTGCATTACATCATATTGGCAGAAATCCATTCATACAGGGCTATGATCACAGTGGAGGAATCCTGTTTCTCCCACAAAGCACCCTGAGGTCAAGTATTTAACAACCAGTCTTCTGGTCTGTCCACATAAACAACATCACAAAACAGAAGCACACTCAGATTTCAAGAAGAGCAGTGATAAGACATAGGGAGGAGGGGGAAGGTGATTTCTGTAGGGCAAGAGGAATTTTTCTAGTTAGCATATGATACCAGACAAAGCTGTTGTAGCAGTTAGTTGGGCCTGTTAATGCCACAGTACCTGAGCTACCTGCCCACAGCAGTACACCTGTGTTTAATGTAATCACAGCTAATTATGTGGCACTTTGACAAGAGGCTTTTTAAGTCGTCGCAGAATATTTTGTGATTTCAGCCAATATGACCCATAGCTTGCCAGTTATGTTTTTAAAAAGTAAGTGGTATTGAGCCTGCAGGGTTGGGAGGCAAACCGCAGTATCATCTTTCAGAGCCATTTAAAGCTTCAGGTTACTTTTATGTCCATGGTTTATAATATTTCAGTTCTTCCTTCAGTCAAAGATTTCACCCAAAATCAGTCGCATAAAAATTACATGGGTTTTGTGACTTTAAATGCTATGTATCCCTCAAATTGAAGGGTTTCTTTTAAATCTATTTTTAATTTCAGCCTTTATTTTAAGTTGGTACATCAGAATCTACTCAAAGAATTTTTTTGAAATGCCAGTTCCTAGACCCTACCTCTTGTGATTCTGATTCTGTTTTGCACCTGGAAATCTCTATTTTTTAAATGCTTCTCTGTATTTTGATACCAGATTTGGAAATATTACTGCAGTCATCACAATAAGCACTTCCAATGATGTACTACTTTCTTTAAATGGAAGAAACAACAGGAAAACTATTGTTCCTTAGTGTAATCATGCCCATTTAGGGCCTTTCCTTCCTTATGTACAAGCTGTTAAAGAATATATTTTCTGCTCCTTCATTTTAACAACACAGATAAAAGCTAAATGCCATTCCCCTCCATAAATGATTTACCACGAAGAACTACCACAAATCTGAAATCTCACTCTATAATCATTTTTTAAAGGTATAAATGCCCTTAAATATAAATTGATTTAATCATTATGACTCTTTGGTATTTCAGTAATAAATCTCCCTAGTAGAGTGTACAATTTAGATCAGTACAGTGAGACTCTGTTGTGAATGTAAGAAGTTGCAAAGCTCCCTGAGAATCCATCTGTGCCTTTATGGTCCACTAGTGAGTTGTATCACTAGGTAGAATTCAGACCAAAAAAAGAAATCTCAAGGAAAACACTTCACAGGGAGAATTTAACAAGAGAAAACAATAACTACCTTATAGAAAACAGATGGCTGGCGTTAGTAAAGCTGGAAGGCTGTCAGCTGTGCCTTCGCCTATTTTCTGTGCTTTCATAAATTGGCAGGAAAAATCCCTCACATTTTACCAAAAAAGGCCCAGCCCATAAACAGTTTGCTAAAGAAATCTGAAAATCCATATTTTGAACATGAAAAATGTAAAATGATTGAAGAATAACTTTTTAGTTCCTTTTATTTTGAGAGATGATTCTGAGACATTCCATAAATATTCAAGAGTACATAGAGAAAAATGGTGTAGACAAAATAATAGTTTATATGACAAATATCATTTTTGTTTTCATTTTTTAAAACCCTCTTCTGTCTTTTACATTCAAAAACTACTAGGTGGTGTTTATTTTCATAAATCACCTATTTAATCTCAAAATGGACAAAGTTTGTGGTCTAGGAAATTATTTTCAAGTTAGGAATCAAAGAGTGCCTTAACTGTATTGTGTGCATTCATTCAAACTTAATTTATGCTAAGACTTAGGAAAAGACGTTAGATTATAATTTAGCCATTTATTAAATACACATTTTATACAGTTAAATTATAGTATATAGTATACTGGGAGGTTTATAGTGATGTAAAATAAAGTTCATGCCCCTAAGGGGCATGAACATTTGAGTTGTTTTAAATTATGCTCTTATAATGGTTCTGTCTATAGCAGTTATGAATTTTATGACCATAACTGACATTGAAGCAAAGAAATATGAAAGAAATGAGCAGTTAACTGAAGTAAGATTTATGTATTGTGATATTCTAGAGATCTTTTTGGCCACAGAATTAAAATACTTTTCCTTCCTTATATTCCTTCAGTTTAATTCAACAAAAATGCATTTTCTATCTTCTCTGTGCCAGACACTTCCCTGGACACTGGTGATACAGTGATGGGCAACACATGCCTGAATACTTTTACTTCTGATCAGGCTCACCTGGCTTTGCACGATAATTTTCCTTCCTCTAGTAATTCATGGAAAGATGGTAGTATTTTGTAGGAAGAATCCATGTGTGTACTTTTGGATAATTTACTCCAAATCCTGTTAATCACAGAGATATTGTGAGAGGAGAGTCTATGAAAAAAATGTTTGCTTTTCACTTATAAGTGAAAAGAGATTAAATTTTGATTGAGAATTTTAAAAAATTAATTTACTCACTTATTGAACAATTATTTATTGAGCATCTAATATGTGCTCAATTTCAAAAGGGTACTTCTATAAAAAGCTGATCATATTCAACCCTAAGTTTTGCTTTACTACCTCCTAGACTACACTCTCCACTGAGGCAGGGTATCTCTGTTTTGTTCACATCTGTATTCTTGACATCTCTAGTAGGCGATGTCAGGCACAGTAGGTGTTCATTACAGCTGCATGGTTAACTAAAAGGGAAAGGAAGAAATCAAATCAGAGGAATGCTACCATATTTAAATAGCCACTTTGGCTCTGGAAAGATTTCATACATATCTTTCATTTCTTCTAAAGGGATATGTCCACTTCATTTTATAGATGAAGAAGTATTTAGAGGATCAACCAGTCTACAGTCTTACCTTTTGCACAGTAACTGTTAACTGTGAGTCCAGATTTAAAATCCCAAGTCATGTCAAAAATCTCAGTAGATTTCTTTTTCATTCATTCAATGCATATATATTGAGTACCTGCTCTGTATTGGTGCCATACCAGTGTTAGGAAGGTAAGTGTGGACAGAACATAAAAAGTCTCATCCTCAAAGAGCTTACGAACTAGTGGAGGGAAACAGAAAATAAGCAAATTAAGTACATTATCATATGATCTCTCTAATAGTGACAAGTAAAGAAAACTGCAGCAAGGCAAAGACAAAGAGTGCTGGGAGAGAAGGGAATTGGATGGGAAGGGGAAACCAGGGTTAATTTTGAATAATCAGGGGTGATCTCACAGATAAAGTAGAATGTAAGTAGACATCTGAAGGAAATACATAGCATTTTAAAATGACCATTCTCATTAGGAGAAATGTCATCTTTGAAAATTATAATCATGAACAGTGATTTCAAGTTTATTCTTGGGTTATAGGAAATGACTTTGACAGTTAAGTGTATTGTAAAGTTCATATAATGGGACACTTTGCAAATGTGACTTAACAGCAAATAAAATACAAAGCATTTTAAGAATTCTGTTTTGCCCTTAAATTGATCATGCCATGTCAAAAATTTCATGAAAATATGACAATCATTCAGTGAGAAAATTTAACTTTTGCTTTAAGAGTTCTCAGCTGGACCAAAAAAAGTTGAATGAACTAGATTGTCTTAAGACACCAAAATAGATGGTTTTAGGACACTTCATTGGACAAAAGATTTAAGAGTCAAAGGTTGGGTTTGAGCTGCTGTTGGATGCTGAAGGCAGCTTTAAGTACTCTGCTTAGTTCACAGAGAAAGGTGTGTGTGTCACAAGCAGGGGGATTTCTGTTGAGCAGAAACAATAAACAACTAGGCTTGGAGCTCACTAATAAGATGCTCAGCCTGTCTGGACCTGGGGGATGGAAAAATATATGATGATTCTTGATGCAATTTGGCTTCAGAAGAACACACTAATGATACCCTCTTTAGCCCCAAAAGGTGAAAATCTAGCAACTCTAGTGAAGGGTGAATTTAAAAACCAAATTGTTGACAAGAATAAAAACTATGATTCAATTAGTTTTACAGTCTCTCCAAGAATTTCTTCATATATATGTAAAACTTTTAGCTAAACTTACCTCTTGTACTTGGCAAAACAAATTAGAGGGGAAAGGGAGAGACTGTATGTGTTAATCATATTTCTCATAATAATATTTGAATTTTGAACATAACATTTGAATTTTGAACAAAATACTTCTATGTAATATAATTGATAAAATAAAATATGAATACTAAATTTTGGGTTAATTCAGAGGATATTAGATTTTGATTATAAGGTATCTATAATTCACCCACTGAGGTTCACATTTTGATTATCTTGTATTAAAATGTCTGTTATTGGAAAGGTTAAGGCATTGAGATGTACGGACATGTGATTAAACATGCACATGGCAAGGTTCTTTGATCTCAAGAAGCCAGAATAGCCACGTTTTACATCTATTTTTATGATATGTAGTCATGGCCTACTTTTTAGAGACATAAGTAGAAGTTTCCTACCACATCAACATTCCAGAGTAACAGTATCATTTTGGTACAGACAACTTCAGAAAACCAGAGAGAATAAAACATCGCGTTTTAGGAAGAGTTACAATCTTGATTATATATTTTTTTAATTAAAAAAATTTTTTGTTAATCAGATAAAATGAATTCTGCATGCTTAAGGGTGTTGTGTAACTAACTTTTTAAGCCCTGGATTCAAATATTAAGTAAAAACTATCCTAACTTTCTAATAATTTGACTGTCCTTTTATTTAAACCAAATACCATGAATCATTTTTAAAGCATAATAGAATTAAAAAACAAAGAATGAAATTCAACTAACCAAAACATAATATATAGCAATAAAACATGTATAATTTTTAACTACCTATCTAATTTATTGTCAGAACTCAATACAGCAATTAAGTAATCACTGCCTGTGAGTGCCTGGCTATGAGCTGCAGAAGTAACAACCGGGGAGATACTTAAGCAATTACACAGAGATAAGGAGTTAAAGATGGGATGTGCCTGGGGAGCATTCTAGAATTTGGTTTGCCTGATATTGAGTATTCTATATAGGGAATAAGTGGAAGAAATGCCAGAAAGTGTGAGTTGCGTCCAATCACAGAAATCCTGAACACCAACTAACAGTGTTGTATTTAATTTGGTTGATGATGATGTGACAGCACTGAAGTCTTTTCCTTCACTGAGCAGAAAAATGAAAGGAAGATTGAATCTCCTGAGATTGTAGAGTAAACTGGGAGAATCATAGAGGAGAGAAAGTTGCCAGGCAGCAAACAGGTAGGTGGTCATTACTCTGGTCCTAGTATGAACTGAGGAGGGTTCAGCCTAAGGACAGAGGGAAAATAACAGAAAGAAGCTAGAGAGGCCATGTGAAGCCAGATGTTGGTGACAGAGCCAGAGGAGTTCAGAAGTTATGTTTCTTACATGGTAATGATTTTTTGGAGCAGTTTGTCCTGCCTTGAAAAGTGGAGCAACTAATTCTTCTTTTAGGTGTCTATTTCTGAACAAGAGACTGGGGAGATACATAGGAAATCACTGCCCTGCCCTCACAGACCTTACAGTCTAGTGAGGACACAGCCATGTAGAATTAATTGGTTCACCATCCCTGAAAGCTCTTCTTTCACTAATAAAAACAGAAACAAACACTGAAAATGATATGCTCATCAATGTTCTTCGGTATCAAGAAAGATTCCTAGATCTAACATTCTCTCCATGCTGCTCTGAGAGTTTTTAATACCTCTAGCCCTCCATTCTGTTCCAAAAGTCACTCACTTAGAGCTTATTCACTCACGAGCCAGGAAGCCCTTACAGAGTTGATAGTAATTATAGCTTGAGCCTGAAAATCATTCTATTAAAGTAGTTGACAATATAAACATAATAATCTCTCAGCAACTTGCTAGACTGTACTGGAGTGCATCATTTTCAATAGTTTTGTATAAAGCAAATTCAAATTTGATGAACTACAGAGTAAACAAAACTACATAAAAACATACTTTTGGAATTTGGGAGTTGCCAAACACCAAGAAATAAAGGGCAAATTCCAGGAAAGTGAAGCAAATTATATAATAAATGGCACTGCAAAAGTTTCATTTATTTCTCTTAAGCCTGTCTGAAAAGGAGATGGGGTAGATAATCAGTTTTAAGATTTACAAAATGAAATCCCCCTAGTCCCAATTATTCCATCATTAGTGAAAACACTAACCTCTACATGCCTTATTAACCACATGAAATTAATACAATCTGAGAAGTTATAAGAAGCATTAGTTTCAAAGCTTTGGAAAGTCATCTTGCCCTTAAGAACAGTAACCATATCTTCAGCTCCACAACCTAAGGTTATCGGGAATATACATATAATGTATATAACAAATCTTTTAAGTCATCCTTTTTTTTTTTAATTTTTATTTTTTTAATTATTTATTTATTTATTTATTTATGTATGGCTGTGTTGGGTCTTCGTTTCTGTGCGAGGGCTTTCTCTAGTTGCGGCAAGTGGGGGCCACTCTTCATCGCGGTGCGCGGGCCTCTCACTATCGCGGCCTCTCTTGTTGCGGAGCACAGGCTCCAGACGCGCAGGCTCAGTAGTCGTGGCTCACGGGCCTAGTTGCTCCGCGGCATGTGGGATCTTCCCAGACCAGGGCTCGAACCCATGTCCCCTGCACTGGCAGGCAGATTCTCAACCACTGCGCCACCAGGGAAGCCCTAAGTCATACTTTTTATTTTTGTTCTCCTATTTCTATTTTCCATTTCCACTTACATATACAGCTGAAGTCAAATAATAAAGTACTAGCTTAATTAAAAAACCCATAACTTCTAATTCAAAGCAACCAAACAGCAAAAACAGAACCTATCACAGATGGTCATAGATTTCTAGAGTATTATCTCAACCCCTTTAGCAACTTTTTTCTTCCCAAACCTGGATAATAATGTGTAATACATAATTTATGATGAAGATATTTTCTGACAAAATATTGCCACACAGGCAATTGGGTGTTCTGAACAACAACCCAAGTGTTTTCAATGCTCCATGAAGCTGCTGGGTACCTGATAAGAGAAACACTACCTAAGCTTGCAAATGAGGTACTACAATGATTTCTAACAAGTCCTACTCTTCTGTGTCATAAATATTGGTTACAAACAGTGAACTGAAAAACAGAAGGTAGTATTCCACTTGGCAGTTTCCTGTTCATGATAATCTGTAGGCTAAAGTGTTTCAATTGTTTCAGCTTCAAACAATTGCAAACACTATGGCCATACCTACACACTTAGGAAATTTCCAGATTAATGACAATGAACTGGTGATTCAGCATTTGGATGTTGATCTTTTTTGATTTTCTAAGAGTTATTAAAATAAAAGAATTCAGTTTCAAAGAACTGTATTTAAACTGATAGCAGTTACAGTAATGGTAGCACTAGAAATAGCAATAGAAGCTTATATTTATTGAATACTTGACATGTGCTAAGTACTGTCCAAACTGTTTTATATTCTTGATCTCATTTAATCCTAAACATACTTTCATCCCCAGGAGGTAACTGACAGTAGCTCACAGTGATTAAACAATTTGCCCCAGGACCAAGATTCCCACACCTCAGAAGTGATAGGCCCTGGATTTGAAACCAGACAGTATTATTGCAGGTGTAAGCTTTTTCATGAAGAATGAAGATCAGCAGAGAAACAAGATTTTATTAATCATACATTCTTTATCAATCACATTCATTCTCTGGATGGGCTGTAGTCAGGTGGGTGTTAGTATAAAATGATTGGTAGCATGAGAGCTGCTGAGATAGGGTTCTGATTCAAGCTCTAGTTTCTCAGCACTGAAAGTCCAGAATCTTGATGGTTAACTTAAGCTGTATTCATCAGATTTATTTCTCTAAATGTTAATTTATGTGGCATAAATTCATAAGAAACTAATTTGTATATGAAAAACCAACATATTGTTCTGCAGACCAGAAGTTTCCATTGAATTCACCAGCATCTTCTAATAGAGATATTACTATTATATATGTAAAAATATCTGGTAAAAACCCTACATCACATATATCCTTGTATGTGTGTATGTATTTACAAATACACACACATATATATATAAAACAGTTTTATATTGTGTATTGTGGTTGTAGATATTTCCTTTTATACAAATGGTTATATACACTCATATTAGGCTGCTGTAATTTTTTTATAAATACATATATACCTAATATACATGCACAAACATGGTAAAATCTTGTGGTTTTATATTTATGTATACAGACATGCATAAACATGGTAAAATCTTGTTTTTATATTTATATGTACAGACAGACATGCATAAACATGGTAAAATTTATGATGCTGACAATTATGCAATGACATGGGGAGAGGGAGGTGGTCAAATTGCTAACCCTGATTTATTTTATATACTTTTAAATTTTGTTTTATACTATACTTATTTTTATACTTAAACTTGATTTAAACCCACCTTTATTCAGGTAATTACAACCTTTTTTTTGTGTGTTCCTGCCATAAGTCCATTGTCTTGCCAAATATATCCAATTTAGTTCAATCAGTAAAACATGGCAAGCTACAAGCTTGCTTCATTTGCAGCAACTTATAACCTGGGCTTTATATTTATTTTAATTGTTGATGGCTCAAACTTTTTATTTTCTTGTAATGTTCATCATTTTGAAAACAGAAGATAAATGTAAGATATGATGCTGAATTCATATTCTATATATTTAGCATACCAGAAATCTATATTCTACAATTAATAAATGTTTTCTTTATTCATTTCCCTTCTGAATAAAACTGGACTGATCTCTGCACGCAAAAATACAAATATAGTGCTTTAAATATAGCAATAAGATGTAGTTTATAGATCTTGAGTAAATCATTTATCATTGGCCATTTACACAAAATAACATGGTTCAAGATTTATAAAAATTGTCACAAAAAATAAAAGACATTAGAGATATCTTTTAAAGATTTAAAACTAGGCCATATAATAATGGTATCTACATCAAGGTCACACCAAAATCCAAACTCTGTGTTGGATTGTATCACTTTATGAAGTCATTTTATAGAAGTGGCAGGAAAACATTTTGTTCTGATCCTCACTGGAGAACCAAGGATTAGGGCAGACATCCAAATTTAGTGGGCAAGGTTCATTTTGCATATTAAGCAAATAGGGATACTCCTCACTCACATAGAGGAATATGCTTTCTTTCATTTTACTTAAAAAACATATATGTCATAGACAACCCTTCGTTTTCCCAATGTGTTAGTCATGGGTTCAAGAAGTATTTTCCTCTTTTCCTTACTATGTGAAAAACAACAGTGCATGTAAGGTGGAACCTGAACTGTTTCCTCAGTGTCCAAGAGAAAGTGAGGTGGAGGTGGGGATGGGGAGAGGGCTTACGGTAGACTGGAGCTTGTGCAGTCCCCACCAAGATTTCAACCACCATTCAATGCTAGGTGATTGGTACATGAATAATGTGGGTCCACAGTTTCTCGGATATGATAAATTTTAAAAAGAAACTAGAAATCAATATCTGTAATTGACATCTCTCAATTTTTCAACGTTAGTTTTGTAATTCAAATAGTTTTAAGAAACACTGTGTGGACCAAACAAAACATATATGCAGGCCCATTCAGCCTGTGAACTCCAGGTAGGGATCTCTGGTTTAGAGTATATATTTAAGATATTGTATCCAGCCTTTACTTAGCTCTACCATTAAGGTATTCATTAATATGTCCTAATTTGCCTCCATTTTATATGATATCCCACACAAGGAAAGTTTCAGAAGAAATGCTATAAAAGCTAAGGTTATCCTACTTCCAAGCTGTCCTTGCTTCCAAAATATTAAAAAAATTCATTTATATATGTGCATACACACACACACACACACACACACACACACGTATTTGTATACACACATATACTTCCTTGCTCTGTCAAATGAGAGGGTGTAAAAAGAATGACTTGTTAGTAGCAATGAACACACACCTAGGTCCCAAATTGTGGTTTCTAATGCCATACTGCAATTTAAAAAGCCTCTTTGGAGAAATGACTGATTCTATGACTGGGGTAGGAAATACACAGGATAAGCCTGGAATGTCTTATAATGTTATAACGTAAGAAAATACTCCAAAAAACCCCATAATGATAGGGATATATCAAAGGGACACCAGAGCCAAGTGAAAGAACTCCCAAAAGCCAAAGCTAAAACAATTTGACCAACAAAATAAGCAAAGTAGCATTGAATTATTACCCAAAATTTAAAATAAATACCCATGAGTCCATACTGAAATAAATGCATGAAAATAAATAAGTAAATAAATGGAATAGACAAATCTCTGTGCAGAATTCCAAATAATTTTTGTAGATACTACACTCTCAAGAAGATAGAACATAACTCCTACTCCTTAATCGTGGGCTGCACATAGTGAGTTTCTTCCAAAGAGTACAGGATAGAAAGGGAGAAAAATAATAAATTTACGGTGAGACATCTGACAAATACTACCTTAGCCAGGGGATGAAGTTTAACATCAATAGTGATAAGGTATGTGGGTAGTTGAGAATGACACCCACCTCTCAGGTTGTCTTCCTCAAAATCCACAACCCCAGTTTAATAATGTAAAAAAAATCAGACACATCCCAATTGAGGGATATTCTATAAAATACGTGGCCAGTACTCCTCAAAACTGTCAAGGTCATGAAAAGCAAGGTAAGTCTGGGAAACTGTTCCAGCCAAGAAGAGTGTAAGAAGCTTTGATGAATACATGTAATATGGTATCCTGGATAGGATCCTGAAAGAGAAAGAGGTCACTGGGTAAAACCCAGGGAAACCTGAATAAAATATTGATAATAAAGTGCCACTATTGGTTCATCAGTTGGTAATGTAAGATGTTAAGAAGAGGGGAAATTGGGTCTGGATATAGGGGAACCCTATGTACTAAATGCATAATTCTTCTGTAAATCTGAAACTTCTAACATAAAAAATATATTTTAAAAAATGGCCAGAAGTTAAAGCATGCCGAAGTACAATTGTTTAGCATTTTTATAATTATCTCACTCTAGAAAGTGAGAATAAAAATAAGCATCAAAATTTAAAAAATAACTCATTTATACTAACAAAGAGAACTCACTTTAACATATGTACATACTCCATAGAGTACCATACAGAACAAAGAACGAAACAAAAATTTCCCAGAACATTAAAACACAAAGAAAATGCCCAAGGCCTCAAAGATGAACACAGCCTTCTGAGTCCCACTCTAGAGCTCTTCCCTGGGGACCAAGTCGCCTTCGCCTTCTTTCCTTTATTCTGTCTTTAACAGATTAGAGTACCATTCTGAATATCAATACATTTTAAGCCTGGAGGCACATCTAGCACGTTATTATGAAACAACGGTATGTTTATAGAACAGATAGATAAACACAGAGATACCACTGTGCTTCAACAAAGCTAATGATAAGGATACAGAAATTTTATGTATATATGTGTATGTGCACATATATACAAAAAGGAAGAGAGAGAATGGAGAAGTTTGTCTTTGCTCAAAATGCATAATGCTCTATTGTCAGAGCTTTAAATATCCATACTCCTTTCTTTTTAGGATATTATCGTTACCCCTTCCCCTTGTTTTTATCATCTTATTTCTCATTGTAGAAGTTTAATGTATACCAGAAAAAACCGTTTCTGGCATCAAAAGACTCAGCTCTAGAAATTACTAGCAGGAACACCTTGAGTAAGTTAATCATTTTTCTAAGCCTCAATTCTTCCAATTTAAAACATGGGTTTAATAATTCTCACCTCAAATCAAATGAGATAATTTACATGAAAAAAAGCACTGTAATCTGTTAAGTGCTACACAAATATTCCTTGTTAATTCATAAAGATTCAAATATTCTATTCTAAAATGTACTAAAAAATCATACTTTGCCCACTTGAAATTTAAAAATATTTTTAATAATAAATCATCATTCTTTTATTGAAAGGACCTAGAAAACAACCAGATGTATTCCTTATAATAGAGATGTGCTGAAAGTGAGGCATTCTGGGAATTAAAGCAGGATTGACAGGCAGAGATGGGAGATGAATGACATGAGCTAAGGATTCCAGATGGTTTAGTGTGGAACTACAGTGTGCAACAGACCAATGAAGACAGTGGTTAATTAGGATGCTTAAGGTCACCAGTAATAATAAGAATTACTTATTAAGTGTTTACTTTATTCAAGGCATTTTCAGATGTTATCTGATAAATGCTCACAATTATTTGAGGTAGAAATTATTTTCCTGTTTCCCCATTTTACAGATAAAGGGCCTGGGGCTCACAGAGGCAAACTGATTTCCCCAAAGTACTGAAGAGCCAGGTTTCAAAGCCTTACTTATGTGACTGCAGAAGGTGTGTTCTTTCTGTTACGTTAGCCAACAACTATGTCATTGGTATACAGTAGAATGCCCATCTGTCTAGGATGATTTATTTGTGGCTCTAGTAAAAGATCTCCTCTCACCCAATAAATAAAATAAGTTTACACAGTCGCATGGGTCACATAGTTAAAGCAACCTTATAGTTAACATACTCTCATCTCCCAACTTTCCCCTGAATTCTTGATATTTACCAGTGCTGCAGGGAAAGAGTGAAATGTACTGCTAAATTTCCCCTGGATTCTTAAGGTATATTCTGACCTGTAAACAAAGTTAACTGGCAAGTTAATTGGATCAAAGAGATTATAGAGCTTAGTAGTGAAGCCATCTCTTCTAAACTTGAAGTAATCCAGTTGTCCAATATATTTCCCTTGCTTAACTTCATAATGAAGATTATGTCAAAGACCAAAGACCAAAAGTTAAGCTTCATGATACTAAGGAAAAAAAACTGAGATGTTTTACGGACAGTCATTTTATAGATACTATCAAACTCTTCTGGAATCTCTTAAGTCTTATGCTAACAGATTATATAAATTTGATGTATTTAACAGCTGAATTTTCCCCTAATCTATGTAAATATTGAAAATATTGTAAAGACTTGACAATCTACAATTGGAATAGATACAGACTATTCTAAAAGATTTAAATTAAAACTATTTAAAATTTTTTGATGTTATGATTAAAAATAATTTTAAACCAAAAATTTCATTAAAATAGTAAAATTCCTTCTACTGCAAAACAGGTTTTCTTTCCAATTAAATATGTCTAAACATTTATAATTCCCCCCAGATTCCTTTTTTTCTTATTTTTGAGATAAATTCTTAAAATTTTATAAGTAAACTGTAGATTAGTATTTCCCCTAAGGCAGTCAACTAGTTCACCATAATTATAAATTTTCTATACTTGTTTATATTATGTACCATTGTTTTTGTGTATTTTCCATTAAAATTCATTTTAAGTTGACTCTTCCATTTTTGAAGCTTTAAATTTTTAACCTCAGATTTGATAAGCTATATAGTTGGGGTTTTTTTTCTAACATACATATAAGCACATAACTTGCAAAACATAAAATGTGTGCTACCTGAAATTATCCTGTGTATCACTACAGACTAATGTCCTATGCTTTGGGAAACATTCCCATAAGATCATAGAACTTTAGAGTGTAATTTTTAAAGTTAGTTTATGCCATAAAAATCATAAGCAGATTATCAATTAAGGAAAACAAATGATCCTCTATTAAAAAAGAATACTTTAAACCTATACTGAGGAGATCATATTTTTGTATGCCAATTCAGTACTATGTTCTTGCTTTATCTAAGAATGCTTAGTAACTGAGTGCACATATTAGGAACTCAATAAATGGTGCTCTCAAAATAATAATTATTATTATTACATTCATGAATATCCATTAAAGAATAAAAATTTAAATCATTATTATCCGTTCCATCTCCTCAACTTTCAAAGCACACATCCTTAGATTTTATACACACAGAGTTAACCAGAAATTTTTCTTCATACTTTATCTTAATCATTCTCCCTTTCTTTCTGCTTTCAATACCACAGACATCTTGCAAATTTCTTTGTACTAATGCTATCCTGCAACCTATTTTAAATGTAGCTACTAAAACTGTCTTCTTAAATGGCACCTCAACCATGTCACCTTTCACGAACCTCAGCAATAGCCCTCAGTTGCACTCTGCCCCAGTAACAAATTCATCCACACCTTCAGAATTGTGTCATTTTCTTCACGCTGACTGTTGCTCACTCCCTACAAACCTCATCTACTGCTTCCTTACCTACGTATCCATTCTCTGGCCTTTTAATCTCTTAAACAATTTTGAACACCAATTTAAAACCTAGATTCTTAAATAAATCTTTTTCACACAAGCAACGACTACTCACAACTCTCTCCCAACATGCAACCCATAAAATTTCCTAGGTTCTTAGCCTCTAGCTTCGTGCCACACAGAGTACACGACACAGAGTAGGCACTTCCTAAACTACCAAACTTCCTTTACTTGCATGCATCATCTGTGCCACTATTTGGAGGGCTCCTATGTATCATTTGCATTTCGTACACTTCACAAAGCTCCAACTGAGGGGGCCAATGGGAGGTGAAATTCATTCCAAGCTCCCTTTGTCTTGCTATGAGCCCTAGCTTGAAGGCTGCACCTACTGGATGAAGGGAGGCATTTTTGTTTGCACAAGGGTACTGTCCACTTGCCTAAGATCACACAGAGGTGACACCTTCTCTAATTCACACAAATCTATGTAAAGGCTAGACCTCGCCCTGTAATTGAGGTTAATATTTCACATTGTACAATTTTTTCCTAACTTAATCCCTTCCTAATACAGCCTCTCCCACATTCTGTATTAGAATGAGGCTTCTTCAAAGGCATTACTTAGTATTCATTCAACAACTAGGTCTTGAATATCTGTTGTGTCCCTATACTGTCCCTTACACTTTACAAAATAAACAAAAAGAATCTTGTTATCAAACAATTTACACTCTGATTGAGGAACCAAAGCACACGTGAAACATTTAAACTAATGTACACCATGATATGATGTGAAGACAAGTGCTCCATGCAATGAAAGGGCAATGCATAAAGGTTGGATTAACTAGGAAAGACTTCACATGAAAAACAAAATCTTAAACCAGCCTTTGAAAAAGGAGTAAGATGTGGCTAGGCTACAGAAAAGAAATGAAGACATTACAGCACCATGGAAAATGTCCTACAAATGGAATGTCATAGGTAGTATGTGTTTCATCTTTAAAAAAACATATAGCTGGAGAATTGAATTCCTGAAGAATTTGACATGGTAATGAAGATTAATATATTAGGGATCACCAGGGTAGAATTTTAGGTCCAATCTGTTTCCCAGATCGTTAGGGGGGGAAAAGAAAACACCCTACTGCTTGTATTTATCATCTGCAAACCAGATGGTTATGGAAAGGGGTGCGGGCTCTCAAAGACATTCTTCCCTTGCAAGAAACATGCTGCTGTGATGCAAGACTCTTGAGTCTCTAAAAACAGTGAACTCAAAAGTACTTGAGAGTTTTCTCAAGAATTCAAGAAATCAAAAGATAGATAAATAAAAGAAAGGGAAGAAACAGGCAGTTTGACACACATGAAGAATAGGAATCTCAGTTTCAATAAGCAAGTACATAGTTGGGAATTTTCTTAGCTTTATCTAGTTAGGGGAACAAAAGTTTTATTTTTGAGCAAGGTTTTTCTTAAAGGAGAGGGAGGAAAAACAAATAATCGGCGCTGGTTTATTGTAAATGTTGGATTAGAAAACTGGACTGTGATTTTATAAATATATCTTTAGCTTCATAAAGACTCAGAAGGCTGCAATGTCCTTGTTGTAACCACACAGTACCAAAAGATTGGGACCAAAGAAAAACAGATGTACATAATATGATATGTAATACTCTTTCAAAAAATCTGACTAAATGAATTCCATGAGTCATCTTGTTAAATTTTTAAAATATATACATTTTTATCAGAGTCTTTAAAAGTCATAAGGAACTTGAGAAATGGCGAATGCTTATTATTCCAACAAATAACGTGAGACACTAGCGGGACTAACTAGTCTGTATGAAGAGAATATCCTGAGCAGGAAGTACGGCTTGAGCACTGGGCAGTCCTGACTTGCTGATGTGGATGAAGAATTCTCCATTTGGTTTTGAGTAGGAGCAGATGCCTCATTTTCCTTTAGAAAGGAAATTACTTTCTACATAAGAGGAACTCAGCACTGCCAAATTAATAAGACAAGAGATTTCATCATCTCCTGGAATACATTAGCACGCAATTCTCCTCCTATTACAATGATTCTTACTGAATTAGCCCTTCTTTGAGTTTGGAATCTCATGGAAAGCTGAACTATAGTCCACAACCAGCACTGCCTTCAGAGCACTGCAGAATTCTTTCTAAATTCCTACATTATGGAACAATGGAAGCCATGAGTGTTTCTTTATTCTCATAAATACTTCCTAACTCCAAACTCTCAAAAAATGGGATATGAGAGAATATAAGGATTCTTGATTCTATAAAGTGCTAAAAATACTATATGGGAACTATGAATCCCATATAAACCTTACTCAAATTAGTAAAATAATGTGAAAAATCATTTACATCGGAAATTAAGAATAACTTATTCCTTGAGCATCTTTTCCTTGTTTAATGTTCTTACATTTCAAGGCAGTGTTCATTGAATTTCCTATTTAACAGTAAAAATACAGTAATGGAAATATACTATAGTTCACTAAAATAATGAAACTAAGCTGAAAATATAAACGATTCATTCATACATCCCTAATATTTATTAAATATTTATTACAGTAGAGCACAATATATATACGTGCTACACTTAACTCCAAGAACGCAAAATGAATAAGACATCATCCTTCCTTTGAGTTTACAGACTAGTAGAGTAGATCAACCCACAAATAATCAATTATAATAATGCATGGTTACATGTAGGAATAGAAGTGTGTATTGGATGCTATGGTAGACATAGGAATGGCACAAAATCCAGCTGGGGATCCAAATCAAGTAATTTGTAACGATGCATTGCTGTTTGGATCACATGCTAAATTAGAAACTCCAAGAAGGTAAAAATCTTATCTGCACTTTCACCACTATAGAATTGGTGTCTACTACATTGCCTAGATCGTTGTGGGCACTTTAAAAATTATTGTTAGGTAATAAGCTGAAGAAGATTTTATTCAGTACAATTTCTATTGGGCAAGCACAATATTTTAAAATAAATATATTTGCTAAGTTGCTTAGAGTATAGAGAAAGCCTGTATGAAAGGTGAGGTCAGGCTACAAAGATGTATGAAATAAGGAAAAATGGTTTTTTTTTCTGAGAAGGAAGGTAAGGGAGAAAAAAGAGCTAGAGATAAATACAGGTAGAGACAGAGAGATGGAGACAGAGACAGAGAGGATTGAGGAAGGATGAAGAAAGAAATTGAGATCTTAGTCCTTAATAACGTGACCCTTCCTTAGAACCCTAAATCTTCAATTAAATTATTAAATTATCACAGACTTGACATGAATGGTCTTTATCGTGTTTATGAGTAATGTGCTGACTCTCACATCTGGACTCACACAGGGCAAGACAGTAGAATTACACAGAAAGCAAAGAATCATGGATTTAGGGAAAGTTACATGAATTTAATTGAAAAGTGGCCTATAGGTAACATTTTGATTATAGTGGACATCTTGATTACATTTGAATATATGAACAATGAAGAAGATAAGGAAAGATATTCCAGGAAAATCTGGGAGAAGGTACAGAGTTGTGAAATGATACCGTTTAGTAAGAACTTTACTGGGAGAGAAAAGGAAGAGTTCATGTGGGAAGTAAATGAAGATAGGGTAATTAGGCACCAAATTATCAAAGGCCTTGTTTGTGAAACTAAAGAATATGAACCTTATTCTGAATGTTATAGAGAACCATTTTAAGTAAAATAATCAGAATAGTATATGACAATTAAGAAAGTGAAAACTTGATAAATTAACGATCATGTGAATTTATATTGCCATTCTCCCATAGGCAGATATGCAAGAATACACGAGATTACAGACATCTGCTTGGCAAAACTGAATTTTCAGAGTCTAGACAGATTTGAGCAGGAATTGATGCAGGCTGTATCCTGAGTGCCCATTCCTGTCTACTCATTATTTACAACAATTAGGCTCAGCATTTGGGCAAAAGAAGGAATGCCATAAAAAATAATTTAATTTTAGGAAAGAAAGCTTAGGAAAATGTGGCCATTATATTAAAAAAAAAGTAAAAAGGAATAGTTTAAAGTAACATAAACCACAGAAAGTCTGGAGACTATTTTAAGATACAGCATTAGAAGCCCAAGATGAATTTTCTGTCACGAATCATAAAAACAAGCCAGATGCAAAAAAAAAAAAAATTTTTTTACAGCAAATTGTTACAGAACAAGCTGACTTCATAGAGAGTAAAGCAATAAGCATAAAATATAAAGATTTCCAAATCAAGGGAGAAAAGGGAAAATTCCAAAATGTGACAGATAAGATACAAATAGAAATTAGGCAGATCAGAAAAATATCTGGGAAACTATCTTACAAGGAACATCATAGCCACTAATGAAAAGTATCCTTAAATTTGTCAAAGAAAAGGAGAAATCCAACCACAGAATCCAGAAAAATCCTAAATATAAAATGACATATCAGGGGAATACTCTAAGAATAGTTATTTCTGTTTTGATGTATTCACTTCATGATTTCAACATTTAAACTGTATATTGAGGTAGGCACATCAGAGGTACTAGATTCAAATTGCTAAAAATACATTAAGTATTTTATTCATTAGAAAATTGGGCACAGATAAATATCTGTGACGCTGTAGCATCTACACAAAAATTATGAAAGAATTTAAGAGTGAATGTTGAACAGTGAGGTAAGACATGTGACCTGTCAATAACAAATTACACCAAGCCAGAAAAGGTAAACTGTCAATAATAATCCTCGCTCATAAACACAGAATCCAGTGAAGACCTTGGAAATCTAAGACTCATTTCCACCCAGGCAATCTTATGGAATCTGTTATAAAGTGGGTCATAACTATGTACTTAATACAACAGAACTCACAGAGGAATCATGGTCCTGGAAGTGGAAATGGTGTTTGACTAACCTATTACAGTTGTCAGGTTAAGTAAGCAATTTGGACAGGACAGACCTGGTGGATGAAATTTATTTATCTTTTCAAAGGGCCTTTGACAAGGTTCATACCAAAACTACTTGAACTTTGAGTCACCGTGAGACTTAGGAAGATGTCTTGACATGCATAAGGAGCTAGCTTAGAGTCAGGAAACAAGAAGTAGGAGGGCCAAATAAGTATTTCTTCAGGTATAGAAGTTCAAATACTGGTGCCTTCCAAGGAGTGGAGTGCTGTAATTTCTTTAGACAAAGGAGTGCCCAGAGACTTCTCTAGAATCATGAGAGTGATTTTTACCTTCAAATCCATCTACAAGTCTTCCCCAATATTCCAGCACCCCAGCAAAATCTCTTGGGTAAGGAGATGGGGGTGGTGGGTAGAAGAGATAGAGGAGGAGGAGAAGGAGAAGGAAGAAAAGCCTCATCTCCTCTCTCAAGCTTTCTGGACCTTTATCAAATGAGCTGGTAGAAAAAAAATTGAGCATATTATCACAAATCCTTAGAATTGCTACTAGACAATCCTAAACCCTTCTGGGGATTGAAAAACCAAATTGTGAGTAATTGTCAATGAAAAGTTCTGTGATGCTCTTAGTAGACAGATAAAAGGACAAGTGAACTTATCTGTGGAAAATATAGTTATATTTACAGAAAAACAAATTTCCATTCACTGGGGGAAGAGGGATCCTTAGATGACAAGCTACACTATGATGGGAAAGACTCAGAAAAATAATCTGAGCTTTTGCACAGTTATCTCTGAAGATATTCCAGCAAGATGCTAGTTTAAAAAGGCAACATATTTGTGAAGAGAGAAAAGTATATAAACAAAGTAGTATCTGACACTTAAACAAAGTCACAATGTAGCTGGGCCTGGAACATGTCATGTAGCTTAGGTTGCCGCATCTAGGGAAAGATACATAGAGGTGGAAAGAATCCAGCAAAAGCCAAACACAGACCCAAGGGAGGTTGGCATCTGTATAAATAGATACAGAAGAAATGAGGCTTCCAGGCTGAGAAGAGTGTGACAAGCCAGTGACCTCTACTTAGTCATGGAGGGTGTAAATTGAGACTTGAAAGATGTAAATATAGGTTTGAAAAGAAAACATTATAAAGTTGATAATAAACATAAAATCCATATTTCCTTCCTGTATGGGATTAGAAAATTATGAAGTACTGCAACAATCAAGATTTAGCGAAATTTAGGAATGCTAGACAAAGTACAAAGATATTTGGGAGTACCTTTAAAAGTCCTTCACCCCCACCTATTCTAAAATCATAGATCTAGCTGAATCTTCATTTTTCCACAAAGAGTCACTGCACAAACTTGATCCCACATATAGATTAATAATTCATATAGACCACGGCCTTAACCAAAGATGGAATTCCTAAAATATTTGAGAGGTAATTAAGTTCATTTTAATTGTAATATGATCTTCTATAAGAAATACAAATTGCTCTCCAATTAAAGTTTGAAAAATGGAAAATATTACCCCTCCATCAAAGCCATTTCACTCTCTTCTCATCAGAAAGAATATTTGATTTGTGAATTTTAAGGTAAAGATTTTCTCACCATTGTATCTTATACGTTGTTTCAGAAACTAGTGGTGAAGACAACTAGAACTAAATTCCTGCAAAATTCATACAAGATTGTTTCAGAAAGTGAAATAAATACAGTAACACTTGCTGAACATTAATATTTAATTGGTTACTTAAATTTTTGGCTTTCCACAATCTAAAATAAATTACTTGTAAATATTTTTAATATTGGGCCTAAATTTCATTTAATTCTGAAAGTCTATGATTCTTTTAATAGTCAGGTGAAATGCAATTTCATTTGCAGACATCTAATAGAATAAAAACTAATGTGATACTTTACATTAAAAAAAAAACAAAAAAACCTTTTAAGTTTCATTAGGTCCCATTTGTTTATTTTTATTTTCCTTTCTCTAGGAGGTGGGTCAAAAAGGATCTTGCTGTGATTTATGTCATAGAGTGTTCTGCCTATGTTTTCCTCTAAGACTTTTATAGTGTCTGGCCTTACATTTAGGTCTTTAATCCATTCTGAGTTTATTTTTGTGTATGGTGTTAGGGAGTGTTCTAGTTTCATTCTTTTACATGTAGCTGTCCAGTTTTCCCAGCACCACTTAATGAAGAGGCTGTCTTTTCTTCATTGTGTATTCTTGCCTCCTTCATCAAAGATAAGGTGACCGTATCTCTGGGCTTTCTATCCTGTTCCGTTGATCTATATTTCTGTTTTTGTGCCAGTACCATACTGTCTTGATTACTATAGCCTTGTAGTATAGTCTGAAGTCAGGGAACCTGATTCCTCCAGCTCAATTTTTCTTGCTCAAGATTGCTTTGGCTACCCGGGGTCTTTTGTGTTTCCATACAAATTGTGAAATTTTTTGTTCTAGTTCTGTGAAAAATGCCATTGGTAGTTTGATAGGGATTGCCTTGTATCAGTAGATTGCTTTGGGTAGTATAATCAGACACTATAAAACTCTTAGAGGAAAACATAGGCAGAATACTCTATGACATAAATCACAGCAAGATCCTTTTTGACCCACCTCCTAGAGAAATGGAAATAAAAACAAAAATAAACAAATGGGACCTAATGAAACTTCAGAGCTTTTGCACAGCAAAGGAAACCATAAACAAGACAAAAAGACAACCCTCAGAATGGGAGAAGATATTAGCACACAAAGCAACTGACAAAGGGTTAATCTCCAAAATATACAAGCAGCTCATGAAGCTTGATATCAAAAAAACAAAAAACCCAATCCAAAAATGGGCAGAAGACCTAAACAGACATTTCTCCAAAGAAGACATACAGATTGCCAACAAACACATGAAAGGATGCTCAACATCACTAATCATTACAGAAATGCAAATCAAAACTACAATGAGGTATCACCTCACACAAGTTAGAATGGCCATCACCAAAAAATCTACAAACAATAAATGCTGGAGAGGGTGTGGAGAAAAGGGAACCCTCTTTCACTGTTGGTGGGAATGTAAATTGTTACAGCCACTATGGAGAACAGTATGGAGGTTCTTTAAAATACTAAAAATAGAACTACCATACGACCCAGGAATCCCACTACTGGGCATATACCCTGAGGAAACCATAATTCAAAAAGACACATGCACCCCAATGTTCACTGCAGCACTATTTACAATAGCCAGGACATGGAAGCTACCTAAGTGTCCAACGACAGATGAATGGATAAAGAAGATGTGGCACATATATACAATGGAATATTACTCAGTCATAAAATAAATGAAATTGAGTTATTTGTAGTGAGGTGGATGGACCTAGAGTCTGTCATGCAGAGCGAAGTAAGTCAGAACGAGAAAAACAAATACCATGTGCTAACACATATATATGGAATCTAAAAAAAAAAAAGGTTTTGAAGGACCTAGGGGCAGGACAGGAATAAAGACGCAGACGTAGAGAATGGACTTGAGGACACAGGGAGAGGGAAGGGTAAGCTGAGACGAAGTGAGAAAGTGGCAATGACATATATACATACTACCAAATGTAAAATAGATAGCTAGTGGGAAGCAGCCGCATAGCACAGGGAGATCAGCTCATGCTTTGTGACCACCTAGAGGGGTGGGATAGGGAGAGTGGGAGGGAGACGCAAGAGGGAGGGGATATGGGGATATATGTATATGTATGGCTGATTCACTTTGTTATACAGCAGCAACTAACAGAGAAATGTCAAACAATTATACTCCAATAAACATGTTAAAAAAAAAAGCAGCAATGATTTCCCACACTATCAACCAAAAAAAAAAAAACCCACATATGATAAAGGTTAATTATAAAATTAAATTGGACTTGGCTAAATATCAACATATTCTGATAATACAGAAAATAAAGTGCATTAAAAATGGCTCTTTTCAATGGGTTAGGATCTAAAATTCTACATTTCCCTTTTCCTTTTTAAGTATTTAGTGGTTTCAAGACAGCTTGGAAGGCTAGCATTAGAAATTTCTGTCATCAAGTCATTAACCTCCAGAATAAAAACATGGGCTTCTATAAAGACATTCCTTTTTCATTGCCAAATATTTCTAGAGAAAAACTTTATGATAACACTTATTAAAATAGAACCTTTTATTTAGTGTTCTTTGTTAAGTCTTAGAAACTTAAAACATACACTTTGCAAAAATGATGTATGTCCTATATGGCTATGTAATTACAAGCTTAGTGCAAGGGCTTTAAAATCCCTCTGTGAGGTGTATTTTATGTGTCCCCTCAGTTGTTACGGTTTGCTTTAATTTATGTAATTATGTATGAGGTCAGTATGGAAAACTAGCCCTCACTCATTACCGGCAAACATTCCTGAACAATGTGTGTGCCTTCAGGAATCAAACAGGCTCACAGTCCGTACCGTAACAAGGTCAAATGAAAGCAACCAATTGTTTAGCCACTAAACGGTTGTGATTGTTTCCTAAATTACAATTGTACTTTGCAGATGGCTTAACAGGCAATAAATGATGTCCAGAATGACAAGCTCTCAGATGACAAGCAACAGCACAGGAAGTGAATAGAGTTCATGCTAATTGTCACATATCAAGGCACAAACACAAATCTTCTTATGTTATGTCAATATAAAAATCCTTGAGATATGGTGCATGGAAGAGATTTCTATTTGAAATTCAGTCAACTAGAATTCTTTGAGACACAAATATTTTCAAAGATGTAAATTTTAAAGCCCTTTAAAAGTTCTCAAAGATTGAAATGTTAGTTTGAAATGTCAATGTCTTTGTGGGCTATGAATATTTTCTATCTTTTAAGAAATAATCCAAACCAGGCTTGGGTTTTATTCCTCCATTTAAAAAAAATCCTTGAAAGATAAAGAGTTTTGTATACACAATAAATGTTCCCTGATATTCATTGGTCTGCTTGGTTACTTCAAGAGATGGAGAATTCACCACCTAAATGGGAGCCCATTCTATTTTTACTTAGGTCAAATCATTAAAAAGATGTTCCATAGGGAATCCCATGTGGCATTTTAGAATGTTCCTTTGTATAAATACAGAGCAGAGCAGTCTTTAACGTAACTCAATGAGCATATCATGGGTTACGTGGCAGCCAAAATTGACCTACCTATACTTTCTACCATATGGAGCTACCTTGGCCTGCTGGAGTTGCAAGAAATAAATCTAACTCATTTCCACACAGATGATCCCATCAAATATTTTAAGATGTACTAACAAGTTCCCCACCTTGTTATCTTCCTTTCTTATCCACTCTGATACTCACTCAATCACTTTACCCTTTGTATTACAATAGAATTACCATAGTCTTCTCTGAACATATTTCCAAAATGTACCTTCTTTCAACTAAAGTGGTCTCTATGGCAAATGGGCTTACAGTCAATCGATCCCAAAATGGTTTTATGGTTTACATTTCATAAAGGCATAATGACAAATGAAGCAATCTTCAGAGTGAAGACACTCATAATCAAGATAACAGATCCTCTCAAGGAAAGCAACAGTGAAAATAACTGGGCTTTGACTGTCTTTTTTCTGTCGTATCCATGACTGAAGACATGAATGTATGGCAAATGCTTAAAGAGAAGTGATGGCCTAGACAATCTAAAAATCAAATAAACATCTGACATCTAGCTGTCGGTTTCATAAGATTCCTTTTCAGTTGGCTTATTCTCCTTCCACAATGAGTTTCAAAGGTGTGTTTAAATTAAACACACTTTACATATCCCAGTAAGAAATGATATAAAAGCTATTTTTATTTTAAAAACCACTTTGCTTTTTAAAAAAAAAATCACATGACTATGGAATTCACCTGAAAGTTGTATTGTTGGGTCTATGATCCTAGCTTTTATATTAGAAAGAGAACTGTTCTGTTCCTTTGTTTACTTAAGAGCCTTAAAGAGATAACTCCTTATAATTCAAGGCATAACATTGTTTTCAAATTTCTAGGAGAATAAAAAGCATAATCATCTAATCTAACATAGAAGAAAATTTGTATTTCAGTAAAGAAAATCTCATTGGAAACATTTTTTTTAATTGTTGATTGCCTACAGTAAAAATTAAAACTAAGGAATTTTGTAAGTTTAATTTGTACCACACATTGCGTTAAATGCTGTAGGTATGTTCTCTTGTTTGATACATGAATTAGATAAGCAATGACTTTCATCCCATTTTACAAATGAGATAACTGAGGCTTCATGAGGTTAATTTCTTACTCAAAGTCACAGGGATCAAGGCAGCCTGAGATTTGGATTTGCAGCTTGACTTCAGAGGCCCCACTCAAAAATGTTCTATGTACCTCCCCTGGACCAACCAAGTGCTAGATACTGTGGCTGCAACAAATACACAGAAATAAAAATGATCTCTATCACTTAGTCACTAAGGAGAGAGAGTCAAATAAATCACAACGTAAACAGAATTATTCAAAATCTCAGAGAACCGAGAAGGAGTCACCCACTCTGTTTCAAGTACTTCAACACACATGATCTCATTCCGTCTGCACACAATGCAAGGTAGTCAGAGCAAGTATTCTTATCTTCTACACTTTACAGGTACAGAACCTGAGGCTTATATGTATGATTTAAAATAGAAGATCATGCAGCTAGTCAATGGAAGAGCTAAGATTTATACTGACAGTTTCTAACTTCAAGTATAATAATAGGTAAGGTCAGCACCCTATGACCTTCAGGCTACACAAATCATGATACCAAGAAATTCTGTATTGTATCTCCGTGATGCTTCTTCAGAGAAATCAGGATGGCAACGGGCATTGGCAACTAATGTGCTAAGTTGAAGTGGCAGGAAGATCAACACAAGGTGTAGCTCAACTCAAAATTTAGACTTCAAAGCTCCCGCAGCAAATTCACAAAGGAACACAGCCAAATGTCCAGGTGTGGAATGAGCTAGTTCCCCAAAGGGATCTCTTCCTGTTATCCTGGCTCCCGTTACTCCGCCCCTTGGGAAAATAGTTGCGGTATGAATTAGGTTTTTAGGTTGCAACTCCTGCAGAGGCTGGCCTTTTGGAAGAGCCTGGCTTTTTCTGGCCCAGAACCAGGCTTAGCACAGAAGTTGGAAAAAAATCTCTATTTCAGAAAAGATCTGGGGCAGAGAGGATTGTAGAGGGAAGTGGGAAAATGAAAATGATTTAGAAAGGGAAGTTCAAGGTCTCACCAAGATGTGAAGCTAGGTGGGAAATTTTATCTGTCTTGAACTGCTTAGAACTGGTTGACTAGTTTGGGATGGCAATTACTAGCCTGCATTTTAAAATCAACACACAGGTTAAAAGAATGTTGGAGTAAAAGAAGCATCGTGGATATTCAGTGTGCAAAAAGAAATTCATCAAGGATAGATTTTTTATTTTCATATTTTCTTCACCTTTTATGAAACAATTCCAAGAGGGTGCCTGATATGTAGAGAAAACACCTGGTTGCCTGTGTGATTCTATTACAAGAGCTCACAAAAAGTCAACCTGGCTAAAATATCCAATCTATGAGTCTGCCAACATTACATTCAATTCTCAGGTGTCTTCCGAAAGTAGAATTTTTTCTAACTGGATAAAAACATAATGCTCATCCTGGAGGTTGGTTGATGCGGAAAAAAGGGAGAAGAAATTCATTCATGCATGCACTTCACATACGTTATTTCATTTGCTTCTCACAACAGACCTTTGGCAGTGATATTATAACCTCCATTCTACAGATGAAGAAACTGGATGGTTTAGAGGTTAAACAACTCAGTCAAAGCCACCCTGGTAGTAAATAAGGAACCCAGAATTTGAAGACAAATCTGTTTGACTCCAGTCATGCAGGCTTTAATAACCCCATGATATCTAACAAACATATTAGCCAGGAAGAGTTTCCTGATTAACATATTGACAATAATAGTTATAGGAAAGATAATGAAGGTACAGGAAGGGGTAAGTGGGGTACACAGCAGTGATAAGCTTGTGTGTGCATCACAGGACAGGGGCAGACATACTGTTACCATTTGCAGTTAATGGGGCACCAAATTTTGATCTCTTGGCTCAACTCTCTTCCCTGTACCTATATTCTCTGGGTTCTTCTTGCCTTGCTTTCCATGTGCCTAATCCCTCTCATATCAGTGCTTCACATCCTTTCTGGTTGTTCTGGCAGGACATGCTTCAGTTCTTTGGAGCAGTTGCCAAAACAAGCATTTCAACATCTGGAAATCATCCTCCATCACTTTCCCTGGTAAGATGCATTTGCCTTAAAAGGTAGTTCCCATATAGACCCCCTGAGATTCCACATTACCTTTGAGTAACAACTTTCCAATATTCCCTGGCTATGGAAAATTGTAACCCACTGACTGCAAACTCTGGCACTTTCTATCAACTTAATAATGACATATTTTATAAGTCAATATTATAGCATCCTAAAGTAAAATAATTTTAAAAGAAAAAATTAAAACAAATGATCAAGCAAACAACAAAGCATACACCACATACACACACGCACACACACACACACACACACACACACAACCCTCTGGATTCCTTAAAGGAGACAACCATACCAGAAACTCTATTTTTTATCCTATAAGACATGACAGTTGAAAGTCAATATCACTAATATAAACTGCAAAAGGACAATGAAATGAATACAGAGCAGCAACAACAACAAAAATACACTATCAAGATAAAGTTCTAGTTCAAGACTTACTAATAGAAGGACTTAAATTTTACTGAAGATGATTCTCATTTGCTAGGGGAGCCATAATTCATGATTCCTACTTCTGCTTCTTCCACTGATATGATTTGTGTTTTCGGCAGGGATGAATCATTTCCACAAAATGACCAGGAAAATGCCTTTGATACTGGACAAGTGGGCAGTCCCCAGCGTAGCAGGGCAATCCTGACAGTCCCCCTCTTCCTTCACCCTCCCTAGAGCAATGCAAAACTGCAGTTTAACTCTCTGTCTCTAGAATCAATGGCCTTCTGAAGCCATCAAAATGAACCATAATTTTTAAAAGGAGAATTCTACCAAACTGTGAATTCCATGAGTTTAGCATCTCTGTCATATCATTTTTGCATATATGTTACTTGGCATAAAACCTGACACAAAATTAGGCTTTCAGTAAATGCTTGCTGAATGAATGAATGAATGAATGGCCTAATGGGTACTTAAAATGGTAGGCATGTCTCTAAAGCACACTGAGAGGTTCTTAAGTGCTCTACATCCCATCCGTCTATTTTATTTATTTTATAGCACGTATTGCTCTGCATTTTGCGCTTTCTGCCAGGAATGCTCTTCCCTTGGCCTTCACATGCCCAATTCCTTCTTCTCATTCAGATCTTCACACAAACTAACTCCACCTTATGTAAAGGAGCACTACTGACTACTCTCCAGCTCTCCTGAACAGCACTGTCGAAGAGAACTTTTTTTAAAATTTTATTTATTTACTTATTTATTTATTTATGGCTGTGTTGGGTCTTCGTTTCTGTGCAAGGGCTTTCTCTAGTTGTGGCAAGCAGGGGCCACTCTTCATCACGGTGCGCGGGCCTCTCACTGTCGCAGCCTCTCTTGTTGCGGAGCACAGGTTCCAGACGCACAGGCTCAGTAGTTGTGGCTCACGGGCCCAGTTGCTCCGCGGCATGTGGGATCTTCCCAGACCAGGGCTCGAACCCGTGTCCCCTGCACTGGCAGGCAGACTCTCAACCACTGCGCCACCAGGGAAGCCCCCGAGGACTTTCTGTTATGATGAAAATGTTCTATTATTTGCACTGTCCAATACAGTAGTCACTAGCCACACTAGCAGCACTTAGATTTTTATTAATTTAAATTAAATTTAAATAGTTACAAGTGGATAGTGGATATTAGACTGGCCAGCACAGCTTCAGAACTCTACTCTGTTTTACTTCCTTTGCCACTTAGTAACTGAAATTATCTTTTTTAAAAGACATATTTTGCTCATATATTGTCTTATCCCATTGTATGAATTTTCAATTGCTGCTATAACAAACTATCACTGACTTAGTGGCTTAAAAACATCACCAATATTATTTTACAGTTCTGAAGATCACAAATCCCAAATGGGTCTCACTGACTAAAATAAAGGTGTTGGCATTCCTTCTAGTGGCTCTATTAGAGAATTTATTCCATGGCCTTTTCCAGCTTCTGGAGGCTGCCTGTATTCCTTGACTCATGGATCCATTCCATCTTCAAAGCCAGCAACCACAGGCCAGTCGATCCAACGTTGCCATCTCTCTGTTTCTCTCTTTCAATTCCCTCTTCTACTTTTATATTGTTGAATTTGAATCTTATTGTTGCTGTAACAAATTACTACAAATTTACTGTCTTAACAACACAAATTTATTATCTTGCAGTGTTGGAGATCAGAAGCCTGAAATAGGACCCACTGGGCTAAACTCAAGGTGTCGGCAGGGCTGCGCTCACTCTGGAGGCCCTAGAAGAGAATCCATTGCCTTGCCTTTTCCAGCATCTAAAGGCCACCTGCATTCTGTGACATGTGGCCCCTTCCTCAGTTTTCATAACTAGCAATGTAGCATCTTCATGTGTCTCTCTCTGACTCTGACCCCTGTTTTAGTCATCACATCTTCCGTGACTGCATCTGTTCTGCCTCCTTTTTTTCTCTTATAAATATCCTGTGATTACATTGGGCCCACTCAGTTAATCCAAGTTAATCTCTTTCTTAAAGTCAGCTAATAACCAACCATAATGCCATCAATAAACCTAATTCCCCTTTACTGTGTGAAGTAATATATCCACAGGTCACAGGGATTAGAGCATGGACTTCTTTGGAGAGCCATTATTTGCCAGCCACACCCTGGAGTAGAATTCCAGTTCCACGTGGTCCAAGACCCACTCGTCGCTGTATTCCCAGAGCCACAGAATTGTGTCTGTCACATTGCACTCAATACATATTTGTTAGAACTACCATACGACCCAGCAATCCCACTACTGGGCATATACCCTGAGAAAACCATAATTCAAAAGGGGTCATGTACCAAAATGTTCACTGCAGCTCTATTTACAATAGCCAGGACATGGAAGCAACCTAAGTGTCCATCAACAGATGAATGGATAAAGAAGATGTGGCACATATATACAATGGAATATTACTCAGCCATAAAAAGGAACGAAACTGAGTTATTTGTAGTGAGGTGGATGGACCTAGAGACTGTCATACAGAGTGAAGTAAGTCAGAAAGAGAAAAACAAATACCGTATGCTAACACATATATATGGAATCTAAAAAAAAAAAAAAAATGGTCATGAAGAACCTAGGGGCAAGACGGGAATAAAGATGCATACCTACTAGAGAATGGACTTGAGGATATGGGGAGGGGGAAGGGTAAGCTGGGACAAAGTGAGAGAGTGGCATGGACATATATACACTACCAAACGTAAAATAGATAGCTAGTGGGAAGCAGCTGCATAGCACAGGGAGATCAGCTCGGGGCTTTGTGACCACCTAGAGGGGTGGGATATGGAGGGTGGGAGGGAGGGAGATGCAAGAGGGAAGAGATATGGGGACATATGTATATGTATAACTGATTCACTTTGTTATAAAGCAGAAACTAACACACCATTGAAAAGCAATTATACTCCAATAAAGATGTTAAAAAATAAATAAATAAAAATAAATAATAAACATTTGTTAAATAAGTGAATTCTAAATTTCCCTTTTAGAGAATGATTTTTGACTGTGTATACTGAAGATTGTAGATTTTAAAAATACAAGAATAAAACATACCATAAAATTATAATTTACTTTATATTTGAAAACAAACCAATACGTTATTTCTTCATTTCAACATATTGTCCTTTTATAAGGACTTGTCAATACTTGAAAGTTTCAAATATACTCAGTTTTCTGATACATATTGATGGTCTTGTCCTCATGTATTAATTTAAAAAGAGTCTGGCTATCCTGCTTTGTTGGAGAGATTGACCCAATGAGTCATAGGCATTATATAAGTAGAACATTATCACACATGGATGCACTAATAGAATAAAATTAATGTTACTTTTGCATACCCCAAAATATATATTGATGTGTCTCAATTATGCTTTTGTGCTAACTATTTGAGTCTGTTATCTAAGAATAAATTCCATTAAATTGCCAGTGTTACATTATCTTCTGAAACTTTCCAAATAGCTAGTGCAAAATCCAGTGTTAATTCACACTAGGGAATATCATAAGCATATGGTCTATTAAGTTACTCTAATAATTTGCAATAAAATAGTGGAAATATGATGGAGGATTAGTTGCCATGGTAGATGATAAATAACATCTGGTAACAAAATGGAAAAATTCAGCCTAAGCAACTGTTAATATGACTATGTAATAGCTTTGACTATGTATATATTTTTCACCCATCTTCCCAGTGGATAGCCCTCAGCGCACAGGCTATAATGAAACAAGGAGCTAAATGTTCTGTACAATTTAATGAAAATTAGAGAGATAGATAGATCACAAAGCACAGCACCATGTTCTAAATGAGCTTTTGAGATATATAAAGATCTGAATACAAATAATGCTAAAACTATTAGATCACATTAAAAGTGAAAGTTGTGTAAATTTGCTTTCTTTTTTAAAATTTGTTTCTTCCATGTTTATTAAAGCATATACAAATGATAACACATCAGGAAGCTTGACCCAAAACAAAAGTTAAAAACAATACAGTGGTAGAGAAGAATGTAAAATATTCATTGAGATAACAGGGCACGCTAAGGACATTTAAGTAAAAAGGTCCAAAAAGAACAGGAATTCAATTTCATCAATTATCTTGAACAGTAATCACAAACGGGATTCTGTTATTTCCTTATGCTAAAGGAAGTGCTGGTTGCACCACTTTGCCCACCTGACAGGACACAGTAAACAACATGGAATCCCAACCTAGGCTATTGTCTAAAGTGTATTTCACACATACCAGTAATAGGAAGTCTGGAATATAATGAGCTTTGGATGACAGAAATAAAATGTGGGCTAATTCTTCAGTGGAACTAAATATTTTGTGGTATTCTTGCTTGAAATAAAACTCTGCCAAGAGTTGGGTCAAGATGCCCTACTCCCTCTGGTATGTCCTGGTTTGAAGAAACAATATTTTTACCGTCAATGAAAGCACTGAAATAATAAACAATTTTTATCTGATGTCAGTTATATATACATGACTTTTCCTTGATCTAAATAGAAAAAATAATTTATTTGTGACAATTAAATTTTAAAACATTCCCATTCTATTTTCTTGTTTTTCTCTCTCTAGATAGACCATGAGTTCAATGAGAGCAGGGACTGTGTCTTATACACTGTGGTATCCCTACCTGGAACACAGTAGTGTCCAATAACTGTTTGCTAAATTGTAATTAGAAAGTCAAAATTTTTAGGTAATCATATCAGTAATTAATAGATGAGTCTCTGAGAATCAGCACAGCAATGGCTGAAGATATGTGCAATGACTGACTCCATAGTAATGACTTTATTGAGTAATTTATGGAAATTTCTGTTATTTTTATGGTAACAAGTATTCTTATCACATTAAGATTAAATATCATCAAGCCAAAGAGAATTTTATGCAGCTCTCTATCTAATCCATTGATCACCGTTCTCTACTTTTGTATAATACCTCACCAGCACTGTAAACATTTCCTAGCACTAAAAATATTAACATAATGGAAACGCCAACAGATCACATCTATCATTTCATTAATAATAGTCAATAGCTCCTTAGAATTAGAAAACAACATAGAACTAAAATTAGCTGAGTACAATCTAGTTAAATATATGACCTAAATGACTATTATGTAAAATTAGTTCAAAAATCAGTATATTAGAATATAAAAAAAGTCTGACCTCTGGAAATTTTGCTTTGGTTGTTTACTGCCTGGACAACCACTCTCAAAGGTAAACAGGAAACTCCACACTGCCAGATCCACTAGCTTTTCTCCATCACCTCTCCCTTGGATATCTGTGATACAATTACCACTGACTTCTTTTTAGAACACTTCTGATAGCTTCCACAACACTATATCCTCCAGTCTGCTTCTTCTCTGAAACCTTCACTCATTTCCTGACAACTCCAGCTGATTTTCCCCTCTCCTGAACTGACTCTAGGCATATTCTGAAAAGTTTAATGTATTTTTAGTTCATATTACATATCCTATTTCTTAGCCTAATTATTTCAAGTATTTACTTTCCAACTAAATTAGAAACTTCCCATGGTTAGGAATCAAGGATTCTGCTTCCTAATTTATTAATAAATATACAGGTTAAGTGCACCATAGCACTTGACTTGGTACACAGAAGCCAAATAAATATTTCTTATTGGCAGATTTAGTGATTATCAATGGCAGCATTTACACAAATTGGTAGAACATTTCTGCAGGTGATTCAATTTATAACTCATTTGTAACTACCTTCATAGAAACTCTTACAAATGTTTTGACCAAAAATGTCACTATAGCAGGAAGAAAAATATTTTCTTAGCAAATAAACATTTTCATTGCAGATCTTCCCATTAAAAATGTTTGGTTCAGATGTCTGATATTTATAACTTTTGACTAATTTAAAAACCAGCTTAAGATGGTCTACATGCATGTTGGTGCCTATACATCCATCATTTCTCTTCACAAAAGTACATAACTAGTTGTATCTCTCATATTGGGGTTCTTAAATATGAAGATCATTTCTTATTCTTCTTTCTACTTCCAATTTTTAACATGGCACTTTAGGATTCAGGGATCATGGAAGCACTCAATAAATATTTGGCCAATGATGGTTTCATTAATTTTATAATCAGTGCAGTATATAAAGCCAGGACAGAAAGCCTAATAATTAGAGGGATCCCACTGAACGCTAAACCAGCATTAGTTTTTCTTTCCAAAAGTCCCTTTTGGCTCTTGCCCTGTAACACAACCTGTAATTGTGTTTGTTTTCACCACTATGCAGATTCCAGGTTACAAGGTTTCCTATTTCACCTCAAGTAAAACATTTTATTTGTATAAACTAAAAGTTGTATGGTTATTTCCTCCTCACTATAGTTCTTCGTGATAATCTCTGACTTCCAGGTCTAAAAAAAAAAAAATCTAAGCTTCTACAAGATTGAATTATACTTTCCCTAATCATTGTCTGTCACAGGTTTGGTCTCACTGAAGTCTCTAAGAATGCGTCACTGAATAAAAATGATTTTCATATAATAGTGTGGCGTGCTCTTCTTGATAACTAAAACTGTCTTCCTCTTTCCTTTTCTTCTCTCTGTGAGATACAGTTGAAAGAATCCTGGACTGGGAGCCAGAAAACCTAGGTTCTCTATCTCTATCCAACGTCTGCTGCATCATTTATCCCTTGTGCATCTCGGTTTCCTCATCTGTAATCTAAGGTGCTTAGGTTTTACGTGTACATCAAATGAGTGAATGTACTTTGTGAACTGTACAATCCTACTTAGATCTAGTGTGATATTATTACTAATAGAGGCAGAAAACTCTACAAGTAAATGTCAACTGAATATAGACCACTGGCCAGCACAGAAAACCTTAACCTTGCCTCTGAGAAAGTGAATCTTTTTTTTATCATTGTGATTTAGGAACACCTGACCTTTAGTGGGGGTGAGGTGGGGGTGGGGGGGAGTTAGAGACTGATGGAAGGTTGAACCTGACTATCCAAAAGCACAACACATTGCCCAGTTAGAAAAAGAAACATCATGTATTTTGATGCAAGCATTTTGAGCAACTATTTGATATTTAACCAACATTCACAATGAAAACAAATGACTTACTGATAACTTAATCTTCACATGATGCTAGCACAAACAGAGCAATAGGTGAGACAACTGGTCTCAAAGGACATCCTAGTATATATAATTTAATTGTTTAAATTAAATTGATTCCATTTTAATTTAATATTGATGCATTAAAATGATTGAGGCATTAAAATAATTGAGGCAATAAAAAGACTTGATGTATTCAAGCATGAACAATCACACCCCTACCTCTTGTACCCCAAACGTATTTCTTTCACCTGAAGCTACAACTGCATCTTTGTCTTCCCGCATCTAATGTCGAAGATACAACAGCCAATCTCCTTTCAGAGGCTAACTCCTCTCCCCTTACACCCAGTGTTGCCCTCTCCTATATCCTGGTTAATCTTCTCCCCCTTTCTTTCTGTATCTTCGACATCTCTCCCTCCATGGAACTCTTTCTCTCAGTCTGTGAACATCCCATCCTGTCATCTGAAAACAAAACAAAACAAAACAAAAATCCTCACTTGACTCTACCTAACTATGGTCCTATATCTCGTCTTCCCTTCACAACTAAGTTGCTTAATAAATAGGGAAAGAAAAAAAAATAGTCTATACCCACTGTCTCTACTGTTATTAAAAACTGAATTTTTAAATAATTAATCAATAAATTATCCAAAAAAGTCATCTCTAATAATAAATGAGATCATCCCACGTTCCATTCTCCAAGCCATCAAAGTACTTGTAGTTTCCTGCAAAACAATGTTAAATAACACTTCTGAGTATTGCAAATGTTTTTTCCTATCTACACGCTATTTACTTGCTCCTCTTGTCTCATTTCTTCTGGTTACTGCACATTCATCACTTATATTTTGGATCTGGCTCCTCCAGGAAACTAACCTTTGCTCTCACAGGTGAACTGAATACTCCTACGCCCTTCTTTTTCATCATATTTATTATATTGTTTTATAATTATTTGTTCATATGTCTATTCCCCTCATTATGGATGCCCCTTAAATACAGGAGAGTGTGTCAATCATCTTTGCACCCTTATAGCCTGACTAAAATCACTATAAATAAAATGGGTAAGTTATAAAATTAACTTTTGTTTGTATATAGTAGCCAATTAGTGTGCTTTGAAGTAAGTATTTTTATGAGGCTTTACCCAAAAAGGCGCTAAATACAGCTAACCTATACATAAAAGCCGGCTCCATTTTTTTAAGTTTGCTGCTATGTATGTAAAAACAAGCAAGATTGAGTAATGTAATTAGGCAACAATGTGACAATCAATGGAGAGAAGGCATTTGACTTTAAACCATCAAGGGAAATATATTTTGTTCAAATTGTTCATCACAAACATTTATTGAAAACCTCTTAATATGCATAGCACAGAATCTGTATCTGACGTTTTGGGTTTGAGAAATGGTCTTTACACTCAAGGAGCATATGACATAAGTGAGAGATCAGTGACATTTATTAAGTAAAACTAAAACAATGGGCGATGCAGAAAAGGTTTTATTAAGTGCTAAATATGTCATAGAAAGGAGAAGTGCTGTAGTTTAGAGAAAAAGAGCAAAGATATCTGGGATAATCAAAAGTTTTCAAAGAGGACACACACCAGACTTGATTATGATTTGAAGGGTGTGGATGTGTGAAGAAGAGGCTGGAATACAGATAGAGGAAATAATGGGGTGAGTGCAGGGGACTGCCTGCTCAGGGGCTCCCTCCTCTGAGACCTTCCCTGGCCTCCCATCCCGCCTCCACCTTCCAGGCTGTGTGTCAGGGACGCCCTCTAGACTCCCCTAGTACGCTCTGTCTGCCTCCATCACTGCACGGACCACATGGTATTGTTCTTGCTTTTACTCTTCCCCCTCCCTGGGGGGCAAGGACTAAATATTTGTTTCTGTATCATCCAGTAAAGAGCCTGGTTAACAATAGGTACTCAGTAAATATTTACTGAGTTAATGAATAATGAAGGAATGAAAGTAGGTTGCAGGGTGGGGATATACTGCCCTGTATAGAAAAGCAAGTCAAAATCATCATCACTTGAGATCAGAGCACTATTTCTTTCAAAGAAAGACAAATTTTTCAGAATCATCTGAAGCAAATTCTAATGCCACTAAAACAGTTTTATAATGGTTTTTGAGGATAGAATGGGATTTATATTCCCCAAAGAAGGAAATTATTGTCACCTGCTTTAAGATGACTGAGTATATCTCATTTATCAAAGAGTCCATTAATCTAGAACCTGACAGTTTTCTCCCACTGGCATTTCTGATTTTACATGGATGTGAGCATTTGTGAGTGCCTTTTTAAAATCTTGTCAGATTTTTAATCTAAATTTTTCATATGCCCGAATTAGACACACGTACTTCTGGTAAAGACATTTTTTTAAAAAGGCTATTTTCTATCCATAATGCCTGGGAGTGAAATTCTAGCAGGACTTGGGGACATAAATGTTTAGAGGACTAAATCAGGATCAGTGAAGTAGTAAAAGTGGGAAATAAAACACAAAAATGAGTCCCTCATTTTCCCTGAAGAAAATGGGAGACAAGCAGCATGTTCCAAAAAGTTCTGTGCTCAAGAAATATCAATGGAATAAATCAAGCCTTCTAAATATTCAGACTAAACATGTACATATCTCCCAACAAACATTATTGCAAAGAAAAATAAGGGCTGAGGAACAAGTATAAAATAAGGAATCAAGAACAATCATGACAATCTCATGATCTACTCCTCAGGTAAAGCTCATAAGTTTTTAATTCCCCTTCCTGCCTCCCTCCCTCCCTTCCTTCCTTCCTTCCTTTTTTTTAAAGGCTAGATAGAATAGAATTTAGTACGTTCAGCAGATTGTCAGTAAAAGTAAGCAGTGTCTTCATTGCAAAGACAAATCCATCAGCTTTAAGGGCAAGAGTCTAGGATGCCACTAACCTCTGACCACCATCCCACCAAAAAATATTTAGAGAGCACCAAGTCTTATGGTTGTAATAGTGTAACACAACACGGAATGCATTTACATATTTTCTCTCTAACTGGGAAATTCAAAATTAACCTGAAATCTACAAAATTTAATGCCAGATTATTCTGAATTTTTTTCACAATCACCTTTTACAACAGCGTCTAGAAACTTTGTTGTAAAGCCATTCGCTGAAAAGCAGATCATTTTGGAAGTTGTGTTTCTTAAATGAACCACAGTCAGGTAAATAACTAGAAACCTGGATCAAAACTTCAAATCCTAATTTAAAAGTACAGAAAGATATTACCTACAGAAATTATGCATAATGCTTCAGTCTACCAAAACGCATACATGAGATTCTTCACAGTGGTATAGCACAAATCTGACCTATGTGAAGTAAGTTTATGTAAACCTTCTACAGTCACAGAATTTCAGAGCAGAAAGTGGCCCTGGATAACAAAGGAGGAAACTGAGGCCCAGAGAGAATTTAAGTCACTTCCACAAAATCACCAAGTTAGTTCATGATAGAGCTACAATTAGAATGCAGATTTCCTGTGTCCTGGTCTAGTTTTAATTTAGAATTATTTCAACAATTCATTCATGAAAGAAAGAAACAGTCTATTTAGTTGAGGCCCTCATCTCTTTAACTGCACGTTTCTCTCTGTACAAGTAGAGAGTCTTAAAATATACCAGAAAGTAGACAGGCTTGAGGGATGATGGAACCTTTGTCTAAACACTTGGCTCAGATTGCTGTGGATATTTATCACCAGTTTAAACTTCTGGCTCAAAGTCACCTTCTGACCCAGGGAAAAGGGATACCATGCTACAAACAGGCCCTTAGAGCTTAACTTTGATTTTGAGACAGGCTTCCTGATGAGAGATGAATAGGGAAAAAGTAATAATAATAGTGGATTCAGCCTTCTGTCAGGAAGCTACAGTTTTGCTTGTATAGAGACTGCAGTCCAGTTATATTAGAAAAATCACGTTTTGTCTTTCCGTCTGTTCTGTTTATCCTCAAGTCAAAGCCTCTATTCTCATTTTTTTCCTACTTAATTCCTATTTTGGGGCTTTGGGAGTTTTCTAGATAGATATGTAAACAAGGTATTTTACTCTCTGCAATTCAAGGTTTAAAAAACTCCACTAATTTTGCTTTCTTTCAGGTCTGTGAAGAGTCTTATATTCCTTTGGATTATAAATATTCTCATTTACCTAAAATAAAACATTTATTTTCTATTCATCTAACTTTTCATTACAGTAAATCATACTAAAATAATAACATTACCCTTATCGAGGCTTTTAAAACTTGACACAGAATTTCCACAGATATTATGAACTCTTCATTTTGAATCTGTGAGGTAGCAAAATAAAAAGTATTATCCCTGTTTTATAAATGAGGAAATTAAGGTTCCAACACATTATAAGGAATTTATAAGGAAAGAGTCAGGATTTCACTGGAGTTGTCTGACTCAGGGCCAGTGCTCTTTGGACCCTGTTGCCATGTTGAGTCAGTAGGAGTTGAATGAGCTCACAGAGCTCCTTCCTCTGCATTGACAACCCAGGTGGAGGTGCATGCCATCCCTCATAAAAACATTGCCAGGGTCCAAATAAGTCTGTCTTGAACCAGTAAAATATCAGGAAAGTAAACAAATGTTTTATGTATTGAGCATAGTTTCTTGAACAACTCTACCTGAACCAAATGGGCAAACATTATATTAGAAAAAAAGAATAAAATTAAATGAGTATATGTACCACTAAGTTTGCGAAATGCATCCTAATACCAAAGTATAAGTTTCAGGGGGGTTGTGCCAGTTTGCTTTTCCTGACTTGCTTTGTGAATAATCTGGAGCTGAGCACAGACCTGGCCCAAGGGAAGAACATGAAATTTAAAAAAATTCCTTATTGCCATTTCAAACCTCGCAATTATACCTCTCTCCACTCCTCTCCCCCATTCCTGGCCCTGTTCTGCTCCAGGGATTCTGCTCCCCCCATCAAAATTTTAATTCAATTCTTCAATATGCAGATGGGAAAACTGAATCTCAAAGATCAGTAACTTGCTCAAGGTCACAAGGTTGCAAATGGCAAACTCAGGATTCGAATTTGAGACTCCAAAGACCCAGGCTCTGTTAAATTGCTTTTTGAAAGTAAATGGAAAAGAAGAAGTTCTAAATGTAGAAACTGCTCACTGTTTAAGGTTCTAAGTGTAGTAAAATGGTAATAATTGGGAACCGAAGGAATTTCCCAGAATTAAAAAATCTCACTGTGAGATAGTGCCCTATTCCTACTATTCCTACAGCCTATAGGCCTAGTTAAGAGTATCTATGCCATTAGCTCAAAAGAACAGAGATATAGTATTGTGGTTGTGTTTATTTATTTATTCATTCTAAAATGACTATGTTTTAGGAATATAGGGTAAACAAAAAAATTAGAGAAATCAAAGAACAAAAATTAAGAGATATCACAAACTTCCCCAACCTCTCTGAAATTCTCAAAATAAGTCCCTCAAGACATGATATAGGAATGGTCAGGGAGCCCCACATTAGCTTGGAGCCTTACATTTTAATGTATGATTTCAATGAGGCTATCTGAGCCAACTGCTAATTGGTATCCTTGTGTACCCACAGAGAACCCATCTTCCCATGCACGTATGCTTTCCATATGATGCACAATCATATGGTTCTATCCTGAAGAAACTCAGAAGTCCTCTTCAGAAACAGTCGGAATCCTGTGGGCAAATTTCCATTTTGATTATACTAAGGCAACTTTCAGTTTCTATTAGAATGGGTTTGAAGTGATTCTAATGTCCTGACTGTAGAACCCTCCACGGACAAATACGGGATGCCCATGACAGCTGTGTTTTATCCACCTATAGTGCCATAGAGTCCATCCGATACTGGGACTTTCACCCAGAGCCATGATGTCAGCTGATCCTGATGGCCAGAGAATATTGGGGAAAAAAATCATAAAAGGCAAACTACCATATATAATATACTCACATTACATAGGAGTAATATTTTTTAAAGGGTGCACTGGAATAATGACTAGAGAGGGCACGTGTTGTAGACTAGTTTCCCAAGGAGTAGAAAAGAAGAGGACACCAAACAGGTAAGTTTTGATAGGAGGTCAGTCTAGAAGAAAAATTCTGTAATTTGAACCAAATTTGGGAAGGAGACATGCAGATAAAGCTTCAGTGTGAGACCTTGATTCTCAGGCAGATTCCTGAATGCCTTTCCTTCAAACTGAAAGGAGGTTGAAAACGTATTTCCCTAAACAAATGATTAAATTAAATTAAATTTAAAAGTCATCTACTTCAAACCTGTTTTCTTAAAACTGGACCTGCTTACCCTCCTGGGACTTTAGCAACATGGAACAGATGTGGAAGGGGTACAAGGTAGCTCAGGTGAATATAGCTCTGGCAAGTTTCTCAAATATTTATATGCTGAATATACCAAAATACCATAAAAATACTAATTTAATTATCATAAAATACTGATTTAATTTTATTTCATCATCCTTCACATACCCAAACACAAACACTGCCAATGGAACTTTGAATGTATCCACAGATTAATCTCTTTAGAACTAACTGTTTCAATTTTGATTCATTCTCTACATAAAGGAATTAGCCTACTTTTTAAAAAAATAAAACAAACAGATTCAAAGTATCCTGAAATCTTCCCAGGCTAATAAGCACTCCATTGGTTCAGGAATTTATCAGTTGCTTCTCAGCAAAATTCAGTTCAGTTTTACTGCGCTTAAGGGAGAAAAATAAAAATACAGACAAACACATGCCTAATCTAATGTGTAGAGATCAAGATTTAAGAGGAAATGGGGAAGGGCTGGAGAAAGAAGTGTTTTTTTTGTTAACACTCAGAAAGACATAACACTTGCAGCACCTGAAAGCTTAAACACAAGCTCTTGATGGAATGTTCAGTTGTTCCTCCTTCATTGCCCCCAAGTCTCTTTTTCTTTTTTTCTGTACAAACTCATATAAAAGAAGATTCTCATATCAGAATCACTCATTTGCCTTAGAATGGCCAGTGCCCTTCTGCCCTCTCAAATGAAAGTATAAGCCTTCTTTATAAACTTCAGAGGGTTTGTGTTTTTAGCCAAAGACCAGAAAACTAGGAACTTTTTCTTTGTAGTTCATCTTCCCATGGTAACCAGTTAACCTCACTATTCACCCACCAGCCCATCCTACTGGAAACTCTAACTAAAAATTTAGCACTAACATGAGAAGCATAATGTTCTGAATTAAACTGTAACTTAATTATTTCTTCAATAGAAAGCTCTGGAAAGAATGAAAAAGAAAAAATTTAAAAATAATTTCAAACTAGCATGAATAAATCTGATAGGTTCTTCTCCCTCGGGAGCAAATAATAAGTATATAACTATTATTTAAGAAATATTAAATGAAAGATAAATGAAATGAAAACATTAAATCTCTATAAATAAATTGTATTTGCTAAGGGAAGCACCCATATTTTAAAATTCCATAATGAAAAACTCTAGAGCTGACAGCCACAGAACAGCTATATTGAATAACAAAGACTTAATTAAAGGAATTCATAGCTACTAATTATCTGGTGATATTCCATGTGCACACCTCCTGCCAAGTCAAACCCATCATTCTGTTTAAGTTTGAAAAACTGAGAAGAAAAAAAAGTACAGCAAAGTAAGGAAAGTGTGATTATAAAGAATGTGCCTACATCCTACACCAGTTTCTGCTTTCTGGAGTCAATTTTACAAAAATCTCCTGGGAGCAAAGGGAGTAAAGAAACCAGCAGACTTTGGAAAATGAAGAGACTTGCTGCAAAGTCTGAGAAAAGACAGTCACTCCCTCTACTGTATCCAAATAGTCCTGGGAGCTGCGTTGTAAATCCCTGTGCAGTGAAGCAATTCCTCTCATTCCAGATACAACCCAGGGCAACGCAGTGTGGAAAATAAGCTTCCAATTTTTACTACAGACTTTTATGACTATCATATTTTCAGAAAATAAACTCTGAAACAGACAGAGCCGGTAGACAGACATGTGGTAGCACTGGGGCATGGAACGGATCGTGCTTGGCTTGCTTACATCCTGGGAACGACTACAGAGAATGAAATGCTGTGGGGGTGAGGAACAGGAGAGCGGCAGTGATGCTTCAAATCACAGGGTCATTAGAAAGTATTCAGTGGAAAGAGCTTTTTGTTCCCTTTGTTTTTTCCCATATAAACCTACACAAGAAGACGCTACAATAAAGCTCTGCTATTTGAAGGGTAAAATTTATAAATGGGCTTACAATATAGACTATTTAGATTTAGATGAAAATACTGAGGTATTGTCCAAATGACCATAGTAGAACAGTAAATAAAATTTGCATTTTAAGTTTTACACTAATTTTAATCTCTTTGAGAGCAAAAGTTGTTTATTTTTTCCATAACATCTAACATTTTGGTTCTTATAATTACCCAATAAGCATTTATTATTATTGCTATACTACTAAATAGTAATGGAATAATAATATCAACTGGATAATAATGTTGGATAATGATATCTATAATCATTTGATGAGCTCCTAGTATTTGTTGGGAGCCATACTACTATGTAGGTGGTTTATATACATGATAGTCTTCAAAATAATTATTTAAGGTAAATATTACTATTCTAATTTTATAGACAAAAAAACTAGGACATAGAGCCATCAAGAAAATTGCTCAAGAATATGCAAATATAATTTGCAAATCCTGAATTTGAAATCAGTTCACTCATATTTGAATGAATAAATAGTGGGAGAGATTTTTTTTAGATTTTCAAAAATAATATTCATTGGCATATATGCATGGAATAACTATCATATACTTAATACATAAAATAAATTTATGACATGAAGTGGAACCTGGGAAATAGACTTTAAAAAAGGAACCGTGTGTGTGCATGTGTGTAGTGAGAGGTGAGAACTACAGGCAATTCCTATTTTGAGGCAAAGAATGATAGTGATTGTGACTAAAATTCTAGAAATGGGTCAGATCATGGAAGGTCTTGTATTCCTTGCTTAGGAGCTTGAACATTATTCTTTCCTCAAGTTATGGGACTCAATGGAAGATTTTAAGGAAGGTAATGAGGTAATCAGATTTTAGTTTTATATCACAGTGGCAACAGAGGGGGTCTCTATAGGTGTGGGTGGGAAGTAGTCACATGGGAGGCAAGAGACAAAGTTAGATGCTACTGCAGTAAATTGTAGTAATACTGCAATATGATGATGAGAGCCTAAACTTAGGCATTTGTAGTAGAGAGGGAGAGGAGGTATATATGAGGAATATTTAGCAGGTAAAATGGTAGAGTTTAGTGACTGACTACACTTTTGCTTGAATAACCAGGTAGGATGATCTTGCCTTTAACTGACATAAAGAATACATGAGAAAGATGATCCTGTCTTGGAGGGAAGATAATGAATTGAGTTTGGGATACACTGAACTTGAAGTGGTTATGGACCATCCAGTGGGAAGCTGGGTATTCTGAAGTAGATGTGGAAGGTCAGGGTTGGAGAGAGAGATTTGAGAATGATCAGCAATTAGCTGTTAAGCAAAACCCTGAGAGTGAGTAAGATTCCTAGATACTCTAGGGAGAGAATATACAGAAAGGACCAGCGGACAAAATCCTATGAGAAAACAAAGTGCTAAGGGATAAATAAGGAGAAGGAGCCCATGAAGCTGAGAGGGAAAGGTCAGGAAGGTAGAGGGAGAATCTTCAGAGCACCACCTTTCAGGAAAGCTGGAGTGGTCAATGGTAGGTGAAAGGAGCCCACTGTAACATCACACATTACTAGAAGAGCTTAAGTGGAATGGATGGGGTAAAAGTCAGAGTGCATGGGATGAGTGAGGGCATGGAGGCAGACAGAAAACTGTTCTGCTCCTTTAAAGCAGCTGGGCTAAGAATAAAAAGAGGATGGGAGCCAGACACAGACCCTGGGAGAAAGCTGAACTTGTTTACAGGCTAAGGGGAAAGAGCTCATAGAAAGGAAGCTGTTGAAGTTATGGAAAAGAGAGCATGATTAATGGAGCAACTTCCTCCAGGAGATGGAGAACAAACAAAGTACAGAAGGAGAACAAATCTGGAAGTTTCTTCAAAACAAATTCAAAGATTTGGCGAAAGTAAAATATATGCCACCAAGGTTTGTATCTGTGATGACTGAAATCAGATTGTAATATCACTTTCTGTGTCTCATTTAAGTGCTCTAAAAGTGCCTTCAGGTAAAGTTCTCAAATGACCCACCTAAGAGTCCCATCAGATTAACAGGGGTGTGTATAAATTCTCCAATTTCAGATGAGGACTCAAAGGTTTGGGAAAGTTACAGGACTCTAAAGGTAGCAAGACTGCTAAATAGCAGAGATGGACCAGAACTAAGGTGTTCTCCCAATGATGGTTGGACTGTGGCTTACTTTACTTACTAAAGTATATAGACTACAACAAGGCTATGATGCTTATGTTGCAAGCAATGTTTCCACCGAGAATACTGTCATCTTGAAACTGAATTTATAATTCTGATTGAGCAGACACCCAGAAAGGAAAAGAAAAGAAAACCAACTGTGAGACAGTCCTTCCTCCTTCTCAGATCTAAACTAAAATTTTTTTTAAAAAGCATACAAACATTTTTGAGTTTGAACATTATACCAGAAAGCTAATAGGGACAAAGTTCATTATTTATGAATATTAATTTATTAATACTGTTAATATTACTGCCTTCTCTGTAGAAGGCAACACGTGAGTAAGGAAAATCTTGTGCTATTGTAATGTCCCTGATACACTGTTCCTTACAGAATATACTCAGTATAAGATGGAACCATCCTGATTTCTGTTGAAGAGTTTAGTTTTAAACATATCAATAAAATAAAATAAGGGCTTCCCTGGTGGCGCAGTGGTTAGGAATCCGCCTGTCAATACAGGGGACACGGGTTCGTGCCCCGGTCCGGGAAGATCCCACGTGCCACGGAGCGGCTAGGCCCGTGAGCCACAACTACTGAGCCCGCGTATCTGGAGCCTGTGCTCCGCAACGGGAGAGGCCGCGACAGTGAGAGGCCCGCGCACCGCAATGAAGACTGGCTCCCGCTCGCCGCAACTGGAGAAAGCCCCCTTGCACAGAAACGAAGACCCAATACAGCCAAAAATAAATAAATTAATTAATTAATTAAAAAATAAAAAATAAAATAATAAAATAAAATAAAAACACTAGGCGACCAATGTCGTCACAACTTTAAGGCAAAATTTTCCACTGGATAGACTACCCCTCATGCAAATGCCAAGGATAGATACTCTTTGTACATAACAGTTCTTCAGCCTTAAATGAAATTTAGAAAAAGCCACATGAAATTTATATGGAAAGAAATTTAGAGGAAAACTGAATGGTCCATATGTTCCAACCATTCCATTGTCTTATATAAACTTGTTCAACTTGCCAATATGTACACAATAGGTCAATTAATAATTAACAATTTTAGTCTTTCTTTCCTACTATCATTATATCTCTCATATGTAAATCTAAACTTTTCAATGTTGTAATCTCAGAGAAAAAAACATCAGTCAAAAAGTGACCGATCCATTTTTAAATATTTTATGAATTTCCATATAAGGCTAAGTGATGATGTTATGAATTATCCTTCAAGTAGGAGCAAGCTGTTTGATTAAAAAAAGAAAAAAATAGATTAACATGACTTCAATCTTCTGAGTCTCCTCCTCTCAAAACAAACCTTTCTCTTTATGTTTTTACTTTACATACTGCATTATGTGCATTTCTAGAATGATCAACACAATGAGTTTTAGGCCTGTGTTGATATGATAGAAGTGTGAAGAGCAGGAAGTAAAAGAGAGAAAAAGAAAACTATATATTCACCTGGAAATACATTTTAATAGTCTGTGTCCTTTGCATAGTAGAATGATTCACCTAACCTGCCCATGAGGAGGATTTGGGCCTTGAGTTGTTTTTCCAGAAATGATGGTGAATTTGCAGTGGTTTATATACAAACTTCAATTAAGCAGCCTTATAAGTGAAAGGAATGACTAGAATAGCAAGATATTGCCAAAGTCACAGTGTGTAGCCTTAGAACAGGAAGCCAAATGGTGTCATATCAAGACAAGAGTGTTAGGTAGAGATTTAATACAGTGGTTCACCAGCATGAATCAGAATCACCTGAAAGCTTCCCAGATCCCATCCAAATCTACCAAATCAGGATATCTGGAAACAAAGGGAGCCTAGAATCTATATTGGCAACAAGCTCTTCACGTGATTCTTTATGCAGCCAGCTCAACACTGATCTGTGGATCGCTTACCAACAAACTTAAAGAGTCATGGTCAAAGTATACACTGCATTTGTCAATATAAAAAATTCACTATAACTATCAATCTACCAATCTACATATATAGAGAGATACTCTTCAAAATAAAGCCTCGTTCTAATTTGAATAAAAATTATAGGTACGTCTAAATTTATCTGAAGAGAATAAGGAAAGAATTGCAAAGAATTACAACCTAGTATTTAAGTGCCATCCAGTGTTCTTGGCTTTGTAGTCTGCTCAGAAGTGAACAATAACCAGGGTAAATCAGGTTACTCAACTATATTCTGTCCATTGAAACCAGATCTATTCCACTAGTTGACAATTATACTCATTGTGGCTGGGATTATAGTTGCCTCCTAATAGCTATTCTCCCTTTTATATCCTTCATAATATAACTCTATTCAGTAGAGTACACTGCCAGTGCTATCCAGCTAAGACTACGTTTCCCAGCAGTCCTTGTAACTTTGTATGACCATATGACTAAATTCTAGCCAACTTTCAAGTAAGTTGAAATGATATGATGACTTAATAGTCTCCATTAAAAAAGAGGGAATCACGGCCTTTGTCTCCCATTCTCTACCCAGATGCCAGGAAAGTAAATATAATGGCTGGGATTCCAGCAGCTGTCTAGGAACATAACACCAAGGAGTGTACCCTAGGGATATGAGAGAGCTAGAAAAAAACTGAATCCCTGATGACTCTGTAGAGCTGGTCTACCAGCCTTTCACTACCTAACTAGAAGCTTATTTTATATAAGGAAAAAAACCACTTTTTTTGTTTAAACTACTGCATTCTGCTATATGCAGGTAGACCTAGATTAAAACATCCACTATAAAAGAAAAGTTTGCATATCCTACATGATACAAAGTATCTATTTCAGTAGTAAAGAGTTTAAAACAATTTATGAGTGAACAAGTATCTTACACTATGTATTTGTATTCTGTACCTCCTTTAAAATCATCCCATCCAAGTACTGCTGAGTGTTAAGCATTAGTTTCTTCATATTTGTATTTTAACAATGAGATAAATGGTAGACGTAATATAATAAAAATGCAGGAGACCATGGTATAGAAAGGACTGTGAGCCCCTCATCTCTTAGTAATCAGAAGTTGGCTTGGGTCCAGGATATTAGTGTAGGGTTGCCACAAGAGGGTTGCAAATTTATGGTCCAGGAGCCAAACCTGGCACTCAAATATACTGCACTTGGCTTAGGCAATGCTTTCTGAAAACATTAGATGTGACTGTCTTCAAGTGGGCATGCATCTTCAGTTCTCCACAGGCCCACCATCCCCTGTTGACGTACAAACACTCGCTTGCTTCACTTATTGATGTTACCTACCTTCTCAGTGCCTCTGAGAAGCACTGACGTTTATAGTCTCTGGAAATAAAATGGTACATTTCTGCACCTTCCCTTCTCTCCATTTCTTCTCTGTTGTTGAAATCAATGATTCATATCAGAGACTATTTTCCAAGATTAAGTATGTCCACTTCTAATAACAAGAATGTATATAAGCTCACTAGGTGTTAGACCTTTATTTAGGAATATAAAAATTACTATAAATGCACTAGTATTTTCTCCTACAAAAAACAAATGGGGAACCTTTCAAAGCACCCCCCTAACAAACACACACACAAAAAAACTCACGAAAAGCTGATTTTGTCACCTTGACTCATTTTTGTTACTTAATTTTACTTAGTAGTCTCAACTAAAGTTAGCCCAACTCTCAAACTTTCTCATTTTTATGAATTTAAAAAATCAATTCAGTTCTTAAAATTTAGTGAGAAGTAGTAATGATTTTGGCCTAAACGGCCTAAAACTTTATTTACTTTCTTTTATCTCCTCATTCATAAGTATTTTTATCAGACAGGTACTGTGTAACTAAGTAAAATATGTTTTAAATTTCCAGTAAAAATAATCACAGTCAAACAGAAGAAAAATATACCTTGAAGTCCTGAAAAGAAAAAAATAAAAGCTCATAAATATGTACTTACATACGATAATAGGTCTCCACATTCAAAGGGGACATATCTGTACACAAAATCAATACCACATTATATGACTTAGAGCTAAAATTTGAAAAACATATTTGTTTTGCATGTGTGCCTTAGATATTTCTTTAGTTTAAAACATTTACCTGAACTTACTCTTCCCCAAACTTAAAATCACATGGAGTTTCAAAATTCTGACACTTCTATTAAGCTTGTGACAAGCCTGAACAGGGAAAATAAAGTATTGCCAAGTACCACACAATATAACTTAAACCAAAATATGCATGGTAAGTAAATACAAGTTATGTAGCTCTGAATATTCTGGATTCTGGAATTCTTTTCTACATCAACTTTAATTAGGACCATAACTATTTTCTTTTGCTTTTGAATTTTTATCACATGTATTCTCTTAGCTTGAGTAATAAAACTGAGGAATTTATTTTTTATAATACGTATGAAAGCAATTACCCTTTTTCTGTAAAATATAATGTTTGGAATTCCAGTTTCTATGCTGTTTGGTTATACGGGGGGGAGCAGAGTTGGTATGGAATCAGGGACTTTTTGCATCAAGCCTCACATTCCTAACATTTATGTAAATTAGTATTAAGGAAAATTGAACTATGCTCATTTTTCAGAAACACCTACAACGTAATTACAACTATTTGAGAAAGTCTTTTAACATATGGCCTACTCCATATGCTTTAGGAAACATTTATTTACATGTTCAATTATTTTCATACTTTATAAATGTAAGTTATTTATTTTAAAATATATTAACAAGGAAAGTTGTGTTAATTAAGTTTTAAAAGAAAGTTGTTGGTTGTTTTGGTGGGGGAGGGGCGTCAACTACTTCTTTTATGTTCAGATTTTTCTATTTCTATTGTAATTTTTCTGTATTTTATTTCTCCCCTTTCCTGACTTCTACTTCCTATTAAATTATCTCCCCAACCCTTCCAAACTGTACATGTTTTCACAACATTACAAGGAAACTCAAGAAGTTTCATCTTTTATAAATTGTCTCATTTTCAAAAACATAAAAAGTAACATAAAAAGATCCAAGATTTTAGAAAGTGCCCCCTCTATGGGACTCTGGACAGATTGTTGGGTATTCATCCCAGATTCTTATTTTCACTTTTTAAATGTTTTTTAGACCTCGTGGTTTCTATATTAATTTTATGAACATTTATAGAGCAAAAATACCCAGAAGCAGGTATTAAAATATATATATATATACACACATACATATGTGTATATATACACAAAAATATATATGAAAGACAATAACAAAATTTTAATAAATATGCTAAGTTTTAAAAGCTTGAGTTTGATGTTAAATTGTTATGAAAATCTATAATGGCCTATTATGAAACAGTACATGTCTGTATTTGAAACTTCAGGCCTGGAGGGGAAGGATTTAATAATCAGTGGAACCAATTTAAATATTTTCTTATATTTTATAGCAGCCATGCATTTTTGCTTAACATACCATAGAACCCAACCCTAACATATGCAAATTTCAAATGAAAAGAAATCGGTAACCAGTCAAGATTTGCCTCACATTTTAAAAAAAGAAAAGAAAGGAAACTTGTGTTTAATGAATAATGCCAATAAAATGCTCCTTGATAAATAAATTATATAAGGCATGTGGATTTCCTGCCTTCCGCCATCCAACAGGGAACCACCACTGTCCTGATAATCAAGTCAGTAGGGTGGGAAAATAAGAAATCTGGCTTCTATCAACTTCTGCCATGGGGAAAGAAACGAGACTGTCTCTCAGAAAGCAAAAGTGATTGTAAGATCACAAATGAAAACGGGAAAGACGTAGAAGCCTGTAAAGAGAGCAAAATAAGGAGCCAAAGACAAAGAAAAAATCAGTTATCAGACTGGCTGCAGAGGTTTTTCTCAACAAAGAATTTTATGAAGCAGCTGAAGTTCAGTACAAAAAGGACTCCACCCTACCCTGCTTCTGCTGCGACTTCTCCTTGCTCTGAAAACTCCAGCCCACGGAACAGAACTCCTCTAACTAAAAGTGCCTTTAGTGCTCTGTTTTAAGCACTCTCCTTTTCTTTTAAACTTCCCACTCTCCACATTCAGGCAAAAGGACTTATCCTAGGCTTTCCCAGAAATATTCAGGAGTGTACTCTTGGAACCGCAGATGTGGAAGCTCCGGATTTACAAACATCCCGATTGTCTCCCGAGCTGTTTCCCAGGTGCAAGTCTGTCAGCCCCCTTCTCAACTTCAAATCAGAGCCTCCTCTTCATGCTCTTCCTGAGGCTTAACATTCCACCTATTTCCCAAACCATGCAATAAACACCACAAGGAAAGCAAACGGCAAACTCACCATCCTCGTCTTCTTCCTGGGCTTTTATTGAGACAAATTGCCCTAATAAAATAGTAAGAATGAGGAGAGGTCTTGCTTCCACCCAATTTGCCATCATGTCTAAATATTAGACATGTGGGTCCTCCTGGGAGTGAAAAGTGGATTCTAAGGTTATTGTAGCACCATGAAGTCAGCTGTGGGCTCTTCTTTCAGCACCAGCCCCAGGGCAGCCTCTGAAAACCCCCTTTTTCAGCACCAGCTCCAGCACAGTCTGCGAAAACTTTTTTCAAGCGATGCAGCTTTAAATAGGAAGAATGCTGCCTCCACTTCTTTTCCTGCCCCTTTTCAGCTTGTTCAGGCTCATAACCATCCAGTGTCTGCCAAGCAACGGTCTGATTGATGGTAAACAACCAAATCAGAACACGCGCCTCTGTGCCTTGAACTGTCCCTATTTCATTTATGTTTTAAACATAAATGGGGCTTAATCACAGAAACAAACGTTTGTTTCTCTTTCCCTTTTTTTTTTTTTTTTTTTTAGAGAAAGCCTGTTAGAAGGAAAGAGACTCATTCTCCCCTCCCTACCCTTTTCCCCAGACACACACCCCTTCACTTTTTCCCTATAGGGAGGAAATACAGACTTTCAGCCTAGTTTTTGGTGTCTAGATAATTCAGGATCCTTGTCCACTTTAAACTTTCAAAAGAACAAATTTTAACCCTTTCTTTTTACTAAGGAGGACTCATTCTTGTCCCCTTGCTACATTCTGTTTCTTTTCCCAGATTCTGGAAGGGGACCCTTAAATGTCCAGGTGAAGAAACTATTTGACAAATGCATCATACTTTGAATTAAGATCGTCTCCTTATCTCTCCATCTCTCTTATTTAGAGAAACACATCTGCAGGTCCTTCTTGTCCCAGAGAGTTTTAATTATGTAAAAAAGCAGTCCACTATGTTAGTGTGGAGTAATGGGAAGGACACTGTATTTGGATGCAAAAAGCCTCGCTTCAGACATCAGCTCTGCCACTCACCCATTTTGTAAACACAAAGTCCTTTATCTCTGTGCACTCCAGTTTTCTCATTTGAGAACAGAGTTTTGCCCTGACCAGCGGACAGGGTTTAGTGACATTAAAACAAGTAATATATTATTAACTAAGTTCTGAGTTGCAAAGAACTACGTAAAAGTAGATGGTGGTATTATTACCCCTAAATCAGCTTTTCAGGGAATTTGGTAGTTCCAGTTGCAATTGCCATTCAAGAGCGTTATTCATGAACTTTTGTGCCACACTCATGCTTGCCAAGATCTTAATGACCTCCGAGTGTTCCACATAACCTAATACATTTGCTACCTTGAGTCTACCCAGAATCAGAATGGCTGTTCTACACAACACAGGTGAGTCAATGGTTTATAATTACTCAGCAGTGATCAGGAACCCTGCCCTGCGCTAAGTACTGGAGGGAGAGGATGACACAAAGTAAGTGAAAGGCATACCCACTGCCTCCAAGGAACACGTGTAGACACTAAGAAAAGAAATTTACATGAAACAAGAAATATAAGCCAGATCATATACATATGTGTGGGATATATTAAGCCTAGGAGAAATTCAGAGAAAGGAGAGATTATAGGGTAAGATTAGGTAAGTAATATATTATCCTCACTTTTCTTCATAGAAGAAATCTAAGAAACTTTGAATTTTCACTTTGGAGCTAGAATCTCCAGAGAAGTATTCCAGAGGAGGTCAACTCTCCACGCAGCTGTACCCCTCAGTCTAGTTTTTCACTTCAACACGTCCCATTTCAATTAAATACTTCTGGCACCACCACACTTAAATGCCCTGCTCCCACTTAAACGAATGGGCCGAGTAAGAACCAAAAATCACCCTTCTGCTAATTCTAACTAGAATATCTGAGAGAGGCCAGGACTTGAAAAACACCTTGCTAAATATTCAAAAAGAATAACAGGAAAATGCAGAGAAAAAACAATTTACTCCATGTGCTTGCCACTTCTATTCTACTTTGAAACTATTTTAGACATCAACACCCCGATACCAAAGGGTTGGCACAATTTTCAGGCATCTTGTGTGGAATCTTTACTGAACCACAGAGACTAAGGACATTTATGGAGAATCTGCAATTCTCAGAAAGTATTCTAAATGCTGAGAGCACATAGATGATAACTAAACGGGAACAGGACTTGTAGCAGAATCAGTGTACATAAACACTCAGTGCTTGCTCAGACCAGCAGCTTAGTATCTGTTATTAAAACAGTTATTATCAGCATATCAATAGTTATTTTAAATTTAAATGTAAACACAGCTTTTATAAGAAAGATTTAAAATCCAAGGCAACCTCTCACAGTTTCCTCCAGTCCCAGCCTCCTCTCCCCATCAGACCAAAAGCACATGGTATGATAGAGGCAGAGCAAATATTTTCAAGAGAGCTGAGATAAATTATTAGCATTCTCTCTTATCCTTGCTAGATTTGTGACTTGGGCTTTTCTTCTATGTTTGGCTTTAGGATTCTACATTATAATGTGGAAAAAAGTAAAACATACACAAATATTGACCAGGTGTGTCTGTTTAATAGATGTGGCTAAATTCAGGAAGACTTGACCATTTCTCAGTCCTTGAAGAACTGATTCTAGGCCTCAGTGCTTGAGTGGAGAGCTCAGAAATCTGTCACAATTCCAATGAATTGTGCATATTATAATAACATGGGCCTAGTGGGTCAATTTTTACTAATCCAATTTTTCACAGCAACTCTGAAAGGGTATTTATTAATTTTCTCAAGTCACATATAACGGGATTACGCTTCAAAGAAGTTTCAAGTTTGCTAAGCTAATAAGCGGTAGATTTAGGTTTCTATTACTCCAAAGTTAGTGTTCTCACTGCTTCCTAGCTTTTAGATCTACTTGACACCAATACTTCCAATCTCAGAAGGTGTCTCAGCACCCTTCGGGGTTAGTCCCTCCCTCTGCACTCTTTATCCCTTCCCTTTACATTTCCTTCGAGACATTACTCTGTCAGTGTCTTCCTCAATTTCTTCAAAAAAGAAGCAAAAATCCAAAGGTTTCCCTTGACTACACATCTTCTACCATCTTTTTTTTTCCTCTCCTTCCTCTCCTTCCCCTCCTGGTTATACTTCACCCTGTGCATCAGGATGTCATCACCGGCACCACCAGAGACACCAATACCCCTTTGTTGATAAACCCAAAGATCTTTCCTTTTTCCTCCTGTTGTGTTTGATACTCAGACTACTCCCTTCTTCTTACTGAAACTTTTTCCCCCCATGGCTTCCTGGTCCCACATACTACTACTCCTCCTCTGTTTTTGGGGTCAAATTTCCTTTGCTAATTCCTTTCAGAAAGTTATTGTGCTCTCCAGTATTGTATTATCAGCTTTTTTCTCTCCTTGCCCATTATCTTGATCTATTTTAACTACTAGACCCCTTGACTTTATTTCCATTTACATGCTAATAACTTCCAGTCAAGGCTTCCCTCCTGAGCTGTGGACCTGTATTTCTAAGTGCTTGAACATCTCCCTCTGGACAAGTCCATGTAGCTCAATACCAATTAACACTACCACAATTATCCTAGTCCCAAAGATAAGACACAGAGGACACTCCTCCTTCTCCTTCAACCCGCATCCAATTGTTCACTGAGTCTTACTGTTTTTATTATGCGCTTGCATTTTTTAAAATTGTAGCTGATTGACAATATTATATTAGTTTTAGGTGTACAACATAGCGATTCAATATTTTTATAGCTAATACTCCATTTAAAGTTATTATAAAATATTGGCTATATTCCCCGTGCTGTACAATATATCCTTGTAGCTTATTTTGTGCATAGTAGTTTGTATCTCTTAATCCCCTACCCCTATGTAGTCCCCCCTTCCCTCTCCCCACGGGTAAACACTCATTTATTCTCTATACCTGTAAGTCTATTTTGTTTTTTTATATTTGTTAATTCCTAAGTACTTACATGATATAGCAACATGATATTTTAAAATAATAATAACAGTAATAATAATGAAGGAGGAGAAGGAAAATGCCTATTTCTTGGTCCCATCTCCCTCTACTTTCCTCTTTTGGCTTCAGCCATTGGAAACATAGATTTTCCCAGGAATAAGCAGTTTCACACCTCAAAATTTATTCAGGCTCTGACCTTTGCCTGAAATAACCACCTCCCCAGTTTAATTCATTTTCTCATTCAACAAATATTTGTTGATTGTCTATTATTTGCCAGGTTCTAATCAAAGCACTAAGGATGTAGTATGAACAGCACAAACAAGGTCTGCAGTAGAGCTGTGAGCAGCACAGACAAGGTCCCTGACGCTACAGAGCTTAAAACAGAATAAGTAGCAAACAAGGTAATTCCACACAGGGATACGCCATGAAGGCAATAAACTGTGTTGTTTTAGAGTTGCTCACGAGTCAGTGGTGGGAAGGATCCTGCAGATAAGGCCGTAAGAGTAGACTCTGTAAGGAGGTAATAGTGAATCTGAGACCTAAAATTTGAAAAGGATCTGTCCCTGGAGAACTGGGGGAAAACGGCATTCCAAGCAGAGGCAACAGCGAGCATGAGTGGCCTGGAATGGTGTATTAATTTTCTATGGCTGCCATAAAAATTACCACAAACTTAGTGCCTTAAAACAACACAAATGTATCATCTTACAGTTCTGTAGGTCAGAAGCCTGGGTCGCATTAAGCTAAAATCAAGGTGTCAGCAGGACTGCACTCCTTTTTAGAGGATCTAGGGATGAATTCATTTCTTTGCCTTTTCACGCTTCTAGAGATCACCCCCATTCTCGTGGCCTGTTCCTCATCTTCAAAGCCAGCAACATAGCATCGCTCTGACACTACTTTTGGGGTCACATCTCTTTCTCTGACCCTAGCCAGGAAAGGTTCTCTGCTTATAATAGCACATGTGGCTGCATTGGTTCCACCTGAATAATCCAGAATAATTTCCCCATCTCAACATCCTTAATCACATATCACAAAATCCTTTTTGACATGTAAGGTAACATATTCACAGGTTCTAGACACTAGGCCATGGACATCTTTGGGAGGTCATTATTCCTCTTACCAAAGATAGGAATAAGCTTTGAGTGTGAAAGAGTAGAAAGAAAGCCATTATGGCTAGCCTGATATGATGTAAGGCTGGAGATGAGGTCTGTCAGTAAAGTCTTGCAGGTCATGTATAGGAGTTTAGATTTTTTTCTAAATGCAGTGAGAATCCAATGAGGGTTTTTAAACAAAGGAGTGATGTGCTCTAATTTACTGATTTTTAAAAAATCTGAATGGCTTGTGAGAAAGGTATTATAGCAAGGTAAGAATGGAAGTGAGGGCACAGGTTAGGAAGCACTTTTAGTCCAAATGAGAGATGATGGAAATAGAAAGAAGCAAAGAAATTCAGACTATATTGTGGAAATAAATTCACAGATGACTTATGAGAAGCTGAAGTGCAAATTTGAGGAGGACACCTCTGCCAACTAAGTAGATGACAGAGCCAGCAAAGCTCAAGTGTTGCCCCCCTGACAAACCAGTCTGCTCCTTCATAGAACTGACCAACGTGTTCTGTATGGACCTCCCTAACCTCACACAATATTTACGTCTGATTTCCCTGCCAGACTGAAAGCTCCTGAAGATAACGGACATTGTCTGGTTATTTATATTTGCCTAATAGTTATTGTTAAACCCATATTGCTTAGTAAAGGATCAGTAGAACTTGATGATTGAATGGCCATGACAGAAGAAACGGTGAGCATAAATAAAAATGATTACAAGATGTCAGCCCCAGAGGACTAGGAATATGATGGTTCTAGTCAAAGAAATATCTAAGCAAGGAACAGAAACATAAATGAGTAGAAGGAGAACACATAACTGATTAGGTGCCTCTCTACACATATTTGCTATAAAATAGCAAAACCATAGTTTCTGAACAGAAAAAGACTGCATATTGTGAATATACTTTCTTTCTGGCTGAAAGCCATTGTAAAAATAACTATAACAATAATAATAATGATGGTTAGAATGTATCAAGTACTTACTATGTGTCAAATACTATATAAGTACTTTGCATGTACTCATTAACTTAATCCTCAAATCAATACTATGGAATAAGTCCTATTATTTTCTCTGTTTTACAGATGAAGAAAGGAAATTGAGGCTCATAGAAGCTAAATAATTTGTGTCAAGTCATACTAGACAAGTCAAGAAATGACATACTAGTCAAGAAATGGCTAGGTCCAGGTTTGGAACTCTGGTTTCAGTCTTTTCTCTTAAGGAACTGAAGTTCAAGGAAATTATATGATGTTTATTTCTTTAACTTAAACGCTATCACTGATTTTTTTTAAACAAATGACAATACTTAGAGAATCTCTCAAAATGCCTTCAGTATAATAGCTTTTCAAGTAAACAAATACATGAACCAATTAATTTACTGGTATCTATATCCAAACTTTATAAATATAGGTTAGCTCTATCTGAATATTTGTATTGAAAATATATCTTTTTACATTTAGGCATAACTAGAAATATTTTCGTTTTTAAATTCTTAAAATATGAACTTTCATTTTAATCTGGATGTTTATATTTTGGCATAAGTCATATTTTGAGAAAAGTTTGCAATTTTACCTTTCAAAATATTATCTTATCTCTTAAGGCAATCAACAGTCACATTTAGAAGTTATGGAGAAAGTGAAAACTTTTATCTATTACTTTGTAGTCTGTGCTTTTTGTGTCTTCTTTAGGAAATTTTCCCTACTCCTGTATTTTCTTCTGGAAGTATTTCACACTTAGGTCTTAAATCCACCTGGATGTTTTGTTTGGGTTTGTTTTTGTTGCTCTTGGTTTATAAGTTAGAGATACTTTTTTTTTTTTTTTTTTCATTTGAATAGCCATTGTTTACTGACTAGTCCATCCTTCCCCCACTGACTGTGACGTCACTGCTGTTATACGTTGTCATACGTGAGGGCCTGCTCCTGGGTTCTCCAGCCTCCTCCCTTTGTCTGTTGATGTACCCCTGTGTCAGTGGCACCGTGGCCTACTTACTGTTGTTGTTAGTAAACCTTGATAACTTAATAGGTCAGCTCTTCCCACTCCTCTTAATCATGAAAATCACTTCAACCCTTCCTGTTCCTTTACTCTTTCATATAAATTGTTTATTCAGTTTGTCAGATTCCAGGAAAAGGCCAGTTAATATTTTTATTGGACTTACATTGAGTTGAGAGATTAATCTGGAAAGGATAGATGTTTTAATGATATTGAATATTTCTCTTAATAAAAATGGCATGTCTCCACTTATTCATGTCTTTAAATGTATTTCAATAAAACTTTATAAATCTTAAAAAAAAAAAAAAAGAAGTTATGGAGAGTCCTGTCAGCCAAAATTATAAATGATCTGATAAATCATGTTGGCTCATATAGCACCCAACTCTTCACATACTGTTTGAGCACACACATACTCTTTGAGACTCACAATAACCCAGTGAAATAACATGAGCAGAATGATCATTCCCATTTTATACTGGGATTCAGTGAGATTAAGTGACCTTTCAGACAATGCAAACAATAGTTTCAAAAATGGTTTCCAAGTCCTAGCACTCTCTGCACTGTACTTCATGATAATTAAACTATAATATAGTTCAACTTTACTAACTAAGAAGACAGCATCAAAAGAGTCCGCAGGCTGGATAAGAGAGTAGATCTTAAAGGTTCTCACCACACACACACACACACACACACACACACAAGAAAGGTAACTATGCCATGTTTATTAAGGCACATTTTAGATAGAGTAAATTCACCTTTTGAGATGTACAGTCCTTTGAGTATGACAAAGGTATATAATCGTGTAGCCACCATCGCAATCTAGAGGATATGTTCTTCACCCCAAAAAGTGCCTCCATTTGGAGTCAACCTTCTCCTCCCAACCCCACTCCTGGCAACAGTGATCTGACTTCAATGCCCATAGCTTTGTCTTTCCAGAACATTATATAAATGGAACCAGACAGTATGTACCCTTTTGTGTCTAGTTCTAAGATTCATCCATGTTGTTGCATGTATCAGTAGTTCATTCCCTTTTTTTAAAATACTATGTTTACATTTAAAACATTGATTTCCTCATTCTTAACCATGAATCCCTTATTTATTAAGCCTAATAAATCCTGAAATGTGGATGACTGTTTGTATTAGAATAGACAATTCTCTGTAGCTAAAATGAGAGTCCATGAGTCAGGGCTTCCCCTGAGGGAAACTTTTTAGATGGCAGGAGTACGTACAAGCTACAAAGGGGAAATTGTCCAGAAAATCAGTGACACCAAAGGCCATTTATACCAAATGAGCTTGCCATGCTCCGTATACTGCTTTGAAAAAATTAAGGGCCTGAGAGTCTCAAGTTGTTTCTCAACAAAATAAGGAGTCATTCAGCCCATCAGACTTTTGAGTTCTTACATTGTTCAACTGACAACTATGTGGTGACCAGAGGTCTGGGAAATTGGTCCTTGGTTTGGAGAGGGCAGTAGAGGGCAAGGAAATCTGTATGAGACATCTTATCACATTTCATACCTCCATCAGTATTTTGTTTAATGTTTTACATTTTCCTGTGTCTTGGGGCAAACTACTCCTTCAGACCCTTTAGTAACTTCATTTTAGTTTTACAGAGCTGTGGAATTCTCTGCCTTTGCGAGGTAATAAAAGAAATTTTTGTAAATTGGCTGTTGAGAAAGTATAGCATTTCCTATAACCTGCTTTTTCAAGTGTCATTTATGTTGTAGCTTTGTTTTACATTTTACATTTGTGTCCAGTGTTTGAATATGAAAAATAATTATACCAATAATTACATCAGTTATCAATATGTCAGGAGTATTCAATGCCAATTTTTTAAAACACTTTTTTAGACAATCTATGAGTAATAAAAAGATTCATCCCTATCTCCCTCTGATATACATATATCCCTCCCATATGATATGCATATATCAAATGAGAAATGGCCAGCAGTGGTCAATTCTTAATGCTGAAAAGCAGAAACTTCTGCTCACAATCTCTACTATCACAATTATTTGTCATATGTAAGTACTTTAATAATCATGAAAAAGCTAAAATATATTATTGATTAAAAAACATATAATGCATTTGAATTATAATTTTTATTTAAATATCTCCAAGTAATCAATGAGCTCACTTTGGTATAAATATACAAATATAAATTAAGATAGGCTCTTACTACAGTAATTAAAGTTAATTAAGTATTAAAATTAGTCACTCTGTAGCCAAGATTTTCAATGCTTTAAATACCACAAGGACCCAGTGGCTCACTGATTATATGGCTTAGAAATCAGGAGCATTCTGTATATTTATCACACATTGCCCTAATTACTATTTAATTAAAATGTGTAGATATCTATACACAAAAACATACACATACACAAAAAGAGTGGGCAAAAAAGCAATTTATAAACTTGATTTTGAATATGTTCTTAAGTTACTGCAGCAACATAAGTCTGAGTCCTCCTTGACACCCAAGGATAAGAAAAGCAAAGACTCCTACTACCACTTATTACCAAAAAAATGGGTTATTATTCCTAATACATAGAAAATACTATGGCAGGATTTCACTCACCAGTCGAATAGTGTATTATTTTAATTTTTCTAAGTATGTGAGTGATATCATCTCATGAGATTAGGAGGAACACATGGATCTCATTTTCTTGTTTTACAAAGACTTACTTTTGTTTTCTCTGGAATAATTGCAATCATAAGATATTATTGGATGAGTGAAATTTTATAAATGTGCCTTGTCTTCTCTTTCAGCATCATCTCCACTTCCATGATTTTGGAATGAGAGGAATCCAGAAAACTGTTCCTGGGACATCTGAAATCTCTTCTCCATAAATACATAGTTAAAGCAATCAAGGGACACTTAAAACATTTGGCAATTTCTCTCCCTGTTAAACTAACTAAGAGGGGCTTCCCTGGTGGCACAGTGGTTGAGAGTCTGCCTGCCAATGCAGGGGACACGGGTTCGAGCCCTGGTCTGGGAAGATCCCACATGCTGTGGAGCAGCTAGGCCTGTGAGCCACAATTACTGAGCCTGTGCGTCTGGAGCCTGTGCTCCGCAACAAGAGAGGCCACGATGGTGAGAGGCCCGCGCACCGCGATGAAGAGTGGCCCCCACTTGCCGCAGCTAGAGAAAGCCCTCACAGGGAAACGAAGACCCAACACAGCCATAAATAAATAAATAAATAAACATTTAAAAAAAAAAAAAACCTAACTAACATTAATTTTACACACATTTATTTGTAAGAAGAGATCCTTTATTAATTCACATCTTGTAGTCAATCTCTAAGGCCCATCAGTTGGCTCCAAAAGCCACAGTGTACTTAATTTAGTAAATTTATCCTGGATTCTGTTCAATTTTTATGAATCTCTCCCAATTACTTCAATTATTTGTGACATGGAAATCATCAGTAATAGGAAGAATTAATAAATAACTGCCTAAAGGCATGAGCACAAAACCCTCATTTCAAATATACCTTGCTCATCCTAACATGTCCATCCTACTTACTTAAGGAAAAGGAGGTTGTGGCTTCAGAAGTTATATGCAATTCAATACAATGCACATTTGTCAGGAGATTACTTTGAGGATGCAAATATATATTGGACCTAGTCTTGCTTCTCCATGGGCTTACCTGGTTTGGTGGTAATAGACATAAGCACTGATATCTATAATCCACATAATACTGGCCCAAGTTCTATTATAAAAGTACACAAAACAATGGAAGAACAGGGTAGGGTAAAAGCACTTAGAATCATGAGGAATCTGGAAAGAAGTTATGGATGTGGTGGAATTTAAGCAGAGCATGAAAGAATGAATAGCGCTCCAACAAAGACTGGCTGAAGGGAGGTTAGGGAAGACACACAGGAGAACACTCAAGTGACTTAGAGAAACTGAAGGTAATCTAGCAGAGTTAAATCATAGGCCACTTAACACTACAAAGTGGGGAAGTAAAAACTCAATGTTTTAAAAAGCATGAAGTGTTTAAGTAAAACATATTTACTTATACTTAAAAACTTATTAGGTAAAACTTAATATTTTTAAAGTATAAAGTATTTACAGTAAAAGAGATGGGAAGAGGGGGCAAAAAATATTTAAAAGCTAACTGCAGTAAATCCCAACCTTAACAATACCTTTATCTTTTAATGGTCTAGTCAGTATTTCAAGATAATATCTATGGTAATTATTATATTTCAGGGTACAATGAGTTTTTAATGATTTCACTAAACTAATAAACTACTGTACTGGATTCTTCAGAACTCTCTGTCATTAGAGAGGCACAGAAAGATATCGATAATATCCCCACATCTTTAGTCTTGTAGCAAAAAATAAAAGCATTTCTAATACTCTGCATGGTTTTGTTTCTTGTAGAACCACACCCATATCTTAGCTTCCAAAAGAAGACATAGCTCAAGAAAAAATGTGCATGAATCAGTAACCATACATAGATTTGAATTCTGTTTTTCACAGAGCAACCTCATCTCATCTTCTAAGCTCACTCCAAAGTGGTTTTTCAGCAGCCTGAGTCAACACAGCAAAGAGAAGTAGAAAACACACATTTGTAGGTCCCTATCTTATCTAAGCCCGTGAGTGTTACTAGCCCTTTAAAATATTTGGAAAGATAAATACAGTTCCAAATTCCAAATCTTGAAAAGAGGGAGTGAATAGCTAGTATAATCAAAATGATTTTAGGTTAAAAAAAAAAAAACTATAAAAACTCATCTTGTTCTACAGAATATTATCACTGGCAGTACTGGGCCTTGGGAAACATAAGCTCTGGTCCTGGGACAGTCTCTGATTAACCTCTTGACCTGAGGAGGACCTCATATATCATCAGAGCCCAGTTCCTTGTTTGCAAAAGGGGATAGTAAATGTCCCTTCATATTTCCAAGTATTGTTACAGGGACTATTCATGAATGAGCTTCATAAATTCTAAAAATTAATAAAATATAAGCTATCATTCTCATTATTACTACCCTTAAAAGGTGATTAAATAGACTGTTTGAGAAAAACCTTATTCATTTCTTTGTTTAAGAATGGACAGTGGATACTGAAGTTATTTTTAGCCATTAAAAGCGTATTTTCAATGGGTAAAAGGACAAGACAAGTGAGCAATGTAATATTCCTTGGTCTGGCAGGGTTCCATTTAGATCGCCTCAACTCAGAAAGAACTTCCAGCTCGAGCATTGATCTAACAGAATGAGCTAAGAGGAGAGCAAGAGTTTGGAGACACAGGATGGGTAAGAATAATGACAAGGACAGTTTGATAGCCTTCTGAAAAAAAAAGAAAAGACATTTTCCATTTGCTTAGAAGTAATGCACAGAATTAAAATATTATTCCTTTACCATTTATGACTATGAAAGCTGAAAACATTTACTATAAAAGACACTATCTGATTAAACAGAGAAAATAGAAAAATTACATGTATTGTATCTCAAGTCTTTGTTTTGATACTGCAAAGGAGTTCCACAATGACAATGACTTTTCTCAACGACACAGTGGGATACAAATCTCATTTTACAGATAACTAACATTTAGTTCAGTGGGGTTTCATGAAATGTCAAAATTACACCACTAGTAAGTAAATCACTCAGGACTCAAACCTAGATCTTACTTCCAGTTCTTCCTCTACCTCAGAGAAGGGTCTAAGTACTCCTGGGTGCTCCTAAGACATTCTTTTTTTAGGGGGTTGGGGGTAAGGGTGAGTCTGTGAAGTTTTCCCTTTTCCAATCACATATCTGTATGAGGCCAGGTTTTTTCATATACTTTAACCACAACAAAATATGGCAACAGATTGAAATCAGATGTAAATATGAGAATCTGCTGTATTCTATTAAGCCAGACATTTAAAGGATTTGCAAAAATTTTAAATAATGTCACTCTTCTCATTAAGTTTTTATTTTGGTACATAGAGTTATTTTATAACAATACATCATTGATGGTAACATTAAATGGGTATATTGTCGTTTTAAATGAATAACTTTTTAAAAATTTCTGAGATTTAATTTCTAAACTGATAAATATCAATAGGTATAATCTACTAAATGCTATTTGGAGTCCTTGATAATTATAAAAGTGAAAAGCGCTCCTGAGACCAAACCACAAGTTTGAGAAACACTGCTCTACACCATGATCTAAGCATGTCTTCTACATTTTTAATCTAGTATGTAATTTTCACATTTACAAGAGTAGCATATGCTTCCCTCATGCCTAGGAAAGGGAAAATGCAGAAAGTATAAAGAAAATGATTTCGCTTAATAATCCCTGATATAATCATTGTTAATATAATATTTATTTCTCTTCAAAATTTTTTCATTTGAGAACACATTTTACATGTAATCTCTTGCTTGATGTACTACTTTTTTCCCAATTAACACTATGAGATAGCATTTAATGATATACTAAAAATTCTATGAACAGCCCTTTTAGTGACTATACCATATTCTATCATAGTCCAATCTATAACTTATTTAGCCATTCCCCTGTTGTCAGATACTTAAGCTGTTCCCCAATTTACAATATTATAAATAAAGGAAGGTAGAAAGAGTTCCTGGAAAGATTCTCTGTTTCTGGGTGGTGGACAAGGCACCTGGAGACGTGCATGTGCTTTGTTGTGGTTAGGAAAAGATATGTTAAAGCTGTTGAATTGGTTTAAAAGAACGTTTATTTAGGTTTAGTTAGTTTACTAATGATGTTTAAAATGAGAGCTAAATGACAAAAAGTTGCTAGCCATGAAAATTACCAGAGGAAGAAAACTCCAGCAAAAACTCATACAAATGCATTCAGATAGGATCTGCTTGATATCCCTAAGAAACAGAGATGACCAGTTTGGCCAGAGGCTTCAGATTACTGTTCTTTTATGTGGCAGAAATTTCTCATAGGCCCTTGCTTGCTATTTTTCATTCTGCAAACTTGACCTTTAATAAGATATATATTTAGATCTAGGAGTACATCACTCTTACCTGAAAGAAGTGTATATTACTCTTTATCATCAGTTTTCCACATGGACACTGAATGTATAAATATTATTATCTTTATATAATAAAGGTATATAGATATAAAGATAATGAATACACTTGCAAGTATAGAATCTAGTCTGGCAATCACTCATCTTTGGCAGTGCTGCTGGAGTAAAGTGAGATCTTTTACCACCAATCTGCGATTACTTGATTATGAGCAAAAACCTTATGAAAATGAAACAATATGAAGCTCATCTTTAAATGGATGAAATGTGGATAGCAAAAGGGGAAACATGGTAGCAGGTACCACTTTTTGGAAAAATCCAGTGAGAAAGGATAGGCAGGGTAGAAGATTTGCTAGAAAAATGGGAGGAGTTAGAAAAAGTTTTAATTGTTGGTTTGTTGACAGATGGGAGGCACATACTGACCAGAGCCATTTATTAATGATATGTCTGAGAAGTCAATTAATCATCCAGAAATTGCTTTCATAATAGTAGATGGAAAAAAATTAAAGGTCTGAAAATCAACCCCTTACCTACTGTTATAGAACATATATAAGTTGCCCTCTTGAGGGATACACATAAGTGATAAAAGTAAACAATCATTAGAAATGATGGTCAACATCAGGCCACCCATTCCTCAACTTGAGATATAAACTAATTTTTCTTTTCAGCAATAGTCAGTTTTTAGATTCCAAGTTGGAAACTAAGAGAGAGTTGTTGACTTTTATTTTCGGAGTAACTCTACTCTAATTTATAATTTATTCATCAACTACTTTATGTATTCATTCATTGAGCCATGTTAATATTTTTTCTTTTCTATAATTATGTTTTCACATGATGTTCTGTCTTTTCAATAGATCATGGTTCAAGAGAAAGAAGCAAGACCAATTCTTTTTGTAACTTTTTGTGAGCTGGAGTCCCATAAACATGAATTGTTGAGCAGGCCCATGATGAAAGAGCAAGATTGGGCACTTTGTTAATTCTATTCTTATTTAGCAAAAATTTATATAATCCACATATAAGTGGTCATTAAAAACTTAAATGTAAAACTATCTCATAAATGTTAGCAAGAGGGATGAACCATGGGATCATGCCATAAGCATCTACAGAGTAAGGTTTATTAAGGTAGCATTTAGTCAAGTTTTTTCTCTTCTCTTTAAAATACAGAACAACCCACAAAGTTATGTTGCTTGTTTTTATTTCAAAACACAAAGTAGAGTGGCTAATTTAAAAAAAAACAGCCAGAACTCTAAAAATTCAGGTCAAAAAGGATGTTCAATTTAAAGTCTAAATTAGGTACAGATATGGCTCTACAGAATTTTCTACAGTTAGAATATTTACCCTGATATAATAAATTCCCAAAGAAAGCAACAAATGTACTTTGTTTTCTCCATTTGCCCCATCAGATTCATTCTCCATCTTTCTTTGTACATCTCTTTGCCCCAAGAGGCTGACATTTACAGGTTGCACCTACAGACAGACAGCCTCATCCTCTGGTTTGGTCTGTTATGGTCTGGCCATTGGGAAGCACAGTAGGGGACTGGAAAGTAGGAAGAGAATGAGGTCAGAGTATTTATTCCTCTGGGCCCTGCCTGCCAGGCTGTGGTTAGAAAATGGCTGCATTCCTGTGGGGTAGCTTTTTCCTATAGCAACATCTCCCCAGGTTCCAAAAACTGCTCTCCTCTTTTCCTTTTCCAGGCCTAAGAATGATAAACACAGGTCTTGGGTGCTTTACCATTTGTTGTTGACTATACTTTCCTTCCCACATGTTTGTAAATGTTTTCATTCATCATCCTCTATTATACCCCTGGAGGATCTCATCTCTTTCTTGCCAGGATCCTGGTATATACAATCTATCAAAAACAGAATGCTTCCAAGTGTTAGATACAGAAGAATATTGGTGAGAAAAAGAAAAAAGATGACTAAGAAAAGGTGAACCAGATGAGATGAAGGAAGATGTTTGCTCTAGCAACTTGTAGGCAAGGATTTTGCAAATTTATAAGTAAGAAGGAATTAGTAGTTAAAAGCAAAATGATATAATAAAAACAAAAAATTAATCATAGTAATAATAATAATAAAATGTATTGAATACTTTTTGTGCCAGGCATTCTACTAAGTGTTGTTTGGGCCTTATATCATTTAATACAAACATGATGCATGAAATAGGTTCAAAGTTAAGAAAACCACAGCCTAGAATGGTTAAGTATAATCAGGCGAAGACAGTGGTTAGATCAGAGTTTCAGACTCTGGTACCTTTGACTCCAGAGTCCATTCCCTCAGCTACAATACAATATCACCACAGGGTAGTTATTTAGCCATATAATTTCTACCTTTTTCAATTATTGCATGTATATATCACATTTATATAAGGAGGTAGCATAGCACTTAATCAAAAGATCTGTAATTTTACCAGATCAAAGCTCAGAAAGTCTGTGGGGAAAGGACAGGTGAGTAGGAAGGAGAACTTCCCTGTAAACATCACTGCCAGCCATGCCACTCTCATGGATGCTGAAAACTGAGTGAAGATTCACTCTGAAAGAGTGCTCAAAATAAGAAATCCAAATCAAAGCAAGAGGCCCTTACAGTTTGTTTCTTTGCTACTACTTTTCTTTCTCCACTTTATCTTTCAGCTAATTTCCAGCCCCATTAATGCCAGCATGGAAACTAAAAAGAGAAACTGAAAAATAAAAGGAGAAAAGGAATGCAAGCAAAAAGTAGAAGAGGAACAGCAGAACACATAAAAAAAAAAAACAGAGGCATAGTTTAAACAAAGAATTCTTCAGACTGTCAATAAAATTAGTGTGTGATATTTTTATTAACAAATTATACTACTAATAAATTATAAGTCAAAAAGTTTACCTGTCTATAGGAGATGAAAAATGAGTTTATAAGTGCTCAAAAAGGAAATGGAAGATAAATATGAAAATATTTAGAAGTGAAAGCCATAGTTGAAAGTAAAAGCAATGGAATAATTATTACTGAAAACAGAAAGACAGTGAACAGGTTAAAGGTACTCACACAAAAATGAAATGGTAGATAATACAGTTATTAAAATATATGAAGACAATAATAGATATTGGAAGACTAAAGAAATCAGAGATTCAATATATACATAATTGGTGCTCCTGATTTTAAAAATAGAACTAATGGGGACTTCCCTGGTGGTGCAGGGGTTAAGAATCTGCCTACCAATGCAGGGGACACGGGTTCAATCCCTGATCCGGGAAGATCCCACATGCTGAGGAGCAACTGAGCCCATGCACCACAACTACTGAGACTGCACTCTAGAGCCTGTGAGCCACAACTACTGAGCCCATGTGTCACAACTACTGAGGCCCGTGCACCTAGAGCCCGTGCTCTGCAACAAGAGAAGCCACCGCAATGAGAAGCCCGCACACCACAATGAAGAGTAGCCCCAACTCGCTGCAAATAGAGAAAGCCCACGTGTAGCAACGAAGACCCAACACAGCCAAAATTAAATAAATAAATAAAATTTCTAAAAAAAGAAAAAAAATTAATCAATTAAAAAATAAAGAACTAATGGAACAGAAAACATATACAGAGTATATGAGAGAAAAAACATTTTTAATAAAGAGAACATCTTTAATACACATATAAAAAGAAGATATATATCATAACAAAAGTTGTTACTGGACAATCAACACAAGGTCATATCTTAGCGGACTTACTGAATTTCCATGGTAAATAAAAAATGATCTGAATATTGAGGTAGTTTAAAGAAAAAGTCCAATACAAAGGAGGAAAATCAAGTTGGCTTGAAAATTTTCCACAGTAATATTCAGCACCAGAACAAAATGAAGTGATGTCTACAAAATACTGAGGGGAAGGAAAAGTGGCAAAATAATACTTTTAAAACAAAAATCTGCAATAATGAAAACAGCCAATCAAGAGGTGGCTGATGAAATGGAGATACAATGTGAAAAGATTGTGCTAAAAACTGAAAACATTTAGCTAAAGGAAAAAAAAGAAGTTAAGTTTGATGGTATAAACAACAAACAAACAAATAAATGAAGTAACAAACTAATCCAAACTAAGGAGTTGGAAAAGAAAGAAGGTAGAAAGAAGATGAAATGTATTAATTTTCACATCTTTCATTGCTCAAAGCCATTAAATACATCTCAAAATGAAATATATAACTAGAGGGCCTCTTGCTTCTAACTAGTAAGTAGAAAGCTAATAAGTGCATCATTCCCATCCTAATAATAAGTAAAACTCAGAGAATCTTCAAAATCATAATTTTTCCTTAACCCGAAAAAAGATGAGGTTACAAGGGAGCCAAGCAGCTTGGATTCCAATAATATGAAAAGAAGATAGGGTTGCAAAACAAACTGAAGAAGAGAAAGAGAATGGGACAGAAGAAATATTTGGAGAGATAATGGTTGAGAGCTTCATCTAAGTAATAAAATATATACAAGGCTCTGATTCAAGCAGCTCAGAGAACACCAAACAAGACAAATACCAAAAAGGGAAAACAAACAAGCACATCATCTTTAAACTTCTGAAAATCAAAGACAGAAAACAAAATCTTCAAGGCAGCCAGGCTTAAATGACATAATATGTAAAGGGGAACAAAGAATTACACCAGATTTCCCATCAGAAACATTGCAAGACAGAAGAAAGTGGAATAACACTTTTAAAGTAAGGAAAGAAAAAACAATGCCAACCAAAAATTATTTACCCAGCAAAAATATCTTTTAAAACAAAAAAGAAATATAGACTTTTTTAAGACAAACAATAACAGAGGTAATTCATTACTGGAAGTACTGCACTACAAAATTATTTAGGCAAAAGGAATATGACAGAAATTTGGGTCTACACAAAGAAATGAAGATATCTGGGAATGGTTAAAATTATGGTAAATATAAAAGATGTTATTTTATCATTTTTACCCTAAAATATAACTGAATGCCTAAATCAACAATAATAGCAATTATAGCACATGGAAAAGTAAGCTATAAAATCAAAATAGCATAAAAGATGAGAAAGAAGAATTGAAAATATACTGTTGTAAAGTTTAATACTACATGTGAAGGTTGACCTTGATTTAAAAATGTATATTATAAACCCTAGAGCAACCACTAACAAAATATTAAAAATGGGTATTAATAAAAAGTCCATAATGGAGATAAAATGAAATCATACAAAATACTCAGTTAATCCAAAAGCAGACATACTAGACACAGCTAAAGAGAAAATTAATAAATTGGAAATTAGAATTTAAGAAAATATCAAGTATGGAATATTAACAAAAACAATACAATGAGAAATATGAAAGGGACATTAAGAGATATAGAGGTTAGAATAAGAAAGTTCTAACATACAACTAATTAGAATCCCAGAAGGAGAAACTCAAGAGAATGGAAGAGAGTCAATATTCAAAAAGATAATGGCCAATAATTTTTTCAAAATTGAAAATTACTCTGATCCTCAAAGTTAGAAATTTTAAAAACCTAAACAGGATAAATAAAAAGAAACTCACAAATAAGTGCATTGTATTGAAACTGCAGCACACCAAAGACATAATATTATAAGAGCAGCATGAGAAAAAGGCAAATTATTGTGAAAAAAACAACAAATAAGCTAAGAGCTAATTTCTCAACAGCAAAAATAGAAACCAGTGTAAGTCACTTTAGGGATATACTGTAGGAAGAAAACAAAAGTTATCTCAGAAAAGATATCTGAGATGCAAGCAAAGAAAAACAGTATACATATGGGTAAATCTAAATAATCACTGACCATATAAAACAATTTCTAAAAATTCCAATGGATTAATAAATACAATATAAAACTAAAATTATATAATCATTTCATATTGTCATATATAATATAGTTATATTGTATGCAATGTATAGTATAACATAATAAATATATACACTCTATGTATTATACAATATATATAATACATAGTCCATGTATTAGATAACATAATACATATACATTATATATGTTGCATTGTATTTTATGTATTATATAAATATATTATATATATAAACATTATAAATATAATGTATATGCACATACACATAGGGTTTGGGGAGTATAGCATTTTAAGCTGCTGTTTTAGTTGGTAAGAGATTAAAGATATTAACTTCTTTAGACTGTTAATTTTAATATATGTGTAAAAAACTAGGAAGATAATTTTAAAAATAGAAATTAAACACATAGAATACAATCTAGTTGGGTGAGGGGGAGTAGAATGTAAACAAAAACCAAAACCACTAACCCCCTCTCTGAAAAAATAAAAAAGGAAAAAACAGAAAAATAGGATAAAATCAAAAGAATGAGATGCAATGTTAAAACTTAAGACATAGGAAATGTAAATCAACTGAATTATACCATTAAAAAGCCATAGATTGTGAGACGGGGTCTTGAGAAAAAGCTGGATTTAGAACGAGTGGAAGAGAGAGGTGAGGAGAACAAGTGCAGGGAAAGGTAGAGGATGGAATAACATTTATTTATTCAAGTTGCAATAAGTGAACAAGCAGAGATTTCATATTCAGAAGCAGTAGAAATTAATTTCTACAGGTTTAAAATTAATGTAGGAAAGTGAGAGCTACTGAGCAAAAGAAAGAAATGACAAGAGCAGTATATAAATAAGCATGTAAGGTAAATTTAAGGAGATTAAAATATGAGATTCCATAACTCACTTTGAGGAAAATGATACATTCACAGTGGGCATGATGAATTTGAGAATCCTCATAAAAATCATTATCTTTGGTGGAAGATTCAGCCAGAAAGTAGAAATGAGGATGAGGGGAAGGGAAAGAGGGATCAGAGACATAAAGCTCATTTATTAAACTTTTCTCAAGACCAATTTCAATCATTCATGTTTCATTACTTGTTACATTTAAATTTACCAATATTTAAATGAAATTCTTTATTCCTCAAAAGAGTTTTGCTTAACAGCTCAATTATTTCTAGAACAATATTATTACTGATAGATTTCAAGCCTCTTCCCTGCTAAATATTTTTTCCTCTAGTAGCATGGAAATGTTAAAAATAAAATTCAAGTTCAGTAACTTCCCACTAGTACAGATAAAGTATAAATCTGAAATGGAGTTTTTAAAGTTATATTTTGGAAACAAGAGAAAATATGAGTTCTTCAAACATGTGTACAAGTCAAGGATATATAATGAGGATATATCATGACCATAATATAATTGCCCTGCCTTATTTCTTTGCACTCTTCCAAATCTAAAAGTGTCATTGCTTTCAAGTTCCAACCAAAAAAACATAGAATGAACTTAAGTACAATGTAGTCAAGAACCAAACACCAGAGCTTTAACTTACAATCAACACACCCATCCCATAAATACAGGAGAAACTGTGCTGGCGTGGTAGAATTACAGGGAGCAGACCAGTATTTGCTTTGGCAGATTTGAAGTCTGTGCAAATAGGAACACATCTGTATGCTGAGTTTTTACTGTTTCTAAAACTGCTGAATCAGACATAAAACCAGATCCAAAGTTGTAATGTATCAGCAAGTTTAGAGAACAGTATTTTTTTAATTTTTATAGAATAAGTGACCTGTATTAAGCATTTTTGTCACCATGTCAGTTGTAACATAGTAATTACATCTTCAATTTTGAGGGTCATATCTTACGTACATGGCTACAGTTCTTGTTCCAATTTAGATATTTTACTATTTTCCTCAAATGTAACACAGGCAAACTCCAGAGGAGCTAGTGACCCATTCGCCTAAAAGAGACTTAATTGAATATATAATTAGTTACATATGTATGAAAATTTCAATACAACTGAAATACTTCACATTGAAATTCTGAAAAGCAATACTGAAATACTGAGAATAATATTGGAGAACTTGGTCCATGACTATCCCTGTCTAAAAAATGAGGCATTTTCACAACACACTTTTAAGTCTCCAATTTAGTAAATTATGCTATTTTATGGAGAAGTCTAGGTCTCTTTAGCATTTCAAAAATAAAAATGAAAAAGAAGCACCTTTTTATTTACCAAGTAGGGCTTTGTCCAAAGATGTTTGCTGAATGAATAATGACTGAATGTCCCCTTAGTGCCTTACTTTTCCCACTGTTGAAAATATTTAGGACTTCTTTCTGGACTAATTAATCACCACCTACTACAACCTACCTTGTTTCTAAATTACATGTTCATGTGTGTCTAACTCCCTACTCATTTAGAGTTTTAGACCAGTTTGTGTTTCGGTAATTGTTATTGAACTGACTTAGACTTACTTTCAAATTATCAAATTCATTTTATCTTAAAACTTTAATCTCACCACACTAGGATGGTTCCCTACTTTAATTCATTTTCCCTCTAGATTCCTTGTCCCAATACTATTTAAAAAGTGAACATTCCGCAAAGACTACAGATAGGTTTCATCCTGTGGGCTGACTCCTGATGGATTTATAATGACTACCTGCATCATTTTACTGGGAAGAGCTTGAGAACAAATCTATGCACTAAACAGGAAAGAATGTTGTGTTAGATTAATTACGTCTGCTATGGGTTTAAAATAGTGGGATGAAAAGTGGTAAAATAGTTACCATTTATTTAGAACCCCAGGTCTTGGTATTTATCTACTGGTAGATCTTAGTCTTACTTTATAAAATTCTAAACTAGTTAAAGCCACTACACATCTTACTGCAGAATTCTCCATTCTCTGTAGTTTTTCATATCCTGAAAGAGGAAACAGAATCCTAACACTGTTGTCCTAACCACCATGACACATCACCTTTGCTTCACTTAAGGATTTTACCGATGGTCACCTCTACCTCCCACCTCCAGGTTGTGGCAACCATAAAGAAGCCAAGAAACACAATTCCTTCTCAAAGAAAAATGGAAACTCCTGCCTCAAACACATAGTTTTTTTTGCTTCCTATTTTATTAGTCAAATGGGAAGAAAGCTATTTTTTTTAAAAAAAAGCCAAAATGTCTGAATTAAGAAAAGAACTATTACTTTATGTTTACTCTACACCAGTCACCATGCTAACTGCTTTACATGGATTATCTCATTTAGCACAGACAATCCTGGAAGAAAGGAACTATTATCATTTTCACCATTACCATCCCTAACCTAGAGATAACAAAATTGAGTCTTGGGTATGTTAAGTGATGTACTCAGAGCCTCAGTGCTGGTGAGTAGAAGAAAAGGGATAGAACCTCATTCTAAATGCCGTGTTCTTAATTACAATGGGAAACTACATCTCTAAATGAGACAATGGACCACATTTAGATCCTACTAAAATAATTGAACTGAATGTTAATGTTCAGAAACAGCACAGTTTGCATTTGACCTTGGCTTAGATTCCTGTGTTCATGCCGTATTTGCTACCTGTGTCTCATAGAGGCACTCTTCCCTTGTGTATAATATGGAGATAATGCTCCCTAAATATTGAAATAATTATGAAGATCTGGCCAATAGTAGATGTCAATAATTGTTGGTTGTCTATACTCATATTTTAATTTCTTACAATTCCTAGAAGATCTCTAGGTTTAAAAAGGGATCTATAATTCATTAGCTAGCAAAAGTAATAAACATTTTTTGGTGAATTACAAGTTTGTGTAATACGCTAGAATCAGGATATCACTTTTACTAGAAAATTGGTGGAGATTTTAAGTAATAATATAGCACCAATTTCATATTATCCCACCAAAATTCTAGTTGCCCAAAATGAATTGTTTAAAGAGCAATTACTCTCCTTCTTCCCCAAACAAACTGCTCGTAGCAGCTCTTAAGTCTACAATAAACTTTTCCAATGATTACTAGGTGTGTATGTCACATCACAGCCTGGGAGTAAAGGAACTGAGTAGGGCACGGAGGAGGGATAACAGGAGGTGTGTAGAGATAATGAGTCCCTGACATGACACCAATAATAGGAAATTAAGAGAGAAAGAACTGGTTCGAGTGAGTTCAGGCTCATTGGTGGACTCCATAAGAAGGGCAAGTGGTAGAAATATGTCAAGGCCAGGGACGTGATTATAACAAGACAAGCAGATGGCAAGAGCAAGAGTATCCAATCTTGAACCAAATGCTGAAAGGAGCTTCAGGGGAGTTAGTTCAACAAAGGAGTACAAGCACAGAGGCCCAGACCAAATTCCTCTGTCCTTATCTGTTACAGCACCTTTAGACTCCTGAAGGCACTACACCCAGTTTGGTCAGACAGAGGGCACATATGGTTTCATCTTGGATGTACATGCCCTCCAGGCCAGCTGCAAGCAGAGGCAGAAACAGTAGCTGCCTGTATGTTGTGATTTGAGAGGAAATAAGAAGTTTCTTTTCCAAAATACACCCTGTGATGAATAAAAGTCCTTTGAGCTAAGGGGTGGTTCTCTGTTAAAAACATTAAGGGTTAGAACCAAGCCTGAGTAACCACTGGGAAGGGAGGAAAGACCACCAATCTTTATTTGTCATTTATAACTCACTTGAAAAAGTATTTGACCAACCAAGTCACTCTGACAGCAATTTTGTGGAAGTTGTTTAAGATTGGGAAGCAGAAAAGGGAAGAAGAGCCACAGGGGACGACAAGGCTATGAAAGGTGATACTGAAAGGTTTTAATAACAATATCACATATTTGACAATTTTGTGTAGAATTGGGCCCAAAGTCCTCTGATAATTTGTTTTCAATTGTATTGTGAGCAACAATTCAATAAGAGCATCTAGGAATATTAAACTTGGAAGCCTAAATTAAAATCCCTTGACTTGTAATATTGCAGATATTTTTTACACATAATTCAAATTTATACTTTTAAAAATAGCAAAAGTGATTTTGTAAACATAATCTTGGATTTTATGCAAATTAAAGACAAAAATTGAGATACTTGCTCCTATAACATTGGAGAATATATGTTGAAAGAAACTAGTAATACCACTGCAGATCAAACAAAGCTTAGTTTTCTTCTTGCATATGTTAAGTTGGAATTAAACTAGGGTACACCTATGACTTTTCAAACTTAACAGGAATGTGGATTAGAGTTGTGAAGTTTATTGCAGTGTGCTATATTCAAAAAATTGGCTTTATTTTCTAATCAAGTCCTCTAACTTCTATTTTTACCTTTTAATATGCAAGATGTTTTTGAATCATTGAAACATATCTTCAAAATTAGGCCAAAAATAACTCAGGGAAAAAAATTAACAAACATTTTAGCTTCTATTCTATTAAACCTAAGCCACAAAAAGCTTGCTCTGTGCTATGATCTGAATGTGCATAACCACCCCAAATTCATATGTTGAAATCCTAACCCCTAAATGTGATGGTATTTGTAGGTGGGGCTTTCAGGAGGTGCTTAAGTAATGAGAGTGGAACCCTCATGAATGAAATTAGTCCCTTATAAGAGGCCCCAGTGAGATCCCTAGCCCCTTTCTACCTTGTGAGGATACAACAAGAAGTCTGTGACCCAGCAGGGGGCCTTCACCAGACCGTGACCATGCAGGCAAACTGATCTCAGACTTCCAGCCTCCAAAACTGTGAGAAATAAATTTCTGTTGTTTATAAGCTCCTAGTCTGTGGTGTTTTGTAATAACAGCCCAAACAGACTAAGACACTCTGTTATTCTACAGTTTAATTAATCCCCTTTAATAATCTTCATCAGTCATACAACTCCTTAACAAGCATCTAGTAGGTGCCAGTTTCTGGTCTAAGTGCTAAGTTTATAGAAGTTGCCTGCAGGAAGTGCACACTGTATCTGGTTAGAAAAGCTGGAAAATAACTAATACAACAAAGTGCGTGCCCTGGGTCCTTCTTCTTCAAGTCAAATTCCTCTTAACAAGTTTTTTACGTTAGCTGTCTCCATTTTCATTCCCTCATTCTTCACTCTATTCTATGTGCTGGTGCCATTGCTCCACTGAAAAAGATCTCCTATGATCACTATGAGGTCATTAAGTCCAGTGCAAAAGTCTGCATGCTCATCTTACTAAACCTCAGCAGCATTCAACACTGTAGCTACTCCATCTTTTTGAAATGTTTTTCTCACTGTTTCTGTTTTTAATCCTGCCTCTCTGATTACTCATTCCGCTTAACTTAGCCTTTAAGTGTTGAAGTTATTAAAAACTTAGCCATTGTCTTTTTCTCTTTCCTCTCCTCTCTTCCTAGGACTGTGATTAGAATGTGTATGCTATAGAGTGTCAATGTACTTTTCCAGTTAGCCCTTACTTCTACCCTCCACACTCAGTTACACAACAGTCCTCTCAATTCTCTTAGATGTCTCAATCCCAGTTCCCTCCAATCCCAGTTCAAAAATCATTTCCTCAGGAAACTCCATGTAGCAAAGACCAAGGGCATTTGGTTCATCATTGTATGGACGATGCTTTGCACAATGTCTATAACATGATATGGAGTAATACACACTTGATTTGAATGAATGAACAGATAATCTATGGAAGTACCAAGGAATGGGTCAATAATTTTGTCTGGAACTCAGTTTAATGGAAGAGTTGACTCTTAAAGGATGGACACAATTTTGTCAAAATATAAAAAAAGTCAGATGAGGCAACAGACTAAGACAATGGAAGTATTAAATGCTTCAGGAGAATGAATCAAGAACTGCACAGTAAAGGGCATGGTGAAGATGCGGCTGGAAGTTAGGAGGTGGGGTGGGGCTAGTAATAAGGGAAGAAAGGGAGGATTGAAAAAAGAGCTGAAAAAGTAGATTTTGACCAGAGAGTGAGGAGTCTAAAACTCTAGGCAACGAGGAGCCACCGAATGTTTTCAAATTGAGGAGGAGAGATTGTATTTTAGAAAGCATACGGTATTGGTTATTAAGTTATTGCCTCTCATCTCCAATGCATCCTTCTATACTCTCTCCTGGGATGCTAGTGATGGAACTATGCAAATAACTCTCTTTTGCCAGCTGGTTCTGTTAGATTCTGTCAACAGGGGACTGTAGAGGGAAACTAGAAGACTGGGAAAAGGGACAAGGGACTGTCTCCTTTTCTGGTTGCTTCATGGTTTTGTCAGTCACTCTACCATGGCACTCGGGCTTCTTTTGGCTCTCCCAAACCTTCCTCATGAGGCCCCTTGGCGGTACCAGTACCTTCCAGGTAGTGCCCTTTCCTCCAAGCCTGAGTCCCTTTCACAGGGCCTTTCCTTTATTCATCCAGTTTCTGAAAACCCCAGCCTCATGCCTCTCCTCCCTCAGCCTTAGGAGTGGTAGCAGCTTCTGCAGTTATTCCTCTGGTTACTTCTTTTTTTTTTTTTTAGTCCTCTAATAAATATTACTCAATACCTTTTCAATTCTCTATGTTGACACACTTAGTATAACTTCTGTTGTTGTGACTGGACCCTCACCTACATAAACACTTTACTCAGATTAGGAAATTGAGTGGTAAGAACTGGAGTTAGAAGCCTACTTAAAAGACCATATCAGGACTTTCCCGGTAGCACAGTGGTTAAGAATTCGCCTGCCAATGCAGGGGACATGGGCACAACTACTGAGCCTGTGAGCCACAACTACTGAAGCCCATGCACCTAGAGCCCGTGCTCCGCAACAAGAGAAGCCACCGCAATGAGAAGCCCGCGCACCTCAACAAAGAGTAGCCCCCGCTCACTGCAACCAGAGAAAGCCCGTGCTCAGCAACAAAGACCCAATACAGCCAAAAATAAATAAATAAATAAATAAATTTTTTAAAAAGACCATTTCAATACTCTAGACAAGAGATAAAAGTGAGTGAAGCTGTGAAGATGATAATGATGAAAATAATAATAACTAATATTTATGGAGTACTTTACAATATACCAAGTACAGTGCTAAATCCATAATCCCTATGATATAGGTACTACACTTATTTCTTTTCATAGACAAGAAGACTGGGGCCCAGAGAGGTTTTAACTAACAGGCTAGGTCACACAGATAGTAGTGGTGGAGACAGGATTTAAACCTGGTTCCAAAGTCCTTCCTTTTAACAATTAAAAAGGGACTGGATTCTTGAGTTATTTCTAAGAAAGAAGCAATAGTATTTGAACACTTATTCAATAGGAAGGATCATGGAGAGGGAAGAGTTTAAAAAATACTTCAGGGACATAGTTTTGGTGACTGGGTGAATGATGAAGCTATTAATATTAACAATGAAAAATTATTTTAAAAATCAGGTTTGGGTGCCCAGTAGGAATAATTAATTCAGTTTTGAATATTCTGAATGTTTTGAATTAAAGATGTTTGTGGGACATCTGAAGAGTGCTGTCAGCTGAAAGCTGAATTTGAGTCAGGTCCTTTAAAATGGTTCGTAAAAAGGTAAAGCTTTCAGAGCTCTTAGAATAAAGATGTTAGATAAAGTCATAAAAGCAGAGAGTAATGCCAGCCCTGAAAAGGAAGCTATAGAAAGAGAGTGAGCAGAGTTTTCAAGCTGCTAAGTATAAATTTTATGGCTCTTTTTCCTACATAAAGCATAGCAAACAGTTTTCAGAAGAAATATATATTAAGCAGTGGAATGGAGACACAGGGGATGAAAGGAAATGTATGTGGTATGACACATAAGCAAAGTATGAAATTATTCAAGAGGTTTTTTAAAAGGAAACAAAAAAAGAGGAAAAGGGGAGATAAAGAGAGTTTAAAACAGAATGCTCTAGTTCCTACACTGAAATGCAGGATCCCCTAGGTTGATTTTTTGCCTTAGAATGATTTGGCAGCAGAGAATGGGATGACATCAGCAAGCCAATCCCTAGCCGAGTAGAATGAAGTAGAATGAGTCACATTTCGTCTGTTTTCACTTGATTAAAATATTTTACATTTGTTGAGCTTGAAAAAAAAAGATAGAAGAAGCCATGATGAAAGGAGAAAATTGAAAGTCCAAATATGGTTTGTTTCTGACTCACCAGAATTGCAGCATCATAGGAACTTTGACTTAGAGACATTAAAAAAAAAAAAGAAAAAACTTCTATTCAAGAAATAACTCTCCAAATCGCATAAAAGTGCTTTACAGTTTTCTTAAACTTTTAACTTAATACCAACAGAAAAAACCCTATAAAAGGGTGATCTTCTTTAATACTTTTAAAATATAAAGATTTTGTTAGCTATAGAAAAAATGGGTAATATTTAAATATCATCTGGTCTTTATAACTTATTTTGTTCAGATTAGTAGAAACTGCTAGTTTTGATGGTTCAAATGTGTCTAAACATTTGCTTCTTTGGAACAGAGCAAGCAGGAAAATCAGAGTAAAGGGGTGGGGGCAGATTTGCTTCTTTACAGGGATTTATGCCAAGTAATCTGCAAACAATCCATTTCCTGGCAAATGTCTGCTAACTAATTTGTCCTTGACTCTTTTTTTACTCTAGTTGCTAATACTGACCTTCAGATCCCTTAACAACAAGAGAGATTTATAATTAGGCAGAATTCACTTGGAAAAGAAATCCATTGCTGCTGACTTTAGGCAGTTATTTTTCTAAGAATGTGAATTATTGTGAGGCTCAAATTATATAAGTGAAAGAAGTCTTTAAATAATGAGTCACTGCAAAAACCTTAGTTATTTTTTGTTTAATAGATCAGAACATGTAGAAATCATCTACGAATAGGAATAACACTGTTTGGGGCCATTTCCCATTAAGAAAATGTGCTGCTTTCTAAGATTTCATTGTTCTTCACCCTGAATTGACATTAATTAAATATTGTTCATCAGTAAAACTTACCAAGCTCTTTACCAACCAGTGGGTGGGTCTCTCCAGTTTTTTTTTTTTTTATTGAAGTATAGTTAATTTACAATGTTGTGTTAATGGGTCTCTCTAAATATAACCAAAAACAACATAGAAAAAAATTGAGAAATGTATTCACTTAAAACTATATTATGTAAAAATAAATTTAGATGATAAATGCCACACTGTTAAAAATTATTATTATTATTGTTATGTGATAGACAAGAATTAAGATTTATATCTTAAAAAGAGTTCTTACATATTAAGAAAAAGGCAAAGACTCCAGTAGAAAAATAGGCAAAACTACAAACAGTCCATATACAAAAGAAAAAATACAAATGGCCAATAATAAATACATACATAATAAAATAATTATCAGGCTTACTACAAATCAAGTAATAAAAAGTTAAAAACAATGAGGTACCATTCTCACATTTCATATCAACAAAGATTAAAAATGAAAATACCCAGGAGGATTCGGGGAAGATGACAGAAGTAGAGACAGCAGAGTTTCTGGATATTCCAGAAAACCTATATAAGAACGGACAGAAGAGTTAAGAGAGTAAAACCAAAAACCCATGGACAACATCTACAACAAAACTAGACGGCAATATACAAATGTGTGGGAACAAACCACCAACAGCCTCAAACCTGCAAGAGATGGGAAGCTGTGCAAGAGAAAATCAAGGGAGGCCAAGAGGACTTGACCAACAAGACAATCCCCAAACAACTGCCAGCAAGTAATCACTGAAAACTCCAGTAACCCGATTTGAGATCAACTGCTTAGAGGAGGAGGTGGCACAGTGAGAGTGATCCCTCCAGGTGGAGAGGATTATTTTGTCATTGACATTGTTTAGAATTGCCAGTGGAGGCTGATAATATAAAGCCGACCAAGTTTCAGTAGCTCATTTTGTAAAATTCTCTATAGACAATGTGACCCTTTTGGGTCAAGCCACTAATCTCTACTGGCTACTGTTAGATTCATTCAACAATTAACTAACTCATTCATTCATTCAGTATTCTTTTCTCTAGGAGCTAGGGGATGAGAATTCAAAGATGAGAAAACTAAATACCTGCTGCCTTGGGATCTCAAGATCTAGTATGTAAACAACACAACAAAAAGCTATAATGTGATTATAGTACAGTACAGATTATACTGTACATGTCACTAGGATAAATTAATCAGATTAAAAGTAGTCACATTAAAGAGCAGATAGTTAGATTCTAAACAAATAATATACTATAATATGGTATAATATGTTAAGATCACAAATCTGGAGTCATGCAGCTCTAAATTCTAATTCTGAACACTTACTAGCTGTGTAAACTTGGGTAAATTATCTAGGCTTTCTCTGTCTCCATTTCTTCAAATAGGGAAAACAGTAATAATACTTCAGAGTGTTATTAAGGATTAAATAAATTCAATAATACTCTGGGACCTTAGCATTGTCTCTGATACATTGTATACTGGAAAATGTACATTTTTATTACTATTGAATGGATCTAATGAAATCTAAATTAGCTGGAGGGAAAGGCATGGGCAGACACATGGATATTTCACAGATCAATGAGGACCAACATGAAGAAATTGATGAAATTTACCCTGAAAGAGTGTAAAAAAGAAGAGAGGGGGGAAACTGACAGCGAGCATCTATGTGACAACACTGCATTGGACCTGCTTGATTTAATAAAATAATTCTTAAAAAAAAATTAACACCTGTTATTTAAGAATGAAGATTCATTAATTACAAATGATATTGAACAGCTCCATACAGTCTTTGCATTTATTTACTTCCTGAAATAAGAATGGCATCAGCATCCTGTTGTCCCAGAAATACACCAATACCGGAAATCAGGAATTCCTTAAAGAGGACCATGTTGGTAATCAGTGTAAGAGCTGAGTAGATTTACCCTCCTGAACTCTAGGATGTGCCCTAGCAATTTGTGCACATAATCATATTTTTGTAAAATCTACAAAGATAAGCTATTTTAACTGTAATCAGTTAAGGTCACTTTCCATCTGACTTCTTCTTTGTCACACTTTCCCTCATGGTCCAGTAGTGTTGGAGAAGCCACAGGCATTTTGGGGATCCAACTAAGAAGCTGAGTTGGGGATACATTTATTTTTGATTTGCTGTGGTATATTTATGTGGTTCACAGTCCATTCCACATATAGTTAAGATACTGCTAGCAGGCCTAGTGTAGGGATAGCTTCCAGAAATACACCTACCCAGAGTACTGACTTGATCCAGCATCATAACACAAAGGTTCAAGACTAAAATTTATTTATTAACATGAACATGTCCAGTGTGCCTTGTAATGAAACTATATAGGTAGTGGAGAAAATACAAGATTTGAAATGTATGAAACCAGAAACTAGTCTGTGGAAAATTCTTCCAGTCATCAGCTGTGTGCAACTGAATGGGAGCATTAGGTTCTCACTGATGCCTAGTCAAAATATATATTGATAGAAGTTCTCTTCTGTCAGCAATGTTTGATGAGACAGTGCACACAATGGTAAATACACCATACATTCTTTTTGTTTTTCGGTGGGAAGCACATTAAATAGAATTGTCAGTTACCTCTACTTATAGAATACAATTTGTAACAGTAGTAAAAACAGGAAGTACTTCAGGGTGTGAAAATGCTTGCTTTATGCATATCAATGTATTGCATTCTATTTTAGCACATCTGTTTTATCTTATTCTGACAGTCTGGTGCTTTCAGAGCAAACAAAATGCAAGATTCCACCAATGCAGCAAAATTGCTTGAAAAAGCTAGTATTCCAATAACAAAACTACTGAGCACATATGCATCAGTCAGCATATAAAGTACAAATGCAAAGCTCAATATGAAAGTGCAGCCATTTAAAAATCCACTTAAATTGCTCTTCTTTATGCCTTAATTTTAGGTTAGTTTTGTATATTTTTCATAATTATTGATCATACCAAAATTCAAATATAACATGAAAAAAGTATGCTAGTAGAAGCCAAAAACATTAAAAAGATTGGTTAAAACTGGGTTAAAAAAAATTTCTATATTTATGGCATTTGTCAGGTTTTTATATTTAAATTTATTACTTCTTTCACTCTAAGTAAATACTAACACGCATACCAAATTTGTATTTTTGATTTCATAGTCTTTTTCTTATAGAAGACCTCTCAAATTGAATAAGTTTCAGGACCCACAGAATCTGGAAGTACCCCCGTGTAAGGACAAAAACGAAATGGATGAATAATCACATTCATGATGACTTAGGTAGGAAAGTGGAAATTACTGTAAAACATTTGGATATAACTTAGATAAAACTGAATGACAGCAGAGTTGCTCATGTCATGGTATTTAGAGCTATAAGTGAATCTGAAAAGTACGTAGTTTAAAGTTTTTATTATAAAGTATTTGAGATTTAGAAAAAGTAAGCAACTTGCTTGGTTACACAACTAGCAGGCACAAGAATGGGTTTGGAATCCAGGTTGAACTGCAACGTAAGCCCCATGTTCCTGGGCCTGGAACACGCCGGGCTGTGGAGACAGGGCCGACTTGGGGGCAGGGGAAAGCCTGCGTTCTGCACGTGCGCAGATGGCCCCACTCGCAGAAGTATCCCGCACTTGGTTCGTTAGTCTGCCGTCATCTTCTTGAAATTCTTAGTAAATTTTGAAAAAAGTGGTCCACATTTTCCTTTTGCGCTGGGTCCCGCAAATTATGTGGCCAGTTCTGTGTAGAACAAGTGTGGCCCGTTACAATGGCCCCCATAGGGCTGAAATGGTAAACCTTTACTCTGCCTAGATGTCACTAGTCGTGGGCTGCCTCAAGAAGGACATGACCTAAGGTGAGGAGACTCTCTGTAGCTGAGACCCAACCCGAAGACGGGGACAGCTGGGCAACGAGACTTCCAGAGGGAGATCGGGGTATCACCCCCGTGACCACCTCTGGAGCCATTTACTCCATGTTGTGTTAAGATCTTATCACAAGACTTTAAAGATAACTTTAGTTGCCCAATTTTCTCCTTCCTCATTGTAAGTATGTAAAGATTCCCAGAGGCTAAGTCATTTTCCAAAGTCACTTAATTTCTTAGTGAGAAAGTTTCTTAGCGAGAGAACTCAAATTTGTTTGAAAATTATTCTTTCAAAATTATTTTAACTGTACTTTAACTTTACTACTTTAACATTAATTCCGTGCATTCAAGAAAAAAGACAAGGACTACTTTTCTACAGGGGTTTTAATATGCCAATCACCCCCACAGTAGCCAGTACAAAGAGACAATTTGTCTTTTTAAGTCAAATTTCGCTCACATTCCAAATGGGCTCTCAGAGAAGGACATATTTTAGGAAGATCTTGAATTTAGGGCATTCTAGAAACAAACCAGTAATCTTGGTTATAAATTAGGAAATAAACCACTGGCAGCTATCGTATATAAAGTGAAAGATCCAATGCAAACAGTATTTTGGCATACCAATGTCATTTCTGATGCTCTGGGGTAGGTAAGCGCAATCATGATCATGAGGACCATCACCCAGCCCTCCCCACTTCTCTTACCCTGCTCACTTTCTCCATAGCACTTCTTTCTTTCTAACTTACTATTCACATTTGTTATTTTCATTGCCAGTCTCCTCCCTCTACAACATAAGCTCTATGAGGTCAGTGCTTTCTGTCAGTTTTGGTCACTATTGTATCCCCAGTATAAAGAAGAGTGGCTAACCGACAAGAGGTGCTCTAAAATAAGTTTTTGAATGAATGAATGATTAAGTCCATAGAAATTTATAGAATTGTAACTAAAAATATAAAGTCCCTAAATTCACATTTGCATAATTAGCAAAGGCCAAGTGCCGTTATACTATAGCTTAACAAAAATTAAAATGGAGATGATAACGTAATACTCATACCCTTAAACACCCCACATAATGAAAATTACAGCATATACCCGTTTGAAGTTCAGCTTGTTTGTGAATGATTTAACTCTACTCAGGATCATGTTTTTGTTGCAATCTAAAGTGTATTTTAAATATCTGAGCAAAGTATGGAGAAGTTATTCTGATTCTTTTTTTGTTTTAAATAGAGTAAAACCTAGAGAATAGTATCATGTGCTAGTAATAAAACTTTGTTTCTGTTTTGCTGATCAGAATATGATTAAGATCTTATAAAGATAAGACATAGGTTCCGGAATCCTTGGGGGTGGATGAGGGGGGAGAGTGAAGAAAGAAATGCTAAAGAGAAAAAGATATAGTCAGGCTAACATTAACACTTAAAGTACGTATTTGGTATGAAGCTTATATCCAAACATTACAACCTCTTTATCAAAAGGTATTTATTCAAGAAATGTAATTAGGGCTTCCCTGGTGGGGCAGTGGTTGAGAATCTGCCTGCCGATGCAGGGGACATGGGTTCGAGCCCTGGTCTGGGAAGATCCCACATGCCGCGGAGTAGCTAGGCCCGTGAGCCACAACTACTGAGCCTGCGCGTCTGGAGCCTGTGCTCCGCAACAAGAGAGGCCGCGATAGTGAGAGGCCCGCGCACCGCGATGAAGAGTGGCCCCCGCTTGCCGCAACTGGAGAAAGCCCTCGCACAGAAACGAAGACCCAACACAGGCAAAAATAAATAAATAATTAATTGATTGATTTTTTAAAAATGTAATTAGATAAGCTTACAATTAGGTAAAGAAAAAAAGAAGGCACATGAAAGTTAGACAGGAGCAGCTCTTGACTCTTGTAAACAGAGGCTTCCCGTTCTAATAGATCATGTTCTTAAGAAAAATTCATTTACTTTTTTCATCTTCTTCTCTCCCCATCTGCTCCTCTATGGCAGCAAGGGTGAAAAATAGTGTATGGCAATATTATAAAAGTTGGCCTAGAATTTGGCAAACTAATAATGCTGGAAGCCCACTATAACTTCATTGTCTATAGAATAAAATTTTCTATAATGTGGATTTATTCAAGACTCAAATCAAAGGACATTTAGTTTTGAAATATGAACATGTTCAGGAGACACTTACACCACACTCAGTACATTCTGAGTTATGGCCTTGAGGCTATGAAAAAAAATTCCTAGAGTATTACTAGAATTGAGCATAAATAATGCTTAACTATTTCAGTTGATCCATGTAAATTACCTTCATTTTGTTGCCATTTAAATTTCCTCTTACTCTCAAATGGATTCTAACTAGTAGAATAAATTCAACTGAGTATGCTTTAGGGTTTGAGCCAGATGTCCACAAACATTAGTGTACATCAGAATCATCTGAGATGACTGATAAAAATGGAAATTCTTAGGCCCCTTCCCCAGAGATTCGTAAATAATAGGACTGGGGGTGTGGTCCACATACTAAGAAACATTGGAACAAACACCTGTGAATTCCAAGCTTTTGCTAGAGTTAGAAATAGTGTTAGAAACACTATTATATAGCAAAGATAAGGAACAGTTAATGGATAAAAATATTATTAAGTATGACTTTTCATAATATATCCTCTAATACTTCTAGGTCAATGAAGAATATTTCATATCTTCTACCAGTTATATCCTTCTAACCAGGAAAAGTGCCAATTCAAGGTTGTTCTCCTACAAACTCAAAAGAAACATCTGCGTACTAATAAATGCCAGAACAAAAATGATTGGGTAATTTCCTTCTTAGTCTACCAAGCAGACTAATCCTCAGAGAACCTAGACTGGGCACTTGAAAAAGCACTTAAGGGCTTGACTCTGGGCCACTGGACTCTGGCCAAGGCAAACCTGTCTGCTTTCCTCCTCAGAAGAGGCAGTTGTGTTTGTAGTTTAGGAAAGGAAATCACTGATGCCCAGTAGAAAGCCTCCCAGAATACCAAAAGTACAGTTCTGCTTCAGGCCGAATGCAGAACATCACTGAGCATATGAAAAACGGATCTCAGGACCAGAGTAAGTCAGCATTGGTCCTGAGAGCTACTTTACATGAGGTTGCTCTAGTCTCCTGCCCTGAGAAATCCTCACTCACCAGCACAAGTATTCCCAGGATGTATGTCAGAATAGTTCATGGGTAACATTCAAGGACTATAATAAATAAGTTCTAGATTTCAATCAAAAAGGACAAATATCTGGGTTTTTTCCAAGTCATCCCAGGTGAAAATGTGCTCCTGTATAAGACAGTTCTGTACTATAATATCTTACTATCTTGTGTTCATTAGAAAATAAAGTTCTCCAAATGACTTAGCACACAAGAAACCTTCACCAAAAGAACTTCTAAACAAAGCCATCTTTAAAAAGGCATCTTTCTCATCCAAATTTAAAGTCTTTTCTTCATCCAGACTCTTTCACACACAAGATTGAATGCAACAAAACTGTATGTTCGAACAATATTGTACGTATAAAACCAGTCTGGACTACACTTGCCTAATCTATAGTCCCTTCCTGTTTTTCCAAATTCAGATTATTCTCTTCACTCGTGGGGTCTCTGTGAATACTAGACCAAGCTAGGCAATCAGAAGGTCAGAAATAAGCCCAGAAATCTAGAAAAAGCCAATAAGGTTGTACTGAATGTATGTGTGTGTGTGTTCACCGAAAGACATGTATGAAAACAGCCATACCAGAACTTATTCCTAATAGCCAAAAACCAGTAGCCACCCAAATGTGTATCAACAACAGAATGGATAAATAAATTTATGGTTATAATTATACAGCAATGAGAATCAATGATCTATAATTACATGCAGTTAAGTGAAAACCTGACAAACATAATGTTGAGTGAAAGAAGTCAATATTATGTTGTTGGTACATACTCTGTATTTCTATTTCTATAAAGTTCAAACTCAGGGAAAATTTATCTATAGTGTTCTAAATCAAAATAATGGTTAACTTGAGGGAGGAGGAGAAAAGAGATGGATTGGATGTTGGCACAGAGGGGCTTTCTGGGTTGTTAAATGGTTTCATTTACTTATCTGGCTCCTGACTACATAGGTCTGTTCACTCTGAGAAAATTTATTGTGTGTATTGTACATAAAAGATATAACAGTTTTCTATATGTACATTATACTTCAATAAAATGTTCATTTAAAAAATCCTATCATGTTGTGTAACCTCTGAGGAAAATAACATGAAAGTGGACTAAAGGAGATGAGAGGTAAGGGCAGGGAAGGGTTGTACCAGGGAAAGCTAGAAGAAAAAAGGAATAAGATGGAAGAAATATCTCAGAAAGTGACTGCCAGGCTTCTTAAGGGGGAAGGTATGGGAACTGAGGATAAAACCTAAACCAAAATGCTTTGAGAACACCAAAGATCAAGTCTCCAAAAACCCCCAAGCCAGTTTCTCCCTTAATAAGAAAACACATGTCAAAAATCAAATGCAACCAAGAAAAATAAATGGCATTGTCTTCCCTGACTGATGATTTAAAAATAATAGTGAGCTGCCTAGCTCATACCATGCAATCTCCCCAGAAATCAGTTGTCCTTTCAATTTAGATGAGATAGATAAAGTATAAAGAAGGAGAAAGATAAAATATAAAAGGGGAATCAATTTTTTTAAGGGAGAAAATATAACTTTGAAGCATGAGTTACTCTAAGCATAATACCATAATTTTTTCAACTTGAAAAATCAAAAACATCTATATACCCAAAACCATAACTGGAAGTAAGAAAAATTTTAAGAAATTTGGGGAAATATCTGCAACTTATTTGAAAGGCAAAGAGTCAATATATGTAATTTGCTAAGACTACTCACAAACCAATAAAAATGTTTTAACAGGGACTTCCCTTGGTGGTCCAGTGGTAAAGAATCCACCTTCCAATGCGGGGGATGCGGGTTCGATCCCTGGTCGGGGAACTAGGTTCCCACATGCTGCAGGGCAGCTAAGCCCACACGCCACAACTACTGAGCTCACATGCCTCAACTAGAGAGCCCGCGTGCCACAAACTACAGAGCTCATGCACTCTGGACGCAGCCAAATAAATAAATAAAAATGAATATTAAAAAATAAATAAGTAAAAATATTTTAAAAAAAAATGTTTTAACAGAAAAATAGACAAAGGACACAATCGGGCATGTCACAAAAGAATACAAGTAAATGAAAAATGAATCATTCTCAATGCATATCAAAATAATTATAGCATTTTGCAATTATAAAATTGGCAGGGGCTTTTATAAGTGTTAATAACCAGTGTTGGTACAATGCAGAGATATGATGGAGATATAAATATTAAAACCATCTTGGAGGACAGTCAATCAGACTGAATCAAAACACTGTATACTGTACATACCAAGTTCAAGCTTGACCCTCAGCAATCTTCAAAGAGAATCAGGAAGAGGTGGTTATGTATGAACAGTGATGACAGCGACTCTAGGATCCAGAAGCTTGCTGGGCTGTTCTTGGGTATAACACCAATGAGGAAGCAGGTGGCTGGGCTTTTCGGGACTTTTGATACATCAGGAGCTGGTCCATGAGGAGGCTAAAAATGAAGAAAAATATTCATGACAAACGGACCCAAAAGGACCAGCAGCAAAATGACAAAAACTTCTCCTATCTTGAAAATAGTCTCTAATGTTATTTTAACCTAAATATCTCTCTTACCACATCTTAATTATCACAGTCACACTCTCAAGGAAATCTGTATTCAAATTTGGCAAAACACTAGTTGTGTTCCCTTTGCACCATTTTCCTAAAGAACAAAGCTGCTGTGGGCCTTTTCTCCTATTTACAACAAAGAGAATATAATCAGTGTTTTAAAAATAATTTTTTAAACGAAAAAGATACTTTCCAACTATGAAAAATAAAAAGAATTAACTGTTTAAAAACAAAACCAAAGCAACAACAACAAAAACAAGCAAAAAGAATCCTTCACATATATGTTCCAAGTTAGACACTGAGTTTTGGGGATATTCTGGGTTTTTTCAACTGTTGTGTTTCAACTGTTATGTTGTTGTGTTGTTTTGGTTTTTCCTATTGTGTTTTACTTTTAGAGCAACCACTGAGTTAAGCTACATAAGTATGACAGTTACTGTGCACTGTCTCTGACTGCAGGGCACAGGTTCTGTACTTAAACTGCCTGGGTTCAATTCCCAGCTCTTCTGCTAATAAGCTGCATAACTTCGGGCAATTTAAATATTTTCTCTATGCATCCATTTCCTCCTCTGTAAAATTAGGAAAATAATAGTAACATATCTGCAATGTTTTGTGAAAATTAAATATCGCTGCATAAACACTAAGGATAATTATTGAGGCAGTAAAAGTGCTACATAGTGTCTGTCATTACATTTATATCTCTTAGCTGTTTCCACTATTACAGATAAAAAGCATAGAGCATGATTTGTTGGTGATAACATTTCCAAGAACTCAAACCAGAAAAGTATATATAAGTAACAAGAACTAGTACTAAACAGAGAAACGATAGAGCAGCGATGTCAGCGAGATGGTGGAATAGGATGCCCCAGACCCTTCTCCCTCCCACAGAAACACTGATTCAGTAACACACGGACCAATTCCCTTTATGAGAAATCCAGACACAGTTAAGAGGCTCCTGTACCCCAGGTGAGCACAAAATCGGCCACACTGAAGCCAGTAAGAAAAGTCATGGCACTCTCTTTCCATAATCCCTCTCCCTGGCACAGCACCACACAGTTGGGAGGAAACTACCATCTCCTGGCTTTTCCCTGGGAAGGAAAAGAGAAGACTAGACCACACATCTAACATTCTGACTTTTCAGAGGGGCTTCCATGGGATTGGCTTCTGCCTCACCTGTCGTGGAGTGTTAATGGAACCCCAGCTACTCTAGGGGGGCCACTGGGAACAAAAATGCTGGGTGGCACATTGATGCTCCAGAGGACCCACAGTACAGCAGACAGAGGCTAATACAGCTCAGCAGCCTCTCCCTCTGGAGAAAGGGAAGAGTGGAGCATGTGATCAATTTTCCAGCTTTTTGAGAGCCGCCCAAGGCACTGGTTTTTGCATAGCCCAACTCAGGGCTCTGACAGGACCCAGCATACTATGGATGACACTATAATAGAAAACTACAACCCAGTATTCCTGATGTATAGATACATAACTCCTCCACAAAATACTAGCCAACCAAATTCAATAGCACATGAAAAGAATCATTCACTATGATTAAGTAGAATTTATCCTAGGAATGCCAGGATGGTTCGGTATATATTTTTATACATTATCAATTGCTATGGTACACCATATTAACAGAACACAGGGTAAAAATCACATGATCATCTAATAGATGCAGAAAAAGCATCTGACAGAATTCAACACCATTTCAAGGTAAAAACACTCCATAAACTAGGAATAGAAGGAAATTACCTCAACATAAAAAAGACCAAATATGAAAAGCCCACAGCTAACATCATACTCAGTGGTGGAATACTGAAAGCTTTTCCTCTATGATCAGGAACAAATCAAGGATGTCTACTCTTGCCAGTTGCATTCAACAAAATACTGGAAGTCCTAGCCAGAGAAATTACGAAAGAAAAAGAAAAGGCATCCAAATTGGAGAGAAAGATTTAAACTGTCTCTGTACACAGATAAGTAGAAAACACTAAAGATTCCATTAAAAAACTGTTAGAACTAATAAACAAATTCAACAAAGAAGCAGGATACAAAATCAACATACAAAAATCATCGGCATTTCTCTGCATTAACAACTAATAATCTGAAAAGGAAATTAAGAAAATAAACCCATTTACAATAGCATCCACAAGAATAAAATACTTAGAAATAAACCAAGGAAGCAAAAGCTTGTACAATGAAAACTATAAAACTTTGCTGAAGTAAATCAGTAAGATGCAAATAAATGGAAACACATCTGTGTTCATAGATTGGAAGACTTAATATTGTTTAAATGTCCATATTACTCAAAGTGATCTACAGGTTCAATGTAATCTCTTTCAAAAACACAATGATTTTTTATTGCAAAAATAGAAAAAATAACCCTAAAATTTATGGGGAGCCACGAAGGACCCCAATAGCCAAAACAACGTTGAAAAAAGAACAAAACTGGAGTCCTTACACTTCCAACAGGATAGTAATCTTTAAAGTATTCACTAATTTAAGATGAACTCTTGCCTGTACAGTGCAGGGGTGCATACTGTCAGTGTTTTATATCATTATCCTTCTTCTCTCTGAGCTACTGTAGCCAATCAGTGCCTCTTGTGATTGGCTTATCTGGGTTTTACTCCAGTCTTGTAGTCATCCAGTAGTCATCCAGTGCCTTTAAGATAGCTTTCTAGATCTGTTTTCTGAAACATTATGTGTTGTTTCCATAATATGACTCTCAGAGGATATCTTAATTTATTTCCCAGTTCTCAGAGGAAGCTACTTGAGGTAACTCTCAAAAGCAGTCAATATATGATATAACACATTAATATTATTAACATGTAATGGAAAATTAATGGATCAATTAATCAGTCAATAAATCTGTGGAGGGAAAATCTAAGCCATAAATCTATACTCAGAAGTACACATCATGAACAGAACCATGTTCATAACATTTTGCCTTTTCTATCCATTGGTATTTGTTCCCTCAAATTGGACTTCAAATCATACAGTTTTATCATTAAAATCAAACAGCTTGCCACTGAGATAAGAAGATCCATTAATCCCCCATTGTATGTTACTAATATTAATGTTTTGTAGAATTTGCATTTTCATTCTTCAGTTTTCTACAGTGTTCAATGGTGCCCTCTTTTCTTCCACATCAAATATAATCATCAACTTTCCTCACCATATATCCTCATTATTCTCTGAAATACAACACAGCTTTTGAAACTGAAGCTTAGAGAGGTGCATTGTCTTGCCCAAGGTTAAACAGCTAGTAATCAGTAGATCCAGGATTCAAATAAAGCTCTAGCCAACACCAAGACCTCCTTCTTTTCACTGTATATAATATGCCTCACAAACAAACATGCCCTATGGGGTCCTACTTCACTGTGTTCATTCTTGACTGAAAACCCATCTGTTCAAATTTCACCCATCCTTTATGGTCCAACTCAAACTTTGCTGCCTTTCTTTCAAAGATACATATTTTTTGTGAGAAACATCATTACTATAATGCTGAAAAATGTTAAACTGCAATATAATATTAACTTTAAAATATGCTTTCAAACATAAAATACAAAGTGGAAAATTTGATGGCTCAATGGAACAGGTTGAACTTGATGATGAGAGGAAGGGACAATGGATAAGGGAAGGGGGCTGCAGAGAGGAACCTATCAGTTGATCCTGGAGATTCTGGGAAAGTGGAACACAGATGTCTCAGTTCCCAGCAGCTTCCAGAGGAAGTAGGATGGAGCAGCCTGACCAGTCCAAGTCCTCCAATCTTATACTCATGGAGACAGAGCGCCAAATGGAGACACCAGAATAGATCAGCCAAGGAAAAAAAGTGAATAATATGAGAGCTTGCCTTATGTATTTTGATGGGTTGGTTAGATGGGCAGATAATAGAAACACAGTGAGCCCCTGAATGGATCAGCAAAATGTCACCACTCAGGGAGAGAAAGGTAAAGAAAAAAGCAGCATAGGAATGCTGCAGCCAAGTGAGTGGTAATCAATCCTTTTCTATTTGGTAAGAGGAATAGAGGGCAGAAGAATACTAGAAGTTTAGAGGAAGGAGAAGAAAGTGAGGTGGATACGTCAGAGAATCAACACAGCCTTTTCTGAAGGGCCAGATTTATCTTCATTGGTTTGGAGGGAGAAAAAAAGAAAGGCGGGTAAGGAAGATAAAAAGGAAAGAGAGGGAAGGAAAACAAAACAAAGGTGAAGGAAGGAAGGAAGTGGGGAGGGGGGAGGGGGAGGCATAAGAAGGTATTTATCTTGCAATTTTTCATACGTTCTAACATTGAACTGTAGGATTCATGACAATACTGTTTCTCATAACTTACAAGAATTCCAGGTTTCTTGAGAGCTGTGTTCATGCTTTTTTTCTCTATTCAAATAATTCAACAGACCACAATAGAGCCACAAAGAAGCAATATTTTATAAAGGGTGTTACTTCCTTGCTATTACCCACTCCATACACAGAAACTTCATTGTGACAGTTAGATAAAATCTATACCTGGAAGAGGTGCTTTAAGTCAAAACTCAGATGGATTATTTAAGATGATGAAGCTCAAACTATGGTATGCTTACTATATGTGTTTTACTCTAAGGTTAATTTAGGAATGCTTAAATTTTTTTAAAAACTAAATAATGTATAGTTGGGAATCAATATGAACTTTTTCTTTCTCCTCACCAATTAAGACAGGTTCAACTCCTAGCCAAGGTAAAGTTTTCTCTTAGGACATCTAAGGAGAATGCCTCTTCCTGGGCTTCCCAAGAAGCTCCTCTGTGTGCACCACTCTGTCTATTGCAATATGGGCCTTGTGGAATGTCACCTTTGCCACTGGACTAGAGTTTTTAGTCTCAGACATTCTTTAAGACATTTCTCAATCTTAAATCTTTATGAGTTGATCTATTTCAATATTAGCTTTCTCTAAAAATCTAATGTCCTGGGCTTCCCTGGTGGTGCAGTGGTTGAGAATCTGCCTGCCAATGCAGGGGACACGGGTTTGAGCCCTGGTCTGGGAAGATCCCACATGCCGCGGAGCAACTGGGCCCGTGAGCCACAATTACTGAGCCTGCGCGTCTGGAGCCTGTGCTCCGCAACAAGAGAGGCTGCGATAGTGAGAAGCCCGCGCACTGCGATGAAGAGTGGCCCCCGCTTGCCACAACTAGAGAAAGCCCTCACACAGAAATGAAGACCCAACACAGCCATAAAAATAAAAATAAAAAATAAATAAAAAACAAACTTGCTTCCTTTTAAAAAAAAAAAAAAGAGTGGCCCCCACTTGCCGCAACTAGAGAAAGCCCTCACACAGAAATGAAGACCCAACACAGCCAAAAATAAATAAATAAATAAATAAATAAATAAATAAATAAAAATTGTATTAAAAAAAAGAATCTAATGTCCCAAAGATTTATGCCTTTTTCCCAATTTCTCTAGAGATGTATTCTTTTTCTCTGATTATTCTTTCCTTCCTTCCATTGGCTATGTTTTAATCTTTCATATCTTAACTGTAATATGGTAAAGGAATATTTTTAGAAACAATTTTGCTAGGAAGAATAGTTCACCATATGATAGAGTCAAAGTTGAAACTGTATTTTCCCTATTGATGACATTACAACTTATGTTTAGTATATTTCCTTTGGCTGGAGAAACGTATGCCGTGTACTATTGAACTATATCATAGCTAATATTGTGGAAACCACAAAAGCACTTAGCTTAACGATGAAAACAAATTAGACTTCAATGAGTAGAATTCTGTTGATACTGCTGATTTTACTTATGGATCATTGCAAATACTTATGATAATATATTTGGTTATTTTAAACAGAATACGTCATTTTATTTCTGAAAGAAATTTTTAATCTTTCTAAACAAAAAGCATATCATATGAAACTTTCCAATCATTCATAAATACCTGAAAAATCCATTTCTAATCCAGAAATATAATCCAAATCATACCAGGTCACATGTTAGCTAATTACACATTAGTTCTAGTTTGGTATCTTTGATTCATGTAATAATTTATTGAAAGAGCTGTCCCAGCTATGTCAGAGCTGAGACTGAAAACTGTAGCAAATGGAAGCAGGTGATATCCCTGATAGCACTTAGCTACATGCTTTGGCTACAAGAAGCTAAGGAACCACATAGAAAGGAAACTGAACCTGTCCACATTTGGGCTTTAGTTATATACAGACACGTGATAGACTGCAGTATGGGATGTGTTAAAATGTAATCAAAGCCAAATAACAGGCCAATGGAGAACAAGGCTAGTCTTAGAGAAAAATCAGCATAAATGGTAAATAATTTTGTACAATGTACCAGATTTAGCAAAACATCTCCTTGGTGAGAGAGACTGACGGCTGAAGATAAAGCCTTAAGTAATGTTTGAATGCAACAGTCTTAAGCAATGTTTGAATGCAACAGATCCAGCCTTCTGGACTGGAGAGGGCTGCCTGTGGTCCTTGAGAAAGAGAAAACTATGGCGCAAACCTAAAACAATTCAATTGTTTCTTCCTTTTTTTTTTTTTTTGAGCTCTTGAATGTCTGAACACACCTTTATTCTTTTTTTTTTTTTTTTGGCTGTGTTGTATCTTCGTTGCTGCGCACAGGCTTTCTCTAGATGCAGAGAGCGGGGGCTACTCTTCGTTGTGGTATGAGGGCTTCTCACTGCGGTGGCTTCTCTTGTTGCAGAGCACAGGCTCTAGGCGCGCAGGCTTCAGTAGTTGTGGCACTCAGGCTCAGTAGTTGTGGCTCGCGGGCTCTGGAGCACAGGCTCAGTGGTTGTGGCTCACGGGCTTAGTTGCTCCATGGCATGTGGAATCTTCCCGGACCAGGGCTCGAACCTGTGTCCCCTGCATAGGCAGGTGGATTCTTAACCACTGTACCACGAGGGAAGTCTCTCAATTGCTTCTTAACTGAAGAAGAAAGCAATTCATCAAATCAATTCTTCTGAGGAGTAATAACTTCTCCTCCACTTCCAAACAAAACAAAAAAGCAAGACTGAGATGGAGGAAATGTTTCTCTGCCAGTTGGATAAAAGATCAACCTCAATCCAAGACAGGTAGAATAGTGAGGAGATCCAAGCACAGTAGTAGAGAAGCAGTCTTTGCACCCTAACAAGAGACCTATGCAGGTTGTGGCTCCTGTGCAAATGGGCCAAGAAATGCTGACAGCATCACAGACGGTGAAAGAAGCATCAAAGTGAAGAGCAGAGTGATGGACAACAGTCCAGAGAGATGGCAGGTACAAAAGTAGAGGTGCAGGACTGTGGAATGAATTAAAGAAGAGATAAGAAATGAACCTTCTCTGAGAAATCCCAGACAGCCAAAAAAAAAAAAAGAGAAAAAATATTTGGCAGCTGGTGGCTCTTTACCTAACAGTCTTATTTAGTGTCCACAAACCTGTGGGTATTTTTGCATATTAATATATGAATGTGTTAATAGGAGCTATGTACCCCATCCTCTCTCCCCAAAAGAAGCTCTGTGGTTAAATAGGATTGTGAAACAAGCACTTATAACCCCTCTTCAAGATTCACAATACATATTAGAGTTAGAAAATTCCACAGTACAATTTATCTGCCCAAAAGATGCTTTTTTTGCAACATACTTACGGTCACACTGAGGATTACGTGACATATCGGTTAAGGAATCCTAGTTTGAAATTTTTAAGTTTTAAAATGCAAGTAATCCAATGCATGGAACAATGATAGGTTCTGAAAATATATTTGATGAATATTCAAAACCTTTAAAATCAATACATATTCTAATTTTTCTAGGAGTAAAAAGAATTGTTATAATTCACTTGGAAATATTTTACTCCCAAAATTGTTTAAGCTGCACTTTTAAAAACATCATTTTTTAGCTAGTCTTACTATTAGAGCTCCAAAATATCAGAAAAAGGGAATGTATGTATTCAATCTACGAAATGTCACAATTTCTAACCTAATAGCATTTTTAAGTTTTGGTTTTATCAATGTCACAAATTAGTAGTTTTCATTCTCAAGATATAGCTGTGTATGCCATAATTTATGTTTGTACAACAAAGTCTGACATTTCAGAGAAGTTTCCCTTATCTACAGCTATTTCCACGTTTTAAAAAATTGGAGAAGAAACAGATGTTGAATGGTGAAATATATTCTAAACTATTTCAAAAATATTTGGCAGCAAGTGCTGGAGCATTAGTAGAAGAATAGCTCTGTATAAATGGGCAGTTTATTTTGCATGTACTTTTCTTGAAAGAAAAATAATTTTAAAAGAGACAAAGAATTATTGATGTGTATTATATAAACATTTATTAATATGGAAAACAGCTTTTAGTATTATATTTCATGATTTTGAGTCTCTATAAAACTCCACATATATACTCATAAATATATTTAAAATTTTTCAAGTTCCTTCTGCTTATTACAACCTGTGAGTTTTTTTTTAATTAGCCCTGATGATTTTACCCTTCCTTCCTACCTTTTAATTTCTACTATAGCTTTTAAACTAATCCTTGCTCAAAAAATAGACTAATCCAATATTGCTCTACATTAATTTCTGAAAGATTCTTGTGGTCGAGTAATAACTCAAGCTTCTGGGCATATCTGGTCATTTTGTGTAATATGTTCATTTTACTCTTGGTCATCAAGCTATGTTTCTACATCACTAAATAGCTTTAAACTATCTTTAATGCTATTTTAGTGGATAGACTAAAAGATGATTCCACTACAAAGAAGGTTGTTATAATATTTCAAAGAATTTGGGGCAAAAAAGCATTAGTTGGCTTAACTCAAAGTTTTTTAATGAATTTTTTCTTAACCATTTGTCCCAGGGATAGCCAACTCTGTAGTTTTCTTTGGCATGTGAAGAACAATTTTATTAAAACAAACTTTCTGGGAATGAAGCTAGCAATATATAGGATAAGCATATACTATCCCAGATTATTTTTCCTTTTGCTAAAATTCTCTAAGATGGCTGCTGAAATTGATATCGTTTTATCACTAGTTGCAATCATTTACCAAAATAGCCAAAATTCAGGGATTGTCTACATTTCACATCAAAAGAAGGTAGCAATTTTAAAGTTCAATTAATGAACCTGTCATTAATGCAAAGCTTAAATTCTTTTTCCAGTTGGCCTTGAAGTTTAACGTTGTGTATGATGTGGCCAAACTCCAGCAACTGACTAATTTATGAACAAGCAGTAGACTGGTTACAGTTTCCCATGGTAATTCAAAATCCAAAGTTTCTTTATTCAAAAATAATCCAGAACTCATTAGACAATTTTAGCATACTTGAAGTACAAATAAATTATCTTTGTCTTTATCCCAGCATTCCAAATTTAGGTTTAGAAGTAGTCCTTTTATCTGTGATCCCGCTGATTGAATACTCCTGCTTAATTATTTAATTAAAAATAAAACAATTCAAATAACAAAGACATCACTCAATCACTAGCTGTCAGCTGGATTAAGGCCACTGTAGCTACCTCTGTATCATCATGTACATGAGTATGGTTGTAAAAGTAGAGGAAAGAACAGCATGTTTCACTTCTGGCCTGCAGCCAAGCCACATCTTCCAATGAAAATATATACTATATGAAAAGAATGAACAATATTCAAGATACTTAGGGTGCTAGGGAACAGGAACACATAGCAGCAGCAGCCCCCACTTACATATAGGGAGCTTTCACTGTGTGCAGAGTACATTTCCTAGAGTTTTGGCCAGGTTAACTCATATAATTCACACAGCAAACCTATGAAGTTGGTACTATATTACCCCATTTTACAGATGAGGACTAAAATGCAGAGAGATTAAGTAACATGCTAAGATCATGCAGTTGGTAAAAGGAGGAGCTGTGATTAAAATCCAGACAATTTGACTTCATAACCCACACTCCAAACCAAGTTGACGAAGCTTAATCAGGCTATTCTGCAGTTTTAGAGATTGATATTTTAGCCAACTGCCCCAAAGTTTTTGTCCAAACAATTTAGAGTCACTTTCGCTAGAAGCTTCAATAGAGTGGCTAAACTTGCGGATATGATTTCCTGCAAACTTCTTCCCTTCCCTACTTGTAGAGCACTCCTATTTTCTCTACTTTTCTCCTTCATTGAAAGAATAAATATCCCTCTTACTTTCCAAGACTAACTAAAGGTTCCACTTTAGCACTTAATTCCATCCCCTACATTTTTAGGGGTAAAACCCTACCCTTTTAAAGACCATGACGCATAACTGCCCTCACACTGCTGCACAGCATTTTTTCCTCCACTCAAGACTATAACATATTCACATCTCTACTTCCTTTGACAAAATAAATCTTCCCTCAACCCCTCTAGAGCATTATCCCATCTTCACTCCTTTACCTCATGCAATTTTTATTTTAACTAAGGAAAGGCGGCTAAAGCAGGGCCAAATTAGTCACCATGATTTAGTCAGAGGCCAAAAAGATATCACAATACAAATTGTTCAACTGCTTTGATATAAAGAGATCAAGACTTGGAGCCAGAAATCTACTCTGCTTAATGGTGTGAATTCTGGACATCAGTCGTCTGCAAAATATGGACAATGATACCTACCCCCATTATGCTCTTGGGAGAATTACATGTGACCAACTGTGAGAAAACCCCTCAAACTCATCTTGGAACACAATAAATAATTAGGAAATATTTGTTGAATAAGAATTATAAGTAATAATTAAGTGAAAATTATTTTATATTAAAAAACAAGGAATGAGATCAGAATGGATAAAAAGGAGAGAGCACTTGTATGTGAGGGAGAGAGACAGAGGTCAAAATGGAGAAAGAATGAACAAGATTGCGTAAGCACTAATCCCCAGAAGGTGCTTTGGAATTCATTCATTCAGCAAATATTTATAGAGCACCTACTATGTTCCAGGCAGGGTTCTTGACACCTGGGATTCATCAATAAACTAAGCAAAGAGAGTCTCTCTACGTCTGCTTTTGTCTACTCCAACAAATTAATCCTTCTAAAGAACCACTGCGTTATTTCATTGTTTAAAAGTCTTCAGCAGAACTTCATTGTCTACTTAATAAATTCCAAGCCGCTTAGCCTGTCTTTCAATGTCTTTTTTTAAACTCCAATCTATTTCTTACTATTTCAGCTTTTCCCCTACATGTACTCTCAGGAGGCATAAAAATAAGATTTTAAAGGGACTCTAGAGTTTTGAAATTGAAGCATATTTGAGTGTAGCTGGGACATCTAAGAGACTTGAGGAGAGGGTGGAGTTGCAGATGATGGGGCTGTGAAAGAAAACTGGACTAGAGCCAGATTATAAAGGACATTGTATGCCACACTAAGAAGTTTGGGTTTGTTCTTAAAGGCAACTGGACACTGTTTTAACAAAGGAGTGACATGATCAGATCTGTGTTTTCCAAAGGTAATTCTGGAGGCTGTGGTAGAGTATATTTGAAGAGGAGATGTCTAGTGGCATGGAAGGCAGCTAAGAGTATTGCAATAATAATGAGAGATGGTGTTAGCTAAATTATACAGTGGAGCTGATGGAGTGAAGGATAAAAGAAACATTTCAGAGTTATTATCAATGAGGTCAGGGGTAAGTTGGCAGAATGATTTAATGGTTATGTGGCTCTGGAGTCAGACTGCCCTTGTCTGAACCCTGTCTTCCACACTTCCTAGATACATGACTTAGGTCAAGTTAACCCTGAGATTCATTTTTCTCATCTGTAAGGTAGAGATAACCAAAGTAGCTATCTCCACAGATGCTGTGAAAATTAAAGTCAATAATTCACACCAAGTTCTTGGCACCATACCTGGCTTATTAAGGGCTCTATAAATTGTATCCCTAGAATGTAGCAATGCATCATTCAGCCTTTAGGTCCCCCTCTCAGCTTTCTGTCTTCAAATTTGTTAAATTTTCCTCATATTCGCTACATAATGCATTTTTACCTCTATTGGATCATTCTTCATTCCATCTCTTTCACTCTGGTTTCCATCTACCAAAATCCAACTTAATGCCAGAGTTTATGGTTTAATCATTTTTGAATTCCCAGCACTTAGGTTAATTAGGCTGGAATTAAATTTGTTCAAAGTTCTCTGAAAACCTCTCCCAACATGATTTTTCCAGCCCCTGAACTTTCATAGTACTTTATATCATCCTTGACTCTTACCACACACAGTCTTGCATTTGAGGACTTGATGTAAGTAACTAATCTCCCCTCATTGCTCCATGAGTCATTTCCCCACTCCAACTTTTCTAGGGCTCTACACATGATCAGATTGGTGTCTTAGTCCAATGCATAACTATTTAATGATTTTCTCATTCACTCAGTGACAAATAATTCCAAGGAAGCCACCAACTAGATTATAAACTCATTATTGCCATAAACTGACTGTCTTTGTAGTCAATACTTACATTTAATGTTTCATTATCTTGGAACCTGTTGCTGGAGAAGTACTAGAAGGTGCTCATTAAGTAATCTTGAGTTCACAAGATTTGATCTTCTGTTGACCGCCCTTGGGTATTTCATGATTCTCACAAAATCTTTCCAAAAAGTAAAACTCAAGTCTTCTCAATTAAGATAATTTTAACTTTTAGGCACATGCTCTGCTATAATTTAACAGAAATGATTGTTGTTTGTCCAGCTTGGGTCACATTACATTTCATTGTGTGGGCAGGCATCTGAATGTTTCACAAACAGCAGTTATAAGGGGTATAAATATTGGTTGGTTTATACTTAGTTTAGAAACTCAAGGCTGCTATGACCAGTGATCTAAACCAGCATCACTGCTCCACTAAAAGATCTTGGGCAGGGCTTTCAAATGTCTTGGGAAGGCAGCCAGCCAAACACATGTGCCATCCACATTTCCTAATCTGGGGATATGAGAAAAAGGAAATCTGCCTGAGCATACTCAGGGCAGACAGTATACCCAGGCCACTTCTCCTGTCCTCTGGTGTTGTGCTCTCACCTGGGGCCTTGGGAGCACTCCCACACGGCCTGCTGCCTCTCCAGGCCCTGCGGCACAGAACTACCCCTGACATTACACCAGAATCAGGCTGCCTCTGCTTGTCACCAGAAGCCAAGAGACAGTATTCTACTGCATTCGAACCAAATGCTGCTTAGGGATGCCATGAAAAATGTGAAACTGGAGCCAATTTGGGAAGTAAACCACCTCACAGATTCTTGCTCAACCTAGCAACAAAACCCCTATCATTTGAAAGCATCAGTACACACTCCTTTCGTTCCAAAGACACCATAATAACTCTGTATCTTACAGACTTTATGCTGCTACCTGCAAATAGTTGTTATGCTTATTCATCAAATGCAAAAAGAAAGTATCTGCATACTGCATCCTATGTCTTTTCCCAAGGGATAGCCCTAAGATTGTAAAGGACAAAAGTGATGCATCACTCCCACTTCCACCAATCAGAAAACAAGCTAGCCAGGTTCTTTCCCATGTATTAGAAGCATATGCTTCTGATCCAAACACTTTGGTTGGTAGGAGTCAAAGAATCAAAACATAAATTCCAAATGTTGATTAAGAGAATATGCAATGAAGTTAAACAGTTAAAATCCAAATATTAAAAGTCTAGTTCAAATACATATTTCATGCAAGTCAAAAATTTGCATTCCCCAATTAATTATTAAAACAGTCAAATTTGTGTAGTCATTTAACATTCTTTCCAGTGTGCAATAAAATTTATAGGATAATTTTAATGCCATCTGTAATTTTACTTTTCTCCATCTAAATAGACACCTTCTTTTCCCCAACTTCAATCCCAAAATCTCTTTGATGCTGGAATTCTGTTCTGAAACCCACTATTATTTGGATAAATGTTTGAAAAATGCCAATATTTTCACAAAACAAACTAAATTTATATTGCCTGTGATATAATTATTTGTATATCAAAAGTGTCACTGCCGGGCTTCCCCAGTGGCACAGTGGTTAAGAATCTGCCTGCCAATGCAGGGCTCACGGGTTCGAGCCCTGGTCTGGGAGGATCTCACATGCGGCGGAGCAACTAAGCCCGTGCGCCACAACTACTGAGCCTGAGCTCTAGAGCCTGTGAGCCACAACTACTGAGCCCGCGTGCCACAACTTCTGAAGCCTGAGTGCCTAGAGCCCGTGCTCTGCAACAAGAGAAGCCGCCTGAAAGAGAAGCCTGCGCACCGCAATGAAGAGTAGCCCCCACTCACCGCAACTAGAGAAAAGCCCATGTGCATCAATGAAGACCCAACGCAGCCAAAAAAATTAATAAAATAAATTAAATTAATTTTTTAAAAAGTCACTGCCATACAAATATTTTATGTTTTTAAAAAATTTTGACATGATTCAATTTGATAAACATTTATTAATTCTTATTAGAGGTTGGTGCCAGTGCTAGCCACCATATACAATAAAATAAGCTCCCTTGAGGAGTTAATACTCTAACAGGTAAAATAGACATGAAAATATCTAACTATAACGTAAAGTAGAACAATGTAAGCACTAATGTCGACTGCAAACATGTTGTAAGAGTAGAGTGGGGAGAATTATTCATCTTGTTGAGGGGAATCAGGTAACGTGTCATAAAGGAAGTAGCACTCAAGTATCTTGAAACATGAATAAATTGTGACAGAAAAGAGATGGAAGAATATTCTTCTCTCTGAAACATCATGCCTTAAAAGTACAAGGAGGAGGGACAAATAGTGTGGAATGGCCAGAGTATATGGAGGGTTGGAGTAGGAGCAGGGCCTTTAAAGATGATTATAACCTTCAGCATTTATTTGTTATTTATTTACTATATACTCAGATGTAGCTATTGCATGCCTGTTATATCTCAAGCAGACCACTCATACTGAAGATTCAATGGGGATTAAATTCAGTCCATGTCTTCCTGTCTAGAAAGTCTAGAAGGCAAATTTAAGAATTTTTAATTTCATTTTTGTAGGCAACAAGAAGCTTCTGAAGGTCTTTGTGGAAACAGATGGAATAAAAGAGCCTGTGTTTTGAGAGCACTGCTATTTGGTAACATGTTAAATAGACTGAAGCTACAAAAATGAAAATGAAATGGGAACATGGGTATGTCTGGAAGGACACTTTTTCCCTCCTCTGCTGTTTCCTTCCTGGTAAAATGAGGGCCACTAGCAGTATTACTCATGGCTTCTCTTCTCACCCTGAGGAAGAAAATGACTTAACAGATCCATGAACTTCAAAGGAGAAACCAGGCATGTGGAGCCCTGCGCATCCTTCTTCCTCTGCTCTTTGGAGAACACCTGACCTCAAAGAGCTTATGTTGCCCTGAGCTTCTCTAGGCTCCAAGTTGTCCATAGTTGACTCCAACTGGGCAGGTAAGGCTGGCTAATTCAGGAGTTTATCATTAGGAAAATTTGGAGAGCCTTCCAAATCAACAAAGAGTGTTTTCAATATTTTTTACACCTGCATAGTATTTCCTTTTTGAATGTACCATAATTATTTAACCTATCTACTACTGTTGGAATTTAAGTTACTTGCAAACTTTCCTGTTATAATACAAAAATTCTATTACAATACTAAAATTACCATTCTAAAACAATATTGCATTTAGTGATGGGTATATTTCTCACTTCACACACATATGAATGAATTTATCTTTACAATAAGTACTCAGAATCAAAGGCTATATACATTCATAATTTTAGTAGATATCATTAAATTGTCCTTCGTAAGAGTTGTACTAATTTATGTACAGCCACATATGACAGGGCCAATTTGCTCCCACCTTGCTGCCAACACAGTGTTTAGATTTTTATGCAGAGTTTCTCAATTTTTAGATGTCATTTATAGATCATTTTCTAGTCGTGGCATTGTGAAAATTTTTATGCTTATTATTATATGATGTTTCTCAGCTTAAATAATCCATGAGGTTCTGAATATAAAAGTTATGCAAACATCAAGGTATGTGAATTCCCTCAATTATTTGATTTTAATGTTTTATTATAAGATGTCATTTATGTCATCGTATATAGAAAACATGATCTGAGCCTCAATATAATTGAATTTAATTCTAACATGGTTGTAAAATATATTTTACCTTTCTGGATTGAAATCTGAAACATAAAAACATCTATATCATACTTAGATGTAATGTTTATTACTGCAGATACAGTAATAAATATCATCATTGTCAATTAAACATGACATGCATAGAAATGAACCAGATCTTGGGAATAAAATGAAAATTAAAATAATGGTTGTCCCTGCCTCAAAGCAAATTACCATTCATTAATAGCTATCACACAATATATTTTAAAAGTAAATCTTCAGAGTATAATATAACCCCAAATAGAGATGTGTATATTTTATCTTATTCTATGAAAAGTCATTTTAGCTATACCATACTATCTCTTATTAAAATACACCAAAATGAAAAGACAACCTACTGAATGGGAGAAGATATTTGCAAATGATATGTTTGACAAGGGGTTAATATCCAAATATATAAAGAGCTCATAAAAGCCAATATCAAAAAAACAAACAGCTGATTAAATGATGGCCAGAAGACCTGAGTAGACATTTTTCCAGAGAAGACATACAGATGGCCAACAGAAACATGAAAAGATTCTTAACATTGCTAAGCATCAGGGAAATGTAAATCAAAACCACAATGAGATATCACCTCATACCTGTTAGACTGGCTATTGTCAAAAAGACAACAAATAATAAATGTTGGTGAGGATGTGGAAAAAAGGGAACCCTAGTTCACTGTTGGTGGGAATAAAAACTGGTACAGCCAGCCACTGTGAAAAACAGTATGGCGATTCCTCAAAAAATTAAAAATAGAACTAACAACTGATCCAGCAATTCCATGCCTGCGTAAATATCTGAAGAAAATAAGAACACTAATTCAAAAAGATATATGCACCCCAATGTTCATAGCAGCATTATTTACAATAGCCAAGATATGGAAGCAAACTGAGTGTCCATCAACAGATGAATGGATAAAGAAGATGTGAGATTATATACATATATACACACACACACACATACACACACGCACAGTGGACTACTAGTCATAAAAAAGAACAAAATTTTGCATTTGTGGGACTTCCCTGGTGGCGCAGTGGTTAAGAATCTGCCTGCCAATGCGGGTGACATGGGTCCGAGCCCTGGTCCGGGAAGATCCCACATGCTGCGGAGCAACTAAGCCTATGCGCCACAACTACTTAGCCTGCGCTCTAGAGCCCGTGAGCCACAACTACTGAACCCGCATGCCACAACTACTGAAGCCTGTGTACCTAGAGCCCATGCTCCACAACAAGAAAAGCCACCACAATGAGAAGCCCACGCACCGCAACGACGAGTAGGCCCCGATAGCCACAACTAGAGAAACCCACGTGCAGCAATGAAGACCCAATGCAGCCAAAAATAAATAAATAAAATTTTTACAATAACAAAATAAAATTGTTTAAAAAAATTTTGCTATTTGCAATAATGTAGATGGACCTGGAGGGTTTTATGCTTAGTGAAATAAGACAGAGAAAGATAAATTTTTATTTATATGTGGAATCTAAAAAATAAAACAAATGAATGAATATAAAAAAACAGAAACAGACTCATAGATACAGAGAACAAACTAGTGGTTACCAATGGGGAGACAGGTTGGAGGAGAGGCAAGACAGGGGAAGGGGACTAAGAGATACAAACTACTAAGTATAAAATAAATAAAATACAAGGATGTTATGTATAGCACAGAGAATATAACCAATATTTTATAATAACTTTAAATGGAGTATAATCTATAAAAATATTGAATCACTATGTTGTATAACCAAAGCAAATCTAGCATTGTAAATCAACTATACTTCAATTTAAAAAAAAAAGAAATATGCCTAATCCCTTTTGTTATAAAATAAATATATTTAAGTTTATTGTAAAAGTAAGTTTTGTTGGGTTACTGTTATTTCTGTTGTGAAGTTAATTTCTGTCAATGCAAGAGTATAACTCCAGACAATTAAATAGATAATACTAAAAACTTTGGCAGAGTGATCACCTACCTCATATTTTCTTCTACTGGTCTATAAAAGCTAAAATACTTGGGCTGATAATTAACCTATGATGTATAATTGTGTATCCAAAATAATTCATGTACATTGCTGCTTTTTCTCTATAATTTTATATTACCATTCTTTTCTGAACAGACATCTTAGCTAATTACACCTGATCATCTTATTGGGAACAGGAGATAACTAATTAAATAAAATATAAAAGTGTCCTATCTTTGCTTAACATAGTAATTCTGGTCCCAGGACTGCTAAAAGAGCAATATGCAGTTTCTTAATCAAATCCTACCCTCAAAATGAATGATTGTAAGGAAGGTGATATTTGGTTGAGTTTTTGTGGTAAAAAGGGAGACATAATGTTAGGATTCTTTTTCATTCATATTGGGATTTTATTCCTTTCACCTGAAAGAGGAAGGACAGGGAGCTGACGAAGCCCAGGAGATAGCCAAGTGGCCAGGGAGCAATATGGTGGTACAGGAAGAACAGGCATCCAGGAGCCAGGAGAATGGGTGTCAGCCTCAACTTGGCCGAATGAGCCAAGGCAAATCACCTGCCAATCCTTGACCTGTTTCCTCAGTTGAAAAATTTAACCAGATGGTCTCCAAGATCCCTTCCTGGTCCAATATTCTAGTCTATGCTATGATAATTCCAACCTTATCCATCCTTATCCACTCTGATTTCCACTGTCCCAAACAGAGCACAACAGAGAAGTGAAACTCCTCTGTTCACTCCTTTACCCACTTCAGGCAAGTAATCTGTAATGAACCCTTGGTCCATTTTAGCCCAAGGGCAGAATAGTTATTAGTCAAAGAAAACAGTGTGCTAGGAGATAATTATGCAAGCAAGAAATGTGTATTAATTTCCTTCTCAAATGTGAAAAAAGTAACAATGTTGTAAGCCATTCTAAGGTTTTCCATTTATAGATTCTTACAGTAATATTTATTCAAGTCTAATTTTCCAATGTTATTTTTAACCTCACACAGTATGATTATTCTACTTCACTATGGTAACCATGTCACCAGTCTTCCAAGGCAGCCTCAGTTCCAATTGTTTTGTCCCAAATTTAGACCAAGTTTTAAACTTTATCTCTTTTTTTAAGTTTAGGAGATATGATTGCCCATATACTTAATTATTCTCTGTCTGTGTCACTCTTCTCTGATTACAATAACAAACCTGATATGAGATGAGTAGACTAAGGAGATACCCAGATTTTTATATTTCACATCTTTGTACTTGGCTAATAGTTTCACAAGCTGATGTGGTGATGGAAAACTTTGGACCCCGACATAAGATTTACCCATTGAGTAGACACAAACAGTGGGAGATATTTAGCTACAGTAACTGACCACACAGAATTTGGAATTCCTGTGAAGCAAAGTCAGGATTGCTCTACTGTTAATAGCATTTCCAAGTGGATATATTAGGGTCCTTATGAGGGGAAAGAAGCCAATAAGTTTAGGAAGCTGGACAGACCAGCAGTTGTCTTCTGGGCAGAAAAGACAAGGGTCCCGAAATCTTGGTAACTGGGCTGAGGTCCCAGTTAGTACTAGGAATCCACACAGAAAAGAGACAGAAAAGGGCAAGGAGGGTCATCAGATACCCAATGCTGGGCACAAGGATATATGGAAGCAGGGGAAATGTTTATTTTTTTAATTTTATTTTGTATTGGCTGTAGGTAACATAATATTGCACTCTTAAATCCTTCAGTATACATCTCTAAAATATAAGTTGTTTTTAAACTTGTATTATATTCTTCTTTGAGAAAGTGCTAAAAACTACAGAGTCAGGAAAAAAAAAAAAACATGCATGCACAATGTCTTATGGGCAATTTCAGGGGATTCACAGCTTCCTAGAAAGTTAGCCACAGACTTCAATTCAAAATCTTTAGCAAAGAGAGATTTGACTTTGCAGGGTGATCTAGAAGGGTAGTGGCCAGCACATGTCAAATCCAGTTAGCAGCTAAGATTATCTGGATATCCCACTGACCAGTGGGGAGGCCCCAGTTTCTAGAATTGGAAGGATAATTAATAGTCAGCCTCTGTGGGAAGCTGAGGCTGTTTATTACCATCATCTGTGTGTCCTGTTTGGTCTAGAAAGTGGAGCAGGGATGACTTGTGGTATGAAAATCAGTGGGCCCAGCTCTCAGGAGCTGAGTCTAGCAAAGGTCAAAAAATAAGGCATCCAATAAGGCTGAGGCAATCAAAGAATCTGCTGCCTGTGCACCATGCCCAAACACCACAGACAAATATAAAGTGGGATTTTAAGGGTCAGACTTGAATAGTAAAGGTCAGAGGAGAGGGTTCTGCTGATGGCTTTGGCAAAAGGTAAAAGAAAGAAAGAAAGATGGTGACCAGATGTTCTCCATTTGGAATCTGTAAAAGGGAAATTACATTACAATAGCAGGAATTTAGGTTATATAAAAGGAAAATTTTGCATCCAATGAACTTTGTAAAGCATGAGAACTACTTACTGAGGGACATTGTTATTCTCCTTCCATGTAATAGTTGAAAACAGAACAGACGTTTGTGTGTTTTCAGGGATTTGAATATAAGGTTGTCAGAAACAAGAGATCAGGTCAGGTATATATGGACATATTCAAATTCCTTGAAAGACTGGCATATCTGTATTTGACGTTTATTTAATTATAATAGTTTTTATAATTAGTCTTCAAATCCATTGAATTCCTCTAATCTGACAGTTCACCCAAACTTTTCTATACAAAATTATTGAGAATAAAAATATGCTTAATATAATTCATAATCAACATATTCGCAGAACCCATTCATCATCAGTATTCCTATTAATTTTTATTAATATGTATTAATAAGAATTAAGTGAAAACATCAAGATGTAGCAGTCCAATTATAATGTGAAATTATAGTTTTTAAGTAAAATGACTCATATCTACATATACATGTTGAAAATAATATCTTAAGTAAAGTACACCTGGAAAACTATGTAGAAAGTAATGGAAAAGTAAATACAAAAAAAGTTCTGAAAAGACTGTTAGAAAAGTAATGAGATTTACAGATTGACTAGAAACAGCAGAAAATACCCCAAGAGGTATTTGACATTTGGTCAGTCAGAAAAGAGAGTTGACAGTTGGTCAGGAGAAAATGTGAATCCTAAAAGTCTATCTCCTCCATCATGTAATGCGTATGAATCAGATGTCTGCTAGCTAGTTCTCGGTCTCAATTCTAAGAGTCACTAACTACTTTATACGACTACTTCATGACCAAGCTTAGAGTTCCTGTTTTTTCAACTTGTAATATACGTAGCTCACACTCACACAGAATTTGGGATACAGTGTCACTATCCTCCCACCCATTCACACCATCCTTTATTTTGGCCAACTGCTGAAACACAATTGCCACGTCTATCACCTACAACGGAAGTTTGACATTTAGCCAACTATTAGGAGGCACAGTAGTGACTGCTATAGCAACAGACTAAACAGACAATCTAAAAGGCAGAGTTAGAGGAAGAGGTAAGCAATTCCAAATACACGGAGGTATGAAAGTACTTTAAGAATTTTCAAACGTAACTCCAAGGCATAAAAACTCAGAATCCACATCAGAGTTAATGATATTATTTATGTTAAAAATATAATTATTTTCTATAATTGTTTTACCAATATAACCATCTAAGAATTTTTTAAATGGTTTAACCTCAATTTCTAATGAAGTACAAATTCAAAGAATACATAGTTTCAAAATAAGAATTCTAATCCAAAATATCCAGATGCTGACTTCGTAAATAAGGTTATATACAAACAATGTGAAATTACTCCATTCCTTTAGAGCTGTTTCCTGCTAGCCTTCCAGTTGAAAAGGAAAATGTTAGCAGCACCAAATGTAAGCCACAAAGGAAAAACTGACACCACCTGTCCAAACTCTACTTCCATCAGTTTATTTCTCTGAAAGCTTTTAGTTTTCTTAATCCTTCCATTATAAACTCTCTCTCTCTCACACACACACAAACACACACACATACACACCTTCCTATAATTTTATCAAGACAAAAATCAATTTTTAAAAAGTCCTTTTGTATAATAGCATAAGATTATTGCCACTCTTAGACTGCTGTGTTTGTGGAGTTGTGTGAAACTTTAAAACTGTTTACAAAGAGAATTACCATTTTTGGTTCACCAATTGATTCTCTATTTAGACCAGTGATTCTAAACACTGACTCAGAGTCTTCTTTTATAACAAATATTTTTTAACCGTTTTGTACTATCATAGAATGAAGTTCTTAGAATATATAACTTCTAAGTATACTTAATTTTAACAAATTAATATAATGTCCTAACTGCAATGCAAACAAGAAATTAAAAAGGAAATAAAATCATATGTATTTCAATATGTAAGTGCTCAACCATGACTACACTAGATGATATACGAAATAAGATCCTTGTACCTACTCATCATCAACCAATATGGATATAATACAAGTAAGACAATGTTCATCTGATTATTACAGTACTATTTATGCTCAACATCTAGATATAAAGGCTAAATAATTACAGTCATATACTTGGTAGCTGCATTCCAGAGAAATGCATTATATATTAAAACTTTACAGAAAGTATTTCGTGTTTGCATATATAATGAAGTTATTTCCAGGCTCAAATAATTACAAATGGGTTTTTCATTTACATGAATGACTGGTAAGACCGTCAGTCAGGCAAGATGTAGGACGGTTTTTCCCTGCATACCAGGAAATGTAGTATCCCCAGCTTCCACCATAAAAAATCCTCTTACAAATATCCTAAATTCTCCTAGAGAGCAGCACCTCACCCCCACCTCAATCTTGAGAACTACAGGGCTAAGTGGAGACACCTAGACACCTTAGGTCCATCTTGGATTTATGGAAAGAGATGGAGTGGCTCCTCTGGGAAGATTATAATAAAATTTATGTGTGCCATTACAGATATTTTTCAGGTCAAAGAATTGGAATCATGAAGACTATGATTTCTGATTATAAGGAAAATGTTATAAATTAATAAATAAGATAAATGTTTAATTATATATGCAAAAATTAATTGCATTCCTGCATACAGCTACAAATGGTTAAAAACTATGTTTATAAGATAAAATTTATAATAGCAAAAAGAAATACAAAGGACCAAAGGAAAAAATAACAAAATACGTTCAAAAAGCACTATGAAGCATATTATAAAATTTTATTGAAATTCATTAAAGAAAACCTAAATAACTGGAGAGTTTTACTACACTCATTAAAAGTAGAACTCGGTAATATAACCATGTCTATTCTCCTCAAGTGACATAAATATTTAATATTATTTCAATCAAAATCTCACAAGAATTTCCAGTTTCTAGCCAGACCACTCCAAACTAACAAGTAAAAATCTGAACAAACTGAAAAATCGACAACTCTTCTTTTATCTATCAGAGAGGTGGAGGCACAGGGCAAACCACTACCCCACAAATTAGAGACAAAGAGAGGAATACAGAGAATCACAATACACCAGAGCAGAAACCTCTGCAGGAACTAGTGCCAGGGCTATAAATCCCTGACCTACAATTGACAAATTGCTGGAGTCTCAGTGTGGGCAAGTCTGAGAAATAACATCTCAAAGGGGACCCAGTCATTGGCGGGAGTGTGGGAAATGGGGGGAGGGGGGCAGGAAAGGGTGTTCACAAGTTTTGCTAAGCTTTATCTTCTGAAGCTCTACCAGGTTCTCACAGAGAATACTGGGGGGAAAGGCCCTGGTGCTTCTGGTAGGGGGAGGGTGAAAAAGGAACCATTTTGAAATATAGCAGAGCATTCTGTTCTTCATAACAAGGTGTGCCCTCAGGAGAAACTGCTTAACCAGAGTCTGAAACGTTGGGCCAGAGGAAGGGAAACACCCAACTCCAGCCCACACTAGTTATCTTGTCCTACCTAATGGGGGAAAATATTGAAATACATATATAAGGTTTACAGTTCAGAGGAAGGGCACAATAAAAAACTGAGACCTAGCCATAAGACCATAGAACACTTCCCCTTCCTCTGCCACACCTTATTACTGCATTACTAAAGGTCTATTTATAACAATTTCTTTTAACCAGTATCTCACACGTCTTGCTATTAAGAAAAAATGACAAGACATACCAAATGGAAAAAACATAGTTTGAAGAGACAGAACAAGCATCAGGACCAGACATGGCAGAAATTTTGGAATTACCAGACCAGGAACTTAAAACAATTGTGATTATTATGCTAAGAGCTCTAACAGATAAAGAAGACAACATACAAAAACAGATGGGCAATGTAAACAGAAAGAAATTCTAAGAAGGAACCAAAATGAAATGCTAAACATAAAAAAACACTGTAGTAGAAATAAATAATGCCTTCAATCGGCTTATTAGTAGACTGGACATGGCTGAGGAAAGACTCTCTAAGCTTGAGAATATCTCAGTAGAAACCTTCAAAGCTGAAAAGCAAACAGAAAAAAATGGCTGGAAAAAACAAACACCAGAAAAGGATATCCAAGAACTAGGGTACAACTATAAACACATACACAGAATGTAATATACATGTAACACACACAAATGGAAATACCAGAAGGAGAAGAAAGAAAGAAAAGGACAGAAGAAATATTTGTAAAAGTATTGACTAAGAATTTCCCCCAAATTAATGTCAGACTCCAAGCCATAGATCCAGGAAGCTCAGAAAGCCTGGGTAGAATAAATGTACAAAAAACTACACCTAGGCATTCATTTTCAAACTAAAGAAAATCAAAGATAAAGAAAAAATCCTGAGAGAAGACACAGCAATAAAATACTTTACATATAGAGGTGCAAAGATGAGAATTACACCTGACTTCTCTTCAAAAACCATGCAAGCAAGAAGAGAATGAAATGAAATATTTATATCATTGAGAGAAAAAAGTCACCAACCTAGAATTCTGTGCCTTGCAAATTTATCTTTCAAAAGTGAAAGAAATAAAGACTTTTCTAGACAAACAAAAATTGATAGAGTTGGTTGCTAGTGGACCTGCCTTGCAAGAAATGTGAAAAGAAGTGCTTTAGTGAGAAGGAAAATTACATAGTTCAGAAACTTTGGTCCACATAAAGACAGGAAGAGCATCAGAGAAGGAATAAGCAAAGGTCAAAGAAAAACTTTGATTTTGCTTATTCTAAATTGATGTAACAGATAAAAGTTTGTTCAAAATAATAGCAATCATGTATGCTTATGTACAGGCATACCTCGGATATATTGCACATTCAGTTACAGACCACCACAATAAAGCAAATCTTGCAATAAGACAAGTTACATGAATTTTTTGGTTTCCCAATGCATATAAAAGTTATGTTTACACTATACTGTAGTCTATTAAGTGTGTAATAGCATTATGTCTTAAAAGACAATGTACATATCTTAATTAAAAGTACTTTATTGCTAAAAAATGCTATCATCTGAGCAGTCAGGAAATTATGGGAATTTTTTCACAAATCTTTTTCACAAATAGTAACACCAAAGATCACTGATTGCAGATCACCATAACAAATATAATAATAATGAAAAAGTTTGGAACATTGCAAGAATTAACAAAATGTGACACAGAGACACAAAGTGAGCAAATGCTATTGGAAAAATGGTGCCAATAGACTTGCTTGACTCAGTATTGCCACAAACCTTCAATTTATAAAAAACACAATATCTGTGAAGTATGGTAAAGTGAATCACGATAAAACGATGTATGCCAGTAAAAGCCAAATGAATGACAGCAATGACACAAGGGACAGGATAAGGAATTAGCCTTATGTTGTTATTATAAAGTACTTGCACTATCCATGAAGCAGTATAGTGTTATTTGAAAGTCAACTTGGATTAGCTGTAAATGTATATTGCAAATTCTAGGGCAACCATTTTTTAAAGTTCTTTTTAATTATAACTGATATGCTGAGAGAGGAGAGAAAATTGAATCATATAAAATGTTCAATTAAAACCTCAAAGCACAAAACAGAGTGAAAAACAAAAATAGGAACAAAGAACAAGGGCAACAAATAGAAAACAGTAAAAAAAAAAGATATATATTCTTCCAACCATATCAATAATCACTTAGAATGTCATGGTATAAATGCACCAATTAAAAGACAGATATTGTCAAAGTGGATCAAAAATCAAAACCCAACTGTATGTTTTCTACAAGAAACCCATTTTAAATACGAACACAGCTATAGATTAAAAGTAAGTAGATGAAGAAAGACATACCATGCTACCACTAATCAGAAGAAAGCAGGAGTAGCTATATTAATTTTGAAAATAGCAGACTTCAGAGCCAAGGAAGTTATCAGGGATAAAGACGGACATGATATAATGATAAAAGGGTCAATTTTCCAAGAAGACATAACAGTCCTTAACATGTAAGAGTAAAAATAGAGCATCAAAATGCATAAGGCAAAAACTGGTAGAACTGCAAGGAGAAACATGAATCCACTATTACAGCTGTAGACTTCAATACCCTTCTCTCAGAATGAACAAATCCAGCAGATAAAAAATGAGTAAGGACATAGTTAAATGCAACAACACCATCAATCAATCAGATATAATGGACATCTATAGACCACTTCATCCAACAACAACACAATACATATTCTTCCCAAGCTCATATGAACATTCAGCAAGACAGACCACATTCTGGGCCATAAAACACACCTTAACAAATTTTTTAAAAATAGAAAACATACAGTGTCTGCTTTCACACAATGGAATTAGATTAAAAATCAGTAACAGAAAGACAGATGGAAAATACCAAAATACTTGGAGATTAAACAACACACCTCTAAATAACACATGGGCCAAAGAAGAAATTTCAAGGGAAATTTAAAAATGTGTTCAACTAAATGAAAATGAAAACACAATTTACCAAGATTTGTGGGATGCAGCAAAAGCAATGCTTAGAGGAAATTTTATAGCATTACATGCACATATTAGGAAAAAAGATCTAAAATCAATCATCTAAGCTTCCACCTTAGGAAACTAGAAAAAGAAGAGAAAATTAAATCCTAAGTATGTATTAGAAAAGAAATTAAAATGTAGCATAAATCAATAAAATTGAAAATAAGAAATCAAAAGAGAAAATCACTGAAACCAAAAGCCAGTCTTTTGAAAAGGTCCATAAAATTGATAAGCTTCTAGCCAGGTTAACTAAGGAAAAAAATGAGAAGACACAAATTACTAATATCAGAAATGAAAGAGGGTATATCACTACAGATCTCATGGACATTAAAAGAATGATCAAGGAATACTAAGAACAACTTTATGCCCACAAATTTGATAACCTAGATGAAATGGACAAGTTCCTTGAAAGATACAATCTGCCAAAACTCACACAAGAAGAAATAGATAACCCAAATAGGCCTATATCTATTAAAGAAATTGAATCAATAATTAATAAACTTCCACAACAGAAAGCACCAGGCCCAGAGAGGTTCACTGGTGAATTCTACCAAACATTTAAGGGAGGAATTATACGAATTTTTTACAATCTCTTTCAGAATATAGAAGATGAGGTAATAGTTTGTAACTCATTCTATGAAGCCAGCATTACCTTAATACCAAAACCAGATAAAGACATTACAAGAAAACTACAGACCAATATCTCCCATGAATACAGACATAAAAAAATCCTCAACAAAATATTATTAAATTGAATCAAACACTGTATAAAAAAATTGTACACCATGATCAAGTGGGATTTATCCCAAGTAAGCAAGGCTGGTTCAACTAATGTAATCTGACACAACAACAGGCTGAAGAAGATCATATCAGTAGATGCAGAAAAAGCACTTCACAAAATCTAACACCCATTCATGGAATGGAGAGAAATCTTCCTCAACTTACTGAAGAACATCTATAAGAAAGTCTAGAGCTAACATCATACTTAATGGTGAGAAGCTCTAAACTTTCCCACTAAGATCAGGAACAAGGCAAGAATGTCCTCTCTCACCACTGTTTTTCAACATTGTACAGGAAGCCTTGGTTAATGCAATAAGACAAGAAAAGGAAACAAAACTTATACAGATTGGGAAGGAAGAAATAAAACTGTCTTTGTTCACAGATGACATGATCATCATTGTAGAAAATCGAAAATAATCAACAAAAAATTCCTGAAACTAATAAGTAATGACAGGAAGTTTGCAAGATACAAAGTTAATATATAAAACTCAACTGCCTTCCTATGTACCAGCAGTGATCAAGTGGATGAAATTAAAAACACAATACAATTTAGGTTAGCACCCCAAAAATTAAAATACTTAGGTAGAAACATAACAAAATATGTATAAGAGCTATATGAGGAAAATTGAAAACTCTGATAATGAAATCAAAGAACTTAATAAACGGACATATATTCCATGGTCATGGATAGGAAGACTCAATATTGTCAAGATATAAATTCTTCCCAACTTGCTCTATAGGTTTGATTAAATCCCAATCAAAACCCCAGCAAGTTATTTTGTGGCTATCAAGAAACTGCTTTTAATGTTTACATAGAGAGGAAAAAGACTAACACTAGCCAACACAATATTGAAAGAGAAGAACAAAGTTAGAGTACTAATACTACTTGACTTCAAGATTTACTATAAGATTACAGTAATTAAGACAGTGTGGTATTGGTGAAAGAAAAGACAGATCAATGGAACAGAATAGAGAACCCAGAAATAGACGACCTACATAAACAAAGTCAACTGATATTTGACAATGGAACAGGGCAATACAATGAAAAAAAGGTAGAGTTTTCAACAAATGGTGCTAGAACAACTGGAAATCCACATGCAAAAAAAAATTAATTGAGACAGACCTTACATCCTTGACAACAATTAACACAATATGGATCACAAGTTTAAATGTAAAATTCAAAATTATAGAACTTCTAGAAGATAACATAGTAGAAAGTCTAGATGACCTTGGGTTTGGCAATGACTTTTTAGATACAACACCAAAGGTATGATCCATGAAAGGAATAATTGAAAGCTAGATTTCATTAAAATTAAAGATTTTTGCTCTGTGAAATACACTGTCAAGAGAATGAAAATATAATCCACAGACTGGGAGAAAATATTTGCAAAAGACATATCTGATAAATGAGATACCACTACACATATCTTAGAATTTATATATATCCTACCCATGACCATGGAATATATGTCTATTTATATATCTTTATAAATATATATTTTATAAATATATAAATATATTTTAGTATAATATATAAATCTATATATTTATAAATATATAAATCTTTATATATTTATTTATATATACATATATATATATATAAATCTTCATATATATAAATATTCCCAGAAAATCTCATGGGAGTATTTTTTGTATAAATTAATAACTCTAAAATTCATAAAAAATAATAAATAAGATTTGGTATTCATTCAGGGAAATATAAATGATGCAATGGAACAGAATGAAAAACCCAATAACAAATTTATGCACATACAAAGACTTTATATATAAAATAGGGAGCATGGAAAAGCAGTGAGGAAAAGATGGCTTATTTCCTATGAATTGAGAAGTTAAATGAGAAAAGCATTTTTTAATTCTAGAAAAAATAACATATATGTGACTTCACTTTTTAAAAATCAAGCACAAAAATATAAATCATAAAATTAATTATCAGGAAAATTACTAAAAAAAATTACAAGACAAGCCACACTAGGAGAATACATTTGAAAAGCATGTAACTGAAAAGGGTTTGTATACGCTATAATGTGTACACCAGGATATATGAACAAAAATGTTCCAAAGCAGCAAAACTTTAATAGCCTCAATTCAGAAACAACTCAAATGCCCATTAATAGTAAAAAAAAAAAAAAAAAGGATAAATAGTGATATATATATATATACATATATGCAATGGAATACTATGCAGTGATGAAAATGAACAAACTACAACTATTTGCATCAGAACAGATAAATCTTAAAAAATACAATGTTAATAGAAAGAAGGCAGAAAAAAAAGCATATTTTAATGTATGATTATAAGTTCAGAAACAGGAAAAACTAAACTGTATTGTTTAGTGATACATAAGGAGGTGGTAAAACTATAAGAAAAGTAAAAGGATATATACAGTAAAACTCAGAATAGAGGTTAAGTCTAGAGGGAATGGGTTATAATCAGAAATAGCCATCTGAAGGGCTTCAATATGATGAATATATATACACAGCACAGTAAGAAATAGGCAAAAGACCTGAATCCTCAGACTCAAGAAAAACAACAATAAAATTGGAATTCTGACTAAATGCCTCAGAGTAAAACTGAGAAGACAAAGATCTTGGAAGCAATCAAAATGAAAAGAGAGATGACCTACAAAGAACATTCCTTACAAGATAACATCTTCAAAGTTCTGAGGAAAAGTACTGTCCAAAAAGAATTCTCTACTTAGCTAAATTATCACACAATTTGAAGAGTAAAAGAAAAACTGCATACATAGAGGTAATAGAAAACTGATCTTCTATTAAGCAATCATAGTGGTACAGAGGAACATACTAGATTGGTACCAGTTGCTTGAACATGGTTAGGGAGCAAACAAATAGCTAGATTATTCAGAACGGTTGGAAAAGGCCAAATGGTATTTCAAAACTTCCTGGGAGACAAAGACCATATACAAAAACTAATTCAAAATGAATCATAGACTTAAGTGTAAGAACAAAACTATAAAACTCTTAGAAGAAAACATAGGGGTAAATCTTAGTAACCTTGAATAAGGCAATAGTTTCTTATATGACATAAAAAGAACAATCAACCAAAGAAAAAATAGACTCTATTTCCAAATGAGGTCACATTCAAAGGTACCGGTGAGTCAGGATTTCAACAAATCTTTTTAGGAGACATAATTCGACCCACAGCAGACCTGAATAGACATTTCTCGAAAGAAGATATACGAATGGCCAATAAGCATAAGAAAAGACCCTCAACATTAGCCATAAGGGAAATGCAAATCAAAACCGCAATGGGATACCACTTCACATCCACCAGTATGGGTAAAATCAAAAGGCAAACACTAACAGGTGTTGGTGATGAAGTGGAGAAATTGGAACCTTCATACACTACTAATTAGAATGTAAAACGGTGTTGTCACTTTGGAAAACAGTTTGGCAGTTCCTCAAAAGCTTAAACATAGAGTTACCATATGACCTAGAAATTCCACTCCTAGGTATATACCCAGGAGAATTGAAAACATATGTCCACGTGAAAACTCGTACACCAGTATTCACACCCCCAGTGTTAATAATAGCCAAAACGTGAAAACAACCCATGCCCGTCAGTTGATGAATAGATAAACATTCACATGATAAATCCGGACATGGAATATTATTCAGCCATAAAAAGAAATGAAGTACTTATATATGCTACCACATGGATAAACCTTGAATACTTAATGCTAAATGAAAGAAACCAGACACAAAAGTCCATACGTTGTATGATTCCATAAAATGAAATGTCCAGAATAGGTAAATACATAGAGACAGAAAATAGAGGCATAGTTGCCAGAGGTGGAGGAGAGGCGGGGATGGGGTGGGATGGGTACAAGGTTTCCTTTTGGGGGTGATGAAAATGTTCTAAAATTAAATAGTGGTGCTGCTTGCACTTCATGGATATACTGTAAAACACTGAATTGTACATTTTAAAAGAGTGGATTTATGGTATATAACTTATACCTCAATAAAAATGTTACAAAAAGAAAGATTCTTTAAAATATTGTTTTAAAGCAGCTTTTTGTCACTAGTTAGTCAAATGAAGTACACAGGTAATCCATGGCCCAGCCATTCTACTCCTAGGTGTGTGTGTGAGTGTGTGTGTGTGTGTACATGTATATATATATAGATATATATATCTCCAAAAATTCTTGGACAGTTACATAATAACATCTCTGAAAAATATCTATTATAGTGTAATACGTAGTGCTGGGAAGTTGGAGGCAACCTGCATGTCCGTCACTAGAAAAGTGTGTAGGTAAAATATGGTAGATGCACACTGTGTAGTATTAGGCAACCATTCAAAAAAACAAATTAGATACACATATTTCAAAGTTTTTATGTGGATGAACATCAACAATAGGATGCTTGGCAAGAAAATATATGTATATATTCATTTATTAAAAATCCATGCACAAACATATTCATTTTTGCAAAAACACATACAAATGAAAAGATGCATGTTAAATACATTTAATTGATTGCCTAAGAGGAGAGGAAGAAAATAGGAGCAATGTAAAGAGGAATAAAAGGAAATTAATTAATTCCCTATCATTTTAAAAACAATAAAATAAGAATGACAGGGAATTGAGAAGCCAAGATACCAAAGGCAGAGAAGAACAGGGGTTCATGCCTAAGTCTGGGCTTCTATTTGCTCCACATGATTCACAGGGCAGGCTGACTCCACTTAACAGACTAGCGGTAGATACAGATGATGTCTTACATTATATTTATGTTTACAGAAATGCTTTTAGGGTCAAGAATAAGTGGTTTACTAAAAGTCATTTGGCCAACTATGAAAATTACTCTAGCAAAGCAAGTAGGCCAACCAAACTCACCACCACAAGAGTCTTGCCATTGTATCATATATTTTAGTTGATCCCTAGCTAGTTCAGTGTTTAGCAATCCATTTGTTCTTTTTTTATATTTTTGTATATTATGATCCCTTCTATATTGTCTGTTATTGACTATTTAGTACAAAGACATAGCTATACATATTTAGGTTTCATATATCTCCCTCCCCCAAACTGGAATTAAAATCTTATATTATCCACTATTTTTTTTATTCAGTTAATAGATAGAGTTCCGGTTTACTTTTTCCCACACCCTTTGGGTCACAGAGTCTTTTTATAATTTTCAAACAGAAGTTCTTCATTACTATGGCCTCTTCCTTTAGTCAGTCTTACAATTCAAACTAAAAATTCTAGGAAAACTGGCATTGTTTCCGTAAGAAACAAAGTTATCATTTCATTTCTAAGGTATAACATTCTCTTCTTTTTAAATAAAACTTCATTTTGTTGCCTAAAATTGTTAGTAGTTCCAGCACCATTTCTCTGGCTTACTGAATATGTGGCAGAAGTTTAAATTGTTTCCAGATCTCATGCTATTTTTATATGAGTCATCTGAGCAAATTCTATTCAGCATACACTTCTCTTAGAAACAATTTTTCAGACAAACTCTCTACCTCCAAGGAGTAAGAAGCAATGAGAATTAATGTGTCTGAGGTTCAAAGAAAATCCTTATGTTTGACAAGCGTACATTTACTGATAATAAATGTTTAAAAGAAATTTCTCAACTGTGAGTGAACATATAGAAAATAATATGCTTTTTCTGAGACTAAACTTTAAAGAACACATAACACTTCATCATTTGACCAAAAATGAATCATCTCTTTTTAACAAAATTTAGAGAAAAAAATGCCACTATTAGTGGCTATTTTGTATAAATTTAATTCTTCATTAAAACAATATCCCTTTACATAGAGCTACACATTAGAGAAGACAGAAAAATTGTATAGCTTTTGGTCAAGAAGACAATTTTACATAAATCAAATGTGAGTGTTAGCAACTACTCAGCAGTTGCTTAAACTCTCAGAGCCTTTGTAAAGGAAGAATATTAAATAAGATGATCACTTGTGTCCCCAAGACTCTGTAATTCACTGAAACCAAAGTCTAGCCTTGTTTTAATGGAATTAAATGAGATTCCAAACATTTGGTCGGCTACCAACTCCAATGCTTAACCATTTTCACAATCAGGAAATTCTTCTGGGCTAGCCTAAATCTTAAGCCCTTCCAATAATTCTTTCTATAATATGGTTAGAAAACAGATGATTACTTTCCCTTGTATGGAAAAAATTAATTCCATACTTGAATAGAGCTAATAAATCACACCTTACATTTTCTTCTCCAGGCTGAATAGTCCCAAACTTTCCTTAAAAATCTCAACTTCCAACTATTTAATCATGTAGTGGCTTTCCTGTGATTCTACTCCAAGTTTTCTAGATTTTAGCTGTGGGTCTCAAATACAGACAACAAAATTCATGGAGGATCAGAAAAGAGCTGAGTGTAACTCTCTACCAGTTTATGGACACGGACAAGTAGCATAGATATTTCAGGAACTCAGAAAACCTTTACTCCTTGTAGATCACGACCACCAATTCTGTGAAATGATTATAGCTTTCTCTTTGCCAAGACTGCCAGTGTAAATGACTGGGTGGTTCTCCTCTATCATCCACAAACTAGAAGGTACAAATAGCTTTTCGTTATAGTATTCCAAGGGAAGACGGAATTCAAATTAGGTGGATCAAAACACTGGCTATTTTCTGATCTCTTACAATAACAATGTGGACGTAAGTTGGGCTTTTGTTCATTAAGTCTCAGATAAAATTAAATTGTTATGATGGAAGAAGGCATTTACGATAAGAGAAAGTATAGAAAGCTTTGAATGTGAGATCTGATTCAAAATTGTATTACTTACTGCCACTTGATAGCCCATGCCCTTCCATAGGCTATTATTTAATTTCTCTGGGCCTTAGCTTCCTCAATTATGAATATGCAATTGAGAATAATAATATGTACCTCCTAGGATCGTTGTAAGATAATTTTAATAAGATAATTAAGCTATAACCCAGATGTACATTACCCTCTCATCCACTCAGGCTAACTCTGGCATAACGCTGACACACAATTAGAATCCTTCATAAACATCAATAGGAAATCCATTTATAGCAAGCATATCATGATTGGGGTATTTTTACTGAAGATTTACAAGGTCTCAGGGGGTTGCACATACACTTCACTCATAGTTCTCTACAATCTTTCCCAAGATTTTGACCACAAGGTCTGTCTTCGGCTTAACCTCAAGTTCAGCCTTACAGGTGCTGGTCTACTTCCTCTTGCATCATCCTCACAACCTTCATTGCCCATTCTCTGTTACATGAAAAACTTGGTCCAGCCCCAGGTTCTGCACTGAAAACATAGAACTTTTCCCAACAAAGTGCTCAGTAAATTACAGAAGGCACTGGAGAATCATAGGTACCTGTTTTTCCTACTACGAAAGCAAAGCGCTTCGTTGACAAGGTGCTTGATGAACATTACCTTCTGTCATTCATCCCTGTGGGAAATTGCACTAAAGGGAGTTATTATGTCATGCCAAAAACTAAAAATAATAAATACTGAATCATGGTAACTATTTTAATCTGAATAATACCTCTGTTTTATGCTTTACAAGTGTAGTATCAAATATTTCTAGTGTCCATGGTCAACCATCCCAGTAATAAAAATCAAAACCAGATGCATTGATACTCTTCAAAGCAAAACCTGTGGGTAATGGTTGAACAGACACTATTTAAGCTTGTGTATAATTATTTTTACCATTACCTAACCCATTTTATTTTTCTACTTATGGTATTCTTGTTTTTGCTCTGCTAAGTGAATTAATTACTTGTATAATGGCTCTTGACTGGGGAAGCACTTCTATGATTTTAATTATTTTGGCTATAGTAAATCAAGCCTTAACCACATAACACTGAATTTTACTGGAAGTTTACTAGAAGTTATTAATTAAATTGTGTGACATTTGGTTCCCAAACCTCATAATTGTAAATGTTAGCAAAGTACTTTTTTACTTTTAAAGAGTTTAGCATGATGGTTTGATTTACATATATTATGTAATAATTACCACAATAGGTTTAGTTAATATCCATCATCTCATATAGATATAATGAAAAAAATTTCTTCTTGTGATGAGAATTCTTAGGATCATCTCTTTTAACAACTTTCCTGTGTATCACACAGCAGTGATATCTATAGTCATCATGTTGTACATTACATCCCTAGTACTTTTTTATCTTATAACTCAAAGTTTGTACCTTTTGACCACCAGCATCCAATTTCCCCTCCTCCCACCTCTGGTAACCACAAATCTGACCTCTTTTTCTATGGATTTAGTTGTTTGTGGGGGTTTTTTGCCGTTAGATTCTACATTTAAGTGAGATCTTACAGTATGTGTCTTTACCTGTCTGATTTACTTCACTTAGCATAATGCCTTCAAGGTCCATCCATGTTGTCACAAATGGTAGGATTTCCTCCTTTTTATGGCTGAATAATATTCGTGTGTGTGTGTGTGTGTGTGTGTGTGTGTGAAAACTTCTTTATCTATTCATCCATCCAGGGACACTTAGGTTGTCTCCATGTCTTGGCTATAGTAAATAATGCTGCTTTGAACATGGGGGTGTAGGTATCTTTTCAAGTTAGTGTTTTCATTTCTTTTGGATATATTCCCAGAAGTTGAATTGCTGGATCACATAGTAATTCTATGAACGAAGTGTTTTTATTAGCATTAAATTAGTCTCCTTAAAGAAAAAGCATTGTCTTCTAAATATCTGTAGCACATTTTTCTAATTTGCCATTTTAAACTTTTTTTTTCAAAATATCATTATTTAAATAGTAAATTAATATATATATAATGGTCAAAGCATGGAATATCCCTTTAATTATATTACTTTCCAAATAAAAGAATACTTCTAAAATTCCAGTCTCTTCAAATTAATGCTCCTTTCCCTCAAACACCACCAATACATTAACTGCAGATATGTAAAAATACAGAAAGCTTTTTTATTTCTAAATAAAAATATTCTTTTTCATTTTTTGTAATAAGCCAACATTTTAGATCAATTGATTTAGTATTTTTACCTTATGAAATTGACACTTTTTAGATCAAAAATGGCTGAATATCAGCACTTTTTATGGTTCAAACTAATTATATTTCCATCCCAAAAGAAAAATGTTGACACATATTCCTTTCTATCAGCTACACAGAGCCAATAGGAAACTGTGGGAATCTGTCATACGCACCACACGGACTGCTTATGATTTCAAATTTTTATCTCAGCCATAAACCAACTTTTATATTTCTTTTCTCCAAATTAGGCAGTCTGTACTCTGGGGGCAGAGCTGGAGTTGGTTGAGCATTATGACCTTTATTCACTGTGTGTAATGACCACCACATGTTGTTATTTAATGTCATATATTCGCTGGATTACATGTCTGGTGAGATGCCTTACTCCCTGTTACTTATTTACGGTAAATTGTCTCCTTTGAGGTTAAGGACATAGAAAAATCTGGGGATTTTTTTCTGGTTTAACCAATGACATCAGATTTCCAGAGACTGCTAAATATGCACTAGAGTTTGAAAGTGCATGCTTACTATATTACATACAATTATTGTCTTATTGCCACACTAATTTCCCTTAGGAATTGCTCAGTTATGACTCATATTATATGGGTTTGACTCAAGGCTGTAGCATTTTAGAAAATTACTTCAAAAAGATATTTAAACAAAAGTTGGCATATTTCTATACTATTTCTAGGAAATAGCATCATAAATTTGATATATTAAAAAATAAGATTTATTTTCTCCTATGCAATAATGTATTGCCTTATTTCATACTTTCTTGTAGTTTTCTAAATTTTGTAGTTCTCATCTCATTTCCATTACATCTGTTACTCTGAACTTCCTGTTCAATTGTCATAAATCGTGTCGAAAAATTAAATTCTTGACTCATTAGCATTTTAATTTTCTTATTTTTCTAATGTAAAAAGGTATATTTTGAAGGTATATTTCATGAATGCTTATTATTATAGCTTAAGTTGATTTTTGGAGTAAAATAGATCTGTATTTGAATATCCACTCAGCCATGTACCAGCTATGAAACTTTGGGGACATTATTTTACCTTCCTAACTCTGTTTTCTCATGTATGAGATAATGATAATAAAAATTATATGTAGAAATTAAACTGGGTAAAAAACATAAACCACATAATTTAATGTCTGACCTATATTAAGTGAATAAAGGTACTAGTTATTAACATTATTTACCAAATAAACCAAAACAAGAAGCTTTCTAACCGTAAAGCTTTTCATTATATAAGAGCTATCTACATATGTGAATGAGTCAATCAAAATGTTCTTAATGTGGCCCCATGATTCACTGAAGTGCATCACAGAATTAAGGTAAATAAAGTAAGAAAGAACAAGTCTGGCTTATTTAGCTAAATAACAGATTGAAAACACAAGGGGTGGGTTAAGTATTACCTTGAGTTTAAGTCAATCACCATAAATCCTTGCCCCTCTCTATATCCCTTAATAGCAAAACATCATGGACATTACAAAGGCCTACACTAACCATTTTTCCTAGACTTAAGAAGCTCAAGGGGGACGTCCTTTACAGGCCATAGTTTGGGAAGACATTAAGCTACAAAAACAAGAAAAGCCTTGTTTCTAACCACAGGGTATCCACAAATTCTATGAAACATATATTTTAAAATAAAACTAATGTAGATTGCTCCATATTGTTGCATACAGTTAGTCATAAATCCAGTATCTTCTTTATCACAATCTCTTAGAATATTAAGCTATTCTAAAAGATAAGCCACTTGTCAGTATTTCCACTTATTTATTCTTTGACCAAATACAATGAACAAAACAATACTGGTCTGCTAGCCCGCAATGGCAGTATTTGAATATGGGTTTGGCTGTCAGGAACTTTCTTTCCCTTTTTGGAAAAATAGGAATCTGTTTAGGTTTCCAAAGTGGGTGGGTCCCAGGAGGTCAAAGAGCATTTCCAGAAATGTTACTTTTACAAATAAAAATAAGGAATTTCCTATAGGAAAATAAATAACCTCAACTTCCAGAATGCTAACAGGAGACACCTGAGACATGTTCGTACAAGACCAGGAAATCACAGAGATGCACTGTGCTGTGGTCAACACTGACCATAAATAAAGCCAGAATAGACAGGGTATGGTCCTTGCTGGAGACGAAGCTGTACTGATCAGAGCAGCCCTGGCAACAGAAGGGAATTTAAGCACTCCAGGGCCAGTGCATCAGCATCAACAAGGTAGTGTAGCAAACAAAATCTGGGTATAAAATTATACTTGAATCAAAGTAGACTGCTTGCTTGAAGCAAAGTGGAGGCCTCTGAGAGACCCTGAAGCCAACTGATAAGTTTTGGTTTGAAAATTTTGACTAGTGTCAAATGAGTCAGAAGAGTAAGGGATGACCAGAAGGTGAATTAGGACGTTGACTCTAGACAAACATGCCTAGATAGATATAAATTCCTAGGAAAGAAACTCATTTTAAGATAAATGTAAAGGTTACTGAGCTCTGCCCACCAGAGCAACACCCAGCTCTACCCACCAGCAGTCCCTCCCATCAGGAAGCTTGCACTAGCCTCTTAGATAGCCTCATCCACCAGAGGGCAGACAGCAGAAGTGCAAGAAGAACTACAGTTCTGCAGCCTGTGGAACAAAAACCACATTCACAGAAAGACAGATGAAATGAAAAGGCAGAGGGCTATGTACCAGATGAAGGAACAAGATAAAACCCCAGAAAAACAACTAAATGAAGTGGAGATAGGCAACCTTCCAGAAAAAGAATTCAGAATAATGATAGTGAAGATGATCCAGGACCTCAGAAAAAGAATGGAGGCAAAGATCCAGAAGATGCAAGAAATGTTTAACAAAGACCTAGAAGAATTAAAGAACAAAGACCTAGAAAAATTAAAGAAAAAACAAACAAGATGAACAATACAATAACTGAAATGAAAAATACACTAGAAGGAATCAATAGCAGAATAACTGAGGCAGAAGAACACATAAGCGACCTGGAAGACAGAATGGTAGAATTCACTGCCGCAGACCAGAATAAAGAAAAAACAAAGAAAAGAAATGAAGACAGCCTAAGAGACCTCGGGGACAACATTAAACGCACCAACATTAGCATTATAGGGGTCCCAGAAGAAGAAGAGAGAGAGAAAGGACCTGAGAAAATATTTGAAGAGATTATAGTCAAAAACTTCCCTAACATGGGAAAGGAAATAGCCACCAAAGTCCAGGAAGCTCAGAGAGTCCCAGGCAGGATAAACCCAAGGATAAACATGCCAAGACACATAGTAATCAAATTGACAAAAATTAAAGACAAAGAAAAATTATCAAAAGCAACAAGGGAAAAACGACAAATAACATACAAGGGAACTCCCATACGGTTAACAGCTGATTTCTCAGCAGGAACTCTACAAGTCAGAAGGGAGTGGCACGATATATTTAAAGTGATGAAAGGGAAGAACCTACAACCAAGATTACTCTACCCAGCAAGGATCTCATTCAGATTCTATGGAGAAATCAAAGGCTTTACAGACAAGCAAAAGCTAAGAGAATTCAGCACCACCAAACCAGCTCTACAACAAATGCTAAAGGAACTTCTCAAGGCAGGAAACACAAGAGAAGAAAAAGACTTACAATAACAAACACAAAACAATTAAGAAAATGGTAATAGGAACATACATATCAATAACTCCTTAAATGTAAATGGATTAAATGCTCCAACCAAAAGACATAGACTGGCTGAATGGATACAAAAACAAGACCCTTATATATGCTATCTACAAGAGACCCACTTCAGACCTAGGGACACATACAGACTGAAAATGGGGGATGGAAAAAGATATTCCATGCAAATGGAAATCAAAAGAAAGCTAGAGAAGCAATTCTCATATCTGACAAAATAGACTTTAAAATAAAGACTATAACAGACAAAGAAGGACACTACATAATGATCAAGGGATCAATCCAAGAAGAAGATATAATAATTATAAATATATATGCACCCAACATAGGAGCACCTCAATACATAAGGCAAATGTTAACAGCTATGAAAGAGGAAATCAACAGCAACACAATAATACTGGGGGACTTTATCACCTCACTTACACCAATGGACAGATCATCCAGACAGAAAATTAATAAAGAAACACAAGCTTTAAATGACAAAATAGGTCAGATAGATTTAATTGATATTTATAGGACATTCCATCCAAGAACAGCAGATTACACTTTCTTCTCAAGTGCACACGAAACATTCTCCAGGATAGATTACATCTTGGGTCACAAATCAAGCCTCAGTAAACTTAAGAAAACTGAAATCATATCAAGCTTCTTTTCCGACCACAAGGCTATGAGATTAGAAATCAATTACAGGCAAAAAAACGTAAAAAATGCAAACACATGGCGGCTAAACAATACGTTACCAAGAGAACACTGAAGAAATCAAAGAGGAAATTAAAAAATACCTAGAGACAAATGACAATGAAAACACAACGATCCAAAACCTATGGGATGCAGCAAAAGCAATTCTGAGAGAAGTTTATGGCAATACAATCCCACCTCAAGAAACAAGAAAAATCTCAAATAAGCAATCTAATCTTATACCTCAAGGAACTAGAGAAAGAAGAATAAACAAAACCCAAAGTTAGTAGAAGGAAAGAAATCATAAAGATGAGAGCAGAAATAAATGAAATAGAAACAAAGAAAACAATAGCAAAGATCAATAAAACTAAAAGCTGGTTCTTTGAGAAGATAAACAAAATTGATAAACCTTTAGCCAGACTCATCAAGAAAAAGAGGGAGAGGACTCAAATCAATAAAATTAGAAATGAAAAAGGAGAAGTTACAACAGACACCACAGAAATACAAAACATCATAAGAGACTACTACAAGCAACTCTATGCCAATAAAATGGACAACCTGGAAGAAATGGACAAATTCTTAGAAAGGTATAACCTTCCAAGACTGAACCAGGAAGAAACAGAAAATATGAACAGACCAATCACAAGGAATGAAATTGAAACTGTGATTAAAAATCTTCCAACAAACAGAAGTCCAGGACCAGATGGCTTCACAGGTGAATTCTATCAAACATTTAGAGAAGAGCTAACACCCATCCTTCTCAAACTATTCTAAAAAACTTCAGGGGAAGGAACACTCCCAAACTCATCCTAAGAGGCCACCATCACCCTGATTCCAAAACCAGACAAAGATACTACACAAAAAGAACATTACAGACCAATATCACTGATGAACATAGAAGCAAAAATCCTCAACAAAATACTAGCAAACAGAATCCAACAGCACATTAAAAGGATCATACACCATGATCAAGTGAGATTTATCCCAGGGATGCAAGGATACTTCAATATATGCAAATCAATCAATGTGATATACCATATTAACAAATTGAATGATAAAAACCATATAAGCATCTCAATAGATGCAGAAAAAGCTTTTGACAACATTCAACACCCATTTATGATAAAAACTCTCCAGAAAGTGGGCATAGATGGAACCTACCTCAACATAATAAAGGCCATATACAACAAACCCACAACAAACATCATTCTCAATGGTGAAAAACTGAAAGTATTTCCTCTAAGATCAGGAACAAGACAAGGATGTCCCTCTTGCTACTATTATTCAACATAGTTTTGGAAGTCCTAGCCACGGCAATCAGAGAAGAAAAAGAAATAAAAGGAATACAAATTGGAAAAGAAGTAAAACTGTGACTGTTTGAAGATGACATGATATTATACATAGATAATCCTAAAGATGCCACCAGAAAACTACTAGAGCTAATCAATGAATTTGGTAAAGCAGCAGGATACAAAATTAATGCACAGAAATCTCTTGTATTCCTATACACTAACAATGAAAGATCAGAAAGAGAAATTAATCAAACAATCCCATTCACCACTGCAACAAAAAGAATAAAATACCTAGGAATAAACCTACCTAAGGAGGTAAAAGACCTGTACTCAGAAAACTATAAGACACTGATGAAAGAAATCAAAGATGCCACAAACAGATGGAGAGATATACCATGTTCGTGGATTGGAAGAATCAATATTGTGAAAATGACTATACTACCCAAAGCAATCTACAGATTCAACAATCCCTATCAAATTACCAATGACATTTTTTACAGAACTGGAACAAAAAATCTTAAAATTTGTATGTAGACACAAAAGACCTCGAATAGCAAAGGGAACCCTCTTGCACTGTTGTTGGGAATGTAAATTGATACAGTCACTACAGAGAACAGTATGGCGGTCCCTTACAAAGCCAAAAATAGAATTACCATATGGCTCAGCAATCCCACTAGAGGGCATATATCCAGAGAAAACCATAATTCAAAAAGACACATGCACCCCAATGTTCACTGCAGCACTATTTATGATAGCCAGGTCATGGAAGCAACCTCAATGCCCATTGACAGGGGAATGGATAAAGAAGATGTGGTACATATATACAATGGAATATTACTCAGCCATAAAAAGGAACGAAACTGGGTCATTTGTAGAGATGTGGATGGACCTAGAGACTGTCATACAGAGTGAAGTAAGTCAGAAAGAGAAAAACAAATATCGTATATTATCGCATATATGTGGAACCTAGAAAAATGGTACAGATGAACCGGTTTGCAGGGCAGAAATTGAGACACAGATGTAGAGAACAAATGTATGGACACCAAGGGGGGAAAGCCGTGGGGGGGTGGGGATGGTGGTGTGATGAATTGGGCGATTGGGATTGACAAGTATACACTGATGTGTATAAAATTCTGCTGAGTAAATAAGAAATTTTACAATTTTTACAATTTTAGGAAATATTTTCTGCCACATTTCTTTTAAATCACAATTTGATAGTGTCTTTATTATATTCTTCTTCTTTGTAAGCTGAACTAGATATTCTATTACTGGCCAGACATTGGGGCAGGAATAGCTAGATTTAGAAAAAAATATTTAACTTCCCATGGAGAATCTTTTTTTATACAATTTCTGGAAAATTAATTAATGTAGTCATTTCTCAGTGACAGTATAGTTTTCCATCTTGGTTTTTATTCAGGAAATTTTGCTGGAGGATAGTGTTACCTTCTTGCTTGGTTAATAATTAAGGGGAACATTCAGTCAGTCAAGAAAATTTACTGCATATCAACAATCTGCAAAGCACACTTCTGGGAAGAAGTAGAAAATAAAACATTAGAAGGCATGAGCCCTACTTTCAAATAGCTTTTAGAATTTTTTCCTTGCCTTCACTCTTGATATTCATTAGAGAGGGTTTGATGTTGGATTTTTCTTATATTCTAAATATTTGGAACACCCTGAGCTTTTTCAAACTGTAGTTTCCATTTTTCTTTAGTTCTTGAAAATGCTATGTAATTACTTTACGAAATATTTTTCTCTTTAAATTTTTAATCTTTTTCTGGGACTACTATTAGATACTGACACTTCTTTTTTCTTCATATCTCAACTATTTTCTCAGTCTTTCTATCACTTTATCTGATTCTAATGCTCCTAAGAGAGTTCATTGACCTAATGACCTAATTTCATTGAAATAATAGTATTTCAAACCATTAATTAGTTCTGAAGCTGTATCTTTTCTATTTAGTTCAATTTAATTCATTATTTTAATAATTGTGTTTTCATAGCCATCATCTGGTTCCTCTTCATAAGAGTTTTTTCTGAGAAACAATTCAAGGGCTGCCTCTTCAACTTAACAAATGTATAAATTTGCCTCCTGTGTTAACAAAACCACAGAGTTAAAGATTTTTAGTTAAATGTAGGTGAGTTAGGAGCTATGAAATCTTCATATGCAAGAAAAATACATTACTAGTATTTAAATACTAGTAAATGTTGTTGACTTGTTTGGAAATGAAGAAGGAAAGGAAGGAGAAAGGTGGGAGGGAGAAAAAATAGGAAAGACAGTGAGAAGAAAATTGAAAGGGAACCAGAAAAGGAAAGAAAGATAAGGGAAAGCAATGCAAAGCAGAGAAAATTTTTAAAAAGAAAAAAAATTAGCCCATGAAATTTTTGAAAGAGCAAAATGCTCTTCTTCCAAAGTACCCATAACTCCAGATTAATCATAAGACAAACATTATACAAATACCAATTGAAGTATTCTACAAAATACCTGCCCAGTGCTCCTCAAAACTGTCATGACCATCAGAAACATGGAAAATGTGAGGAATCATCACAGCCAAGAGGAACCTAAGGAGACACGACAACTACATGTAATGTCCTAAATGAGATCCTGGAACAGAAAAAGGATATTAAGCAAAAACTAAGGAAATCTGAATAAAATATGGACTTTATTTAATAATAATCTATCAATACTGATTCATTAATTGTGACAAATGTGCCATACTAAGATAAGATACTAACAATACAGGAAATTAGGCGTGAGGTATATGGAAACTCTCTGTACTACCTTCACAACTTTTCTATAAATAAACAGAATTATTCTAAAGTTAAAAGTTTATTTTAAAAAATATGGGCCTAAAACTCACTCTAGCAATTTCAAAAACTACCGCATGAATCAAAAGTTGGTCTCTAATCTGAACCACATTCATCATTAATCTGGAAAAATGTGCTAAAATTACATGTTACAAAGAATAATGCTGCTTAGTCTAAGTAGTTGGAACAAGAATTTCAAGAATAGATGGCACGCTTCCAGTTGCCTCGGGATATACATCTTCAGCCAATGGGTTGGCCTTTCTTCATTAGGCTCCTCTTTTTAGAAATGAAAGAGTGAAATGCTGTCATGGGTAACACAGGAAATATATAGATCTCAATAGTGATGTCTATCACAGTAAATCTGATCACTGACAGTTGTGGACGTTTTTGAAGAGTGAAGCATGGTAACAGTTGCTACCTCTAGGATCAGGCAGATCTGACGTGACCACCGACTGACTCTGTTCTCTTGGATGAGCAACTCAAACTGGCTCATCTCTTTTCCCAGTTTTAAAAACATCCTCAGGGCTTCCCTGGTGGTGCAGTGGTTAAGAATCTGCCTGCCAATGCAGGGGACATGGGTTCGAGCCCTGGTCGGGAAGATCCCACATGCCACGAAGCAACTAAGCCCGTGCGCCACAACTACTGAGCCTGCGCTCTAGAGCCCGCGAGCCACAACTACTGAAGCCCGCGCGCCTAGAGCCTGTGCTCCGCAACAAGAGAAGCCACCGCAATGAGGAGCCGTGCACCGCAACAAAGAGTAGTCCCCATTCTCCGCAACTAGCGAAAGCCCACGCGCAGCAACGAAGACCCAACACAGCCAAAAATAAATAATAAAAACAAACAAAAAAAACAGACATAAAATAACTCATCCCATAGGTTCATTGTGTAATTTACATGATAGAATGCATGGAAATCATTTAGCACAGGACTTGACACATAGTTAGCGCTCAAAAAATATTAGCCAGATTTTTAATTTCTTTAAAAGTTGTCCTTGCTGTGGTAGTCATTAGAGTTATTTGCCAAATATTTCTGGGTCTACCCACTTCCATTCTAGGCACAAGGCAAATTGCACTTTCTGGTTCTCTTCTGGTAGGGTAGGGCATGTGACATTCTGGGCAAAAGACTGTGAACAAAATGATGCATGTCACTTCCAAACCAATATGAAATCCTGCATAAGTCCTCCCCTCTGGCAAGGGACCGGACCACGCATGTTCAGGCAGATGGCTGTCACCCTCGGTCCCTGAGTGACATCAATGAGCAAGGCTGTAATGTTGACTCACGATGAACACACAGTAAGAAGTAAACTCCTTGGATTCAAAGCCACTGAGATTTGATAAGCATAACCTAGCCTGTCCTGCCTAATATACTTCAGTTCTCAACATTAATAACAAGGCTATTTTAGCCTGTAATTCAAATTAATATGCCATGTTGAAACAGACTTTTATACAGGCCTGGTTCTGTTAATAGGATAGCTAAAAATGCTAAGAATGCCTATTTCAAATACAAGAGATATTGAAGTATTAGATGTGTTATATAAAAATAGCAGAATTTTTTAAGCACTGTAAAAGAAGGAAGCGCTTACTGAATCATGCTGCTCCACAGATTTCTCTGTCTCAAGGATCTTATCAAACCTCATTTGATGTTCATAGTACTTTTCAAAGTAGAATTAGTAATCACTTATTTGGAATACAAAATTTTTTTTTTTTATTGAAGCATAGTTGATTTACAACGCTGTGCCAATCTCTGCTGTGCAGGAAAGTGACTCAGTTCTACACATATAGACATTCTTTATATAATATTCTTTTCCATTATGGTTTATTCCAGGAGAGTGGATATAGTTCCCTGTGCTATACAGCAGGACCTTGTTGTCTATCCATTCTAAATGTAGTAGTTTGCACTGGAATACAAAAGTCTTTTGCTTCCATTTTTTAATAGTTGAATATTCCTAGTCAATGACCACTTTTTTGTTTAATACAGCAGCCATATATAGTCAGTCCTTGCAAAACCCAAGGATTGAGCAAAATATAAGGCATGCTTGGATAACAAGCATTTTGCTGGGGTGTTTTATTATTTGGAGATGGAGTTGTTCTTGTTGATTTTGTTTGCTTGTTTCTTTTATGAAGCCCTTTCCTCTATGATACCAATATGGACACCTCTGAGTTAGCCTCCAGTGTACTACTGTGTAAGCATTTATGTATGTGTATGTGTGTATGTGTATGAAAGAGAGAGACTAGGAAAACATTCTCTTGAGGTTATATCTTTTAAGGAGGGAGAAAAATAAAACGTAGAGCAAGACGGTGAACCTCTCTGCTGGCTGCTATCCCTGAACGAGAGCATCTGTCTTCTGAGATAGGCCACCATGACAAAAATTGGCACTGTCCCCCTAATGCCAGACCATATGTCAAAACTTCTCCAAGGCCTGAAAAATCACAACTCTACTTTACATATAAAGTCCTGGACCCATCAACACCTAAACATTGCTTGTAATTCCAGGTCCTGCACCTCTGGAGAAAGTTAAGGCAATCTGAAAAGGTCCCCTGAGTTCTAACCTACATTCGTAATGCAATTTCTCATTAGTATCATTTCATCTGGTGCTCACAAAAATACTATAATTTAGGCAAAACAAGAAACATTATCTTCATTTTATATAAATAAAAACTGAAGTTGAGATAAAATAACTGATTTCCAGAAGGTTAGATATCACAACTGCCAAGGTGGGACTAGAATGATACTAGGTCACCTAACTTAACATCTTCCTACCAGTGACACTGATTTTGACCAGGCACAGTGTCAAAGACATAATTTCAGAGTAACTGGTAAAGTGGCCCTTTGAAGTGAATAGGAAATGATTCTTAAAGATGTGTATCCCTGGAAAAATTCCTTTGATAAAATATAATGTCCTTAGAGATTAATTTCTCTCACTACTAGTTTTCCTTATTTTTATCTTATTAAAGTATAACTAGAGAATCTTTCCAGGAAGCAAATGAGTGACCAGCTGAGGCCTTAACATTTCTGGTTGAACATATCAATTAAGTAGAATGTTTCCTATCTCCTCAAGTGTTCCAAATGAACCCATTTTATATCAGTAGCCTAACATCCTTTTTGCTATATGTTTCTGACACTACGTTATTTCACCGGGCAGCCATTTATTTAATAGTACTTTGAAATTCAGTGCCTGGATTCTTTGGGTGGCCTAAGGGTGACTCCACAGAAGCTCACACGTGGTAAAACAAATGACTGAAGACGGAAGAGAGCATTAAATGGCACAGGCAGGTCAGATTTCACAGTTTGGTGTTTCATTTAGTAAATTATAGTCAAGCAGCTCTTAGTCACATCTTAACTGTCCATTTTCAGATGGTACTTCTGCCAAACATCAGATTACTAGGGCTGTGTTAGAAAGCTCAAATAGCACATTCAAATTTGAGACTATAGGTCTCATTTATTTCTAGTTTTTCAGCTGGCACACATGAAAAGCACTTTTGAGCAGCCAAAGAAGATGAAGAAATAACTTACAGTGAATGGAAAATGTTAGGAAAGTGAGGGCTAGACAATTCTATGAGTCACTACTGAGATATCTAAAGGGATAGGGATTCCAGTCCACTCATTAAAGTGTGGGTTGAAACGTTGCTTTATTTTTCAAGAATTTCCATGGGAGGCACTTGGAGGGAAAAACAGGAGGTGGTCACTCTTGACTACAGCCAGAAAAGGCATATCTTGAGAGTGGTGAGATACTGGCACAGCTTGAAGACACTCCACAACACAGACGAGATTTCCAGTCTTAAATGATTTTAAGACACTTTATGACACTATTTCAAAAGTGAACCAAATCCTTCAAAATATTGTTCTAAATGAACAAATGTAGTTTCTAAAATCATTTTTAGTTTACTTTTGGGTCCATGAATACAACAGAATTAGTTTTGTCTAAAATTTTAAATCTTTGAATGTCTATTTCTAACAAAGGAGAAAAATATTCTAAGATAGGAACTAATTTTAGATTCACATTTTTTTAGGAAGAAATTGTCATCTATTTTTTTTTTCAAACAACAGGAGCAAAACGAAGAATGAACCTAAAAAGAAATATTTATCTTGTGGATATTAATTTAGAGTTAATATCATAATATCCATTACCTACTTCCTGGAAAAAAAGATGATTTTTACTTTGGATACAATCTGCCTAAAGTCTCGAAGTGTTAATTGCACCCGGAGAGACCATGACCAGCAGTAATTAGGAATACAGTGCAATGCTGGCTCTGTCACTTAAAGTTTCAGTGTCTTCTGTAAAATGAGAAAATAATAGTACCTAATTCATAAAGTTGTTGGAAAACGGGTATAGCTCAGGGGTAGAGCATTTGACTGCATAGAGTTATTGTGAATTTAAGTAAATAACATCTGCAAAGTACTTAGCACATAATAAATGGTCGTTGTTACTATAATTAAAGTTTCAAAAATTTATTCCACAAAAAGCTAAAGGAGATCTGAATAAATAATGTCATTTGCTTCTCCAGTTTTGTTACTGACCACTGAGATTTGGCATAGATGTGGCACAAGCACACTAAACACAGGACTAGTGACTTGGAGAGAGATAAGGAGAGTGCAAGGGAGATGTAATGGCATGTATGTGGAAAAGTCCCACTTTCAGGCACCTCTTTCATTCAGCTTGACAAGTATTAACAGGCTCCCACTATGGCCCCAGTCATCTAAAAGATGCTCTATCCCTGCCTTCAAGAGCTACTCCTCATGATAAGACAAAACTTGTGCACATGGGACAAAGAAATTTATGATTAGATACTAAAATGAGTGGTACCATAAGGGTTATACAATGGGTTCTTACTAACAAATCATGTTAAATTACAAGATTTAGAGCCATACACATGCAGAGCCAGCTGAAAAGGGAAATCATTATGATTACTCTTCTTAATATATCTCAAAATGCCATATTCTACCAATCTCTACAAAAAATGTAAAATGCCAACTGCTTTCCATCACTTTACTTTAGATATCTAGTTTACTTGTGCTTTCTAAATTAAACTGGAAATCCTCTAATTTGGGTTTCATCTGTCTGAATTTTAAATGTAAAATTTATCTAATAATTTCTCAAAACATTTCAAAGATATAAAATTATGATTTATTTCACCCTTATGAGCCTAAACTATTCATGAATTCTCAAAATTGTGCATTGTACGTGTGCAAGAGGCAAAGAGCAACAGCAATGTAAATCAGCAGATGTCAAGAGCTCTGCTGAAAAAGATAAGAAAGTATGCCCCCTGCTGTTTATGGAATGAATGCTTCTGAACATGATTGCAGCTGAAAAAAAGTTCTGAGTTGCATCTCTTTAATTTCCTAGATCTTGATTCCAGCATGTTATAACAAGTTTATGACCCTGCATATGTACCTAAAGTTATTGCAAACAAGTCTAGTCCTTGTCTCTCTCCCCTGCACAATATAGAGGTGGTAGGTGGTTTAACTATCTACTTGTGCTGATCTCCTGTTTAAATTTTTAAGTACATGAAGAGAAAGGTTTATGTGTTTTCCTAGGTATGATTGTATAGTTATTAAAAAGCTCTACATGCAATATCAGACAGTCCAAGACATGACTTCGAGGTGGTAAAACAAAAGGAATCATGTGAATCATCACCATTTCTTCTGCCTTGAGTCCCAACCAGAAACCAAGGTAAATCACACTTAAGAACCTTAGTGAGTTGACAGGAACTCTAGCACTTAGAAACTGCCTATTGGCATATTTATTTCATATAATTCTAAAAACTAACAAATATTTTTGACATTAATCATTCACAGCCATTTTTGCTACACTCTCTTATTTATTCGGGGTACAGTTATAATGAAGGACCAGTATAAGATAGTGGTTATGAGCACAGACCCTAGGCCCAGACTGCCTGATTTCAAATCCCAGATGCACCACTGACTGCTTGGGATAGTTACTCAATGTCTGTGCCTCCTTTCTCTCATCCATAAAATTGGAATCATATTTATAGCTGCCTCATGAGATTATAGATGACAACATATAGAAAGAATTGCATCTGGAACATAATAATTACTACACAAGAATTTACCAGCATCAATATCATTTGTTATTACTACTATTTATTTCTTCACTTTAGTCTATTATGTATTGCTACAATGCTTTATGCAAGACAAGGTTTTTAGACTGCAATAATTTTAAATGTACTAGGGCACCCAGAAATAATCAAGAAATATGTATCTATGGGAAGAAAATAACACAACTTTGCTGACACATACAAAAAAAGTCTTAAGGAAATTATCACACCATGTTTATGAACATGAAAACAGGAATATTATAATGATTTAACATCAATATAAGTGGTTTTATTTGAAAATAATGTAGGGGGGGCAAAACTTGCCACCCCAAAATATCTCTTTGCCATGTGGATTATTTCAAGCTGAAAACAATCAAGGCCCAAAAGACTCATGAAGAAACTTTGACTATTCCCCTAACTGCCTAAAAGAATTTACACAGAGGGCCTGTTTCTGGAATAGAGCTATCACCAGAGATATCTGCAAAGAATATGGGGTAGGTTTAGTTGGGGAAACTTGGCAGGACCTGGAAATCAGAGTCCATTCTGTGTCTCATTGTCTCTGCATGGCTCAGCAAACATTTGTTTACCAAAAATTTGCTTTTCCATCTCCATGTGAATTGCCTTCCTCCCCTTTGAAGTCCCGAACCCCTACCCCAGCGTCCTCTTTTGTCTGTTGAAGATGGTATTTAAGGTGAGGGATTCAGTCATTTTGGAGAGTTACTCAGTTTTCCTGTGTCTCTCCAATGTATACATGGTATTAAACCTTTGTTTGATTTTTTTCCTATTAATCTGTTTCATATCATTTAATTCTTAAACCAGCCAGAAAAATCTAGAAAGGTAGAGAAAAATTTCTTCCTCCCTGACAGTAACAATAAATCTAATTCAAGCTGCCTTTAAAACATGAAAAGAATTTGTTGGATCTCGTAACTAAAAAATTCAGATATTTCAAATGAAGTCTGATCCAGTGGTACAACAATGACACAAAATACCTGAATTCTTTCTATCTCAATTATCTGCCTAAAGCTTCTTTTCCCAGCATCCCCAGTGAACACTGAGATCCCCTGTAATTGGATCTACTTAGGTCACTAGCCCACCATCTCTGTCACAAGGGAGAAGGAATGTACTGATTGGCTTAGTTGGCATAGCTTCCCTGAAACCATATGGTTCCCAAATGAAGAGAAATGTCTGATGGGAATGAAATAGGGAAGAAACATATTTTAAGAAGACACACAACAAATACTGACCCACCTAAAATTAAGTTGTAGGTAAATGGAATCTAATCAAAATTCCAAAGTGGTTTCTGAAGAGTCAGTTAAGAATTTTAATCATTAATAACTTTAGAAAAATACACATGTGGAAAAAAAAGCAAAAAAGAGTTAACTTTAGGGAAGAAAAGAAGAGTAATTTCAGGGATGGCAATTTGATATACCATATATAAAAATATACAAAGCTATGATAATTAAAACAGTATAGTACAAGTATAAAGTTAGGCAGATAAATCATTCAGTAAATAATAGTATAATTGAATAATGACTTAGAAAAATTAAATTTTAGAACTTCCATTCAGATTGTATATCAAAATAATTATGGATGGATAAAGAATTAAGTCTAAGAAATTAAGCTATTAAAAATAAAATATTTATAAGCAAATATGATTTCCTGAATTGGGAAGGTTTTCTTAACATGAAAACAACAGAAAAATAAAAATGAAAATGTTGTTAGATGTGACTACTTAAAAGAACCAGATAAAAAAATACCCTTTTACCTAAATCAAATTTTATAACAAAATCGAAAAGCAAACATTTCAAGAAAAATATTTGCTTTAAATTTAACAAGGAGTAGGTAGAAATAATTCTGAGATATCAATTCGTGAAAACAAAAATGTAAAAGAAAATTGGTAAATGACATAAACTTATACTTCAGAAAACAAGAAATATGCATAATTAACACTATGAAAACTTGTCTACTTCACTAGTAGGCAAAGAAATAAATATTAAAGCAATGAATATAACCTTTAAGCCATAAAAAGAGCAAAAATTAAAATACATAATAATGTTAATAACAATGTCTTAGTCAATTTGGGCTGCTATAAATAAGTGCCATAGACTGGGTAGCTTATAAACAACAGCAATTTCTTTCTTATAGTTCTGGGTGCCAGCATGGTTGGGTTCTGGTGAGAGCCCTCTTCCAGGTTGCAGACTGCCAACTTCTTATATCCTCACATAGTGGAAACAGAGTGAGCTAGCTCTCTGGTCTCTTCTAAGGGCACTAAACCCATTCATGAGGGCTCTATCCTCATGATCTAATTACCTCCCAAAGGCTTCACCTCCAAATACTCTGACATTTGGGGATTAGATTTCAACACTTGAACTGGAGGTAGGGGAAAAGACCAAACATTCAGTCCATAATAATTGGTATACATATATATGTATGCATACATAGCAGGATTATATACTGACTAAATTTCCTACAAAAAAATAATTAAAAATCTCTATCAATAACCTCAAATACATTTTAGTCCTTTGACACAATAATTTCAATTTTAAGAATCTATTTGGAAGATATCATTTAAAAACACAAAAATTTATACACAAAAACACTCACTGCACCATTATCAAATAAGAAATAAAAACAATAAAAAAAGTTTCATAATAATGGAACTATCAAATAAATTAAGATTATTTCTATATTATGCAACAATTTGCAAAAGCTAAAAACACATATAAAGAATATGTAGAGGTCTGAGAAAATTCTAAAAGTTGAGAGAAAAAACAGTATACAAAATATGTGTGTGTTTGTGTGTGTGTATGTGGTCTGTGTGTAATCTCATTGAGGAAAATTGGAAAAATATAAACAAAAATTGTTAACAGAGTCCCTGGGTGGAATACAGGTGATTTTTATTTTCTTATTTATAAGAGTTTTCTATGGTGCCTACTTTAAATAATATAATCAAATCAAAAGCATTTTTAATATATTAGAAAACTTTCATATGCAGTTAGATTATTATGAGTTATTTGCAAAATAAACAATCCTTTTGTAAAGAAAACATTTAAATATTAAAATGTATTACGTATAAATTCTTATTTCATGTATCAGCTTTATTTACAATGCTGCACATTTGCAAAATACAATAAAGAGGTATGTTTTTGACCTTATTAATCCAGAAAAAAATACACGATCAAAAATAAGTACCTCAAAATACTTCTATAATGTAATTCATATTCTTTTACTAGTTTTAACATTACTTTTTTTTTTTAACATTGCTTTTTAATCACATTTATAACACTAAAGAAATAAAAATTGCTAAAGAAATGGATTCTGTAATTGAGGAACTGGAGACAGCTAGAAGGTAATTCCTTTTGGCTTTTTGCATTATAGTAAGAAAGAATGTGCAACAGATTTTTATTTTAAAATAATATACAATGATGTAATAATATAGGTGTGCAGTCTTTAGATTTGGGCTGGTTGAACTGTATCAGTTTATCTCTGAGAATTTACCAACATCCTGTTTGGATACTTGGTGATCTAGGGTCTACTGCCCAAAGGAAAGATTTGGACTGGATAAATTTGATATTCCACCATATATATAGTAATTGAAACCATACACACCACACACACACACATTATTATATAGATTTTATATATATATATATAGGTTGCGTATATATATATATATATATATACACACACACACACACACACACACACACATTTATATAAAGAATTAAACCTCAAAGCCAGGGAAAATATCTTTGCATGAACGAAAGGACCTTTGGTTGAATTAGGGAGGCCATCAGAAATGTACAAATGTATAGATAATGGCTTTGTTGTAGATTCTAAGGTACTGGGCCTTATTCTGGAAAGTATGAATGTTTTAATAAATAAAAGGTGTCTTAAAATGTTATATGCTGTTCTTCTTTTATATTGATAAGTCATGACACAACATGTCAAAGAAACATCCAATTAAATTTTCATAACATTTAATTAAGGCATTTAAGAACTCCCATTTAATGAAATCATAGCGACTCTTATCTAAATTCCATAAATCTCAATAAACATTTTTGTTTCATGTCCTTTAGGTAAAGATACTCTTCTCTCTAAAAGGTTTAAAGAAATGCAAGTGTCCTAGTAGTTATCTTTATATTCACTCACAACAGAAGATTGAAAGGTTTGCTTTGCTGCTGGTTTCTGGATCAGAGTATTAGCTTTATAATCTTAACTACATCTGGCAGGAAACAGAAGACCAGTTTTCCTGATTTTGTCACACAAGATATTTCAAACATTCATTAATTCCTACAACTGCTTAAGAACAAAATGACAAAATTCATAAAATTCTGAGACATTTTCATTTTCTCAGTTTTAGTCCCTTATATGTGAAATCGATTATTTCACTCTTGGCATTTCTTTCCCATAACTTTATTATTACATTGGATTATATTTTCATTTAAATTTAATGATGGATAAATTCTTTCAGAGTAGGTGTGATTCTCATTCCAGAAGAACCTTAGACCTATCATATAATGTACTTGTAAGCCACACTCAAAGAAACTCACTTGGAAATTATGACTCACTGTAATGAACAATATCATTTCTCTTCAGCATGCCTTGAATTTTTAAGTCTTGGTAAACTGTTTTCTCATTCTATATTATTGATATTTTTTCTGGTGTTTTTTCCTATGGGCAATTAAGCTTCTTGGTTTAAAAAGAGAGCTTGCTATGTTCTATAATGTTTTGTTCCAACTCTTGGATTATACTAAAAATATATTAATTTAGTACATTTGATATATCTTCTGTACAAACCTATCTAGACTTTTTTGGAGTTTCTCTATATTATAAAAATGGAGAGCTCGCCTTCAAGGAATCCATGCACCCTTTTTATTACATGATCGTAATTAACACCCCAGAAGGAAATCAGTTTAATAGCTCCATGACCTATGAAATGGAATTTTTGCATTTCTTTAGAAAGAAAAACAGTAGTCTATTCAACCCAAGAAACTCCACTAAGTGGTCTGGTTCATGGGAACTTGGTAACACAATTTGATGTAATTGGCTATATATTCCGTGGGTAGACAAGGGCCACACATATTGTATGGAAGATCATAGTTTAAAATTACCTACATTAGTTGGTCATTTACTTTTAGGGTGAGAAAAAAAATCTACTTAGGAAAACTGGTCTGTGATTAATATTTAAGTAAAAAATTACTGTATTTAAGAACTAAACTGAAACTGGAAAACACTGTCAGTGTCTCAACCTCTTACCTATTGACATTGACCATTCTGCTGCATGCTAAAGAAGGCCTTAGGGCTTTACCTGGTCAGAGCCTGCTTGCACTGTGCAGGAGTCAGACCAGAAATGATTGGGAGTCAGTGCCCTCTGGGAGCAGTTCTCAATCAATGACTGATTGATGGGAGTCGAGGCAAAAGCATTCCAGACAATTCTTTCCTCAGCTGGGAATTAAGTCTGAGGTATTCAAGTCTATCTCTCCAAATTACCCAACAGGATAGAGCAAGTGGTAACTTGCATAGTAATACAACCTATTGCCTGTCTACCTGCCTTCCCTCCTCCTTTTGAACTCCTCTACCAGTGTTTCCTGGAAACACCATTCAAATCACTATTTGCACTCAAAACTTTGTACCCAGGTGTGCTACTAGGGGAATATAAAATAAGATGGAGGTTATTTAATTTTTTTTTCTTCCTCCAATTTTGAAAACTGTATTTCAGCTGGCTCTATGAAAATATATATACATATATAAAATGAGGCAGAAACAGTTATTTCACATTTACCTTAATCAACTCCAATCTAATGTTTGGAGGAAAAACTGATACCACTTCCTAGTGATCAGAGACTTTATTATATTCCTAATAACCTGTGATTCTTGGAATACATCACTCTTGTCAGTAAAATAAAACACTCAATATATTCAATATCCTTTAACACATTTTTAAAGCAGAATATACTCATACAAACACATTAGAAAATTTCAAAGCAACAGTCAAATATATCTTCAGTATGTACTGGAAAATCAAATGTCTTCCAAGAGAAAAGCTAAGAATACATTGGAATTACATTTTCATTTCTACACAGATACCCTTAAGTGAATGGAGACAATTCTCCCACATTCTGCATGAAGCATGGCATGAGGGTCTAGTTTACACTTTGAGTGAAACTTTACACCTTAAAATTACACACTAATTCCACTCCCTGATATTCCTGTGTTGCTAGGAATATTGTCTTTCAAGGGAAAAAAAGTGTCACAGAAATTTCATATGTTACTCTTGAGCTAAAAATTAAAATTGCCCTTGAGACATAGCTATGCTAAATCTTTAGGGTTTTTTCCCCATCTCTGAATTTTTAATATTTTTTAGTTCAATTCTTCACAACTTTTACAGTAGAACACTAATAAAGAGAAAAAAATGAAGTGTAAGAACAATCATGCCAGAAAATACAGTAGTTCATCTAACGTGGAATACTGCACCATATTTTTTCAGAGTCATGAGAAATATTAAAAAGGCAGTCAAATATTTGGGGAATAATAATAGCTAAAAAAAAAAATAACGCTTCCCATATGACGTTCACTGAGGTAAAATTCTATGCATGAATAAACTAATCCTTTCAACAAACTCATGGGGCAGTTACAATTAATGTCCTCATTTTTCAGAGAAAGAAAAGAAAATGAAGCTCAAGGAACTTAACTTACCCAAAGTCATACTGCTAGAAATGGTGGAACCAGATTTGAACCCAAGTGTTTTGAATGTAATGTGCTCTATATATCCACATAGCTGAATTGATTCAGTCAGACTAGGTCTTCTCCGCTTCATGACCTCTCAGAATCTCCAAAGGGATAAACAGTTTCTCAAGTTTATTTGACCATGCTATCCTTTTGTATGGGGCATCCTGAGATAACAATATTTAATATTCAGAGGAACATACTTTAGGAAATGCCTCCCTAAGTAATGAAACTGGGTAACTATTGTTAAAATTTGTTACATAAAATTATTTTGGCAACAATAAACAGATTATTAGAAAGAATAAGAAGAAAGTGTTTAAAAACGTATAATATTTCTTTCTCAAAAAGAAATTTATTTGAATATTTAAAAATTATAATTGGCACAATTCTTAAAGTCAAAATTAGTCAAAAGTTAAAAACTCATCTTCTTTATCCATTCATCTGTCAGTAGACATTTAAGTTGTTTCCCTGTCTTGGCTACTGTAAATAGTGCTGCTATGAACATTGGGGTGCATGTATCCTCTTGAACCATATTTTTCTCCAGATATATACCCAGGAGTGGGATTGCTGGATCATATGATAGCTCTATTTTTAGTCTTTTAAGGAACCTCCATACTGTTCTCCATAGTGGCCGTACCACTTTACATTTCCACCAACAGTGTAGGAGGGTTCCCTTTTCTCCACACCCTCTCCAGCACTGTTTGTAGATTTTTTGATGATGGCCATTCTGACTGGTGTGAGGTGATACCTCATTGTAGTTTTGATTTGCATTTCTCTTATAATTAGCAACGTTGAGCATTTTTTCACGTGCCTCTTCGCCATCTGTATGTCTTCTTTGGAAAAATGTCTATTTAGGTCTTCTTCCCATTTTTTGATTGGGTTATTTGTTTTTTGATATTGAGCCGCATGAGCTGTTTGTAAATTTTGGAGACTAATCCCTTGTCATTTGCATCATTTGTGAATATTTTCTCCTATTCTGTGGGTTGTTTTTTCATTTTGTTTGTAGTTTCCTTTGCTGTGCAAAAGCTTTTGAGTTTAATTAGGTCCCATTTGTTTATTTTTGTTTTTATTTCCATACGGTCATCAAAACAGTATGGTACTGGCACACACAAAAAACAGAAATATAGATCAATGGAACAGGATAGAAAGCCCACAAATAAACCCACGCACCTATGGTCAATTAGTCTAGAGGATGCAACACTATACAACGGAGAAAAGACAGTCTCTATAATAAATGGTTCTGGGGAAACTGGACAGCTACATGTAAAAAAAAATGAAACTAGAACATTCTTTAACACCATACACAAAAATAAACTCAAAATGGATTAAAGACCTAAATGTAAGACCTGATTCTATAAAACTCTTAGAGGAAAACATAGGCAGAACACTCTTTGACATAAATTGCAGCAATATCTTTTTCGATCCATCTCCCAGAGTAATGGTTACTAGGAATTTTTTAAATCAGAGTTGATAAAAATAGAAAAATAAAAACATTTATCTGTCTCATTCTCATTCTCCTTTCTTTCTGAGGCTCTGATTACATGTATGTAAGGCTGACTGACATTATCCCATAAGTCACTGAGGCTCAGTTCTTTCTCTCTCTCTATGCTTCAGTTTCTGAAGTTCACTCAAGATCTTTGCTATTGCTTCCAATCTGCTGTTAATGTCATCTGAAGGATCTTTCAATTTCAGATACTATACTTTTTTCTTCTAGGATTTCTATTTGATTCTTTTTGATAGTTTCCAACTTCTCCTGAAATTCCCTATCTCATCATCTGTTATACCCATCTTTTAAAATTGCTTCTTTTACATAGTTATCCTGCTGATCATTTTACAGTCCTTCTGCAAATTCCAACATCTGCATTGTCTGTTGATATGTTTCTAGTGACTGATTTTTCTCTTAACTGTAGGTCACTTTTGCTGTTTCTTCATATGTCTCATTATAATACATTGTAGAGTGACTTTATTCTGTTATGTTCCTCTGGAGAATGGTTAGTTTTGTTCTTGCAAGGAGCTAAATGACTGGTGGAATAGTTTTGACTTAGTCCAAAGGTGAATCCCTTAGTCTTAGAATGTAGTCTTGATTCATAAAGCATAATCCTTCTTGGGTTTCAGTAAAAATCCTGAAATATTTACCAAGACTCAGTAATCTAATGGGATTGGACATCCAAACTTTGTCTTCCTCTGGGAAGCAGCTGTTGAACTATCTGTTCATCCTTTTCAGTTCTCCAGCTGTTGTTTTCTCCTTGAGCTACTTGATGAGATCCTAACATATGTGCAGCTTAAGGACAGCCAAAGATTTGAGAAAGGTCATTTATAAGAAGGATTTATACAGATTTTGAGGATTTCCCTCTGAGGCCTCCTCAATTCTTGTATTCCCTATTCAATTTCCAGCAACTCTGGCAGCCCCTATCCTCTGCCTCTTCAGGCCAATAAGACTGATTTTCTGATCAAATCCTATACATTAAGTCCCCTACATACGAATCTTCAAGTTGCGCACTTTCAAAGATGCAAGCGTGCGTGCCAGCCCCTGTTTGCCAGCTGTTGTACTGTACTACTGTACTTTTCAAGACACTGTACTGTAAGATTAAAAATGTTTTCTTTATTTTTTGTTTGCTTGCTTTTGTACATATTATATGTGTGAAAAGTATTATAAACCTATTACAGTATGGTACTATATAGCTGATTGTGTTAGTTGGGTACCTAGACTAACTCTGTGGACTTATGAACAGATTGGACTTATGAACACGCACTCGGAACAGAACTCATTCATATGTAGGGGACTTACTGTACACTGTGCCCACAGGTCTTGAGAATGCCCTCAGTGGAAAAGCGATATACACATGAATCTAAATTGTGATCATTCCTATCTTTCAAGAGAGGATTCTCCTCCAGTTTTGCCTGCTTTTGATTGATTTCCAGTAGCTTCAGAGACTTTTAAAATATTTTTGTTCAAAGTTTGTAATTATCATTGATAAGAAATTTAGTACAATACAAGCTCCTGCAGTTACTGGAAACCAGACTTCACATCTGCAATATCTTTTTGTTATTGATTTCTAATTTTATTACATTATAGTCAAAGAATATTATGTTATGATGTTGATTTGCTTGGACTTTCTTTGTAGTCTAGAGCAAAGACAATTTGGTATGCTCTGACTCCAGGCATGAGGCACTCAACACATTAATAGAGAGTTGTTGTTTAAGTGGGTCATTCTTACTCTATAATTTTTGAGTTGATGTAAACTATTTTAGCTTATTTCTACTATGTTTTGTGTTTTTAAGTTTCTCTGATTTTTTTCTTTGTTTTCAGCCTTTCTGTCTTTTATCGATCATTGGCTTAGTCAAATTAATCAGGTAATCTTCATTTTTTTCCACCTCTACTATTTTTTGTTACACATCTATTTCTATTCTTTTAGTAGTTACACTGAAAAATCTTAGCATACAAATTTAACATAAGAAAACATCTTTATCCACCACCATTATCTACAAGAACCATAAAAACACTTAACTCTGAACTCTTCTTCTCCCATCTTCCATGTTATTTTTACCTGGTATTTTAATTCTACCTTATTTTTAAACTCTCCAAAATTTATCCATTTTCACATAGTCAATTCATTATTTGGGTTGAACCACATCTTCACCAACTTATTTGTTTCCATTTGCTTCTCACATTCCCTTTCTTCCTTCCAGGTTTAAATTTCTTCTAATAATTCTTTTCTCAGTCAATTGTGACTGGTATACTCTCAATCCTTATTTATCTGAAAATGTTTTTAATTTTTTTCCTCACATTTGAATGATAGTTTGTTCCCTCACACTTTGTACATAATTAGTCCTTCTCTCTAGTTGCTTTTAACATTTCTTTGCCTTTTGTATTCTATAATTTCACTCTGATATTTTTAGGTGGGAATTTGATTTTATTCTATGCTATTTTGATTTGGTAGTTTGTCTTCTTTACATCTGGTAAGTCCTCAACAAATAAATTATTTTACTATTGTTATTTTTCCATTTTCTCTGTTTTTACCACTAAGATTCCCATTACTTATACATTTAACCTCCATGTTCATCCTTTATCTCTGTCAGCTGCTTTTTATTATTCTTCATACCTTTATTTCTCTGTGCTGTAGCTTTATTTTGTGGAGATGATTTCCTCAAATTAACCACAATTTCTCTCTTGAACTATGTCATATATTATACTTATCTTCTTATACTTTATCTCATATTTTCTTGTTTCATTATGGTTTCTGCTTCATCTTTACCTTTTTAAACAATTTAAATAAACTTATTTTATAATCACTTTCAGATTGTTTATTGTTTTCTATTCTTGAGAGTGTTAATCCTCCTGTTTGCTATTCCTTCTTACTCTCCCTCATAATGGTTCATTTGCTAAGGTAGTTTGTAACTTTTGATTGTAAGTTCATCTTCAATGGGTTTGTGTTTTCCATAAGAGTTCTACATTCCCTGAGTTGTGAAATTATCCTGACAGATCAATTTTGTACTTTTTTCTGACAGAATACAATAGATTTTAATGGTCTTTGACTAGCTTTTATTCCAATTTCTCAGCTTGTATTTCCTATATCATTCAGGAAATAGCAGTTGTGACCCCATGTGGCACAAACCTGGGCTTTCAGTTTCTTACTAGTACTTTTTTTTTTCACTTAGAGCTCCAAACAGAGAGCAGATTTTTAGGCTGCTTCCCAAGGCTTGTGGGCAGGATATTTCTAGTCCCATTTTTGCAAGGAGAGCACTACTTTAAAGTACTGTTTTTTAAGCTGGTTACTCAGTACCAGCTCTCCAGCTCTTGTGGATCAAATGACATGGCTCTCATCCTTATGTGCATTTAAAATTCTCATCCATAGAATCTGTATCAAGCCTAGAACCTATGTGAGCTCTGACTGGCTCAGCTTCCATTTAAAACTCTGCCTTTTATTTCTCTCAATTCCTGGCACTTACAGATTATCTTTTCTTTCATTGAAAATATTATTGCATTTTAAATTATTTTAAATATTTTATCTAGTTTTTTTGAGGATGATCTGCATTAGTTTAGTTCATCAAGTTCTGCAAGTCTCAAAATATAAACCTAAGGACATAAACATTATTCCAAGCAAAAGAAACAAGTGGTTCAATGATTAGAAGAATGAAAGTTAATCATAAATAAATTATACTAGGGTATAATATATCCTTGGTTTTCATATCACGCTGAATAGTACGACACAGAAAGTTAGAGAGGCCTAATCAAAGAATGGATTAAGACAGTACATGCTACTGTAAGAAAAAAGAGTTACAAGATCATAAAACTTATCAAAATAAGAACAAAACAAGGCAGTAACACTAGGAAAGATGTTATAATAACGCAAGTGAGACATAACTGGAATTTGGATAATTAACTGGCAGCAAAGATGGAAACATCACATCCAAGAGATGTTGTGCAGGAGGAAGCAGGAGCAACATTTGTGGGGAAAAGATAGTGAAGAAATGCCTCCAGCGCACTGAATTTGTAAAAGGGGTGTGCAGCAAGTATACATTTCAGATTCTTCAGAAAGTTATGATATCCCCCAAAATGCATTTTTGCAAAAACATAGCTTGTTTTAGTTTCCTTTAATTTTTTGACTCTCAGGCCCCATGCTGCCAAATGTAGTAAACTAGTCCAACTGAGTGATTTTCAAAGACCTCAGTTTAAAAAGCAATCATAGTCTCTTCGTCCCCATTCCTCTTTTCCTGGGGCTGATGCTAATCTCCAGGAATGCATATATAATTCATCCCATAATTGTTTCCAGATATCTTTGACCTCCATCACCATAGTCCTAGGGGCCTCGTCTGAATCCAAGTCCTGGCATGGCCCCAGGTGTCAGCTTCTCACAGGTCCCTCTACTTCCTCACGTTACTTGAATTTTCTGAATTGCTCTACCCATTCTACGCTTCTCATGAGCACAGAAAAGACCTGACTCTTCTCTTGTGCCCTGCTGAGGACTGTGGGAAATTTAGGGGTGAGTGCAGTGTCTGCTCTTCCCCTGATTTCTCCCTTCCGTTTCTGTGAGGTTGCAACCATTATTGACCAGATGGGACAGGTATGAGACAGGGCCCTTTGGTTCTGATCTCTCCGACACATGGTGGGGAATGTAGGCCAGGTTCAATGTCTCGCCTGTTTGCTCTTCCTTACCACTAAAATCTTCTTTGTTCCCATCCTAGAGATTTCTCTGACCACAGGACTGTACTGCAATGGCAGACAGACAGTGAGGAGTCCATCTGTAGCTTCTGTCCCTGATTTTTATTTGGAGGTATATTTGGGGAGTAGAGGTGAGAAGAGGTTATTCTTTTGGCCAGAAAGTATTTCAAGCTTCATTTTTTATATTCATTAGGTTGGGATAAGATTTGTATTCCCTCTTATTTCTTATAAGATGAGGGTAATATCAAGAGAAGAAAAATTCAATGTGTTTTTATAGTGTAAGGTGACTCTGTGTGATCAAAAGTATCTTAGAAGCATATGAGAAACATCTGTATTTTCAGCATTAATGGGGACTCCTTAAATGATAATGTAAAATGTCATTGCTTAAAAACATAGGTGTCGGGGGCTCTCTGGGCGGCTCTAGTTTCTCGCAGAGGCTTGATGCTTTACCATCTGTTTGTACTCCTTTGGAAGCATTAATGCAAACTGGCATCTCCCAGATGTGTCCATTTCAAAAACTGATTCACAGCGATTCACCTTTGTGCCCAAACAATTGACAACTTATTTGTTATCTGATGAAGAAATATCAAGATGCTTTTTATATCGTGTGAGATTTTCTTTTAAATGTTCATACATAGACGTCTAATCCCATATAAAATCATAACCACAAAAATGCCATTCATGTTCCTGATTGTAACTTAATACCCAAAGTCTTGAAATTCTTACTTTTTCCAGAAGCTGAAGTGAAAAAGAGGTGGCCCCCTCACTGCACATTTCTCCCATTATTTCTCCACTCTATTTGCCAAAACAATGAAAGACATTTTATCAAAATGAATACCAGTGCAATCTCAAACAGTTGGAATATAAGCATGAAATCAGTTATTTTTTCAATCACTGCTTTCAGTAATGCTTTGTCCAATCTTTTTCCCACCCCTTAGCATCATATTTGGTAGATTCCACAACTTTCCAGTCATTTTTGATTATTAAAATTCAATCTAATATAAAACTTCAGTCTCAAACTCAATCTAAATCTCATCAGCTCCAAGCATAAGGGCAGACATAGACTGCTAGGGGTAGTGATGAGGTGGAGGTTGAAGTGAAGTCTGTGCATCTGTATTCTTCTTGTCCCTTTGCCACCCTTTTTCTTCAAGGCCTAGCTCCTTCAGTTGTTGGGGGTAGGGAGAAGGGAAACAGAGAGGAACAAATGCCTCTTTATATAACTGCTGCTATTACACCCTTTTTTCTGTTGGCTTTCTCTGCTTCTCTGGTTTGATATTGATGTCCTATGTAAGGCAGCCATCCAAATGCTGACTGTCTCATGAGAGCTATGCAAGTTCTTGGGAAAGCCTTAAGGGGTCCCCTCATGGCACAGTTCTATGTTAAGGTAGATTAAGCTCCAGGTCGACTTCATTCTCCAATCCCAACTCCCTCCCCTGGCAATACATCAACCGCCTCCTCCTGTTGGGGCCTCTATAAAGCAAGAAGCCTTACAGATTGGGTGTTTCAGTCAGCTCAGGCTGCTATAACAAATCCCATAGATTGAGTGACTTAAACAACAAACATTTACTTCTCACAGTACTGGAAGTTTGAAGTCCGAGGTCGGGGTACTAGCATTATTGGGTTCTTGGTGAGGTCCCTTTTCCTATTTATGTCCTCACATGACCTCTCCTTGATGTATGTATACACATGCACACACAAACACAGAGAGAGAGAGAGACAGAGGGAGAGATCTCGTGTCTCTTACTCTTTTTATAAAAGGACATTAATCCCATTATGGGGCCTCTACCCTCATGACTTTGTCTAAACCTAATTTCATTCCAAAGGTCAAATACCATCACCAACATATGAATCTTGGAGGGACACAAACATTCAGCCCATATCAGTGGGCAAGCAGGCCTAAGCCTGCTTACATTCCTTGATATATGTCTGAGCTCATCTTTACCACACCAGATGGTAAAAGTATAGGCTCTCTCCACTCTGCCAACAGTCTCTCATTGTGTTCTCTTCTGTTCAAATACGCCAAGAGGTAGACTAGCAAATTTGGTGGCTAAGCAAATATCCAATCAAGAAACACAATGCCGGGCTTCCTGGTAGCGCAGTGGTTAAGAATCTGCCTGCCAAGGCAGGGGACACGGGTTCGAGCCCTGGTCCGGGAAGATCCCACACGTCGCAGAACAACTAAGCCCGTGCGCCACAACTACTGAGCCTGCACTCTAAAGCCCGTGAGCCACAACTGCTGAAGCCCGCGCGCCTAGAGCCCGTGCTCCGCAACAAGAGAAGCCACCGCAGTGAGAAGCCTGCGCACCGCAAGGAAGAGTAGCGCCCCCCGTTCGCCGCAACTAGAGAAAGCCCGTGTGCAGCAACGAGGACCCAACGCAGCCAAAAATAAATAAATAAATAAATAATTTTTTTTTTAAAAAAGAAAAAGAAACACAATGCCAACCAGTCTCTCCTGGTAAGAGCCCCCATTCTTTATGAGAAATTCTCTTGGAGCCCCTCCTATTCCCAATTTGGCCTTAGACAGGAAAGCATCTCCATTCCTCCCCAAGGGAGGGGAGGGCAAAGCCTCTAACACAATAGCTGCAACCATGGTGATTCCTGTCTCCCCAGTCTAGTCATTTTCTATAAAGCGGAGGGTGGGTGGGGGTGGCTGATACAGAAAGGTTGGTTCTGCCACTTATTATTAACTCTGAGGGGAGTGCTAATAATTCCCTCTTTGGGGGCAGTTCTCTTTAAATTGTGGGATACTTAGCACCTCAGTATTTTTAAGCTCTGACTCAAAACACTGAACACTGAATCCCACTACATATCCTGTTGCAGAAGCAAATTTTCATGTTTTTAATTCTACTCCAGAGCTTTTGGCCACTACTTTCTTAAGTTTTTAAAACACGTTTTCCAAAAGCAGTCAGGAAAATAGTGTATTGAACGCATGGTTATTTACACACAACTAATATTTGAATTTGCAGATTACTACCCAGGAAGGTATATCTTTAAACTAAGGTTTAAGCTAAAGCTTTAAGCTAAAATCCTAAAATAATTATTTTTTAATATTAACTTTCAGATGTGCAGTTCCATTAGCTTCCAAAAAAAGAATAATTCAGAAACTGCATTAACTCACTGAGGTCTAGATTACTTGAGGATAATCATTTAAAATCATCCTGCATTTTTGTCAAGTGGAGATATCATCAGGTTTAGGCAATCTCTGCATCCTGAATCCATGAACCCACATTGATACATGGCTCAATTCTATGTAACATGCATGGAAGAACTACCAAAACTAGGTATCTACATCCTACCTATAACTTGGGGAACACACATATTTCAAAATTTTTAGGAGTATATTCCACAAATGGCACAATACAGTTTTTTTAATCCATTAAATATGATGGGTCTCTGATAAATATTGATGATACCTACATGTTATAGGGAAGGCATCCTTGATGATACCTACATGTTATAGGGAAGGCATCCTTGTCACTGACAAATAACTTAGTGTTTTGAAAGATAGCAATGTTTCTGGAATAATCAATTTTGTTTCAATTACAAAGTAAGTCATGCTGCTTCCATATTATATTGAAGTGCCTGCTTAAGCAAAAACTTAATAAAAATTGGCCCTAAATAAGTTCTTTCTTAGTGTAGATCAGACCACATGACAGCTGGGGAAAAGAAAAACAGCCAAACCCATAATTTTTAAGGACTAACTCCAGAAACAAGAGGGAACCAGAGACTTAAGCAAGGATGTCCCCTATGGCTGTTATAGTTCATCATAAATAAGGATGTACTGACAACAGTTCTCATGGTAAACTATTGTATTAACATTGCTCATCAAACCTTCCCATAAATTTCCAAGTGACACAACCCCTTTAAGTATTGTTATATATTGCTTCAGCCAAGCAGGGTCAAGGTTCTGAAGATTTAATAATAACACAGTCTTCCAACTTAAAACACATACCCCTTGTTATGCTATATATTACACTTCTTTACACTTTGTCTTTTGTCCTTGCATGCAAAGTTGTGTGGAAATATCTTTCTGCATGTTTCTGTCTTTTCTTCTGTGGCTGTATTTTTTTTTTAATCTACTATCTAGATTCTCAGAAGGGAGTCAAAAACTACACCTGAGACTACACAAATAGAGACTTCTTAAAATTAGGAAACTTTGAATGTTCCCAGACTTTCTATATTTTCTCCATGTATTTAGAGGTAGAAAAATTAAAAGCTTCCACGCTTGTCAGATAACATAGAGAAATAAAAATAACTCCGTGTTTGGGGCAGCAAGAAAGGAAGAAGACTGAAACTATATCACACTCTTCAGTCAGGCTTGGGAGGAGAAGAACCCTGAAGAATAAAGTGATAACCCTCCTCAGGAAGAGAAGTAGACATGTCCGCAGGAGCCATAGGGGACAGCCCTGCAGACTGGGTACATCTGAGAACTAAGTAGTAATCGGGTTAATGATAGAATGTCTAGATGGTTCCAGAACACACAAAGCAGTATTTATTATTGAAATAGGCATGGATTCTGGTGTCAGACATGTTAGAGTTTTCATTCCGATGCTGTTCCAAAGACTAGAAATGTGACTTTCAGAAGTCATATATTCTCTCTAACTCTGTTTCCTCTCCAGGAAAGTGGCCATGTGTATACCATCTCAAAGGATTTTTTGTAAGGATCTAAAAAGATTATCTGCGAGAGCATCTACCTCAGTGTCTGGAACATTAAATACTCGTGGAATAAAGGAAAATATAAATGTGACACTTTAATAACACTGGAACAATAACATGCTTAAAATATACCTTTCTCAGCAAAGGAAACCATAAACAAGACGAAAAGACAACCCTCAGAATGGGAGAAAATATTTGCAAATGAAGCAACTGACAAAGGATTAATCTCCGTTAGAATGGAGGCAAAGATCGAGAAGATGCAAGAAATGTTTAACAAAGACCTAGAAGAATTAAAGAACAAACAAACAGAGATGAACAATACAATAACTGAAATGAAAACTACACTAGAAGGAATCAATAGCAGAATAACGGAGGCAGAAGAACGGATGAGTGACCTGGAAGACAGAATGGTGGAGTTCACTGCTGCGAAACAGACTAAAGAAAAAAGAATGAAAAGAAATGAAGACAGCCTAAGAGACCTCTGGGACAACATTAAATGCAACAACATTCGCATTATAGGGGTCCCAGAAAGAGAAGAGAGAGAGAAAGGACCAGAGAAAATATTTGAAGAGATTATAGTCGAAAACTTCCCTAACATGGGAAAGGAAATAGCCACCCAAGTCCAGGAAGCGCAGAGAGTCCCATACAGGATAAACCCAAGGAGAAACATGCCGAGACACATAGTAATCAAATTGGCAAATATTAAAGACAAAGAAAAATTATTGAAAGCAGCAAGGGAAAAATGACAAATAACATACAAGGGAACTCCCATAAGGTTAACAGCTGATTTCTTAGCAGAAACTCTACAAGCCAGAAGAGAGTGGCATGATATACTTAAAGCGATGAAAGGTAAGAACCTACAACCAAGATTACTCTACCTCTCAAGGATCTCATTTAGATTTGATGGAGAAATCAAAAGCTTTACAGACAAGCAAAAGCTAAGAGAATTCAGCACCACCAAACCAGCTATACAACAAATGCTAAAGGAACTTCTCTAAGTGGGAAACACAAGACAAGAAAAGGACCTACAAAAACAAACCAAAACAATTTTTAAAATGGTCATAGGAACATACATATCGATAATAATCTTAAACGTCAATGGATTAAATGCTCCAACCAAAAGACACAGACTTGCTGAATGGATACAGAAACAAGACCCATATATATGCTGTCTACAACAGACCCGCTTCAGACCTAGGGACACATACAGACTGAAAGTGAGGGGATGGAAAAAGATATTCCATGCAAATGGAAATCAAAAGAAAGCTGGAGTAGCTATACTCATATCAGATAAAATAGACTTTAAAATAAAGAATGTTACAAGCGACAAGGAAGGACACTATATAATGATCAAGGGATCAATCCAAGAAGAAGATATAACAATTATAAATATATATGCACCCAACATAGGAGCACCTCAATAGATAAGGCAGCTGCTAACAGCTATAAAAGAGGAAATCGACAGTAACACAATAATAGTGGGGGACTTTAACACCTCACTTAAACCAATGGACAGATCATCCAAAATGAAAATAAATAAGGAAACAGAAGCTTTAAATGACACAATAGACCAGATAGATTTAATTGATATGTATAGGACATTCCATCCAAAAACAGCAGATTACACTTTCTTCTCAAGTGCGCACAGAATATTCTCCAGGATAGCTCACATCTTGGGTCACAAATCAAGGCTCAGTAAATTTAAGAAAACTGAAATCATATCAAGCATCTTTTCAGACCACAATGCTATGAGATTAGAAATGAATTACAGGGAAAAAAACGTGAAAAGCACAAACACATGGAGGCTAAACAATATGTCGCTAAATAACCAAGAGATCACTGAAGAAATCAAAGAGGAAATCAAAAAATACCTAGAGACAAATGACAATGAAAACACGATGATCCAAAACCTATGGGATGCAGCAAAAGCAGTTCTAAGAGGGAAGTTTATAGCTATACAAGCTTACCTCAAGAAACAAGAAAAATCTCAAGTAAACAATCTAACCTTACACCTAAAGGAACTAGAGAAAGAAGAACAAACAAAATCCAAAGTTAGCAAAAGGAAAGAAATCATAAAGATCAGAGCAGAAATAAATGAAATAGAAACAAAGAAAACAATAGCAAAGATCAATAAAACTAAAAGCTGGTTCTTTGAGAAGATAAACAAAATTGATAAGCCATTAGCCAGACTCATCAAGAAAAAGAGGGAGAGGACTCAAATCAATAAAATTAGAAATGAAAAAGGAGAAGTTACAACAGACACCGCAGAAATACAAAGCATCCTAAGAGACTACTACAAGCAACTCTATGCCAATAAAATGGACAACCTGGAAGAAATGGACAAATTCTTAGAAAGGTATAACTTTCCAAGACTGAACCAGGAAGAAACAGAAAATATGAACAGACCAATCACAAGTAATGAAATTGAAACTGTGATTAAAAATCTTCCAACAAACAAAAGTCCAGGACCAGATGGCTTCACAGGTGAATTCTATCAAACATTTAGAGAAGAGCTAACACCCATCCTTCTCAAACTCTTCCAAAAAATTGCAGAGGAAGGAACACTCCCAAACTCATTCTAGGAGGCCACCATCACCCTGATACCAAAACCAGACTAAGATACTACAAAAAAAGAAAATTACAGACCAATATCACTGATGAATATAGATGCAAAAATCCTCCACAAAATACTAGCAAACAGAATCCAACACATTAAAAGGATCATACACCACGATCAAGTGGGATTTATCCCAGGGATGCAAGGATTCTTCAATATAGGCAAATCAATGTGATACACCATATTAACAAATTGAAGAATAAAAACCATATGATCATCTCAATAGACGCAGAAAAAGCTTTTGACAAAATTCAACACCCATTTATGATAAAAACTCTCCAGAAAGTGGGCATAGAGGGAACCTACCTCAACATAATAAAGGCCATATACGACAAACCCACAGCAAACATCATTCTCAGTGGCGAAAAACTGAAAGCATTTCCTCTAAGATCAGGCATGAGACAAGGATGTCCACTCTCACCACTATTATTCAACATAGTTTTGGAAGTCCTAGCCACAGCAATCAGAGAAGAAAAAGAAATAAAAGGAATACAAATTGGAAAAGAAGAGTAAAACTGTCACTGTTTGCAGATGACATGATACTATACATAGAGAATCCTAAAAATGCCACCAGAAAACTACTAGAGCTAATCAATGAATTTGGTAAAGTTGCAGGATACAAAATTAATGCACAGAAATCTCTTGCATTCCTATACACTAATGATGAAAAATCTGAAAGAGAAATTATGGAAACACTCCCATTTACCATTGCAACAAAAAGAATAAAATACCTAGGAATAAACCTACCTAGGGAGACAAAAGACCTGTATGCAGAAAACTATAAGACACTGATGAAAGAAATTAAAGATGATACCAACAGATGGAGAAATATACCATGTTCTTGGATTGGAAGAATCAATATTGTGAAAATGACTATACGACCCAAAGCAATCTACAGATTCAATGCAATCCCTATCAAATTACCAATGGCATTTTTTACGGAACTAGAACACATCATCTTAAAATTTGTGTGGAGACACAAAAGACCCCGAATAGCCAAAGCAGTCTTGAGGGAAAAAAACGGCGCTGGAGGAATTAGACTCCCTGACTTCAGACTATACTACAAAGCTACAGTCATCAAGACAATATGGTACTGGCACAAAAACAGAAACATAGATCAATGGAACAGGATAGAAAGCCCAGAGATCAACCGACGCACCTATGGTCAACTAATATATGACAAAGGAGGCAAAGATATACAATGGAGAAAAGACAGTCACTTCAATATGTGGTGCTGGGAAAACTGGACAGCTACACGTAAAAGAATGAAATTAGAATACTCCTTAACACCATACACAAAAATAAACTCAAAATGGATTCGAGACCTAAATGTAAGACCGAACACTATAAAACTCTTAGAGGAAAACATAGGAAGAACACTCTTTGACATAAATCACAGCAAGATCTTTTTTGATCCACCTCCTAGAGTAATGGAAATAAAAACAAAAATAAACAAATGGGACCTAATGAAACTTCAAAGCTTTTGCACAGCAAAGGAAACCATAAACAAGACGAAAGGACGACCTTCAAAATGGGAGAGAATATTTGCAAACGAATCAACGGACAAAGGATTAATCTCCAAAATATATAAACAGCTCATTCAGCTCAATATTAAAGAAACAAACAACCCAATCCGAAAATGGGCAGAAGACCTAAATAGACATTTCTCCGAAGAAGACATACAGATGGCCAAGAAGCACATGAAAAGATGCTCAACATCAGTAATTATTAGAGAAATGCAAATCAAAACTACAATGAGGTATCACCTCACACCAGTTAGAATGGGCATCATCAGAAAATCTACAAACAACAAATGCTGGAGAGGATATGGAGCAAAGGGAACCCTCTTGCACTGTTGGTGGGAATGTAAATTGATACAGCCACTATGGAGAACAATATGGAGGTTCCTTAAAAAACTAAAAATAGAATTACCATATGATCCAGCAATCCCACTACTGGGCATATACCCAGAGAAAACCATAATTCAAAAAGACAGATGCACCCCAATGTTCATTGCAGAACTATTTACAATAGCCACGTCATGGAAGCAACCTAAATGCCCATCGACAGGTGAATGGATAAAGAAATTGTGGTACATATATACAATGAAATATTACTCAGCCATAAACAGGAACGAAATTGAGTCATTTGTTGAGACGTGGATGGATCTAGAGACTGTCATACAGAGTGAAGTAAGTCAGAAAGAGAAAAACAAATATCGTATATTAACACATATATGTGGAACCTAGAAAAATGGTACAGATGAACTGGTTTGCAGGGCAGAAGTTGAGACACAGATGTAAAGAACAAACGTATGGACACCAAGGGGGGAAAACTGCGGTGGGGTGGGGATGGTGGTGTGCTGAATTGGGTGATTGGGATTGACATGTATACACTGATGTGTATAAAATTGATGACTGATTAAAAATAAATAAATAAATAAACCCTGATAAATAAAATAAAATAAAATAAAATGGTGAAGAAAAAAAAAAAAGACAAAATAAAAAAAGGAATTATATCGTGCATGTTTTTCCAACCACAACAGTATGAAACTAGAAATCTATTACAGGAAGAAAAATTGGAAAAGCACAAACACAGGCAGACTAAACAACATGCTACTAAAAAACCAATTAGTCAATGAAGAAATCAAAGAGGAAAACAGAAAATACCTCAAGAAAAATGAAAATAGAAACACAACTTTCTATCTAGGGGATGCAGCAAAAGAATTTCTAAGAGGGAAGTTTATATGATACAGGCCTACCTCAGGAAACAAGAAAGATCTCAAATAAACAACCTAACCTTCCATCTAAAGGAATTAGAAAGAAAAGAACAAAGCCCAAAGTCAGCAGAAGGAAGGAAATAAAGATCAGAGAGGAAATAAATAAAATAGAAACCAAAAAAGCAATAGAAACAATCAATGAAAACAACAGCTGGATCTTTGAAAAGATAAACAAAATTGATGAACTTTTAGCCAGCCTCATCAGAAGAAAAGAGAATGCAAATAAACAAAATATTTAAGAAATGAGAGAGGAGAAATAACAACTGATACTACAGAGACACAAAAAATCATAAGAGAATACTATGAAGAGCTACATGCCAACAGATCAGACAACCTAGAAGAAAAGGACAAATTTCTAGAAATATGCAACCTTCCAAGACTGAATGAGGAAGAAATAGACAATTTGAACAAACCAATCATAAGTAGCAAAATTTAGTTTGTAAAAAAAAAAAAAAATCCCAGCAAACAAAAGTCCAGGACCAGACAGCTTCACAGAGGAATTCTACCAAACACATAAAGAAGAACTAATACCTATCCTTCTCAAACTATCCCAAAAAACTGAAGAGTAGGGAACACTCCCAAATTCATTCTACAAGGTCACCATTACTCTAATACCAAAATCAGACAAACACACTGCAAAAAAAGAAAATTACAGGCCAATATCTTTGATGGATATAGATGCAAAAATCCTCAACAAACTTTAACAAATTGAATTCAACAATATATAAAAAAAGGATCATACATCATGATCAAGTGGGATTTATTCCAAGGATGCAAGGATGGTTCAATATTTAAAAATCAATGAATGTGATACACCATGTTAACAAAAGGAAGGTTAAAAACACATGGAAAAGAGATTCCCCAAGGAAATAGTTTTGTGCTATATCTAAAACTTAGAAAAGTAGAATCCAGATATATACCTATCAGTGGAATTTCTGGATCATATGGTAGTTCTATTTTTAGTTTTTTGAGGAACCAGCAACTATTTTCCACAGTGGTTACACCAATTTACATTCCAACAAGAGTTCCCTTTTCTCCACATCGTCACCAACATTTGTTATTTGTAGACTTTTTGACAACAGCCATTCTGACAGGTATGAAGTGATATCTCATTGTGGTTTTGATTTATATTTCTCTAATAATTAGTGATGTTGAGCATCTTTTCATGTGCATGTTAGCCATCTGTATGTCTTCTTTGGAAAAATTTCTATTCAGATCTGCCATTTTTAAATTGGGCTGTTTGTTTCTTTGATTTTGAAAAGATACATGCACCCCAATGTTCATAGCAGCATTGTTTACAAAAGTCTATATATGGAAGCAATGCAAGTATCCATCAACAGATGAATGGATAAATAAGATGTGATACATATATATATATATATATACATATATAATACACACATACACAAACACACACACAATGGAATATTGCTCAGCCATAAAAAAGAATGAAATTCTGTCATTTGCAGCAATGAGTATGGACCTAAAGAGTATTAAGCTTAGTGAAGTAAGTCAGAGAAAGACAAATACTGCATGTTATCACTTATATGTGGAATCTAAAAAAATAAACAAATGTATATAACAAAACAGAAACAGACTCACAGATATAGAACACAAGCTAGTGGATATTAATTGGGAAAGGGAAAGGAGGAGGGGCATGATAGGGGTATGGGATTAAGAGATACAAACTACTATGTATAAAATCAATAAGCAAAAAGGATATATTGTACAGCACAGGGAGATACAGGCATTATTTTGTAACAACTTTAAATAAAGTTTGATCCATAAAAATATTGAATCACTATGCTGTACACCTGAAACTAATATAATATTGTAAAGCAACTATACTTCAATAGAAAAAGCAGAAACCAAACACACATAAGATTTTGCTTCCATATGTGACAAAACTTATGGTGTGATCTAGCTGAAGTTGAAGTATATGGTATGTCTCCAGTGATTAAGAAGATTATTTTATTTGAATAAAGTTTGGTACTAAATTTTTCATCTAATCTGGTAATTTTATAAATGGACTTCCCATTTCTCTAAACCCTAAACTTAGAGTTCACTAAAATCCACTTTAATTTGTGTCATTTGGTGCCATTAACCAAATTAGTGTATTTCTAGAAGTATTTGCCTATTCAAATGATTAAATGTTGAAATTTCGTAGTGATTTCTCCATAAATCATGACTCCGTTTAAACTTTTGCCACAAAATCTCCCAAAATATTATATGATAATATTTAGAACTTGAAAGTTTCCCTGCACTTAAAAGAAGCCATTTTCTTAGCAGCATTTTAGGATAATGAGCAACATGTTATGGTACCAAAAATCTAAGCTTCAGGAGCCAGCACCCCACTCTACTCTATATCCCTCTCAACCTCACCTGAAGAAACACATAAAATATACTATTTTCTTCAAAAATTATTAAGCAGCACTTTTTTCTCTAACCCCTCTCCCCATCCTCTAGCTATTTTCTTATAGGTCACTCTTCCCCAACAACTCTTGACCCAAATTGCATTTCAAAAAATAATATCTTAGAATTAAGATACTATTAATAATAATTAAGATTAATAATATTAATCTTACATTGTTTCTTTTTATAAAAGTTCCTTGTAAACTACAACTTGCTATGAAGTGCCTGTCTCCACTCATTCTCTCTTTTCAGTGAATTTTCCAGCCACCACAAACCCTATTGCCTATCAGAATTCCTGAATGCTCAGCCTAGAGCTGGTTCCACAGAACCATTTGAAGAGACTATAAATTGATGAATATCACATAATAAATCCTGCTTAAACCAGCTAGCATAGATTCTGTTCTCTTCAACTAAAGACCCTGGCAATATCATGGTTTTATATTGTATGTCCTATGAAGGTCTTCCCTATCTCAGAGTTATATTTTCCTATATTTTAAAGCTTTTATGTATGCATTTGTAACTATGAGATTATTTTCTAGAAATTTCTGAGTTTTGCTGGTATATAAAAGTTACTTTGTTGAACTGTTTTATAAGTTCTAATTGTTTTATAATCAATTCTCTTGGACTTTACAGGTAAATAATATCTGCAAATAATAAGGGTTTTGTTTCCTTTTTCCCAATATTCATAACTCCTGTTTCTTTACCTTATTATATTGGCTAAGATCAGCAATACAATATTGATTAGTAATGGTGATACCAGTCATTCTTAGCTTTTCCTAAATTTAATAGAAATGCTCTCTTGCTTCTGGTAGATAACTAAAGTGTCTCACTGAGAAGAGATTTATGAATTTTGTCAAATAATTTTGATAAATCAAGGAAAATGGGGACTGAGAAGTGATTATTTATGAGACTCACCTAAAAGCAAACAAAAACATACATGAAGTTTGAAACAAACAGAATGGGCAAAATCAAAGATCAGGAAAATCTAACAACAAAACTAACAACAGAAACTATAAAAGGTATAAAGATAAAGAATAATATTTCAGATTGATACAAGAAATAAAATAATTTTTGGACATTCCGTATCAGCCAACTTCATGCATCCACCACCCCAGTGCTAGAAAATGGGCTCATGAATGGAGTGGCTATGGTAGGAAAGACAGGTTATGCGTGGGACCAACAGCTAAGACTCTCACTTACCAAGGCTTCTTTACCTTCTGCTGGCAGAGGTCTAATCTGCCAGGAGCAGAAATCAACACTAAACTCTTAATATGGCACTATTCCTTAAGAATAACAACCAGCTGAAACTAGACACATATTCTGAGTATAGGTTTGCCTTACCTCCCTTCAGGGTCCCAGCTAGCACCCTTTCGATTAAGAAGTGTTTCATCTATGAGCATGGGATCTCTCACAACATTGCATCAGACCAGTGGATCCACTTCATAGCAAAAGAGGCGTGGAAGTGGGCCCAAGACCAGGGTATCCACTGGCCATATCATACACCACTCCATTCAGAAGCTGCCAGGTTAACAGAGAATTGAAATGGCCTGCTGGAGACACAGCTGAAGCACCAGCTCAGGGGCAATACTCTCTGAGAATGGGTTGTCATTCTCCAACACACAGTACACACACTGAGTCAAGGACCTTTATAGTGTACTATGTACTATGTACCTTTGTATGTCTCCAATGGGAAGACATTATATTAATAAATTAATGAATTATTTTACAAATAAATCATTTTTTAAAAGAGAAATTTATCAAGTGAGTGTTTACACAAGGAACATCAATAATAGATAAGGCCACCAAGTGGTTTCCCAGAAAATATAGAGAGCTTATTTATAATTATATGTTTGTCTTGATATAAAGCCCAAGGTATATTTTTTTAAAAAACCACACTTGTGAAGTCATTTCTGAAGAATGATATGATAATCAGCACAGTGTTTTCTAGTAATTAAAATGTCATAAAGTTCTCAGTTAACCTTAAAAATGCATTCCAATATACATTAGGTGCAGACAAATACTGTTTGATTCCGCTTATACGAGGTACCTGGAATAGTCAAATTCACAGAGTCAGAAAGTACACTGGTAGATGCCAGGGGCCGGGGCATGGGGCGGTGGGGAGGGGGAATGGGGAGTTAGTGTTTAAAGGGGACAGAGTTTCAGTTTAGGAAGGTGAAAAATTCGGGAGATGGATGATGGTGAGAGTTGCACAACAATGTGAATGTACAGTGCCACTGAACTGTACAGTTAAATATGGTTAAAATAGTATGTTTTGTATTATGTGACTTTTACCACAATAAAAAAATTTTTTAAATGTCATAAAGTTCAAGTCACATTATTTTATGGATAGTGTATATTAATAAAGCTTCAAATATCAATTTTCTTATCTAGAATTTTATTAGAAATGAGATTTCCAAGTAATTTGAATTACTCTAGCATTATTTTCTCTATATAAATTATAAGAAATACTCATTTGGTTTTGGTGTTATTTCATGTTATTGTTTTTTAGTATATTTTCTTCTCTGATAACGAAAAGAGCTAACACATCTATAGTGCTTCCTGTATGCCAGGTTATATTATAAATAATTTTCATGTACTGTTAGGTCCTGATATTTGAACCAAGACTGTCTAATCCGAGAATCCACATTCTTAATGACTACAATGACTCAATAATACTCTTGATTTGCATACTAAGCAAAGCAAGTCAGAAAGAGAAAGACAAATACCATATGATATCATGTGTGGAATCTAAAATACGATACAAATGAACATATCTACAAAACAAAAACAGACTCACAGACATAGAGAACAGACTTGTGGTTGCCAAGGGTTGGCAGGGGGAGGGAAAGATTGGGAGTTTGAGATTAGCAGATACAAACTATTATATACAGGATGGATAAACAACAAGGTCCTACTGTATAGCACAGGGAACTGTATTCAATATCCTGTGATAAACCATAATAAAAAGAACATATATATGTATAACTGAGTCACTTTGCTGTACAGAAGAAATTAAACACAACATTGTAAATCAACTATACTTCAATAAAATCTTTAAAAATATTCTTGATTTGAAAGAATATATGAAATTTATGAATAATTTATTTCTACCTATTATCAGATTTTTCCAAACCATTCAATTGGCCAGTTTTATTACTTATAAAGCCAAGAATCCATTTTCATCCACATCAATGGAATGGAGAAAGGTATATATAATCCCAAAGCATAGCTAATCCAAAAGGTATGTGACTTTAAGGTAATGAGAATCATTTCTATGTTTGAAGTGCAGACTCAGTTGGATTTTATTACAGGTATAACTTATTTGCAGGTAACTAAAGCAACTGTGTGTCAATATTCAAAGTGACTCAAACTGAAATTTACAAGTTGTAAAATTGATTAGCTGGCATCCAAGATTATTATTAGATTGACCAAGATATTGGAGTAATAACAGTGATTGCAATTTTAATGAAATAAAAATATAAGCACTCACTTGCCCTAATCAATGTTTTCTCTTTAGCTCTAAATTTAGGAAATTTTCTTACCCTCAGAGCTCCTGAATTCTCTAGAGAGATGCACAATACACAGAGCTGAAATACCATCATGTTGTTGCTTTTTCTAGACCTTATATCTGATCACAGTAGCACACCTGTGTCTGCAACCTCTGATATGAGTGGTCCCAACCAGAACTGAATTCAAACGGCATTAATATTTCAACTCATTTCAGTGTCTTAAAGGAGAGTTGGTGAGAGATAACTTGTGAAATTAAGTTAAAGTATAAGGAGATGTGTTAAGGGTTGAATTTTGTCCCCCCCCAAATTCATACACTGAAGTCCTAATCCACAGGGATCTCAAAATGTGACCTTATTTGAAGACTGGATCTTTACAAAGGTAATTAAGTTAAAGTGAAGTCATTAGGGTGGGCTCTAATCCAGTGTGGCTGGTATCCTTATAAAAAGGGTAAATTTCGTCACAGAGGTAGTCAGACAGGGAGATGCCACGTACACATACAGATGATCATCTATAAAACAAAAAGGAACTGATTTTTCCCTCACTGCCCTGGGAAGGAATCAATCCTGCCAACACCTTGATCTTGGGACTTTTAGCCTACAGAACTGTGAGACAATATTGATACATTTCTGTTACTTAAGCCACCAGTTTGTGCTACTTTGTTATAGCAGCCCTAGCAAACTATACAAGGGGATTAAAAATACCAATTAAGTTTTCCTCATCCGCAGGGTCAACCTATATAACATTATTTATGCCCCAATCAAGGAGTTTAGGAAGTTCCACCTGTCTTCACCACCCATTTTACCAAATTTCCCCACTTCCCTCACTTCACTCTGGCCTTTGATTTCTACGCCAGCCTTGCATTAGTTGATTCACTCTACACACCTCCCTCTTCTAGTGATTTAACTCCATTTTTCAAAAAAAGAAAAAACATGGGTTAATTACTGCCATGACTTTTCAAATAGCCTCCACAAGAAGCCCTTTCCATTTATTCTATACCATAGCATGTCTTTCTAAAGGATTTCATTCTCCATGAACTCCTCCAATTAATAGTTCCTGACAGGCAAATGATATTTTGACAAAGCTATTTTGACATGATATCATTTTGAAGCAGCTAAAAATCAAACCATTAAATTTTTCCTATCAATTTTTATTTTTAACTAATTTGTGAAACAAATCCATCCAAATTTGTGAAATCACTCCATCTCCTCCCTTAGCTCCGGCGGATGACATAGAACAGGGGGCAAAGATAGAGTGAGGTTCAAGAGTGCCTGCTGGTGTGTCTCTGATTAGGCTGGAGTTCTGACACAGCTGCTTTAGCCACCTGCAAATAAACCTCTGCAGAATCAAAACAGCTGCCTCCAAACGCACAAGCTGCACTTGACTCTGATTAGTTATCATTATACATCTGTGCTTCTCAAAGGTGTGTGAATCCCCAAGATATGATGTACTGTGCCAAGAGATGGTCAAAAGCAAACCTAGCCATGACATAGCTCCTTGAAGTGTCTATTTTCATCAGATTTAAGAATAAAAGCACTCTATGTGTTACTGTTTTTTATATTAAAACAAACATGGATATGGCGTGAGATAAAATGAAAATTTTAATATATTTTTAAAATAAATCATTACATGTTGAAGAAGGAGGCTGCTCCTATTCACTCCTAGCTTACTCTCAACTATCCATGTTCCTTCTCCTCTGTCTTTAGTGATCCTTCAACAGAAATGTTTGAAAAGCACAGTCATAAACAAGTCTATACCTCTCCAGCACACACACATGCCTTCTTTCACATTTTCCACCTACTCAGCATTTAATCACTCATATATTATGGGTATGTGTGTGTGCTCTGCAGTTATTTTTCTTAGGTCATTTATTCTTATTTTTTGCATATACTTGAGAGAGTTTTAAGTTTCTCCCACTGATACATTGAAGGAGAAAAAAAATTTATGTCTGCTTTCACTCTAGCACTTTAAAGTTACCAAAGAACATAATTCAGAGAGTTCCTGGCTGGTAAATGGACATTCCTACAAAATTTTGTAAGTCAAAATGTATTTATGGTAGAAACAATGCTAGAAATGGTGTTAAGAATTGTATATAAGATGACAAAAAATATTTAATTCACTACATAGTTTGCAATGAAATGTTGAACAAAACTAGCTTGTTTTATATACCAGCATATTGTAATGATGATGATTATGCAAAATACAAAAAACAAGCAAATAAACTAATAATTTATTTTTAAAGTTTAATTTGTTGGCTAGGAAAAAAGCAACCTCAAGAGGCAAAGATTTGGAAAGCATATTTCAAAGAGATTCTAAAAGTGACTTCTAAGGTCTTTGGACAAAATGATGGATTTACCACTCCCCCCACCACAGGTATAACAACATTCATAAAAATCAAAATGAGGGATAAGTTAGGTCATGATCCTACCAGCTAGATCAACTAAATTATATTCACTTTCTTTCAGGTTTTCTTCCAGCCTCTATATATCTGACTGCAGGAGATTTAAATTATGCTGATTCTCACTTCAAAACTTATGCTTTCTCTTTCCTCCACACTAGTGCACCCCAGACACAACTCTTACATTTTTGTGCCATGTTTACATGAACATATTTATTTCACAAATAGCCAGAAGGAGAAGGACGGGGGGATGGGGAGGAAAGGAAATGTTAGAGAAGGAAGAAGAGAAGACAAAAGAAAAGAAGAAAAAAGCAGACTTAGAAGGGGGCCCACAAATACAAAAGAACAGACTGAAGAAAGAAACAAAACTCTCCTTAGATAACTGGGGAAGAATTAGAAAAAGAGAGAGGTGTACAGTTGAAGACATATGTGAAAAATACACCGTCAAGATGGAATTGAAAAATAATGAAAAGAGTATGAACTTTCTGAGGAAGAAAAAGAAAGAAGTGGGAATAAAGAGGCTGGGTAGAAAAGTCTCCATACTGATCATCAGAAGGTTGATATCCAGAGTAAAGACAAAGTAGACGACAGAGAGCAATCTCAGGATCCTAGGGCAAGGGAACATCAGTGCCCCAGACCTTTATGGTGTGGGTATGTCTAAACCAGGGAATTCCTAAGGCACACGTGCAAGCCTAGGACTTATTCTGAATGACTGATTTGACATCATTTCTCAAAGACCTTGTTTTGGTTATTAATCAAATATATGTCTTTGTTTCATTATTCATAGTTACAGAACTTACTGAAAATGGCCTAGTGATGCTATTGTTCTTGATACAATATGTGAACAGATGATCTTATGATAATGGAACTTAAACAGGGATTGTATTTCAGAGTTCTGAGATCACTATGTACCAATTAGTGTCTTTTAAATAATAACAAGAGATTGTATTGATAACCTGTCATGAACCGTGCCTTAATATACCAACAAAAGCTGCATGATAATAAAAAAGAATTCTATCATTGTTGAAAGGCTGTCTGAACATAATTCCTAAAGAGCTACACAACTACAGAAATAAATGGAAATTCTATATTATCTGGATATAAAAGCAAATAACATAAAATCAATTTAATGCCTTAATTAATATTTCATTAATAACAAGAGTTCAGAAATTCAGATTGCCCATATCAAGAGCAAATTATAAGCCCATCTCTTTAAAAAATAAAAAAAAAAAACACACAAAAACACTGGTTTAAATACTACCCAGCCTTCATATGTTACCAGATTCTGACTCTTCCTGTTTTAGGAAAATTGTAAGGGCTTTCTTAAGTTTTTAATGTGTGAATTTTATTTGGCTCTAACAATAATGAGATTTTTTTAAGTCTAGTGGATATATATTAAAATGCTCATTTCCCAATCATCTAAGTAAAAGTCAAATAAACACTCTTCCTTCAGCTTCCTTGTGACACATTATCTCAAAAGAAATAATCAAACTTGATGGAAATTCAAATTGAATTCTTAAAAGATACTTGAACTAGATTTTCATATAATTTGATAAAATTTACTGATGGCCATCCATATGTAAGGAATTATTCTGGACACAAATCAACATATAACTAAACATGATCAAATTTTTTTTCAGGTAGAAGTTTAAACTAACGTGGAGTTACAGACTTTGAAATTTATAGATCACATCCACATTCTGATATGATATAATTGGAATGTTCAAGTGCTTATTTTCATGACAGAGTTCATGCTGAATCCATTTAGGGCTTCAAATTTTCACAGCAAGAAACAGCTTGTTATTTTCCAAGCCATTATGTATTTTACAATCCATTTATACTACTTCTGATGTGATTCAAAATTTCAGAATTTAATGGCATGTTTATCCTCTGAGATATTCAGGTGCACATGCAGACACAGATATTCCTGTAAGTCCACATGAAGAGCCAAATTTGTTCTGTCTCTATTATATAAAAACGCTTTTAACTAAGTTCCTTCCCGTGTCTTACCCAGCAAAACTGGCATTCTGTAGTTCTTAATAGATTCCAACCAAAAATACATGACCACTTATTGAGTTTCAGTTTGTATGCCAAGAAATTCATATTCACTGACTGATTGATATCTAAATATTACTTCAATGAGTCAGATACTTACCTAAACCTCTTACTTCTCTACATAATGTATTTTGAAACTGTATTCAAAAGTTCCATGTCCAAAAGTTGAAAACACAGACATTTATATTGGCAGCAAGTATATTTAGGTTCAATTGCCAGAGAGTTAAATCATTTTACAAAATCCTATATTGAGATTCCTATAGACAGTGCCTCCCTCAGGCTCAGGCAATCCAACATGATGATGGAGGCCTCATAGGCCTCTTGAAACCTAGGGCCAGGGGGCAGTCTACCATTTTGGAGATACCAGTTAGCTCTCCTATATCTGTGTGGGATAAGAATAGGGTCTTGTTTCCCTATCACTATAACACTAGTCAACAGCATGTTAGCCAGCCATTCCATTACCAGATTGCGGGTCATCATGGCAAAGAGACACAAGAAAGCATGGTCGGGCTTCCCTGGTGGTGCAGTGGTTGAGAATCTGCCTGCTAATGCGGGGGACACGGGTTCGAGCCCTGGTCTGGGAGGATCCCACATGCCACGGAGCAACTACACCCATGAGCCACAACTACTGAGCCTGCGCGTCTGGAGCCTGTGCTCCGCAACAAGAGAGGCCGCGATAGTGAGAGGCCCACGCACCGCGATGAAGAGTGGCCCCCGCTTGCCACAACTAGAGGAAGCCCTCACACAGAAATGAAGACCCAACACAGCCAAAAATAAATTAATTAATTAATTAAAAAAAAAAAAAAAAGAAAGCATGGTCAACCATAGACCAGCACTTAAAGCCTATACCTATAAGTGGTACCGGTCACTTCTCTGCCACTTCTGCTCATGCTTAACTAGTCAAACCAAGTCACATGGGCAACTCTGGTGTCACCGAGGGTGGGGAAATATCCATAAAGACAGGTAGTTATATTTGTGAACAAAAAAATTCACTAAATCCTAAAGAAATGTGTTTTACATAAATTAACCCTAGAAAATTCAGGGTGATTTATCCATTATGTAGTCTCTATTTGTGCATTTCCCAAGAATTCAACTTTGATTAGTATGTGATAAGTACCTAAATTTTGTAGTAGTTGGTGACTTAATACTACTCTTATCTTATAGAAAAGTTACATTTAAACCTCATTTATTAGCTTTGGGAATGTCAAAAAAGTACTCAAATTCTTAGTCTCAACTGAGTGTGAAATGTATTTTCCATTGCTGTATTGACTTGCTTCACCTTTTGAACATGGCTTAAAAAAATCAAATGTACTTTGGAACAAAATATTTCAAATCTATAAATAATGAGACTTCCAGCTGGGATGTGGAAAGTCAGAAGATATTGTTGTTCATCTTAACAGAAACAAAAACAGAAAAGTGACAAAATAATAAAGTTTTCTTCAAACTCATGAGAGCTAAGACAGCAAAATAAACGAACCTAAATGCACTGAGTTCTAGAAAGGGCAAGCCCTTCCTAGGAGAGAAGAAACCCATGGCTGCTTTCATTCATGGAAGCTTAGCAGGAGAAAGAACAAACCTTTAATTGATAGGATTGAGGAAAAACAAGCTAAAATTTTAAAGAATTTTTAATAAACCTGTGTTGGCTGGCATAACGACTAGAATCCTAATGTACCCCAGTGAAAAAGAAATCAACCCACACACCAGTTTTGTCCCATGAAGACTTCACTGAGTAAATGTCAGTAGTGTAGCAGAGAGCTGGGGGCAGGGGAGGAGGTCTGAAAGAAACTCTGAAATGCACTGGGCTTTGACGAAGTGAAAGGCTGCTTCGTAATTCCAAAAGAAGGAAGAGAGCTGAGAAAAATTCCACTGAGGTACACTGGCAAAAGAACAGCAAAGGCTAAAGACAGGGAAGGAAAACTCATAGAGTTTCCCACCCCCTCACCCCCCGCCCAAGTTGCATAGGGTAGTAAAATAGCAGCAGCCCATCAAAGGCTGGAGACAAGACAGGAGAACTGAGAGAAATTTCCCCAAGGTTCACAGGGCCTTCACCAAACACAAAGCTGCCAAACTCAGAAGGCTGGAACAGGATGGTAGGATCTAAGGTGTGGAAAAGAAAATTCTTCAGCAACCCAAAATGTAGGCAGTGGGACTATAAAATAGACAGAAATGTCTTACTGCTGAGAAAAGCTGACTTACTAGGGTGAAAAGCATCTCCAGAGTCTCACCACTGCTCACATCCCAAGGCATACTGAAGAGGAATTCCTGATTTTACCTTTGAAACATGTGAAGCCAGTAGGGAACTTACCCATAAAAGCTGCAAAGAAGCAAAGATTCACCTCAGTCACAGATTACATTGACTCAAGTCCTCCTCCTTACAGCTTAATAAAGCAGTGTGCCAAATTCTTGAGGAAAATATTACCTAATTCAATTTCAACTGCTCTTTGACACAAGGTCTGGCATACAATTAAAAATTTTGAGACATGTATAAAACAGGAATATGTGACCCAGAATCAAAAGAAAAACAGTCAACAGAAACCAACCTTCAGAAGACACAGATGTCAGAACCATATAAAGATTTTTAAATAATAAATATATTAAGGGATCAAGGCCCAATTTATGTGAAAATGTAGGGAATTTGTGCAAAAATGTTGAAACTATAAAAGAACCAAATGAAAATTGTAGAATTGAAAAATACAAAATTAGAAATGAAGAAGTCATTTGATGACCGTAACAGCAGAATTTATATGACAGAGGGAAGAATCAGTGAACTTAAGGACAGGAGGAATTAACCAATTGAGCAAAAAGAGAAAAAGAATTTTTAAAACCTAAACAGAAGGAGCAAAACGTGGACCAACAGCACACACCATATATAATAGGTGTAGTTTGAAGTCTCAGAAGGAGAGGGGAGAAAAAATAGGAAATAATTATTTTATATGATAATGGCTAAGAATATTCCAAAACACATGAAAGACACTGTGATGGTTAATATTATGTGTCAACTTGGCTAGGTCATGGGGTGCACAGATATTTGGCTAAATGTTATTTGTGGGTATGTCCATGAGGGTGTTTCTGGATGAGATTAACATTTGAATCAGTGGACTTAGTAAAGCAGATTGCCCTCCCCCGTGTGGGTGGGCACCATCTAATCACTTGATGGCCTGAATAGAACAAAAAAAGGAAGGCAGAATTCATTCTTTCTCTGCCTGATTGCCTGAGCTGGAACACTCATCTTCTCCTGCCCTCAGAGTACAATTTACACCATCATCTCCCCTGTTTCTCAGGGCTTTAAACTAGGACTGGAATTACACCACTAGCTTTCTTGGATGTCCAAATTGCAGATGGCAGATTGTGAGATTCTCAGCCTCCGTATCACATGAGCCAATTCCTTATCATCTCTCTATATTTATCTATCTGTCTATCTATCTATATCTATATATCTATATATATCTCCTATTTCTGGAGAACCCTGCCTAACTCAGATATCAAGCCATAAATCCAAAAAGAACAGCAAACCCAACATAGAATAAACACAAAGAGGACTACATCTAGGCGCATCACAGTCAAACTGCTAAAAACCAAAACTTTAGAAAAAGAGCATTTAAAAAAACAGTCACATAGAAAAAAATTATGCATTACTTTCAGAGGAATAAAAAAAATGACAGCTTAATTCTCATCAAAAGCAATGGAAGCCAGAAGATAATAAAATAGCATCTTTAAAGTTAAGAGGGGGAAAAATTTTCTCAATCCAAAATTTTATACCAAATTAATAATATCCTTGAAAAATAATTAAATTTTCAGAAAGACAAAGGCTGAGAAAATTCACGTACAGCAAACTTTCACTATAAGAAATGCAAAGGCAGTTTATCAGGCTAAAAGAAAATGATACCATATGGAAGCGCAAATGAAGAACATCAGAAAAGATAAGTACGTGGATAAACATTTTTGCTATTTTTATATATAAATATTCTTAAATTTATTTTTTTCATTTATTGTTAAAAGCATAAATAATAACAATGTAGGGTAAGGAATATAACACATGGAAGTAAAATAAATGGCTAATACTAAAGATTGATGTTACAGAATTCACACTGTAAAGTTTTTATATTTTTCATAAAATAGGATAATACTATTTTGAGGTAGATCATGATAAATTAAGGAGGCACACTGCAATCAGTAGAATAATCACTAAAACTTAATTCTAAGAGGTATAGCAGAGACATCAATAGCAGAGAAAATATTTAACATGAAAAATACTTGAATAACTCCTCAAAAAAGAAGAAAAGGAAATTTAATTAAGAAGAACAGATGGCAATTTTCAAACCAACTAGATCAAAAATTATGTTAAATGTAAATGAACTTAACACTCAACTTAATAACCAGATATTGTCCCTGGATAAAAAAGCAGGACCAAACTATAATATATGCCATTTGCAAGAAATATACTTTAAATATGAAGATGTATGCTAAAAATAAAATGATGGAAAATATATAAACTAATTTTTTAAAAGAGTAAAAATAAGAAAGTTGGTGAGGTTATATTAATATATACCAAACAAAGTAGACTATGACTAGAGATAAAGAGAAATATCTCATAATGATAAAGTGTCAATTCATCAGAAGATGTAGCAATACCAATAAGATGTAGCAATACCAATAAGCAATACCAATTAGGTGCATAATAAGGTATGCACCTAATAATATAACCACATGAAGCAAAGACTGACAGAACTAAACGGAGAAATAGACAAAATCACAAACATAATTGGGGACTTTAACACCCTTTTGTCAGTAATTGATAGTATAAGTAGTCAAAAACAAATCATTAAGGATATGGACAATTTGAGTGCTATCAACCAACTTGACCTAATTGGCATTAATAGAACACTATAACTAACAAGTGCAGGATACACATTCTTTTCAAGAGTGCATGGAACATTCACCATGATAGACCACGTATTAAAACGTAAAACAAATTTCCATATGTTTCAAAAGATTGAAACCATACAGTTATGATTTTTAAGACATTAGTAAATTAAAAATCAAAAAATTATCTTTAAAATACCCAAATATCTGGAAACTAAGCAATAGTTCTCAATAATTTGTAGATCAAAGAAGAAATCAAAAGGAAAATTGAAAACACTTTGAATGGAATGATAATGAAAATACAGCATATCAATGTTTCACCTAAAGCATAGCTTACAGGGTAGTTTATAGTACTAAATGTGTATACTGGGGAAAAATAAGGACTTAAATTCAATGATCTAATCTTATTCTCACAGAAGTTAAAAAAAGAAGAGCAAATTGAAGCAATGAATGCAGGAAAATGAAATTTTAAAGATAAAAGCAAAAATCAAGGAAGCAGAAAACACAAACAACAGAGAAAAATTTTAAAGCAGGATTTTTTTTTTAAAAGATGAATAAAATTGTTAAATTGCTAGCAGGACTAACCAAGGAAAAAAAGAAAGTGCAAATTGATAATATTATAAATGAAAGAGGGTCATGACCTCAGAGCCTGTAGATATTGAAAGGACAGAAAGGAATATTACGGACAATTTTATGCCAATAAACTTGGTGTCTGAAATAATATGGGCAAATTCCTTGGAAAACACAATTTAAAACTGACACAAGAAAAAAACAGAAAATCCGAGTAGCCATATGTTATGGGCTGAATTGTGTATCTCAAAAACCCTATATTGATGACCCAGCAATCCGACTACTGGGCATATACCCAGAGAAAACCGTAATGCAAAAAGACACATGCACCCCAACGTTCATTGCAGCACTATTTACAAGAGCCAGGTCATGGAAGCAACCTAAATGCCCATCGACAGACAAATGGATAAAGAAGATGTGGTACATATATACAATGGGATATTACTCAGCCATAAAAAGGAACAAAATTGGGTCATTTGTAGAGATGTGGATGGACCTAGAGACTGTCATACAGAGTGAAGTAAGTCAGAAAGAGAAAAATAAATATCGTATATTAATGCATATATGTGGAATCTAGAAAAATGGTACAGATGAACTGGTTTGCAAGGCAGAAATAGAGACACAGATGTAGAGAACAGATGTATGGACACCAAGTGGGGAAAGTGGGGGAGGGGGTGGTGATGGTGGGATGAATTGGGAGATTGGGATTGACATATATACACTAATATGTATAAAACAGATAACTAATAAAAACCTGCTGTATAAAAAATAAATAAATAAAATAAAATTTTTTAAAAAACCAAAACTGTATGTTGAAGTCTTAACCCCCAGTACCTCCGAAGGTGACTGTATTTGGAGTTAGGGTCTTTAAAGAAGTAATCAAATTAAAATGAGGTAATTAGGGTGGGCCCTAATCCAATTTGATTAGTGTCCATATAAGAAGAAATTTAGACACAGATATACACAGAGGAAAGACCATGTGAAGACAAAGGGATAAGACAAGCCAAGGAGAGAGGCCTCAGAAACCAAGCCTGCTAACAACACCTTGATCTTGAATTTCTAGCCTCCAGAATAGTGAGAATATACATTTCTATTGTTTAAGCCACTCAGTCTGTGGTACTTTGCTATGGCAATCCTAAAAACTAATATAGCACACTTCTAACAAAGAATTGAAATTTACAATGAAAAACTTTTCCACAATAAAAAGGAAAACAAACAAACAAACAAAAACCCAAGACTTGATGGTTTCTCTAGTGGATTCTAGCAAATATTCAAGGAAGAAATAATACCAATCTATTACAAATTGTTTAGAAAATGAAGAAGGACAAAACATTCTGAATTAATTTTATTAAGCCAACATACCCCTTATACCAAATCTACTAAACACAGTTGTTATAAGAAAAGAAAATTACAAACCAGTAGCCTCATGAACATGGTACTAAAAACCTCAACATAATTTTAGCAAATCAAATCCAGCAATATTTAAAATGAATAATTCACCATGAACAAGTTGGGTTTTTCCAAGGAAAACATAAATGGTCTAACATTTAAAAATCAATCAGTTGCGATTCACCAGAAAAATGAAGCAATAATGCACTCATCTCAATAGATTTTTAAAAATTAACAGTATTTAATTTAAAATTAATTTTGTAATTTAAAATTCTCAGCAAATTAGGAAGAGATAGGAATTCACCAAATCTGATAAAAGGCATTTATGAAAAGAATTAACATTTATCGTAACAGTGAAACACTGAAAGCTGTCACCCTAAAATTGGGAATATAGTAAAGATATCTCGCCTCACCACTTCTTTACAGCACAAAACTAGAAGTCCTAACCAGTGCAAAAAGGCAAAAAACCAAAATAGAAAGAACAGGAAAGAAAGTAAAACCAACCAACATTTGCAGATAACATTGTGGCATATGAAGAAAACCCTAGGGATCCTCCAAAAATCTACTAGGAATAATAGGTGAATTACCAAGGTCTCAGAATACAAGATCAATATACAAAAACTAATTATATTTAAATATGATGAGCAATTAGAAAGTATTATTTTAAAACAATACCATTGGGACTTCCCTGGTGGTGCAGTGGTTAAGAATCTGCCTGTCAATGCAGGGGACACAGGTTCGATCCCTGGTCCGGGAAGATCCCATATGCCATGGAGCAACAAAGCCCATGTGCCATAACTACCGAGCCTGCACTCTAGAGCCCACAAGCCACAACTATTGAAGCCCGTGTGCCCTAGAGCCCATGCACTGCTACTACTGAGCCCACGTGTTGCAACTGCTGAAGCCCACGTGCTCTAGGGCCTGCGTGCCACAACTACTGAGCCCACGTGCTGCAACTACTGAAGAGAAGCCACCACAATGAGAAGCCCGCACATCTTAACAAAGAGAAGCTCCCACTCGCCACAACTAGAGAAAGCCTGCGCACAGCAACAAAGACCCAATGCAGCCAAAAATAAAATAAATTAAATAAATACATAAAAAATAAAACAATAGCATCAAAAACTGTCACATACCTGAGACTAAATCTAACAAAAGAAACACAAGACCTTTACACTAAAAAATAAAATCTATTGCTGAAATTAATTAAAGAAAATCTAAGTAAATATGAAGATATACCACGTTCATAAAATTGGGAGCCTCAAATTTTTAGATTCCATTTATCCCCAAATTGATAGATAGAGCTAGTGAAATTCCAGTTAACTATCAGTAGATGTTTTTGTAGAAAATGACAAGGAATTTCTAAAATTTTTATGGAAAGACAAAGGACCTAGAAGAGTCTAAGCAATGTTAAAGCGAAGAAAAAAAGTTTAAGGTCTTGCAATACCTGATTTCAAGGCTACAACTATCACGTGGTATTCACATGAAGACAGACATATCTATCAATGGAACAGAATAGAGAGTTCAGAAATAGAACATACATATATGGTCAACTGGTTTTCAAAAAAGGTGTCAAGATAATGTAACAGAGGAAATTATAGTCTATTCAATAAATTGTGCTGCAACCATTGGATACCTATATGGACAAATAAATAAATAAGACTTTACATTTACTTCACACTATATGTTAAAAGTTAACTCAGTACGGATCATTGATCTAACTCTAAAAGCTAGAGCATAAAACTTATAGAAGAAGAAATAAGAGAATATTTTCATGACCTTAGGGAGACAAATATTACTTACACATAACACACTAGTCATAAAAGAAAAGGAAAAACTTAAAATTTTATCCTAATTTCATCATAATCATCAAAAATAAAAAATTCATCAAATTAAAAATGTCTATCAAAAGAAACCATTAATACAAAGCTACAGTAATCAAAGCTGTGTGGCACTGGCATACAGATAGACATACATATCAGTGGAATAAAATTGAGAGTCCAGAAATAAACTCATATATTTATGAGCAGTTGATTTCAACAAGGAAACCAAGACAATTCAATGAGGAAAGAGTAATCTTTTCAATAAATGGTGCTAGGACAACTGGATATCTACATGCAAAAGAATGAAACTGGAACCGTGCCTCATACCATAAATAAAAAATAAGTCAAAATGGATCAAAGACCTAGATTTAAGAGAAAAACTATGAAATACTTAGAAGAAAACCTAGATGCAAACCTTTGTGACTTTGGATTAGGCAATGGTTTCTTAGATATAATACCTAAAACACAAGCAACCAAAGAAAAAATAGACAAATTAGGCTTTACCAAAACTGAAACTTTTGTGCCTCAAAGGACACTATTAAGAAAGTGAAACTACAACCCAAAGAATAAGAGAAAATATTCCCAAACCATATATCTAACAAGGGTCTAGTATCCAGAATATATAAAAAATTCTCATAACACAATTAAAAAAAACTTTTAAATAGGCAAAGGATCTGAACAGATATTCCTCCAAAGAAAATACATAAGTGGTCAATAAGCACATGAAAAGATGCTCATTAGTCATTAGTAAAATGCAAATCAAAATCAAAATCATAGTAGTAACTATAATTTTATAAAACAGGCAATAACAATGGTTAGCAAGGCTGGGGAGAAATTAGAATGTTCATACAATGCTGGCAGGAATGTAAAATAATGTAGTTGGTGTGGAAAACAGTTTAGCACTTTGCAAAAAGTTAAACATAGAGTTGCCATTTGGAATTACCCAGTAATTCAATTCTAAGTAATTATCTTAGTCAGTTCAGGCTGATATAACAAAAATACCACAGATTGGTTGGCTTAAACAACAAACATTATTTCTTACAGTTCTTCTGGTTGGAAGTCCAGGATCAAGGCACCAGCAGATCCAGTGTCTGATGAGGATCTGCTTCCTGGCATCCTCTCATGACCAGGAGGAGAGATAGGAAGCAAGCTCTCTCATGTCTCTTTTTTTAAGGGCATTAATCCCTAATAAGAAGGGCTCCACCCTTATGAACCAATCACCTTCCAAAGGCCCCATCTCTAAATGTCATCACATTGGGGATTAGGATTCCAACCTATGAATGTTAGGGGAACACAAACATTCAGTCCATAGTAGGAATATACTCAAGAGAAGTGAAAATATTGAACATAAAAACTTTTACATGGATACTCATAGCAGTATTATTCATAACAGCCAAAAAGTAGAAACAACACAAATATCCATCAACTGATAAATAGAAGCCACACACAAAAGGCCACAGATTGTATGATTCCATTTATATCAGCTGTCCAGAAGAGGCAAATCCATAGAGACAGAAAGTATATTAGTAGATGCCAGGGCCTGGAGGAGGAGGGGGAAATGGGGAGTGAATAATAATGGATATGGGGTTTATTTGGGGGGTTATGAAAATGTTCTAGAATTACATAGTGTTGATGGTTGCACAACTTTGTGAATATACTAAAAAGTATAATTCACTTTAAAAGGCTGAATTTTATGCTATGTGAATAATTTCCCAATAAATAAAAAGAAACCATTAAGGAAATGAATAGATAAGAAACAAACTAGGAGAAAATGTTCAGAAAACATTCATCTGACAAAGGACTTATAGAATATAAATATAACTCTTAACCAAAATAAATATATTTATACACACACACACATACACACACACACACACACACACACAGAGAAAGAGAGAGAGAACAAAACAATTATAAAATGAGTAAAAGAATTGAAGGGACACCTCATAAAGGAGGATATAAAAATGCCCAATAAACACACAAAAAGTTCCTCACATCATTAGTAATCAGAGAAACGCAAATAAAAACCACAATGTGATAATGTTTCAATCCCACTCGAGTGGTTAAAATCAAAAAGACTAATAATACCAAATGACGGCAAGGATGTGGAACATATGAAACTCCATGCATTGCTGGTAAGTTGTAAAATCATACAATCACTTTGAGAAACTGTTTGGCAACTTCTTATGAAGTCCTATTATGCAGTGCTCCTGCTCCTAAATATTTATCCAAGAGATATAAAAACATACAACCACAAAACAACTTTCACAAGAATATTTTAGCCCCCTTATTTATAATACCAAAATTGGAAATAATGCAAATATCTATCATCAAGGGAATAAACAGACAAATAGAGGTATATTCATACGATGGAACACTACTCAGCAACTACAAGGAATGAACAACTGACACAACAATATGGATGAATCTTAAAAACATGTTGGGTCAAAGAAATCCAAAAGAGTACATACTATATGATTCAATTTATATGAAGTCCAAGAACATGCAAAACTAATCTATGCTGTTTCTGGTGTTTGGAGGAAGGCAGGAAAAAGACTAGAGAGGGGCACAGGGAAGCTTTCTGGGTGATGGAAATGTTCTATATATTGATTTGGGTGGTGATTACACAGGGATGAAAACCTTTTGAACTGTACACTTAAGATTTTCACATGTTAAGTAAAGTATACCTCTATTTTAATCATTAAAAACAGAAAAAAATCACTAAATGATAAATCAATTTACAGATTATTCAGACTCCATAAAATATGAAAGACTTTAGATTCAGAATTTTGAATTTAGATTCAGAAGAATTTTGAATTTATGAACTAAGGATTAGGTACTCTTTTTTCTGGCCTACTTTTTGGTTCATTCTTAACATTGATAATTTTGTTTATAACATATGCGTGTGTGTCTGTATTTTTCCAAATTCAAACACCAATATTTAAACTAGATTAAATAACCCCCGTACACACACACACATGCACACACACTTAGAAATACTCCTTTCTGGCAGCATTATAAAGTGTTTTTGACGTCCTTTTTTTAATTAAATGAAAACATATGTCTCCAATTACCAGCATTATAAGCTTTCAAAATTGTGGGAGTAATCTGAACTACTTCTTTCAAAGACAACTGAATTAAACATACAAAGGAAGCATAGATTAGGATCCTGATTTTTATCTATTTTAAGAGAACAGAAGAACAGAAGGGGTTACAATCTTGTCATATTATGCCACTCTTCTGCCCCAATATATCAAAAACTTGATGAACCAAGGTCATGCAGGACAGCTGAGAAGCAATCAAAGTAAACAATGTACCTTGTTGCCAAGAAAGCTTGCCAATATGAGTTTAGAACTCTCCATCCTAGCAGAAAAAAAAGTCTTTGGAAAGTTCCTTACAACATTTTATGACTCATAGGTATTCCCAGAGGTTCCTGTTTCCATTCTGCAGTAGACAGTGTTTCAAGACGTGCAGCTCTAGTCAACTGTTGTTCTTAGGCAACTTGGCTGAAAGATCTGTTTAAAAAACATTTGTTGGAAAGATATGTTTGGCTGTTTTAATTTATTTTAAACAAAATTCCAGATTTTCAATTTGTTTAACCCCTAATTCAATGTTAACTTAAGGAATAGCCTAAGAAGAATTACTAGTTACATAAATGTATTATGAACTCAGCAATTTTCCCATTTGAAAACTCCCACACCAGGGGCTATATATTCTTGGCATAGCCCCCCTTCCAAACTGCCTCCAGACCCTGGCTCTATACTCAGTAGTTCTGGCTCTGATCTTGGCCACCCAGTTCAGTATCTCACCTTGGCTTCTACTTTGACCAAAACTGCCAACTCACCTCCCAGCCCACCAGGACTTGATTCCTGGCTATTCTCCACTTTTGTCTAGCCCAGTTCTCCCTTTCCAAGTATTGAATACCACTCCTGAGGTATTTTCTCCCCAAACTCATCTAACTGTACTTCACTCTATTTACATTTTAATAGTCTTCACCCCCAAGGCCTATTCTCTACTCCTAGCCAACTCCCCCATTCTTTCCTTGCTTTTCTCCCAATGTGCGAAACAATAAACCACCTGGTTCTTAACAGTTTTCATCATCTATACATGGTCTTGTTGGTTTGTTTCCTGACAATAACTATACAGATATGGACATGAGAGAAGGCATAATATTATAAAATATTTTAGCATTATCCCAATAAATGTTATTCCTTCATTTAATAGGTATGCTAATGGAGGAAGGCCTGATCTCTCTCGACTCCTTAAGTGACTCATCGCTGCTCTACTCGCTAGCTCAACCCTCCATCTCACCTTTATTGCTGGCATTTCCCTCACACACACTTTCTCTGAAAAGGCAGCTCCTCTCCCGGGTTCCACACCCATCCCTCCCTTGATTCTTTTGTGGATCAGACTCTGCACAGATGTGGCAAGCTGGGTTCAGCCCAAACACACATTTAGTTTGACTTACACAGCGTTTTAGACTTTTTTTTTCAGTTAGTTGCCAATGTTTAAACATTGGAAGAATAAGTCTAAAAGCAGAAATTTCCAAAGGAAATGAACACAGGATATCAAAGGTATATCTGCACTCTCATGTTCATTGCAGCATTATTCACAATAGCCAAGATATGAAAATAACCTAAGTGTTCATCAATGGATGAGACGATAAATAAGACGATGTGAGATAGATAGATAGATAGATACATACATACATACATACATACATAGAGTGGAATATTATTCAGCCATGAGAAAGAAGGGAATCCTGCCATTTGCAACAACATGGATGGAACTTAAGGGCATTATGCTAAGTGATACAAGCCAGACAGAGAAAGACAAACATTGCATGGTATACTTATATGTGGACTCTTTTAAAATAAAAAGTCATACTCATAGATACAGAGAATAGAAAAGTGGTGGCCAGGAGCTAGGGGTTGGAGGAAATAGGGAGAGGTTGGTCAAAGAGTACAAACTTTCAGCTATAAAATAAATAAGGTCTGAGAATCTAACGTGTAACATGGTGACTAGGGTTGATAACACTGTATCGTACGGTTAAAATTTGCTAAGAGAGTAGAACCTAAATATTCTCACCAAAAAGATAAATATGTGAGGTGACAGATGTGCTAATTAACTACATAGATGGGGGAATCTTTTCACAATGTATATGTACGTCAAATCACCACAATGTACACTTTAAATATCTTACAATTTTAGATGTCAATTATACCTCAATAAAGCTGATTCTTTTTTTTTTTAATGAGAAGCTATTTGTTTGAGATCAGGGGTCAGCAATCTACAGTTTCAAATCTGTGTCCAAAAATAAAGTTTATTGAACACAAGCATGTTCATTTGTTTATGTCTTATCTATGGCTACTTTTGTGCTACAATGGTACAGTTGAGTAGCTGTGGCAGAGATCATACGGTCAAAAATATTATAAATATTACCAAGGCCAGAAACATTTACAATCCGGCCCTTTACAGAAAATATTTGCCGACCTCTGTTCAAATGGTCTGTAACACTGGATGCCTCACCCACAGAGATTATAATATGATTAGTCTGCAGTGGGTGCTGGTGTCCAACGCTCGGAGCTTCTCACGTGATTGGTCTGCAGTGGGTGCTGACATAGGAATTCGCAAGCTCCCAGATGGTTGTAACGTACATACAAGTTTGTGAACCCCTGAATTAGGTAATCTGATGTCTCCAACAGTCTATGATTCTTTTCTCTCTCTCTGAGAATATATATTTCTCCTATTTAGATAGGAAAAGCCTATCTTCTACCCACCTTCACAAGTGTTCTCAGCAATGCAGAACACCCCTTTATATTATCAGAAAGACATCCTCTAGATCATTCATGGCTTAGTACTTTATAAAAACAGATTTCAGGCTCCAACACAGATCTATCAAATGAAAGCCTCCAAGAGGTAATAATTTTGAAAATTTTGGTATTAATATAATTATCCAAGAGAATAATCCCCAAACGGTTCTGATGAGTAACTAGATTTGAGAGCCACTGCCCAGCAATGATAAGGTCATTCATACAGTTACAGTCACTGAAGCTCAACTAGATCTTAAATATCCACGATAGCCTCTCATCCTCCAGGGTGTCTCTCCACGTGGCCTCTAATCACTAATCTTTAAAGCATAACAACTAGGCTCCAAAAAGTAAGGACAAGGAAGCTGCAAGCCCCTTAATGATGATACAAAAGCCCTTAAGGCCTGGACTAAACTCCCAACTCCCAAAATGTCACTTCTGCCACATTCTATTACTTAAAGCAAGTCAAAAGTACAGCACATATCCAAGAGGAGGGAAAGTAAACTCCATCTCTTGTGAGAAGTAGCATGCATGTACAGGCTGGTGAGGTATTGATGGTACCCATCTTTAGAGACTACCAAAAGAATCTAGTAAGGGAGAAAAGTAAAACAATGATGACAGTCAAGCATTTGGATTGTGGTATGAATAACATAAAGGTATGAAAAGAGAAGTATGAACAATAGAAAGGAGCATCAGGCAGAACTGTTTCTCAAAGAAACACTGAACTAAAACAGTTGTTTCAACTAAGACATTTAAACTGAGATATTTGACACAAGTTTTTTTTTAATTAGACATTAGAAATTAGTTAGGCATTAACTACATGAAGAAAGTGAACAAGAAATGAAGCATTCCAAATGGGGATAGGCTGTGGAATAGAGAGGTACAGAGCACAATGAGAGCCAGAAGCTGCAAGTACCTTGCTATGAGCGGAGCAAGGATATATGTGGATGGAGTGGCTTTCCAGTACTCAGCTGTACATAAAGATCTGAAGCTTTTGGAAGAGGTCTAGGCTAGAGATAATGGATTTGGGAGTCTTCAGCAGATAAATAGCAGCAGAAGGCCAGATGTAGGCTACAATAGGGTCATGTGGGAGAGAAAATACAGTGGAGAGAGCACAAGACCAGCAACAGAGCTCTGGAGATTACCAGCATTCGAGATTCTGCACAGGAGACATGAGAAATAGCAGTAGAAGGAAATATGGATCAAGACAAAAGCAGAAAAGTGTTTGTCGAATTTGGCAATATGGAGGTCCTTGGTAAATTCAAGGGTTGTTTCAATAGAAAGGGATCAGAAACTAGATTAGAGGGGGTTTAATAGCAAAGAGTTGAGAAAGTAGAGTAAGTTAATGTAGCTTAATTTATGCAAGCAGTGCTGTGAATAGGAGAAAATGTTGACAGATCTAAGACAGTCAAAAATGATACTAATGCATTGACCCACACCATTACCTTGCATTGTTATATATTAATAAGTGCTAGTTGACTGAATATGAATGAATAAAGTTGCAGTATAAAGAAGTAATTGACTTCATAGAAAGGCAACAAGTTCTCTAACACTGTCCCTTCCAAATTAAAGTTCTCAGCATAATACCTTAATATAATGATTAATTCAAAGAAACCCTAGATTACTTTATTTATGCTCATTTCTTGCCAAATGCTAACAAATCCTTGCACTGGATACATGTAAAATCATGAGCAGCTAAGGCAGCTTGAGGCAAAAGGAAGAAAATTAGATTCACTTCTGCTCCAGGTTTCTAACCACTCACTTATGTGACCTTGAGCAAGTCTTTTCATCTTTCCTGGTCTTGTTTGCTTTCTGTATAATGGACTATGAACTGGATAAGGGATAAGAAATAGGCATCAAGTGATTTCTGTTATTGTAAAACCTAATTGGAACCCCACTGGCAAGGATTAAGTATTTTTGCAAGGAGAAATTACTATCAGTGATAACACCCATTTTTGCTTTGATTGTGGAGGTATACATATACATTTCACACGGCATATTCTGTATCACATAGTAAAAATCATCACATACGTATCACATGTTAAAGGCCCGAATCAGGAAAGAATTTTTTTCATATAAATCAAAAACACAATGCAATGAATTTTCTACTTGATTTTTCCTATTTTTAACATTAAATATAATTTAAAATATATATGACTAGGGACTTCCCTGGTGGCACAGTAGTTAAGAATTCATCTGCCAATGTAGGGGACACAGGTTCGATCCCTGGTCCAGGAAGACACCACATGCCACGGAGCAACAAAGCCCATGCGCCACAACTACTTAGCCTGCGCTCTAGAGCCCATGAGCCACAACTACTGAGCCTTCGTGCCACAACTACTGAAGCCCCCACGCCTAGAGCGCATGGTCCACAAAAAGAGAAGCCACTGCAATGAGAAGCCCGCTCACCACAACAGAAGAGTAGCCTCCACTCGCCGCAACTAGGGAAAGCCCATGAGCAGCAACAAAGACCCAACAGAGCCAAAAATAAATAAAAATTTTTTTAAATAAATAAAATAAAATATATGACTGTGCACATATATACATATATGTATATATACACATATGTGTGTGTGTGTGTGTGTGTGTGTGTGTGTGTATATATATATATATATATATATATATATATATATATATATATATATTAGGCAAGTCAAGAAACCACAGTTTCAGCAGAAGGGATTTAATGGAGGGAGTTGTCTTCACAGGTGTTAGAGGGCTGAACAAGCAAAAAGGTAACACTGAGGTAACCCAGGAGGAAGCTACAATGCCTGAGGTTAGGGGACCAAAAGGGAAAAGGTGGGGAAAACCAGAACCTAGGAGCTAGAAGAATAAGTCCCCAGATTCGATGCTTTAAGGACGGGGCTTGAGCTGGCTGCTGCTGGTACCTCTGAGGGAACACAGTGCGGATGGTTCTGGAAGAGTGAAAAGGAACAGGGGGCTGGAGTCACTTCCCCAGCTGTGGCCACCAGCTGATGCTCAGGAGAAGTGCCATCTTGGAATTGAGGCCAAGAAGAACAGTACAAATTTAACAACAGGAAGAAAGTCTTATCTCCTCTCCTACTACTTACCTCCAGTACCTTCAAGTCCCACCCTCATGCCTTCAAGAATCCAGCAAAGAAATCTAAGGAATGAAGTTTACAGAGTCACAGCCCTAGCATCACAGAGTAGAGTCAAAAAGGAGGACACAGAGCTGAGAGACAATAAATAGATAAATAACTGGCACAACTTATTTACTCAGAAAAGTGAAGGTTAATTGCATTGTAATTAACAGCACAAAAATTAATGTTGAAGAAAGTATCTTAGAGAATGTAAGAATTATGGAGATTTATACATGAGCAGACAAGCACATCTGAACAGAAAAACGAAAGCTATCCCAGGCTTAAGGAATGACACGCAGAAAGAGGGAAGAAACAAAGAAAATTTGGACCTTGTGGAAAAGATCTCTATTAAAAAAGGAAAATGACACTGGTATGAATATCATAATCATGACATTTAAAGTTCTATGTAATCGACTATACTTCCAAAAAAAAAAAAAAGTTCATGTAATTAAATTAGGTTCCAAGGGTAAGAAATTGGCCCTTATATTAGTGTTAAAGACTATCATGAAATGTCCCACAAGACCATGGTGCCTAAAATTTAGGATTACTGGGCTCATGTACTCATGAGCAAACACTCACCAAGTGCCCCAAAGTTAAAATAGACCAACAGTGACATCTGCTGCTGTGGATTTACTTTGAAAAGGGCCAGTCTCAACATTTTAAAAGTTAAATCTCCTGCCAAACCACTGGACTTCTGCTGTGATGAGTCAGCACTTCTGGAACTCCTGTTTGTCATCTGTGGTATTAGAAGCTTTGCTTAAGCGAACACAGAACATGGGAAAATGAGATAATATTGGAAAAGTAACTAAAACAAACAACAAACCGTGGGGTGGAGGCATAAGTGATGAGAAAAAGAGACTTCATATTGTCTTTTCTCATCCTGTTTTTCCTTTGGCTAAGTAAGTCCAAACTAATTTTGTAGTTGTCAGAAAGCATGAGCATATCCTCAGTAAAAAGAAGGATTAACTGTTGCCAGCTTCAGTGGATTCCAACACAAAATTTATAGCATAATATCCAGACCAGGAAAAAAAAAAAAAAAAGGTCAAATGATCAAAGGAGAGTATGTGGAAAACATTTGGAGTTACTCTTGCTTAGGAAACCCCTTCCTAGTTATCTAAGTGTTTTGGTTGATTATACCTCATTCAACATCTGCTGACCCTCAGGCTTTTTCTTTTCTGAAAGCCAACAGAACAGAAGGTTTGAATCAAACATGGCTTTTAAAAACTACATATAATCACCAGTGTAAAGTGGTCAGTGGTGCTCATTTATGTAAACTAAGAAATATTCGTTCAAGAAAATCATAAGTTAATTTATTTGCTCAAGAAAAAGAATGGCAACTGATACCAAATCCCAACTCTGGTTATTATGAAAGAAGATGAACAAGAAAGGCAGACCTTGCTGTGAAGGAGAACTGAATTAAGAGTTCTTCTAATACAGGTTCTGACCACTCACTAAATGTGTCACCCTGAGGAAATCACATAACCTCTCTGAGCTTCAGTTTTCTCTTCCATAATACAAAAGGACTGGACTACATAAGAGATGAAAAATGGGTTTCAACTCATTTTCCTTCTTTGGTTAACTGGCAATGGCCGCTTATAAGTAATCCTAAAGCTGCATCCAGACTCAATGGAAAAGGTGCTGATCAATTAGCAGGGTCTGCTGTAAGCAATACAAATGTGGAGGGCAGCGTGCATGTCACATATATACCAAGCTCAGACAAAATTATTTCTTTCATTTTTTTGCAGCTATAAATTCTGCTATTAGCTACCATTTTTAGTGCCTACTATGTTTCAGCTATGCAAGATGCTCAACAGATATTATTTCCAATCTTCACCATATTTTAAGGACAAGGAAACGGAGAAACATAAAATAATTTTCTCAAAGCCACACAACAACATAGCTGGACTCAATTACTAACAAAATATCCCAACAATCTCTATTATGAATAAAATCTTAACTTCTCGTACTTTAGATCACATCCCCTAGCCCTCTTGCAACATAAAAGCTATAATATCATTATGTCTTATCTGATGATACCTTAATACACCCATATTTCCACAGAAAGAAAGGATGAAGGTTTTGACATGAAATTTGGCTAGCCCACATAAACATGAAAGGGAAAGGTAAGAGCTTAAGGGAGAAAGTGTCCAAGAAAATGCTTTCTTCAGCAAACAGACCAGGAAGGATTGTATGGTAAAAATTAAAAGTGACAAAGGAATAGACAATAACTAAAAGTCATGTTCAACTTTAAAGCAAATAGAATTCTAAACAAATAAAATCACAGGGATAGCAAATCCAGACTTGAAAAGATTCCCGTAAAAACAGGACATTGTGTGTTGCATCGATACACAGGAAACAGCAACTTAATTGGTACAGTACTTAGGGAAGTACTCAGGTACAGTACTCAGGATGTCAGTGCTTGATACACACTTTTTGATGATGATGGTTTACAAATAATTCAGAAAATAGATTCCTGGTAAGAAACATTTTTGAAGCTTCTTTAATTTGATGCACCATTTTGGACATTCTTTGGGTTACAATGTCCAGGTAGAGTAGAAAGCAAGATACTTTAACTTTGTTATAACAAACTGACTCTTTCCATCATATAACAGAAACTTTGAAAATGGCATCACAAAATTAGTCTATCCTGACTAATTACAGAATTACATACTGATGCTTTCAGAGTACATACTCAGAAACTTATACTTGCCTTTAGAAAATTACTCAGAAATATGGATTAGTAAAAAAACTTTAAGGAAACCAAATGCAAAAATGTACCCATAGGAGAAAAATGATTATTAATAGCCAAATTGGATTTCATATCAAGGTACCTCATGGCCTATGATTAGCTGGCTGATTTATTCATGTTAAAAATATTTATTCTTCACTTACTATGAACTAGGCACTCTGATAGTCACCAGGAATACATAATAAAATAAAATAGTCCTAACTTTGAGGAGTAGAGATCTAATTGGAAACAGGTACATAAATAAATTAAAATACAAAATGACAAGTAAACCAACTGGATTATGTTTGAGGTACATATGTATTACATGAAAGTGAAGTAATTAATTTTCTCTCACGGGGTCAGAGAAGGATCTGAAAGACACATTAAGTACAGGGCTGAACTGAAGATCAATATGTTTCTTAAGATACCCATAATTTGCATGTTTTTAAAATGATATTAAGATAGTAAAAAAATATTAAGATCAAAGGCATGCACTCTTAGACTGGCCTCACTTATAAGATAGCTCTGAAAAGAACATAGTCAATAACCATATGGGGAAAATGGTACTTGTATAATTATGTAAAGCAAAGTGTTAACATTATTTTTCATCCCTGCTATTTTAAGGTAATTTCATTCCAAGGGATGAGGGCCCAACATGGAATCATGCACTAAGAAAGTCAACACAAGAAAGTCCTTCAAAGAGTGTTGTTCTACATACCCTTTGTGACTAATTCTGTTTGTGGAATGAACTGAGCCGTGGTCATGGGTCACATTCATCCAGCCAAGAGAATGTTTCCAGAGTGTAATTGTTCTGGGCATCAAGGCACTTTACAGCATGTTCCCATTGCTTTTTGCTATTCTGTGGACAGGAGACTGCTGAGAAAATATTATTCACCCGAATTAGACTGGACTAGTCAACCGCCTGGTTATTACATCTCCATGTAAGCACAAGCAGTGTCTGCAACCGAATTTACCAGATGGTTCTAATTTCTCTACCTTCTGAACTACAAGTTGGTTTTCTCTTCCTGACTTTGAAATATTTTAAACAAAGCACTTTCTGTAACGTCTCAGGAAACTTACAAAATTAAAATCCTGGTTAATATCGGAATAAGAGTCCTGGGACTCCTGCCATTGCCACATTGATGTGATTTCCGCCTTGCTACTCACTACTGGAGATTCTCTCTCCGGAGTCTCATTCCCTCTAGAGATTTCCATCTGGCTAACAAATTGAAAAACACTTAATTCTGGAGGTAACTACATGTCCTCTGCTACCGCATTATCTAAAATAAATGCTACTTCAAATTAAGGCCTTAATGTTAATAAAAATGATCAAGCCACATACCTCTCAAACCAGCAACTGCATTTCCAGAAAGTTACCTACAGAGATTTGCACACGTGTTCACAAGGAATCGTACACAAGGATATTCATTGCAGCATGGTTTGTCAGACCTTGAACTTGGAAACAACCTAAGCATCTATCAGCAGGGGACTGGTAGAATATTTTATGCTACATCCACACAAGAAATAATTTGCAGCCCTTAAAATACCTAGGCAGTTCTCAATATATATAATAAGAGAAATCCCCATAATAATTGTTAGGGAAAGAACTAGGCCAATATGTATGTGTAAAAACACACACAATATATACTGTGTATCTTTTTGTAGCTTTCGAATTTTAATTTGTTGCCATGTGCAAGCATTGTTTATTAAATAAGTTTGGTGAAAATAAAGTAAAATCAAGATAAAATGAGGTCTTGAGGAAAGTAAACACAACTAATGGAAAAGGGACATAGTAGAAGGAGGGAAGAAAGAAGGGAAAGAAAATTGTGAGACTTCAAGCTTCCAAAACCATGGAAGGGTCTGTCTTTTATTCTCACCAGCAAAATTTCCAACTCGTGTCACACGGTTGGCCTACCTCAGTTCTGATTCTTTGCAAGTGCTCAGGAGTGGCATTTGACACTTCACTGGAGACTCTCCCCTTCCGTGAACTGCCTCACCCTGATTCTATTTTTTTTTCTTTTTTTTTCTTTTTTTAAATTGAAGTATAGTTGATTTACAATGTTGTGTTAATTACTGCTGTACAGCAAAGCGATTCAGTTATACATACATATACATTCTTTTTTATATTCTTTTCCATTATGGTTTATCACAGGATATTGAAATAGTTCCCTGGGCTATATAGTAGGACCTTGTTGTTTATCCATTCTGTATATAATAGTTTACATCTGCTAATCCCAGACTCCCACTCCATCCCTCCCCCAACTCGCTCCCCCTTGGCAACCACAAGTCTGTTTTCTATGTCTGTGAATCTGTTTCCGTTTTGTAGATAGGTTCATTTGTGTCATATTTTAGATTCCACATATAAGTGATATCATATGGTATTTGTCTTTCTCTTTCTGACTTACTTCACTTAGTATAATAATCTCTAGTTGCATCCATGTTGCTGCAACTAGCATTATTCTGTTTTTGTTTTTGTTTTTGTTTTTTATGGCTGAGTAGTATTCCATCGTATACATGTACCACATCTTCTTTATCCATTCTTCTGTCGATGGACATTTAGGCTGTTTCCATGTCTTGGCTACTGTGAATAGTGCTGCTATGAACATAGGGGTACTTGTATCTTTTGAATTATAGTTTTGTCTGAATATATGCCCAGGAGTGGGATTGCTGGATCATATGGTAATTCTATTTATAGTTTTCTGAGGAACCCCCATACTGTTTTCCACAGTGGCTGTACCAACTTACATTATCACCAACAATGTAAGAGGGTTCCCTTTTCTCCACACCCTTTCCAGCATTTGTTATTTGTAGACTTTTTAATGATGGCCATTCTGACTGGAGTGAGGTGGTAACTCACTGTAGTTTTGATTTGCATTTCTCTAATAATTAGTGATGTTGAGAATTTTTTCATGTGCCTGTTGGCCATCTGTATGTCTTCTTTGGACATACAGGTCTTCTGCACATTTTTTGATTGGGTTGTTTTGTTGTTGAGTTGTATGAGCTGTTTGTATATTTTGGAATTAAGCCCTTGTCAGTCACATCATTTGCAAATATTTTCTCCCATTCTGTAGGCTGGCTTTTCATTTTGTTTATGGTTTCCTTTGCTGTGCAAAAGCTTATAAGTTTGATTAGGTCTCCTCACCCTGATTCTTGACATGGTCATCGGTCACTCCTCCCAGCTCTCAGGTGACTCTTCATCCCCCTCCCCCCTGAGATCTCCCTTCAAGGCTTTGGTTGTGAGCATTTCCCAGAGCTTAGGGACTAGTCCTCAGTACTTCAGATACTCTATTGATGGCATCTTATTTGTAGATGATTCATAAAACTGTATCTCCAACATTTGCCTACTTTTTGTTATTTGTCCCATCTTCCCTTTCCCTTTGCATTCTCAATGCCTTCCAACCCCATTCCCTGACTGCCTACAGAGAATTTCCAACAATTGCTATTTAAACACTGAACTTAATCTTCCCCAATCTCTCCTGCTTTCATGTTTTATATATGTACATGCACTGCCTTCAAAACAAAATGTCAAATTCCTCAAAGTTAGGAAGATTTTTACAGTTATCTTAGTATGCACCCCATCATTCCATCCTTCCTCCAGCCAAGAATAGTGTTCTAACCAGCTTGTTACCCAATGAATTCTTATGTAATATTATGTTTTTATGAATAACACATTCCCTTCTCATAAAACCACCAGATTTAATTCATAATTTGGTATGCATAATAGAACACAGGAATTTTATTTATGAATTATTGATTTATTTATTTCTAATCTATTCCACAATGGATTATTATTCCACAATGGATTTGAGACAGCCTATGTTAGAATCATTGTTTACATGTTTCCTCTCTCACTAGACTAAGCTTTTTGAGGCTAGTGCTGTATGTTATTTGTTTTCCTTTGCTAGGGACTGACTCCCATTAGCAGCTTATCATAATTATTTGTTAAAAAATGAATATTTTAAAAAAGGAAAATACATGATCTGAAGTATTTTCAAAAACAGATTTTAACATTTAGTGAATTAATCCTTTTGTAATGAAAGTGATGGTTTGTATTCACATGGAATAAAATGGATCTGTCACCAGCGTAGCAGGGATAAATGAAGCCCACAAATTCAGATACGCAATAAATGCAAATGTATTTCCCATTACTACACTGAATGTTATTATGAGTCTGTAAGGCAGGCTGAAGCTTCCACTTGAATCCTTTTAAAGAAACCCAGTTCTCCAGGGTTTTGTTGAGGTTTAAAGAAGAGTAAAGTATTTTGTAGGGTTAAGAATCTGGGGAGATAGGAAACTAATACAGCCCTAACGTCACTTCTCATATAAAGGTTACCACTGAGAAGTCCATCCTGCCATGGACTTATGGTCTTTCTTGTGCAGCTTCCTTACTATTCTTGGAGCATAGGAATTTGTCCACAAAGTTTCCCATTCTCCATCTGCTAAAAGCCTCATGTTGTTGCTTCCTTGATAGCATTTACCAAACCCCATCCTCTCAAGGGCATTGCCAGGAAGCAGAACTGTACAGTCAGATCTCTAGGATGCCATGAACCTTCCAGGCTGTCTCTTCCCTGCCCAATCTATTTCCTTCTAGTCTCAAAGCAATTCTCCCTTCACAAATCCAGCCAACACATTTTCCTTTGCGTTCACATTCACTTTATTCTACCAATTGCACAAAGCCTTCCTCCATTATGAGGTTTAGACTTCTAACACAAAAGCCAAGTTTTTTGCTTCCCACCAGCCACATCCCATCCCTGAGACAATGATCCCAGAACCAAACACTTACTTGAATAGGAAAAGGAAAAGGGAAAAACACAATGTGAAGCTTAAAACTAGGTTACTATATCAGTATATTAGCCCACTCTGTTTTTCCCAGATCTTTCCATCATTTGTCTCTTATCTTCTCTTTCCCTTTTTCATTCTCATTGCATTCCCACTTCATAACACCCTTTTCTGGGCACTTATCATCTCACACTTGGATTACATCAACATTCTCCTTGAGAATTCTCCTCTACAACATTCTCCTCTACAAAAGCATTTATCATGCCTCTGTCTAATCTTCTGCTATCTGTGGCAGAAAGCTTAAACTCTTCTGCCAACTTGAAATATTTGCCTATTAAGTTATTTTGACCTAACTTATTTTCACCTGATTCCAAGCACTCAATCTCTTTTCCAAAAAGACCAATCCTTTCACTGCTCCCTCCATGCTTACGGTACTCATTCCTGCTTCTGTGCTTTAACTCACATCGTTTCTCTCATCTTAAATGTCCTTAACCGTTTTCTCCTCTTAGTAAACTTCAACCAACTTTTAGGACCAACTCTAAATTCACTACCACAACCCAGTCTTTCTTATGCACAGTAATTTCACCGTAGGGCATGAATTGCCTAACTTAATATTTAATTATGTGTTATGTATTTTTGAATTGCACTTTATTTCACACATTTTGTTCTTTGCTCCCTCCACTAATTGCATGCTCCCTGCAAACAGGGAGCATATCTTCTCATTTCCTTCATTATACCCAAAGAAGAATCTGACAGGTAATAAACACTAAATCAATATTTGTGTGGTGGAATGAACATGTGAATTACCTGCCAATGCAGCTGCTCTTCTGCTTACTCCTCCTGCCCCCAACTTGCACACAGACACAGTCTGTGCTAACGGATATCCCTCCTCAAATCAGGAGGTAGCAAAGGAATTCCATACTTACTCTCAAAGTAGAGTTGTTCCAGCAGAGATGCGGAAAGAAAAAAATACAAGATGGAACCAATTCTCAGCTCTTGACCTTCAAAAGAAAGTTTTATAGCCCACACAGAGACAGCAAAAAGTCAGAAAGTCTACAATCTAGAGCACAAAATAATACGTGCTTTAAACAACTGAAGGATGAAGAAGAAAGAAATTAGCTCTCCGATTTAGGAAGAAACTTTTAAAAAGAATAATACAGTGAGATGCTTACGTGAGTCTCTTAGAAGGGACTCTGCGCTCCCTTATTCCCACTCCAAGAAGGTGTAAATAGAATCTCTAGTATATTTGAGTACTAAAAGCTTATTCTTTGTTTCCCATCTGCAGCCTTGAGAAGGCGCAAGCTAACCAGCTCCAAAGATGCACTGGCGTAAGAAAATAGAGATGGTTTCATGCATACTTGGAGGACTTAAGGGGTTCAAGAGGTATGGAGAGCCTTGAACTAAATGAGTGAATAAAACTTTTTCACTTTTTGAAAGAGGCCAGGCAGAGAGAAAGTAAGTCCACTGAGTGTACTGCAGAATGACTAGATTAAACTTTCTGCCCCTAGATAGAGTGGAAGTTCAAAATGAAGCTTAGGTTGAGTTACAAAAAAATAAAGAGAGCTACTTTGCACATCCAAATTTATTGTCGGAGAAATATCACACCCAGCACTATATTTATGATTGAGTGATTAATTCGTTGACTGATCAATTCATAATGAAATAAAAGTCTGAGCTAGACTCAGAAGTTGAAGACACAATTTCTAAATGGTCCTAAGTGCATTTTTAAAAATCTATTAAAATATTCATAAAATTTAAATACTAATAAAATCTCATAAATCAGAAAAAAACTCCCTCAGAAAAGTACAATGCTAATTAATAAAGTTTATTTTTATACCTATAAATGTAACATTTAGATGAGAAATGAAAATACATGTGATCACATAATATAAAATCACGACAGGATAAGAGTACATTACACCATACTTTTAAGGCATTTGTCTGTTTTCTTACACAGGCTAGGATGCATAAAATGAGAAGTCAGTGATTTTTAACATTACAAAATAATTTACCCTCTTAAGTCTTTTTACAAATCTATCAATTACCACAATTCACAAAGCTTGAAAAGCAAGAATTTTACCTATGGAATCTTTTGGTAATCATATAATGGGTTTATAAGATCACCAGCCTATTGAAGAAGAGTGTAGAGTGTTATAAATGTTTCCTACCAGTAAAAAAAAAGTATCCAACTTATGCCTTAAGTAAATAGAACATTTTCCCTTTACCCATAATTTGTCTCCTCATTTTACCAACAGCATTCTGTCAACCCAGTACACTAAAACCATGATGATGGGAAAATATTGGTCATTTGTTTCCTTCTTACATTCTATGAGTTATTACCTGAGAGCACAGCTGGATGATTAACTACTTGTCTTAGTCAAAATGTTCCAGTTGTGTCCTCACCGTCAGAATTTTTTTCATTTTGATTTATAACTTTCCTGGCAAGCATATTATTAACTTTACATCTCTGTAGTTAACTGCCAAATGTGAACAATATGTTATTCAACATATCAGCTTCCCTATTCTGCGTAAGCCTGGTTTCTACTTGGTGAGAAAACATTCAGCAGAAAGTGCTAATTATTAGTAGGAAGATACTCCATATTTTGAAATTAAGAATCCAAACTCACACACAGGTCAATAATTAAATATTATAAGCCTGGTTCAGGTGCATTTTCACTTCAAACATTTTGGAGAATGTTTTCAATCTCACCAAATCATGTTTAGATCACATTTTTAAGTATCAATTTTAAGTCATTAAGAAAGGAAAACAAACATTAAGTTCTTATACTATGTATAATCTTTGAGGAAATAGGTCTTCCTCAAGATAATACTCTTTGAAACAGATGGAAAAAAGTTCATCTCTTTTAACATTGATTTCTAAATAGTGGCCTGGAGACTATGCAGAAACCTCAACTGAAGCAGATGCCTTGCTAGAAAATGCTGGCCTCCTCAGACATGCCTTTTTTCTCCTCTCCTGGCCACTAGACCAATGTCTAGGGCTGTGTTGCCATAACCTGACTTGGGAATTGTTAACTCTACTAAGGAGAAAAGGGATTTTTTCACCAAAATTGCTGTAAGGCCTTGCTAATGTGAACTGGTAGGAACCAGGAGAGCATGCCTAGAAGTGGCTCTTGAAAGTCCTGAACCAGGAGGGGACCTGAACTTAAAGCTGGATTAGGAAGGGTTTGTTGATACTAGGGCACGCTCTGTGACTCAGGATTTAATGCCCTGGCAAGTTCTGATATGCTGCTGGGATGAATATTGGAAGCTTGAAAAAAAAATAATGGCCTTATATTAAACAAATTTGAGATGCTAGAACTGATAGACTGCTAAGGAAAGGAAGCAAATGTCCCAGAGAAATGAACATGGTAAAATGTATCTATTACCCATGATGTGAGAACCCTCCAGCTGACTTTTCCTGGAAGGGGCCAGAGAACATTTCATTAACTGCGATGATGAGGAATGCACTGGAAACTGAGACGCCATTACTACTGAGAAGCTTAGTAGTGGCTGTCCTCTGCAGGCTGAGGCTGATGGCAGGACATACTGTTGTGAAACTTGGCTCCCCAGTATCAACAAGGAAGACAAGATTCCAGAGTAGCAGAGGCAGGTGGCAGCACTTAATTGTCAGAGACAAGGTACATGTAATAACTGTAATTGGCAGCATGGTTGAAACGGCATCCAGGGTACCCTGACCCAACAGTAAACTATCATGATGACTAATAGACCATGGTTCCAAAGAGCAAGACAAATAAGCAGTAAACAGGGAGTTTCTTCAGATGATACATACATACATACATACATACATGATAGATTCAAAAGAGATCAAGAATGGATAAAGATGCAGACATAGAGAATGGACTTGAGGACACGGGGAGAGGGAAGGGTAAGCTGGGACAAAGTGAGAGAGTGGCATGGACATATATACACTACCAAATGTAAAATAGATAGCTAGTGGGAAGCAGCCGCATAGCACAGGGAGATCAGCTCGGTGCTTTGTGACCACCTAGGGGTAGCATAGGGAGGGTGGGAGGGAGACACAAGAGGGAGGGGATATGGGGATATATGTATACATATAGCTGATTCACTTTGTTATACAGCAGAAACTAACACAACATTGTAAAGCAGTTATACTCCAATAAAGATGTTAAAAAAAAAAAAAAAGAATGGATGAGCAGAAGAATGATATCAGCTGCCCCAATGGAACTAATCAAAAGCTGCAATCTCTCACCTACATTTCATACCTGAGCTAGCTCTTAGACAAGAACTCATCAATTAAAAGAGAGATCAGATCTCTGTAAGGAAAGACCCAAGAATACCACAGTAAGTGAGGGTAGTAATTCCCTCAGTCTTTCCGCACAGTGACCTAGGGTCATTTATCAAATAACCATGATCTTTTTTTTTCAGTTACATATATTTTTTTCAGATTATTTTCCATTATAGGTTATTATAAGATATTGAATATAGTTCCTTGTGCTATATAAGAAATCCTTGTTGCTTATCTATTTTATGTATAGTAGTTTGTATCTGCTAGTCCCACACTCCTAATTTATCCCTCCCTCCCTTTCCCCTTTGGTAACCATGTTTGTTTTCTATGTCTATGAATCTATTTCTGTTTTGTATATAGATTCATTTGTATTATTCTTATATTCCACATATAAGTGATATAATATTTGCCTTTCTTTGTCTGACTTACTTCATTTAGTATGACATTCTCTACGTCCATGCATGTTGCTGAAAATGGCAATATTTCATTCTTTTTTATGGCTGAGTAATATTCCACTATATACATTTATCTCACATCTTCTTAAACCAGTCGTCTGTTGATAGGCACTTGGGTTGTTTCCATGTCTTGGCTATTGTAAATAGTGCTGCTATGAACATCAAGGGTGCATGTATGTTTTTGAATTAGAGTGTTCATCTTTTCTGGATATATGCCCAGGAGTGGGGTGGCTGGATCCTGTAGTAGCACTATTTTTAGATTTTTAAGAAGCCTCCATACTGTTTTCCATAGTGGCTGCACCAATTTACATTCCCTCCAAGAGTGCAGGAGGGGGGAACCAGGATCTTTTGAGGTCTACTAAATTCAGGATCTAAACTGACTCTAATAACAAAGACTACAATAGATACCCCACCACAGATAAGATAGGAAATCAAGAACAATGCTGAACAATACTGCATTCCGAGTAGAAGGACAGAGCTTAGTGCCAACCTCAAAGGCTTAAAAAAATGCAGCGAAGGTGTTTCCCATTAAGAATCCATTTGATTCGCCAGTCTGGCCATAAAAAATCAAATGGACCTGGGCAGGTGACAGTGGACTCCACAATTTAATTAAATACTAGTCTCAATTTCAGCTTTTTTGCTAAATGTGGTGTTTTTGGCAGAGTAACACGGACTAGAATATGTGGTATGGAGCTACTGATCTGGTAAATACCGATCAGGAAGGAGGCTCAAAAGCAGTTCTCATTCACCTGAGATAAATAACATGATACATTTATGGAATCGCCCAGGGGTATGTTGAATCACCTCTCTTCTGTCACTGTATATTCTTAACAGATCTTGATCATCTGGACCTTCCAAAGAACATCTCATTGGTCCGATATACTGATAACAACATGATAAACAGAACTGATAAGCAGAAAGTGGCAAGTACTCTGAATGTTCTAGTAACATACATGAGCTCCTAAAAATGGGTGATAAATACTACAAAGACTCAAGGTCCCAATTTATCGGTCAATTGTTTAGAAGTCCAGCAGTATGCTAAAATATCATTTTCAAGATAAAGAATGAGTTATTGCACCTTGCACTTCCTACCACTCAGAAGCATAGCACTTGGAGGGCTTTTTAAATACTGTTTCAGCCCACTTATGTGACTCAAATGAGGGCTCTGCAGTAAAACAAGGCCGAAGTACAAATGGTCCTGCCACTTGGGCCACAGAGCCCATCAGACCCATAGTTCTAAAGGAATTTATGTTAATCTACATAATTAACATTACGTAGAGTCTCTAGGAAGACCCAAGAGGAGAGTTGCAGCAAAGATCTCTAGGGTTCTGGATCGAAGTCATGCTATTTACAGTGGAGAACTGTATCCTATTTACAAATCAGTTCCTAGCATGTTATTGAGTCATGGTAAAAACTAAGAGTAAGACCACAGGATAGCAAGTGACCATTGACCATAGCTGCCCATAATGAACTAGACGCTATTAGACTAAGGATGTCATAAGATTCAACTGGCCCAGCAACAATACATCTTTCAAGAGAAGCTTCATCCACATATACCTAGGACAGAACCAAGGAAGTCTAGAAGACCCAAGCAAGCTGCATGATTAGGTTTACCATGTACCAATGACTCACACTTTTCTTACACCTATGGGCTCATGGAACAGTTTCTTACAGCCAGCTAACAGAGGAAAAACCCAGAACTGGTTCATGGATGTCTACTAGATATGTTGAGGCAAGATTAAAAATAGACTGCTGCTGCACTGCAGCGCAATTCAAGGGTGGGCCTGAAAGACAGTAGTGAGGAGAAATTCTCTCAATGAGCAAAACTTGGGTCAGTGCATCTGGTCATCCAATTTGAACAAAACAGCTGGCTAAAGGTAAGAATATATATGAACACATGGACAGTGGAAAATGGTTTGTCTGGTCAGAGGCCAGGAAAGAGCAAGATTGGAAGATCAGCGATAAGAAAGTCTTAGAAGTGTTCAGATGAGCCTGAGGGAGTGGGCACAAAGGTTGAGCATCCTTGAAACATACTAAATGCCCTTGATAGAGCATCAATTGCAGAAGACATCCTAAACAACAGGTAAACAGGATTACTTATCCAGTAGCTGTCTGCCAGCTTCTCTACTTGGGCACCCTAATACTTTCTCAATGGGCCCAAGAATGGAGTAGTGGTGGTGAAGAAATGGAGCCTCTACATGGGCTCAACACCATGGGCTCCTCCCACCACTCAATGTAATCTGGGTAGCACTACTGCTGAATATACACACACACACATATATATATTCTTTTTCAGATTCTTTTCCCTTATAGGTTATTGCAAAATATAAGTATAGTTCCCTGTGCTATAGAGTAGGTCCTTGTTGGTTAACTATTTTAAATATAGTGATGTGTATATGTTAACTTCAAACTCCTAATTTATCCCTCCCCCGACTTTCCCCTTTGGTAACCATAAGTTTATTTTCTATGTCTGTGGGTCTATTTCTGTCTTGTAAATATTGATAAAACAGAAATTTATATCTTTTTTTTTTTATAGATTCCACATATGAGCAATATATGATATTTGTCTTCACTGTCTGGCTTACGTCACTTAGTATGATAATCTATAGGTCCATCCATGTTACGGCAAATAGCATTATTTCATTCTCTTTTATGGCTGAGTAATATTCCATTATATATACATAAAATATATATCCTTATTATTATTCTTATTATTATACATATATAATATATATTCATTATCCATTCATCTCTCAATGGACATTTAAGTTGCTTCCATGTCTTGGCTATTGTAAATAGTGCTGCTATGAACATTGGGATGCATGTGTCTTTTCGAATTATGGTTTTCTCCAGGTATATGCCCAGGAGTGGAATTGCAGGATCATATGGTAACTCTGTTTTTAGTTTTTTAAGGAACCTCCATACAGTTTTCCATAGTGGCTATACCAATTTACATTCCCACCAACTGTTTAGGAGGGTTCCTTTTTCCTCCACACCCTCACCAGCATTTATTATTTGTAGACTTTTTGATGATGGCCATTCTGACTGGAGTGAGGTGATTCCTCATTGTAGCTCTGATTTGCATTTCTCTAATAATTAGCAATGTCAAGCATTTTTTCATGTGCCTGTTGGCCCTCTGTATGTCTTCTTTGGATAAATGTCTACTTAGATATTCTGCCTATTATTTGATTGGGTTGTTTGTTTTTTTTGATACTGAGCCATATGAGCTGTTTGTATATTTTGGAAATCAATCCTTTGTTGCATCATTTGCAAATATTTTCTCCCATTCCGTAGGTTGTCTTTTTGTTTTGTTTATGGTTTTCTTTGCTGTGCAAAAGCTTTTAAGTTTGAGTCCCATTTGTTTGTTCTTGTTTTTATTTCCATTACTCTTAGAGGTGGATCCAAAAAGATACTGCTACGATTTATGGCAAGGAGAGTTCTGCCTATGCTTTCTTCTAAGAGTTTTATAGTATCAGGTCTTACATTTAGGTCTTTAATTCATTTTATTTTTGTGTATGGTGTTAGAGAATGTCCTAATTTCATTTTTTTACATGTAGCTGTCCAGTTTTCCCAGCACCACTTACTGAAGAGACTGTCTTTTCTCCATTATCTATTCTTGCCTCCTTAATCATAGATTAATTGACCATAAGTGCATGGGTTTATTTCTAGGGTCTCTATCCTGTTCAACTGATCTATCTGTCTTCTTTTGTGCCAGTATCACACTGTTTGATTACTACATCTTTGCAGTATAGTCTGAAGTCAGGAAGCCTGCTTCCTTCAGCTCCTTCTTCTTCCTCAAGATTGCTTTGGCTATTCAGGGTCTTTTTTGTCTCCATACAAATTAAAAATTTTTTTGTTCTAGTTCTATGAAAAACACCATTGGGAATAGGATAGGGATTGCACTGAACGTGTAGATTGCCTTGGGTAGTACAGTCATTTTGACAATACTGATTCTTCCTATCTAACAACACGGTATATCTTTCCATCTGTTTGTGTCATCTTTGATTTTTTTTCATCAGTATCTTATAGTTTCCAGAGTACAGGTCTTTTGCCTCCTCAGGTAGGTTTATTCCTAGGTAGTTTATTCTTTCTGATATAATTGCAAATGGGATTGTTTCCTTAATTTCTCTTTCTGACATTTCATTATTAATGTATAGAAATGCAACAGATTTCTGTATATCAATATTGTTAAAGAATCAATATTGTTAAAATGAATTATTTCATGGATACATTTCAAGCTTATGTATGTCCAGTTTTTTTAAACTATTTAATATCATTCAAATTTGCATACTTTATAAATAAAACATTGAAAATGAATAAAATTCTATCTTTTACTATTTGCTAATACATATGAAAAAGTTTTTAATTATATATAAGAAACTATAAATGGTAACATTTGTGCAAGTAGATTAGCAGGAGGATTTTCATTTTTAATTTTAAGTCCTTCTGAATAGTTTAAGGGTTTTACAAAGACCATATATTACTCACATAATCATCAAATAAACACATACAGATTTTTCCAAAAATACAGTCATTATAAAATGGAATTTATCCCTTCTTTCTTCTGATGAAGTATTTTTGCATAAGCTTGTATATTTAAAAATTACATTTCAAAAGGCAAGATTTGTTGACTTGTTTGGTCATTACTTCATCTTTTGTCTGTAGACTTTCATTATATTTATACAAACAAGCTTCATTTTTTGAATGCTTTTCATGAACTTACACCTCCACATTTGATGTTAGGACTGTTCTAGAGGGTGAATTTTGCAAGCCAATCAGTTAGTACCAAAGGCAATGACTTCACATTCTGGGAAAGTTGACATATTTTAAGAAACAGTTTTCCATATGCTATATTTGGCACAAACTTTAGAATGACATAGATTGTTCTGGATCATTTCATGGCAAAATTAATTTCTGTATTACCTCACTTTCTCCTCCAAAAGATGCCTTTTTTTCTATTCAAGTTAAACAGACATTAATATCTCAACAGGGAAAATATGAATTTTTAAATTTTTATAATAGCCTTTTCAGTCCCAAACATTACAGTATTGGTTACAGTTAATGCTTGCTAACTAAAAAAGGTTCTTTTCAGTTTAGTTCAGTTTAACAAATATTTACTGATTATTTTATATACCACAAACTGGCTTAAGCTCAAGAGTTACAAAGATAGCTAAGTATTCTCTGCTGTTCAAAATATTCATCAACTAAAACAGATATCTAAAGAGAATATCAATGTGATCACTGAGGACTAAGGACACACAAAGGACAGGAACCTCTCTCATTTCTACCTTTCAAAATAAGTATACACTCTTTAATTTAAATTTAATTATAATTCAATTATAAATTCCTACTTGGTAAAATCCCTTTATACCTTTCTTTGTGCCAGGCTTTCTATATAGATATGAATAATCCGACTCAAAATAATATTCCTTGTGAATGACAATGATGAGAAGTGTCTGGGAAGAAATATGGCAGGGACATATATCAAGAGTCTCAGATTCATGTGAAACTAAATTTGATATGAGAAGCTTAAATTCTAAGAGAACAAGAAAGAACATAGCTGATATAGAAAAGAAAGAAAAGGGAAGCAGAGAGATAAAGAATATGAAAACTAAATCAGTTCTATAATTCCTATATCCTGCATGCAGAAATATCTCCAACTCGGGAAATACCTTTAATGCCCCACATGATTAAGGTCATAGCATGGCTTCCAGATACCTATTTTGAGCTCTTTTTTTTTTTTTTTAAGCAATGGGACAATATGTTGTTGACTTTTGCTGTGAAAACACACAAGTGAAGAGAACTTATCCTTGAAATTGATTTTTTTTTTTTTTCAAGAAAATGTCCTATGAAGAAACAGAAACCAACCTGCATAAAACCTATCTGAGAAAGCAGCCATAAAAGAAGTATCAGGTCAAAGGACAATTGTGAATTAGAAAAGAGTACTTTACTGTAAAGAAAGTGTAATATGAAAAATGAAATGACACTTGCATATGCATGAGTGACAAGGCATGAATTGGGCACAAACTTCACTAAATATTAAATTATTAAATTATTTTTTTTCTTACATCTTTTTCTTTCCTAGGGCAATCTCAAAGTTTACATCTCTTTTTTTGTGGGGGAAAGATCAGATTCCTATGGTTGTTGAAGTCCCTGTGGTCCAATTTTACCATTTTTTAGTTTTACGATCATTCTTAGAAAGAAATCGATCATGATCTCAAAATAATCTTTAATAAATTTTACTTATATTTTAAATAAATGACTGCTAGAGGACCAATTTTATGGAATAACTCAAGAGCTACATTTATAGAACGTGTATTGTTAAAGGATGCATTGCTTCAAAATAACTATCAAAGATCCACTTTTTCCTTAGTATTATAGGGAAGGCACAAAATGAAAGCACAGCTGGAGTCTTCAGTGAATTTTTACAAAGAATTTTTTGTGTTGTGAATTACAAGAAAGAGGATTTCCACTCAAACAAATCTTCTAAAATGAATATTCAGTATTTATTGTATGATATATTCTCCACTGAAAGTGTGCATTCATGTCAAGAGAAATGTGAGCTAAGGAAGACATGAATGATAGGTAAATATAAATGCATAAATCATCAGTGTATAATAATTTATAAATTGTCCTTTCACACTATAAAGCTCTTTAAAAATAGTTTCTAAACAAAGGAAAACGAAGCACCTTAATCTTCAATAAAGTTAACAGGAAATTTGACTGCTTAGTAAATTGAATTGTCAAATACGCTCAGAACAAAATATAAAGAAAATATTATATACCAAAATACAGGTGTATCCAAATGTAAGTATAGTATACATGTGTATTCACATATATGAAATACATGAAATGGAGAAAATTCATACCTGAAACTAATGAAAGTGGAAACAAGCATTCAAGAGGTCTGTATTTAAGAATGGTTCTACAGAAATAAATTGAAGTGTAAAATGTAATCAATGAGCTACTTTAAATGGAGATAAAAGAGAGTTATTGAATGAACTATTTATTTCTACCCCAATCCACTTTACCAAATAGCATTATTTCATAACTATATTTTGCTAGATAGCTTGGAGGTCCCATTTTAATATACTGATAATGTGGATAGATTATAAATAACTTATTGATTTCATGCTTGTTTAACACAAAATGGAGGCAATGGCTTCTTCTGTCAACTAATATGATGCCTATGTTTTGTTTTTAGCATACGTTATACACTATTTCTCAATGTTTAAATTCTTATAGAGAGAATGTTACCTTCCCAAAGTACTCTGGCTTTTAGGATAATAGGGGAGTTTGCCCAGGACAGTACTATCTATTATCATAGGAGGTCTGGAAGGGATCTCATACCTAATTGGTCCAATTTCTTGCCTCAAGATATTGGGCTGGCTAAAAGGTTCATTCGTCTTTTTCTATAAGATGGCTCTAGTAGTGCTTAGTTGTCTTTAACTTCATTCGAAACAATTTTGTTAGATTGTATTGTGATAGCTGTGATTGCTGTCATATTAGTGTGCATTTAAAAAAATTTATCAAAATTGGTGAATTTTTGTGTAGCCATTTTAATATTGAAGATGGAAGAAAAAAAGCAACATTTTCAGCATATTATGCTTTACTATTTCAAGAAAGGTAAAAACGCAACTGAAATGCAAAAAAAGATTTGTGCAGTGTATGGAGAAGGTGCTGTGACTGATGGAACGTGTCAAAAGTGGTTTGCCAAGTTTCCTGCTGGAGATTTCTCACTGGACAATGCTCCACAGTCGGGTAGACCAGTTGAAGTTGATAGCGATCAAATCGAGACATTAATTTAGAACAATCAACGTTATACCATGCAGGAGATAGCCAACCTACTCAAAATATCCAAATCAAGCGTTGAAAATCATTTGCCCCGGCTTGGTTATGTTAATCGATTTGATGTCTGGTTTCCACATAAGTTAAGCGAAAAAAACCTTCTTGATCATATTTCCTCATGAGATTCTCTGCTTAAACGTAATAAAAACATTCCATTTTAAAAATAAATTGTGACAGGCGATGAAAAGTGGATACTGTACAATAATGTGGAACGGAAGAGGTTGTAAGGCAAGTGAAATGAACCATCACCAACCACACCAGAGGCCAGTCTTCATCCAAAGAAGGTGATGCTGTGTCTATGGTGGGATTGGAAGGGAGTCCTCTACTATGTGCTCCTTCTGGAAAACCAACAAGTAATTCCAACAAGTACTGCACCCAATTAGACCAACTGAAAGCAGCACTCAACAAAAAGTGTCCAGAATTAGTCAGCTTTGGAAAACGCATAATCTTCCATCAGGATAACACAAGACCACATGTTTCTTTGATGACCAGGCAAAAACTGTTACAGGTTGGCTGGGCAGTTTAGTGTCATCTGCCGTATTCACCAGACATTGCACCTGTGGATTTCCATTTATTTCAGTCTTTACAAAATACTTGTAATGGAAGTGGAAATTCAATGGAAAAAATTTCAATTCCCTGGAAGACTGTAAAAGGCACCTGGAACAGTTCTTTGCTCAAAAAGATAAAAAGTTTTGGGAATATGGAATTATGAAGTTGCCTGAAAAATAGCAGAAGGTAGTGGAACAAAAGGGTGAATATGTTGTTCAATAAGTTCTTGGTGAAAATGAAAAATGTGTCTTTTATTTTTACTTAAAAGCGAAGGCACTTTTTGGCCAACCCAATAGGTACAGTGGTTAATAAACAACGTAACTTAATAAAACTGTGATATTTGAAAATAATTACATAGACATCTGGAATTCAGTAGACAGTGAATAAAAAGGAAAAAATTAGTTTTATATTGCATGACCCTTTCTACTAGCATGTTAACAAAGTTCCAAGATTAGCAGAGGTCAGGACAGTGGAAAGAAACTTCCAACCCTTCCCTGGGGAAGCTTTCAATTCAGCCCAAACTTCAAATTGGCTCTAACTCTTCTTGTCCTCCAAAGGGAGAATAAGATCTCTTTGCTCTTTTCTAATTTTCTGGCACACAGGGAGAGTTTTACACAATGTGGATAAACAAAGGCTGCCTTTATGGAATCAATAAAATATTATAATTTCTTTTATTCTTTGATCTCCTTTATTGATACTTGAAATTTTTATGCTTATAACCTTTGCATTTCGCACTTTGCTTAGTATTGGTATTTGATCACCATCTAAGATCTTACATTTCAAATTCTGCTTCTCTTTATCTGTTTATCCTTTTCTACCCTCACTATCAATAATGAAGAATGAATATAATTATTCTATCACCAAATACATTGTTTCTTCCATAGTTTACCCAGTAAAAGACCTACAATGAGGCCTCCAGGTTACTTCAGTTGACTGATTTTTTACCATATTCTTGATATGTTTTAAAAATAAAATACATTTATGGCATAAATAATAAATCTTTTAAAATTAATTTATTACGAAATAGTTGATGTACACTATTATGTTAGTTTCAAGTGTACTACATATTGATTTAACATGGACATATATTACAAAATGATCACCACAATAAGTCTAGTAAGCATTTTTCCCATACACAGTTATTACAATATTTATTGACCATATTCCTTATGCTGTGTATTATATCCTCAAGGATTATTTATTTTATAACTGGAAGTTAGTATCTCTTCATCACCTTCACTTGTTTCACCCAACCCTACATCCCCCTCTGGCAACTAGCTGTTTGTTCTCTGTATCTATGAGTCTATTTTCACTTTGTTTTGTTTGTTTAGTTTTTCCACATATAAGTGAGATCATAGTGTATTTTTCTTTCTCTGTCTGACTTACTTCACTTACTATGATACCCTCTAGGTCCATCCTTGTTGTCACAAATGGCAAGATTTCATTTTTTTATGGCTGACTAACACTCCATTGTATTTATATACCATATCTTTTTAATTCATTCATCTATTGGAAGACACTTAGGTTGTTTCCATATCTTGGTTATTGTAAAAAAATGATACAATGAACACTGGGGTGCATATATCTTTTCAACTCAGAGTTTTTATTTTCTTCAGATAAATACCTAGATGTGAAATTGCTGGATCATATGGTAGTTCTACTTTTAATTTCTTGAGGAACCACCACACTGTTTTCCATAGAGGCTGCACCAATTTACAGTCCCACCAACAGTGCATGAGGGTTCCCTTTTCTCCATATCCTTGCCAATACTTATTTGTTGTCTTTTTAATGATAGCCATTCACAGATATGAGCTGTTATCTCATTGTAGTTTTGATTTGCATTTCCCTGATGATTAGTGATATTGAGGATATTTTCATGTGTCAGTCAGCCACCTGTATATCTTCTTTGGAAGAATGTCTATTCAGATCTTCTACCTGTTTTTCAATGAGTTGTATGTTTTTTTTGATATTGAGTTGTACATGTTCTTTGCATATTTTGGATATTAATCCCTTATGGGATATATTGTTTCCAAATATCTTCTCCCATTCAGTAGGCTACATTTTGTTTTGTTGCTGGTTTCCTTCACTGTGAAAAAGCTTTTAAGTTTTATTAGGTCACATTTGTTTATTTTTGCTTTTGTTTCCCTTGCCTGACGATACAAATCCAAAAAAAATGTTGCTAAGATTGTACTGCCTATGTTTTCTTCTAGGAGTTTTATGTTTTCAGGTCTTACATTTAAGTCTTTAATCCAGTTTGAGTTTATTTTTGTATGTGGTATAGAAAGTAGTTCAGTTAGATTCTTTTACATGTAGCTGTCCAACTTTCCCAACACCATTTACTGAAGAGGCTGTCTTTTCTCCATTATATATTCTTGCTTCCTTTCTTGTAGATTAATTAACCATACTAGTGTGGGTTTATTTCTTGGCTCTCTATTCTGTTCCAGTGATCTATGGGCCAATTTTGGTGCCAGTACCATACTTCTTTCATTACTATAGCTTTATAGTATGGTTTGAAATCAGGGAGTGTGATACCTCTAGCTTTGTTCTTTTTTTTCTCAAGATTGCTTTAGCTATTTCAGTTCTTTAGTGTTTCCATACAAATTTTAGAATTATTTGTTCTAGTTCTATGAAAATGCCATTGGTATTCTGATAAGAGTTTCCACTGAATCTATAGATTGCCTTGGGTTGTAGGGTCCTTTTAAAAATACTAATCTTCCAATTTATGAGCACAATATAAATTGTTTTTCATTTGTTTATATCATCTTCAATTTCTTTCATCTGTGTCTCATAGTTTCCTGAATACAAGTCTTTTACCTCCTTGGTTAGATTTCTTCCTAGGTATTTTATTCTTTTTGATGCAACTGTAAATGAAATTGTTCCCTGAATTACTCTTTCTGTTAGTTCACTGTTAGTGTATAGAAATACAACAGATTTCTGTATATTAATTTCGTATCCTGCAACTTTTCCAAATTCATTGATGAGCTCTAGTAGTTTTTTGGTGGCATCATTAGGATATTCTATGTATAGTGTCATATCAGCAAACAAAGACAGTTTTATTTCTTCCTTTCCAATTTAGATTCCTTTCTATTTTTTTTTTCTTTTCTGATTGCTGTGGTTAGGACTTCAAGTAATCTGTTGATTAAAAGGCATCCTTTTCTTGTTCCCGATCTTAGAGGAAATGCTTTCAGCTTTCCATCATTGAGTATGATGTTAGCTATAGGTTTGTCATATATGGCCTTATTACATTGAGGTGTGTTCCCTCTATACCCACTGTGTTGACAGTTTTTATCATAAATGAATGATGAATTTTGTCAAAAGCTTCTTATGCACCTATTGAGATAATCATGATTTTTATCTTCAACTTGTTAATGGGGTGTATCACATTGATTGATTTGCAGATCTTGAACCATCCTTGCATCCATGTAATAAATACCACTTGATCATGGTGTATGATCCTTTTAATGTATCATTGAATTCAGTTTACTAATAGTTTGTTGAAGATTTTTGTATCTATGTTCATCAGGGATATTGGCCTGTAATATTTTGTGTGGTGTCTTTGTCTGGTTTTGGTATCAAGGTTTGCTGGCCTGATAGAATCAGATCCAAAGCATTCCTTCTTCTTCAATTTTTTGGAATAGTTTAAGTAGAATAGGTATTAACTTTTCTTTAATTTCTTGGTATGGCCCACCTATGAAACCATCTGGTCCTGGACTTAGGTTTGTTTGGAGGCTTTTTTATTACTGATACAATTTCACTACTGATAATCAGTCTATTCATATTTTCTATTTCTTCTTAATTCATTCTTGGGAAATGGTACATCTCTAGGAATTTATCCATTTCTTCTAGGTTATCCAATATTGGCATATACTTCTTCATAATACTCTCTTATGATCCTTTGTATTTCTGTGGCATCAGTTCTAACTTCTTTTTCATTTCTGAATTAATTTATTGGGACCTTTCTCTATTTTCTTGCTAAGTCTGGCTAAAGGTTTATCAATTTTATTTATCTTTTCAAAGAACCAGCTTTTAGTTACGTTGATCTTTTCTATTATTCTTTTAGTCTCTAATTCACTTATTTCTACTCTCATCTTTGGTATTTCCTTCTTTCTACTAACTTTGAATTTTGTTTGTTCTTCCTTTTCTAGTTCCTTTAGGTATTAGGTTAGATTTTTTACTTGAGATTTTTCTTATTTCTTGAGGTAGGCTTGTATTGCTTTAAACTTCCCTCTTAGAACTGCTTTTGCTGCGTCCCATTAATTTTGTATCATTATTTTTCCACTTTCATTTGTTTCCAGGTATTTTTTTATTTCCTCTTTGATTTCTTCAATGACCGTTTGGTTGTATAGTAGCATATTATTTGGACTTCACATGTTCGTGTGTTTTTTGCAGTTTTTTTTCCCTATAATTGGTTTCTACTCTCATACTGTGTAACTGGGGGGAAAAATGCTTCATATGATTTCAATCTTCTTAAATTTATTGAGACTTGTTTTGTGGCTTAGCATGTGATCTGTTCTGGATAATGTTCTATGTGTGCCTAAAATGAATGTGTATTCTTCTGCTTTTGGATGGAGTATTCTTTACATAACTATTATGTTCATCTGGTCTAATGTGTCATTTAAGGCCAGTGTTTCCTTATTGATTTTCTGTCTGGATCATCTGTCCATTGATGCAAATGGGTGGGACGTTAAAACCACTACTATTATTATATTACTGTCAATTTCTCCCTTTATATTGGTTAATATTTGCTTTATGTATTTAGGTGCTCCTATGCTGAATGCATGGATATTTATAATTGTAATATCTTCTTGTTGGATTGATCCCTTTATCATTATGTAATGTCCTTCTTTCTCTCCTGTTACAGTCTTTCTTTAAAAGTCTGTTTTGTCCAATATAAATATTGCTACCGCAGCTTTCTTTTTGTTTCCTTTTACATGGAATACCTTTTTCCATCCCCTCACTTTCAGTCTGTGTGTCTCTTTAGATCTGAAGTGAGTCTCTTGTAGGCAGTATATATAGGAGGTCCTGTTTTTTCTTTTTTTTCAATCCATTCAGCCCCTCTATGTCTTTTGATTGGAGCATTTAGCCCTTTTACATTTAAAGTAATTATTGATAGGTATGTACTTACTGCCATTTTGTTGGTTGTCTTGTTGTTTCTGTATTACTTTTTGTTTCCTTTCTTCTTCTTTTGCTCTCTTCCCTTGTGATCTGATGACTATCTTTAGTGTTATGTTTGCATTCCTGTGTGTGTGTGTGTGTGTGTGTGTGTGTGTGTGTGTATCTATTATAAGTTTTTGGTTTGTGATTTCCATGAAATTCATATATATATATGAATTTCATATACATATACACATAAATATATATATATGAATATATATGTTATTATATATTTTGAGTTGATGATCTCTTAAGTTCAAACACATTCTAACAATCCTGCATTTTTACTCCTGCTCCACCCATGTTTTATGTTTTTGACATAACTTTACATCTTTGTGTGTGTGTGTGTGTGGTCACGCTGCACAGCAGGTGGGATTTTAGTTCCCCGATGAGGGTTCGAACCCAGGCCCTCAGCAGTGAGAATGTGGAGCCCTAACCACAGGGCCACCAGGGAATTTCCTACATCTTTTATTTTGTATCCCTTGACTACTTTTTGTGGATATAGATGATTTCACTACTACTTTTGTCTTTTAACCTTCTTACTAGCTTTATAAGTGGTTAATCTACTACCTTTACTGTATGTTAGTCTTTACCAACATTTTTTTTTCTTTCATAATTTTCTTATTTCTAGTTATGTTTTTTGTTTTCCACATAGAGAAGTCCCTTTAACATTTCTTGTAAAGCCAGTTTGGTGGTGAACTCTTTTAGCTTTTGCTTGTCTGAAAAAAAAAAACCATCTTTATCTTGCCTTCAAATCTGAATGTTTAGTTTTTCCTTTCATCACTTTGAAAACATTGTGTCGCTCCTTTCTGGGCTACAAAGTTTCTGCTGAAAAGTCAGCAGATTATCTTAGGGGAGTACCTTTGTACATAACCAGGTGCTTTTCTCTTGCTGCTTTTAAGATTCTCTCTTTATCTTTAATTTTTGCCATTTTAATTATAATGTGTCTTGGTGTGGACCTCTTTGGGTCTATCTTGTTTGAGAATCTCTGTGCTTCCTGGTATTGGATGTCTGTTTCCTTCTCCAGGTTAGGGATGTTTTCAGCTACTATTTCTTCAAATAAGTCTTCTGTCCCTTTCTTTCTCTCTTCCCCTTCTGGATCCTTATAATGTGAATGTTAGTATGCTGGATGTTGTCCCAGAGGTCTCTTAAACTATCCTCACTTTTTAAAAAAGAATTGTTTCTGCTCATCTTGTTTGATTTTCACTACTGTCTTCCAGATCACTAATCCATTCCCCTGTATCATCTAATCTACTTTTGATTTCTTTTAGTGTATTTTTTATTTCAGTGTCTGTATTCTTCAGCTCTGTTTCATTCTTTTTTCTATTTTTTAACTCTTTGTTGAAATTCTCACATCCTTCTTCTCCCAAGTTAAGTGAGCAACTTCCTGATCATTATCTTGAACTCTTTATCACGTAGATTGCTTATCTCCACCTTGTTTAGTTCTTTTTCTGTCTCGTTCCTTTGTTTAGAACATATTCCTCTCTCTTCTTACTTTCCCTAATTCTCTGTGTTTATTTCCATGTATTAGTTAGGACAGTTACATCTCTCAATCTTGGAAACGCTGGCTTATGTAGGAAACATCCTATGGGGTCCAGCAGCGTCACCAAAGCTACATGCTCTAGGGGTGCCTCCATATGAGCTGAATGTTCCCTTCTGTTGTGGTGGGGCTGACTACTGTGGGCACACTGGTAGGCAGGGCTGGTCCCTGGCCTGGTTGGCTGCAAAGCCTTGCCTCATGCTATGTCTGTGAGGTCCCTGGAGGGCAGAGTAGGCTTCTTGTGAGGTTGGCTGTGCAGCCCACTTGCACACAGCTGCTGCCAGCCTGCTAATGGGTGCAATAGGGTCCCCAAGCAGCCAGCCATATGACCTGGTGGTATACAGCTGTTGTAGGCCCACTGGTAGGCTTGGTCACCTCCCCACACAGCTAACTACAGGGCCCAGAGGCACTCGGCTGCTTCAGACATGCTGGTGGGCATGGCTAGTCACAAGGCCAGAGGCACACAACAGCTGCCAGCCCACTGGTGAATGGGGCCAGTACCTTGTGCAGCTGCTCATATAGCACATGGCTGCTATGGGCTCACTGGTGGGTGGGGCAAGCTCTCCAGTACTAACAGGCTAGAGAGAGAATCCAATATGGCACTTGCAAGCACCAGTGTCATCACGGTAGAATGGGCTACTAAAAATGGCTGCCACCAGCATCTTCATCCTCAAGGGGAGTCCCAGTTGCCTCCTGTCTCTTTGAGAGGCTCTCCAAGATCAGAAAGTGGGTCTGACCTCATGCTCCTTTCAAACCACTGCCTCTGAGCTGGGACTCAAAGCATATGAGATTTGGGTGCACCCTCCCTTTAAGAGTGGAGTTTGTTTCCTATATCTCTACAGCTTCACCAATTGTAAGCCTGGTTTTCAAAGTCAAACATTCTGGAGGCTTGTCTTCCTTGGAGAGCCCAATGTGGACCTTGGAACTCCTTGGGGTAGACCTCTACAGTTGTGATATTCTTCTCGTTTGTGGGTCACCAACCTGTGAGCATGGGTCCTGACTATACCATGCCTCTGCCCCTCCTACCTGCTGCATTGTGGCTCCTTCTTGATACCTTTAGTTATAAAAAAAATCTTTTCTTCTTGTCTTCAGGTCTTCTCATAGATACTTGCTCTGTAAATAGTTGTAATTTTGGTGTGCCCATGGGAGGAGGTGAGTTCAGAGTTTTCCTATTCTGCCACCTTGGGCTGACTCCCCATAAATAATGAATCTCAGCTTGTCCTCCAAAGTGCAATAACCATGGATAGCAAAAGTTTGGCTGAAACTTCCCTTTTCTGGCACATAGAAGATATTGCTATTCAATTATAGTGCTCTTTCCCTCTGCAGCTATATGCAGCCCAGAACCTATTTCAAAACAATGTTTCAAGCAACCACTACTACTCTGTAAATATTGGCACAGGAATATGTATAAGCATATTTGTATTCCCTGGTATAAAAAGGCTATTATAGTTCTGAATTTATATTATCTATACAGTTATGAAAATCCTAAGTTAGGAGTTCTCAGTTTAAATGGACTAAATATTGGAATAAATGTTCCATTTTCCTTTGGTAATCACTAAAACAGGCAAAGCACTTATATCCATTTGAAATACGTAAAGTAACAAGCAGTCATCCATAAGGCAAGACAAGGGCATATTGTCCCGCTTTACAAGTTGTACGAGGTGCCATCACAGTAACTAGAGAAATGGTAGAAAAGATGCTAGATTTTTAAAATAAGTAGTTCTTATTACTATTATTATGTTATGTTAAAATTATGAAATACACTTCATATGCACCTCATCAATTAATTGTATGAGTGACTATGAGACTGAGGTTCATCTTATCTTACAAAACAAAGTTCAAACACCTTAAAATGATCAAGACCCTTTGCAGTCTGTTCCCAACTCTTCAGTCATATCTGCCCTTACTTTCTACCATGTGCCCACCAGAACATATGTTACATAACAGCCATGCTGGACTGTACCCAAGCATAGTATGGTTTTTTTACATTCCTAGATATTTGAAAGTCATTCCTATTGCCCTCAATGCCTTTCCTTCCTTTACTTTACAATTCCTACCTACTTGTCAAGACCAGGCAAAAATTAGCTCCTCTAAAGCCTTCTCTGAACTTGGGCATGTCAATCATTCTCACCCCAGTGTTCTTAGAGCACTTTGTACAGAGTTATGTTGCATTCACTGGGTCATGATGTTATTACTAATCTGCCATAAACTACATATATGATCCTCGAAGACAGGAAACACTGATATTTTCATGTTTGTGTCTCATTCCTTGAATAGTACTTACACAAAGTAGAAACTCCAAAAATAGATTCTGAATGAATAAATGAACATTTGAACAAATCATACACTAACCTAAAATGAACTCAGTTTATAATCAAGAGCCTTTCTTGGGTCCACACTAGTCTCGCTGCTCCATTACCAAATTCTTCATTGTGCTATTTTTACAAGGCTCACTCAAAAGTGACAACCTTGCAGCTTCTGTATTTACCTATCATAATCTCCCCACTATCTCCTCATCCCTAGAAGTGGCAAATACCATAGTGAGAGATTTTTTTATTTAAAAGAATCATACGTCATTACAGAACAAAGCAATGTAGATGCTGTCATTTAGTTTAAATTCTAATTTTTGGTTGCCTGAAAGGTAAGGTAAAAATGAAAGATAAAATGAGTAATCTACTTATTATTTAAAAAGGAAAAGAAACTAACATGATAGATACTAAGAGTAAGCAAAGATTTGTCTGTCACTGAACTCTGAAAGTTCTCATTGAAATTTTCATATATGAAATATGAGATATTAAGTGGAAAGTAAACTTTACCGTCAACAATTATGTTTATAGTATGTGCTAGAAAAAAATATATGACTATTATTGATTTTATTATATCTTACAGGCATATTATTAAAACAAAACTCAGTAAAGATGATTATACATCAGGCTAAGTTAATATGGTCCAAAATATAATCTTCCTGTAACCCAATTTCTCCAAAGACAGTTGTCAGAGTATCTAGGAATGTGGTTCTTAATTCTATTTGAGCTTTGAACCATTTTACAAATCTGTTGAATACTACAGCACTCTCAGCACAAAAATGCACATGCACACCCGCCTTTGTACACAATTTCAAGGAGTTCATTGACCCCTCGAAGCCCACCCATAGGTCCCAAGGACTAGTGTGTAGATGGATTACACAGCCTTTAAATAATTTCTCATATGTGTCAATTTTAGACACTACTTTTGATAAAAGATGAGGAGTAAATGATTCAAGGCTGCAGTTTCACTGAAATTCCTAAAATATTTAATTTGAATGACTCTGAAAACCCTCAGGGCAAAATTCCTTCCTCTGATGATAATAACTTTTCTTATAATAACAGTATATTTATCTGCTGAAGCAATGTCACTTTCGCTTTCTGCAGGTATCTTTTATGGCTGGATGAAAGGGGATCCTTAGCCTCTGGTAACTGAACTGTCAAAATGTAAAGTTGGCATCTCGTTATTAAAGGCTATAGAGAGGTAGGGTACAGAGGTACCTAAGGCAAAACAAATTTTTCTTCAAAGAGATATTTGAGATTTACTCCAGCTGAAGAAATGGTAACTGATACTGAATGCTTTTCATGTCTTTGGTACTTTACAGACATTATTTCATGTAATTCTTACAAATTCATGTTCATATTATAAACATGAAGAAACCAAGGGTCTGAGGTGTTAGATAACTTGCCCAAGTTTTCATAATAACTGGCAAAGCCAATATTCAATCTGAGGTTGGTAACTCCAAGCTTATATATGGTCTTTCTAGCATACCATATTGACAATCATCCTTATTCTGCTTTGCACATTAATACTGGAAGGAGTTGGGAGACCCTACATTCTAACTCTCTCCGGAAAGGTAAATAAGATCAAGGTTTTTGTCAAAATTAAATCTCTGGCATTATGTTAAGAGTCTTCCCTTAATTGAATCTCCAATCTACTTCCTCAGTATTTATGTAGTCATTTATTTAATCTGATTTGTTCAATATTCACTAGTTCTTTATCGCTTTTAGAATATGTCACTCCTCTTAAAGGGAACCATAACAAATGGTGAAAGAAACAGTCTCAGCAGTTAAAAATGCTATTCACATAAGCAGTGATTGTCATTATTGCAAGGAATTTGGCCTGTGGGTTTTCAGAATTGTTCACATGAAATATTCTAGGAATGTCAATGATAAATGGAATGAGATAATGGGATCTTGGGAAGGTAAATGAGCTGTTCCAGAACGTACTAGGGTAAAAAAGGGGATCTTACTTGGAATGTGCACTGTGCTTAAGTTAAAAATTGTCACACAAAACTCTTCCTCCTTACCTTTACATTAGCTAAAAAATAAAAATAATAAACTATTTTAAGCTTCATAATACAAAATTTTAAAAATAAGCTCAGTAAAAATAAGATTAAAAGTTATAAAGATTTAAAGCAAATCATGCAGTGTTAGAATCAGTGGGGTGGGAACAATCCTGGCAACAGAGTTTTGGAAAATGCCTTGATCATATAGTGCATTAAAAACTAGGCATATGTTTACTGGTTCTTTCATATGCTTACTGCTTCATAGAATCAAGAATGTTGTTGGAAACTTATGGTTACCAGAGAGGAAACGGGGTGGGGAAGGGATAAATTAGGAGTTTGTGATTAGCAGATACAAACTACTATATATAAAATAGATAAACAACAAAGCCCTACTGTATAGCACAGGGAACTATATTCAATATCCTGTAATAAACCACAATAGAAAAGAATATATATATATATATAAAACCTGAATCACTTTGCTGTACACCAGAAACTAACACAACACTGTAAATCAACTATACTTCAATTAAAAAAACAAATGTTAGAATGCAAAAAAAAAAAAAAAAAATTTAAAGCAAATCAGAATTGAAACCTAACAGTATAAATGATCAACACACTAGAAAAAATCATGATAAAAAACAAGAGAAATTTGCCCCTTTTTTGGCCTTAATTTTTAAATGAAAAGCATAATGGTATATTCCATTTTAAAAGCTAGAATTAATTTTTAAAATAATAAAAGCACAAATAATTAATATAGATCTTGCTATAATTTATATATATATATTTATGACATCTGATGATTTTTCCATATTAAATACGGGAATTCAGTTCTGAATGAATCCGCACTTCCAGGCAGAAAATCAAATGAGTTACCTCTTGTATATTTCTGGATTGCTTAAATGTTTATAAATAGTATTATCAATTCTGTGAACAATAAAGTAATAATTCTATAACATTTTACTTAAAATCATGAAAGCATTATAAAAGAAGATGGAATAGTACATGATCTTAAAAACAATAAATAGTTAAGGTATCTTCTACATTCTTCTATACATGTAAAAGATGGTGCAGTAATTTCAGAAGAGAAGATTGAATGAGAAAACTTGAAATAAAACTGTATTCTTTCTATCACTTGAATAAATTTGTAAAATGATGTATCTTTCCTACCTCAAACAGCCTTTAAGTAAAATTCAAAGTTGAGATTAAAACTAGAAGAGTACTATAATATGATTTTTATTTTTAGTAAAACTGATTTGAAAAATAAGCTCTTATTACGTGTGCTACTGGATAATTAAATTAGACTATAATATACATTATTTACTTTCAGATTGTTTTTTAGAAACCATGTTTGTTGAAATTTAGTGAAATGAAAATGGTATTATGCAAGAATTTTCTGCTGATGTTCAATATTTTTTCACATTTATTAAACATAACTTGAATAAATAACTACTCAACAATTAATATTCTGAGTAATTTAAACTTTTCCTTTCAATAAGCTAAGTAAACAATTATCTACATGCCTAATATTGTCAGGCCAGCAATAAAAAGAAGGTGGTATAAAGGTCAGTGTTTTTGTGTTGAAGCCAAAGAATTTCCCTTTAAGACAGTCATAAACAAATGAAATGATAGTCAATGTTTACACAGTAGTTAAAAATCAAGATATTAAAATCTTATCCTTACCATATAGTTAATTATATTTATGAAATTTTTTCTAATTTCCATTTAGAAGTGGTTATATATAACATAAAGAAAAATTTTGGTTCATTATAATTACCTTCTAGCCAGCCATCTAACCAAATTCCCTTATTTTAATTTGTAGATTTTTACTAGGATGAGCATGTCATGGTTTTCTGTATTAGTTTTCTAGGCCTGCCAAAACAAAATATGACAGACCAGGTGGATTAAGCTACAGAAATTAATTTTCTCACAGTTCCAGAAGCTAGAAGTCCAAGATCAAGGGGTCAGAAGGGTTGGTTTCTCCTAAGGCCTCTCTCCTTGGCTTGCAGAAGACAGCCAAGCTTTCTTGCTGTGTCTTCACAGGGTCATCTGTGTTGTCTGTGCCCTAATATCCTCTTCGTATAAGGATACCAGTTATACTGGATTAGGGTCTCACTCTTATGACCTTATTTTAACCTTAATTACCTCTTTAAAGGCTCTGTCTCCAAAGAGGTCACGTTGGGGGTTAGGACTTCAACATATGAATTTAGGAGGGGACATAATTTAGTCTCCAGAAATTTCTAAGTATAATAAGATATCATAGACAAAAAAAGAAAGAGAAAACAATCATTTTATGTTTTTGCTTCCATTATTTTAGTTTTTTCATTTTTTTCCTATTGTATTTTAGAGAACTCCCAAAACAATGTTGAGTACTAATAAAATATTGGTCATCCCTGTCGTTTTTCTAATTGTTAGACATTATAGACAGAAATGTCTATAATGTTTTGTCATTTAGAATAATGTTTGCTATTTATTTCTAATAGCATTTATCTGATTTAAGCATACCCTGCTATTCTTATTGTACTTAGATGTTTTATGAATAACTTCTATCTTTCATTCAAGGTTTTTCAGTATCTACTATATAATTATATACCTTTCTCTTTTAATTGGTAAATATTAAAATAGGCTTGTATTCCTGGGATGAGTTTTACATAGTCATGATGTATTATTCTTTGGAGGCATGTAGTATTCTGTTTGCTAATATTTTATTTAGAATTTTTGCATCCAATAAAATTAAAAATTTACATAAACTGTGAGTCAGCAATCCCACTTCTGGGACTCTAGCCCATAGGAAGAAAGCACCAACAGGTTAAGATTTTATGCTTAAAGATGTTAATTAGCAAATGTTAAGTAGCACAGTTTACAATGGGAAAAAAAAGTTTTAAAAAGTTATCCTATAAAGAAGTCCATTTTAAAAATTTCATCTACTGACTAGATTGATGCTGTTCTCAGCATATTATAACACCAGTAATTTTACAGCAAGGTTGGATTGTAACTGATGCAGATTACATTCATGGTACATTTACTTTTGACAAAAATCTCAATAAAAAAATGTCCCAATAAAGAAAAGAAAGCCTCTTCTACAAAAAGTGTTGGAATAGTTGAATATGTATATGGAAAAAAATGAACCTTACTCCTTACATAAGACTATACACAAAAAATAATTTAAAATCCACATAGTCCTAAACATAAAAGCTAAACCTATAAAATTTCCAAAAGAATGCATGGTGAAAATAATGAATGAAAGAATGGAAAAGCAAACTGCTTTATTCAGAAAATGTAATATTACTCAGTAACTTAAAAATTAATCAAGCAGCGTGGAAGAAACTCAAAAACATTAGACTGAGAAAAGGGAGCCAGACACAAAAGAGTATAAACTACATGAGGCCATTTGTGTGAAAGTTTAGAACAGACTAAACTAATGTATAGCGCCAGAAAGTGGAGCAGTTATTGTTTGGGGCCAGGACTGGGGGTGGTGGTTGATTTCAAATGGACTTAAAGGAACTTTCTCATGTGAAGAAAATGTTTTATCTTTTAATTGTGGTAGCCAAAATTCTTTGAAAGTATACATTTTAAATGTGTGTACTTATTATATGTACATTATTTCTCAATATGGTTGATTTAATAAAAAGCAAGAAATATATTAGGTTTAAAGAAAGCCTTACAGACAAAACTTTGAGAAAATGCACAAGAAAAAACTAAGAATTCAGCAATCAAGGTGCTGAAGCATCCAAGCTCAAAGTGGGTGAAACAAGTCCTTTGTGGGACATACAGAACAGAATCTGTGACTAAGTTGTCCAACAGAATTGTCTGTGATGATATAAATGGTCTATATCTGGACTATCTGACATAATAGTCACTAGCCACATTTGGCTATTGGTACTTAACTGTTAGCTCACCTGAGAACCTTAATTTTTACTTTTACTTAATTTTACTTTAATTTTACTTAATTTCTATTTCAATAGTTACATGTGGTTGGTAGCCACCGTATTGGAAATCATAGTTCCTCATATACAGTGATTAAGGTTCTTTCCAGTTTCTTTAGGAAGAGAAATTAAAGAAAAGTAGTAAAACCTACCATGTGTATTATTTATATTTAGTTGTATACAATAATATAGCATACTGTAGAAAGTCCTCATTTTGTAAAATTTAGAATCATTTAAACATTATTTTTATTTTAAAATAAAAATATAATATGACATCCTTTGAAAGCAGAAGTATACACTAAATGCCCTGTCAAGCCAGTATTTACTAAGCTATAGAGGGCTAAATGAGTAACAGACACCAAGCTTGGTACTTCCATAATTTGAATACACATAGGATTATTACAAATGAGAGGCTTAGAGGACCAATGTTAGAATCATTCAGAGCCACACTTATACCACATGGAAACATTTTATCTCTTCTACTCTCTCACTAATCACAGTGGGGGGTAAGCCAATTGTCATGACAATTTACTGAACGTACTATACCTACTATATAAGTGAGGAGCTTACAATAAGTAAATAAAAATTGATGCAAAAAATAGTTGTACCTATGACTAAATATTGTATTCAACTGCCTGGTTTGTTGGAGATATATGGAAAGTTCCTTCCTAAATAAATCCTGACTATTGAAACACTGAGTTCTCATTTATTTCTGCCATTAAGACACAGTATAAAATTAAATGGGCAGAAACTCATGTTTTATTCATTTAAGCTAGGATATGGTACAACTGTCTGAGATTTAAATTTTTTATATGATCCTTATATTTTGAAAGTAACTTCCTTAATATAAAACATTAGTTTATTTCCAAAAGAAAAATGTCACTGTCCATGGCAGGATCTGTTTATGCAAAAGAAAACATATGTGTATATATATATATATATATTTATATGTGAAAACATATTATATACACTCATACACACACACACACACACACACACACACACACACACACACACCAGAGACCATTTTGAGCTCCCAATATATGGAGAATGTTGTACTCTATGGAAAATGAATTAAACTTTACATGAGAGTAGGGACTGTATTGTATTGATTACCAGTACACTGGAAATATATGCTCAATTGTTTTTCTAATAAATAAATGAATATTTAGTAAGAAAATATTAGGCATACATTGAACCACTAAAAGGAAGAAACCATATTTAACTAAATGTTACAGCTCTAGCACTAGCACCATCCCTGGGGCACATCAAGGGTTGCACCTGTTGATGTGGTTCAATGATGTCTAGATATACATAAACTATATGCGATAATAATGTTAATAATAAAATAGCAAACTCTTATATAACATTATGTGCTAAAAATTGTTCTAAGATTCTACTTTTATTAACACATTGTCTTAACAGTATGTTTATGAAGTATGTAGTAGTATTATACCCATTTTAAAAATGAGGAAATGGTGGCACAAACAGAATAAGAATAGATAGAGTTGGATAGATAGATAGAAAGGAAGGAAAGAAGGGGGAGAAAGAGAGAGAGAGATAAAAGAAAGGAAATGAAAAAAGCAAGCAAGCAAGCAAGAAAGAAAGAGTTAAAGTGGCCCAAAGATAATAAAAATCATATCCCTAAGTGAGGTGACAGACCACCATTAGGATTTGCAAAAAGAGAGATGAAAGAAAACCATCCTTAAACTTTTTGTCCAAATAGAAAGTATAAAAAAGTCTAGAATAAAAAAATAAGGAGGAATTATTGAAAGAATTATTGGTGTTCCTTGAGCCCTATTAATCCACAGTGTGAAAGAGTGGGAACAGTTCCCCCTCTACCTCCAGTTCAAAATAATTAGGAAGATCAATTATTATTTGCCTCTTGGAGTTTGAGGGACAAGATGGCCTGCTACACTGCTCCCACCTGGAGAATCTGAAGGATAAAAAGACGTTCTAGTTAGCTACTTAAACAGAAGAGAAAGGAGATGAGCTATGTTGGGCAGCCCAAAACTGCCGAGTCTCTTGGGACAAAGCATGCACGAGCACACCACACACAAGAGAGAAAGCATGCGTATAAGGTCTCTTAGGTACTGTCCAAATTGGGCCACCAAAAGGAGAAAGCTGACTTCATCAGACAAAAGCCAGAGTTTGTTCAGGATGTCTAAGGGGCTAATGAAGTAGTAAACTACCAGCTGGAATTACGATGCACTTGCCATCATTAAGAGAACTGCAAGTAAGAGATCCCTAGTAATGTGGGAAACACAGAAAAACCAAAAAGAAAAGAAAATCCTTGTGAATAAGAGGCTTCTTCAAATATCTACCAAATCCAGAGACCAACAATTCTGGGTTATCATACCAGGAGCAGACTAACAAGAATGGTCCTGTTCTCCATGCATCTTCTCCCTTCCAATATTCCCATGCTGGAGGGGTCAGAAAATGTGGTTGGCCACACACCTATGGTCAATTAATCTTCAACAAAGGAGGCAAGAATATAAAATGGGAAAAAGACAGTCTCTTCAGCAACTGGTGCTGGGAAAGTTGGACAGCTGCAAGTAAAACAATAAAGTTAGAACACACCCTCACACCACACACAAAAATAAATTCAAAATGGCTTACAGACTTAAACATAAAAAATGACACCATAAAACTCCTAGAAGACAGCATAGGCAAAACATTCTCTGACATAAATCGTACCAATGTTTGCTTAGGTCAGTACCACAAGGCAATAGAAATAAAAACAAAAATAAACAAATGGGGCCTAATCAAACCTACAAGCTTTTGCACAGCAAAGGAAACCATAAAAAAAAAAAAAAAAAAAAGAAAAGCCAACCTATGGAATGGGAGAAAATATTTGCACATTATGCAACAGACAAGGGCTTAATCTCCAAAATATACAAACAGCTCATACAACTCAACAACAAAAAAACAAACAACCCAATTGAAAAATAGGCAGAAGACCTTAATAGACATTTCTCCAAAAAAGATACAGGTGGCCAGTAGGAACATGAAAAGATGCTCAACATCACCAATTAGTAGAGATATGCAAATCAAAACTACAATGAGGTACCACCTCACTCCAGTCAGAATAGCCATCATTAAAATGTCTACAAACAACAAATGCTGGAGAGGGTGTGGAGAAAAGGGAACCTTCCTACTCTGTTGGTAGGAATGTAAGTTGGTACAGCCATTATGGAAAACTGTGTGGAGGTTCCTCAGAAAACTAAAAATAGAATTACTATATGACCCAGCAATCCCACTCCTGGGCATATACCCGGACAAAACTATAATTCAAAAAGATATGCACTCCTATGTTCATAGCAACACTATTCTCAATAGCCAAGTCATGGAAACAACCTAAATGTCCATCGACGGAAGAATGGATAAAGATGTGGTACATATATACAATGGAATACTACTCAGTCATAAAAAAAAAAGAATGAAATAATGCCATTTGCAGCAACATGGATGCAAACAGAGATTATCAAACTAAGTGAAGTAAGTCAGAAAGAGAAAGACAAATACCATATGATATCACTTATATGTGGAATCTAAAATATGACACAAATGAACTTATCTATGAAACAGAAACAGACTCACAGACATAGAGAACAGACTTGTGGTTACCGACGGGGGAGGGGGTAGGGGAGGGAAGGACTGGGAGTGTGGGATTAGCAGATGTAAACTATTATATACAGAATGGATAAACAACAAGGTCCTACTGTACTGCACAGGGAACTGTATTCAATATCCCGTGATAAACCATAATGGAAAAGAATATTAAAAAAAAGAATGTCTACATGTGTAACACTGAGTTACTTTGCTGTACAGCAGGGATTGGCACAGCACTGTAAATCAACTATATTTCAATAAAAAAAATAGAATTAGAAAAAAAGAAAATGTGGTTGGTGACACAGGAAGAAGGAATAGAAAAAGTAAAAAGCGAGCAAAAACAAGAAGAACTACAATCCTGCAGCCTGTGGCACAAAAACCACATTCACATAAGATAGACAAGATGAAAAGGCAGAAGGCTATATACCACATGAAGGAACAAGATAAAACCCTAGAAAAACAACTAAATGAAGTGGAGGTAGGCAACCTTCCACAAAAAGAATTCAGAATAATGATAGTGAAGATGATCCAGGACCTCGGAAGAAGAATGGAGGCAAAGATCGAGAAGATGCAAGACATGTTTAACAAAGACCTAGAGGAATTAAAGAACAAACAAACAGAGATGAACAATACAATAACTGAAATGAAAACTACACTAGAAGGAATCAATAGCAGAATAACTGAGGCAGAAGAACGGATAAGTGACCTGGAAGACAGAATGGTGAAATTCACTGCTGTGGAACAGAATAAAGAAAAAAGAATGAAAAGAAATGAAGACAGCCTAACAGACCTCTGGGACAACATTAAATGCAATAACATTCGCATTATAGGTGTCCCAGAAGCAGAAGAGAGAGAGAAAGGACCAGAGAAAATATTTGAAGAGCTTATAGTCGAAAACTTCCCTAACATGGGAAAGGAAATAGCCACCCAAGTCCAGGAAGCGCAGAGAGTCCCATACAGGATAAACCCAAGGAGAAACACGCCGAGACACATAGTAATCAAATTGGCAAAAATTAAAGACAAAGAAAAATTATTGAAAGCAGCAAGGGAAAAACGACAAATAACATACAAGGGAACTCCCATAAGGTTAACAGCTGATTTCTCAGCAGAAACTCTACAACCCAGAAGAGAGTGGCATGATATACTGAAAGGGAAGAACCTACAACCAAGATTATTCTACCCGGCAAGGATCTCATTCAAATTCGATGGAGAAATCAAAAGCTTTACAGACAAGCAAAAGCTAAGAGAATTCAGCACCACCAAACCAGCTCTACAACAAATGCTAAAGGAACTTCTCTAAGTGGGAAACAAGAGAAGAAAAGGACCTACAAAAACAGACCCAAAACGATTCAGAAAATGGTCATAGCAACATACATATTGATAATTACCTTAAACGTGAATGGATTAAATGCTCCAACCAAAAGACACAGGCTTGCTGAATGGATACAAAAACAAGACCCATATATATGCTGTCTACAAGAGACCCACTTCAGACCTAGGGACACATACAGACTGAAAGTGAGGGGATGGAAAAAGATATTCCACGCAAATGGAAATCAAAAGAAAGCTGGAGTAGCTATACTCATATCAGATAAAATAGACTTTAAAAAAAGAATGTTACAAGAGACAAGGAAGGACACTACATAATGATCAAGGGATCAATCCAAGAAGAAGATATAACAATTATAAATATATATGCACCCAACATAGGAGCACCTCAATACATAAGGCAACTGCTAACAACTATAAAAGAGGAAATCGACAGTAACACAATAATAGTGGGGGACTTTAACACCTCACTTACACCAATGGGCAAACCATCCAAACAGAAAATTACTAAGGAAACACAAGCTTCAAATGACACAATAGACCAGAGAGATTTAATAGATATTTATAGGGCATTCCATCCAAAAACAGAAGATTACACTTTCTTCTCAAGTGCGGATGGAACATTCTCCAGTATAGATCACATCTTGGGTCACAAATCAAGCCTCAGTAAATTTAAGAAAAGTGAAATCATATCAAGCATCTTTTCAGACCACAATGCTATGAGATTAGAAATGAATTACAGGGAAAAAAACGTAAACAACACAAACACATGGAGGCTAAACAATATGTTACTAAATAACCAAGAGATGACTAAAGAAATCAAAGAGGAAATCAAAAAATACTTAGAGACTAATGACAATGAAAACACGACAATCCAAAACCTCTGGGATGCAGCAAAAGCAGTTCTAAGTGGGAAGTTTATAGCTATACAAGCTTACCTCAAGAAACAAGAAAAATCTCAAGTAAACAATCTAACCTTACACCTAAAGGAACTAGAGAAAGAAGAACAAACAAAACCAAAAGTTAGCAGAAGGAAAGAAATCATAAAGATGAGAGCAGAAATAAATGAAATAGAAACAAAGAAAACAATAGCAAAGATCAATAAAACTAAAAGCTGGTTCTTTGAGAAGATAAACAAAATTGATAGACCATTAGCCAGACTCATCAAGAAAAAGAGGGAGAGAACTCAAATCAATAAAATTAGAAATGAAAAAGGTGAAGTTACAACAGACACCACAGAAATACAAAGCATCCTAAGAGACTACTACAGCAACACTATGCCAATAAAATGGACAACCTGGAAGAAATGGACAAATTCTTAGAAAGGTAAAACCTTCCAAGACTGAACCAGGAGGAAACAGAAAATATGAACAGACCAATCACAAGGAATGAAATTGAAACTGTGATTAAAAATCTTCCAACAAACAAAAGTTCAGGACCAGATGGTTTCACAGGTGAATTCTATCAAACATTTACAGAAGAGCTAACACCCATCCTTCTCAAACTCTTCCAAAAAATTGCAGAGGAAGGAACACTCCCAAACTCATTCTATGAGGCCACCATCACCCTGATACCAAAACCAGACAAAGATACTGTAAAAAAAGAAAATTATAGACCAATATCACTGATGAATATAGATGCAAAAATCCTCAACAAAATACTAGCAAACAGAATCCAACAACACATTAAAAGGATCATACACCACGATCAAGTGGGATTTATCCCAGGGATGCAAGGATTCTTCAATATACACAAATCAATCAATGTGATACACCATATTAACAAACTGAAGAATAAAAACCATATGATCATCTCAATAGATGCAGAAAAAGCTTCTGACGAAATTCAACACCCATTTATGATAAAAGCTCTCCAGAAAGTGGGCATAGAGGGAACCTACCTCAACATAATAAAGGCCATATATGACAAACCCACAGCAAACATCATTCTCAATGGTGAAAAACGGAGAGCATTTCCTCTAATATCAGGAACGAGATAAGGATGTCCACTCTCACCACTATTATTCAACATAGTTTTGGAAGTCCTAGCCACGGCAATCAGAGAAGAAAAAGAAATAAAAGGAATCCAAATTGGAAAAGAAGAAGTAAAACTGTCAGTGTTTGTAGATGACACGATACTATACATAGAGAATCCTAAAAATGCCACCAGAAAACTACTAGAGCTAATCAATGAATTTGGTAAAGTTGCAGGATACAAAATTAATGCACAGAAATCTCTTGCATTCCTATACACTAATGATGAAAAATCTGAAAGAGAAATTACGGAAACACTCCCATTTACCATTGCAACAAAAAGAATAAAATACCTAGGAACAAACCTACCTAGGGAGACAAAACACCTGTATGCAGAAAACTATAAGAAACTGATGAAAGAAATTAAAGATGATACAAACGGATGGAGAGATATACCATGTCCTTAGATTGAAAGAATCAATATTGTGAAAATGACTATACTACCCAAAGCAATCTGCAGATTCAATGCAATCCCTTTCAAATTACCAATGGCATTTTTTATGGAACTAGAACAAATCATCTTAAAATTTGTATGGAGACACAAAAGACCCCGAATAGCCAAAGCAGTCTTGAGGGGAAAAACCAGAGCTGGAGGAATCAGACTCCCTGACTTCAGACTATACTACAAAGCTACAGTCATCAAGACAATATGGCACTGGCAGAAAAACAGAAACATAGATCAATGGAACAAGATAGAAAGCCCAGAGATAAACCCATGCACCTATGGTCAACTAATCTATGACAAAGGAGGCAAAGATATACAATGGAGAAAAGACAGTCTCTTCAGTAAGTGGTGCTGGGAAAACTGGACAGCTACATGTAAAAGAATGAAATTAGAACACTCCCTAACACCATACACAAAAATAAACTCAAAATGGATTAGAGACCTAAATGTAAGACCAGACACTATAAAACTCTTGGAGGAAAACATGGGAAGAACACTCTTTGACATAAATCATAGCAAGATCTTTTTTGATCCATCTCCTAGAGTAATGGAAATAAAAACAAAAATAAATAAATGGGACCTAATGAAACTTCAAGGCTTTTGCACAGCAAAGGAAACCATAAACAAGACGAAAAGACAGCCCTCAGAATGGGAGAAAATATTTGCAAACCAATCATCGGACAAAGGATTAATCTCCAAAATATATAAACAGCTCATGCAGCTCAATATTAAAGAAATAAACAACCCAATCCAAAAATGGGCAGAAGACCTAAATAGACATTTCTCCAAAGAAGACATACAGATGGCCAAGAAGCACATGAAAAGCTGCTCAACATCACTAATTATTAGAGAAATGCAAATCAAAACTACAATGAGGTATCACCTCACACCAGTTACAATGGGCATCATCAGAAAATCTACAAACAACAAATGCTGGAGAGGGTGTGGAGAAAAGGGAACCCTCTTGCACTGTTGGTGGGAATGTAAATTGATACAGCCACTATGGAGAACAGTATGGAGGTTCCTTAAAAAACTAAAAATAGATTTACCATATGATCCAGCAATCCCACTACTGGGCATATACCCAGAGAAAAACCATAATTCAAAAAGACACATGCACCCCAATGTTTAATGCAGCACTATTTACAATAGCCAGGTCACGGAAGCAACCTAAATGCCCATCGACAGACGAATGGATAAAGAAGAAGTGGTGCATATATACAATGGAATATTACTCAGCCATAAAAAGGAACGAAATTGAGTCATTTGTTGAGACATGGATGGATCTAGAGACTGTCATACAGAGTGAAGTAAGTCAGAAAGAGAAAAACAAATATCGTATATTAACGCATGTATGTGGAACCTAGAAACATGGTACAGATGAGCCAGTTTGCAGGGCAGAAGTTGAGACACAGATGTAGAGAACAGACATATGGACACCAAGGGGGGAAAACTGCAGTGGGGTGGGGATGGTGGTGTGCTGAACTGGGCGATTGGGATTGGCATGTATACACTGATGTGTGTAAAATTGATGACTAATAAGAACCTGCAGTATAAAAAAACAAACAAAACAACTAATACTTTAAAAAAAAAAAAAAAAAAAGGGAAAAGCAAGGGGCAGACCATAACCCCCATATTCTCCCCAGCTACCTGCCTGCGTACTGCTGATGCTAGGAGAGGTGGAGAGCCACAAATACAAAACAAGATTGAAATTTTAACAAGTACAAGAGACTGGGTATTTTAACAACTATGCTACAACTGTGATCTTTGACTTGAAATAACCTAACCAGAGGACAGTTTCCAGAAATGTTATAGGGCCTGCCTGAGTTTTTTCCCAAGGGCAGAACTGCACAGAACATATTTAAAGGGAGAATAAATTATAAAAATCAAGGCTTTCTCTTTCTGACTTACTTCACTTAGTATGATAACCTCTATTTGCATCCATGTTCCTGCAAATTACATGTGTGTAGGGATTTAAAGAAAAATTACAGAAAAATGAACTACATACATCACCCCCTACAGTATTTTTTGCAGCAAATAAAAATGTGTGTCTAACATCACTGAGGTATTGTTTCCAGGAAATGGAAATTATAATGAGGCCTAATCAAAAGCTGCTGCATCAGTGTGAAAAAGAAGTTCTGAGCGTGAACCTCAAAAACTTTAAGGAGGACAGAGCTGCCTTTTAGAAAAGAAAACCAAGACCAGGAGAATCCAGTATTTTCAACATATGGTAAATACATTTGTTCCTGCAAAGGGCCTCAAACAAAATAGGTAACAGACAATGTTAAGATCCCTAAAAGGAGTTTTAATCTGTTCCAAGACAGTGTGCTTCAGAGCAGGGAAATCACATGAATAAAGAGGCATTTAGGAGAGTTTGTTCTTGTTCCAATCCAGGAGACAGAGTATTGAAGGAAAGATCATTGAGGAGAGGGAAATCTCTACGGAACCTGCTACAGGAGTTTGATAAATAATGCAAATGGGCTGAAACCTTAATATTTAAAGCTATAGGGGACCTTGGAGAGTTTCTAGGTCAATATTTTCCTCTTGAAGCCAAGCAAGGAAAACATGTTCATAAAATGTAACAGACCTTAAAACTCAGATGTGCAGCAAAATCTTAAGTTCCTTATTTAGTCTAAAACTAATCTGTCCTGTTTCCTTTTTCTCCACATAATACCTAGTGGGTTTAGATAAAAACATAATAGAGATCTAGACATAGAGAGATCCCCGATCCAATCTGGTCATTTAACAGTCCCTTCAAGTAATGCTCACTCTCCCATTTGGATAAAAACCCTGTATCACAAGAGCCTCTTCTTGCCCAACACCCAGTGAAGTCACAACCATTTTAGGTATTACATTCTCCTGGTGTTGGGATGAAGTGGCCACCAGCCAATCCTGGCACTGGTAATGCTGGTGTCTGAACTGAGGTCCCCTGTCCTCCGAGTTATCGTTTGCTGCCCTGGACTCTGTTGCTACAATTTACAGCCAGCAAGTTTATGGTCTATTCCTTTGGCCTGGACTTTGTTCGCGGAAGAAATTGGCTTCTTCCTCTTGCCAACTCAGCTTTCCCACAATTCTTATTGGCTTCAGACTCGTGGTTCTCCCTACTGCCTCCATACAGTCCCCTGGCCTAGAGGTCTTTTCTCAACCCCTGTTTTGGGGTCACTCACCCTCACTGTGTCTCACGTTAGTGTCCAACCTACTCCCTTCTCTACACCGATCAGGATCCCTCTGTCAGTCTCCTCCGTGAGTCCCAATTAGGGGAGCAAGGAAGAGCCGCATGCCTTTGATATCACATCAACTGCCCAAACTCTCTCAACCCAGGCTAAAGCCATGAGAGGGAAAATCAGGCTGCATATTTAACTGGCCCCATGTTCTCACTCTTGCTATCCTTTCTGTCTACCAACCCTCAAGGCCAAAAAGGAAGTCAATTCTTCCCTTATTTTCTTAACTTCATTCCTCACTTCTTTCTGACTTGAGTCTCTCTGTTAATGCTTAGAGGAGATTAGGGGAACCTTCACTAAACCCCGTGACAAGAAATACATACACCTAAGACTCCGGTCTAACATTAAAATAATAAATAGACTTGAAGGGTTAGGAATTCCTAACTCTTCAAAAGCCTGACTTTCAAACTTATTATCTTGAAAATATATCAAGTGTGTGCCTTCTATTGGTCAAGCGTTAATCATCAGAGAAATGAAAATTAAAACCACAATGAGATATCACCTCACACCTGTCAGAATGGCTATCATCAAAAAGAACACAAAAAACAAATGTTGGTGAGGATGTGGAGAAAAAGGAATCCTCACACACTGTTGGTGGGAATGTAAATTGGTGCAGCCACTATAGAGAACAGTATGGTGGTTTCTCAAAAAACTAAAAATAGAACTAGGAGCCTAGTACATTCACAAACTGAAAGGTAATTATGCTCCCTTTGTTTTCATATCATTAAGTAATAATAATGCTGAGCAGAGAGTAGCACTTCAGTCTACCTGGTATATATTTCCTACCTTCCATTCATTCTCTCATTCATCCATTCTGCAAACACTTTCTAAGTACCTTTTATGTTCTAGGCACTGATACTAATTGACAGGGTATAAGATTATTCCCAGTGCCTTAGGCAGCCTGATCCCAGGAAATACTAATGGAAGAACCACTGAAAAATACCTAACATCCTATCTCAAGCTATATGGAATAGCTGTGATCAAATATTGTAAATCAGATATTTTCTGGTTCTAATATTCTATGATTCTATGATAGTTTTATGTTATTTTCTTAAGGAGTTTTTAAGGAATTACTTTTGGGAAGTAACATGCTGAGAGAAATATGGAAACACCAATATGGAGATACATTTTATTCCTCATACTTAAAAAAAAAACAAAACTTTTAAATGAAATCATCATGGACAAATGGCAAAGATTCTAGGAATTTTTTCCAAGATCTCTTTTACCTTCTCCCTTACAGAATTTATCTGAGCTGGTGTCTTTAGAATGCCCAAATCCATATTGTCAGTCCAATCTTCAGTATAGAATAACTATAAATTTTAAGTTGGCAAAAAGCAATTTGGCTTTATAACCATATGTATGATCTGCTTGAAATGTGTGAAGGGGCTGTGACATTACTGCTTACTCCTCAGGAGAAGAAAATACGATCAGCTAGAGCTCCTAACTCCCACACCTCAACCACATATACTGTGATAATTAACTGGATCATTAATAGAAACAAACACTATTACAAACTAAACTGAAGATCACTGCAATGGGAAATGTTAACTTCTAATGACCTGCCAACATTAATGAGTTTTTAGTAAATCTAAATATATCTGAAGACTGGAAGGAAGCTATTACTGCATTAAGAAGCTAGATTCCACCAACACATTTTGTCTCTCATTAAATTTCATAAAACCTGGAAATACTGTGAAGCATTTTGAACTGTGAAAACACATTAGTCAGTGGAAGCACACTAGTCTATCATTCTAATGAATAAGATGACTGAGCCCTGGAACAGATACGAGTTCTTATGGACCTCCTGCTTCTCCAGGGCATGTCCCAAATCTGTAAAGTCCAGCCTAAAACTGCCTAAATAAAGCATAATGTTGTAAAATGTGTCCCCAGAGGATGACTCTGTGCTTAAGTACAGATTCACCACCTTAGCAACCCCAGGCTCAGGAGTTCACCAGCACATACCCTGATGGTTTGGTCCTTCAAGCTAAGACATGCATAGTCACAGCAGAACGTAACTATGTGGCATGACTCAAGAGACACCAAAAAGGTTTGTAGTAAGGAAAAAAACAGGTCTAACAAATAAAATACTTATTTTTAATTAAAAAGCCAAGATGATTGAAACTACCAAATTTTAGCAAAATTTCTGCAGTGTCAAAGAGTAAAGGTAGATTTGACTGTCCATATGTCCTAATGGAGAAAAGGCCCCAAAAGAAGGGAAGAGAAAACAAGTCAGAATCAATGTGAATGAAGACAAATCCGGCTGCTGCTGCCTAGCAAAGCATGGTCATAGGGTTGGAATGGAGGAGGGAGGGAAATGAGGTTATGAGGTAATGGCCGCAGACAGAAAAACCAGGTATAAAAAGTTGGGATAATAAGCTATCCAAATACAGTGGCTACCCTGCTCTCGAAGGCCACAAGAGCACGTGGTACGGACTATGCTCACTTATATCCCAAGATTGTTTAATGATCTTAATAACCAGTTCCCAAATGCAGTCTTTTCATTGCAGTCTAAATGAATATAAGAAAATTTAAAAATCAAAAGTAAGATTAGGTAGTCAGTACTGAGAAGCCATTTCCTGAATTTATTTAGCAAATTGAGCCATTTATAACAAATTAATAAGGCATTGGTAATTGATTTTGGAATTCATTACAATTGAACTATTTCCATGATCTGAAATTGTCACCTTGGGGCGAGATGCTAACTATAATAATAGAAGCTAATTTCTTAAAATAATAAAGTTTTCCTTTTGGTCATCAGGTCTGTTTAATTTAAATGTGAATTTATTAAAGTTGGCTTAAAAGGTGAGTCATTAGTCAGGAAAATTGGTGGTTGCTATTTTCAAAGATTTTTTTTTTAACTACTTTAAAAGTAACAAATGCTCTGCGACTCAAATTTGGCTGTATCTTTTAAGATGGCATTGAGGTTTAGATCTGAAATGGAGGTAGGATGCTAGGACACCTCCTAATCCTGTGTTCCACACACAACATCTGACAGACATGCTATACGGGGAATTCAGTTTAAGAGCTGAAGAAGCTCCTAGGCTATATGGCAGTGAGAATTCTAGAGAACATCTCTGATTTGTGGCTATTGTTCCACTGATGCAGACAAACTTAAAATGAGAACCCACTGCTCTCATTACATAAAAGAAATTAATTTGGTAGCTCCTTAGAAAAAGGCTGATTGGTGTCACAAAGAGCAGAACAAGGGTGAACAAGGTGATACATGAACAAAATAGCAATTAGTCTCAAAGAGGTAACTTGTGCAAGGTGTAATTTACTCCAGATTCCCTTTTAGGAAGAGAAATTAACTATCTGAAAAGGTAAATATACTGTTCTCAGAGGGCATCCACCAGTATAAGGAACAGAGTTGTTTGTTCTGAAAAGATGAATTTACAAGGTCTTTTTAAGTATACTCAGTACGTGTCTTCTTATTTCTGGAATATAAAAAGGGAAATATTAAAACTTGCTTTGAAAATGACTTAGATTTAAAAAAATGACTTAGATCACATTAGCTTACTCTACCTGCTAAAACTATAACTTGTTGTTCATGCTTTTGCTAATAGGCCACTAATTTTTTCCATTTAAATGGATATGTTTTTCTCACATTAATTGTACATCTCAATATTACTAAGTTTGGCATCTTGAAATGCTGTTCCCATTAGGTAACTAACCTATGTAAGTTATTAATGTTCAGCTGAGATATTAGTTTAACTTTTATTAAAACATTCTTTGCCATGTTAATACATAATATTCCTTTATTCTCACTATTTTAAAAATAAAATAATTTGAGAAAATATAATATTGAAATATACAGAACCCCTTTTACTTTTATGTATCAAGTTATATCTTAAAAGTTTAGACATCGAGCTTAATTCAACCACTCAAAATTCCACATAAACCTGGAAAGAAAAATTTATGGATGTGAAAAACCACCAATGCAGTACTAAGACAGACTTTATTTACAACTTTGTTGATAGATCTTGGATTTCAAAAGAACTGGAAATACGTGCACAAAATTCAGGAAATAATTCCTCAAAAATGTCATACTGACTTTGACCATATCCTCTACAGGCCAGTTGTTGTCTTCCTGTGCTCCTGGTTGTCCCAAACTTTCACATTCATATCAAATGATTCTCTCTCCCTTTTCCTTAACTCTTAAAACAAAATCAGAGTTTACATTTTCCTACTTTTAACGGTAAAGAATGTGCCTTCCTTAGTCTTCCAACTTTATAGGACAAATGTGCTTCCACATTTCCTGATCTAAAGAAGCAAATCATCCTACTTTATCACCAGTAGAGTGGTTCCCTTCTACCCCATCACTCCCAGACTGTAAACAGCTTGGACCCATCCCTGCAGCAGAGTGGGGAGATGGAAGGGGTAAGACAGGCTAAGAACTCACTGCAGTGTTAGTAGGAGTCATAGGCAACAATAAATCACACTTTTCACATGGCCCAATCTGCTGGAAATCATATGAAGCACCAACTATTTTCTAGCCCTGCCTGCAAGCCTTGTTTAGCATCCTCTCTTTGGATTTAGTCTAGTCATAAATTATCTGATCGCCTGAATCAGCTTAAGTACCTACCATGAGAGTACTGTCACCAAGCAAGGGGAATTAATTTAAGATATGCCACACCTCTCTGTTAAAAAAAAAAAAAAAAAGGCTGTATACTATAGTTACATGTAGGTTGCCCTTGCAGTCATGTCTTATTACTCCTGTTTACTGCACAGACCTCTACCCACAAGTGAAAAACTTAATTGTAAGAAGTAATTGATTAAAATAAGTCCTTTGCCAATTTGCTCATAATTAGCAATGCCAATTTAGCATAACATGTGTGCCCCTAGAGCTCACAGTCTCCCACTTTGGGGATACATTTTTGAAATCTTCTAACCTTTTTTATAGAAAAACACAAAAAGAAGTTGGTTCCAGCTGTGACTTCACTCCCTATGTCTAAAGATACTATGATTTTCCAGTCTTGGGTCTGGCAACATCTATGTTTATTCTTTAGTCCAACACTTAAAAAACATTAACTGTGAGAGGAGATGGCGGACTAGGAGGATGAGGAATTTGCGTCTCCACACAACTAGGGCACGTACCAGGCACCAGTGGGGGATCACGGACACCTAAGGGGACGGGAGGAACCCCCAGCAACCCGGTAGGATGCGGGGCGTGGGGAGGAGTGAGGGGGGAAGAGAAGTGGAGGCTTGACGGGACTGGCACCTCTGAGGGGCGGCTGGGGAAGAGGAAGGGATCCCACGCCCAAAGGGGGAAATTGGGGGACCACTGGGAGGGCAGAGGATCAAAAGGGAGTGTGACCAGGTTTCCCCTGCCCACTTGGGCTCCCAGGAGCCTGCTGAGATGCCGGGCCTGATCCTCTGCCCACCAAGGCCCCCCCCCACCCAGGTGGATCCTGAGGGAGTGGGAGGGAGGGAAGGGGGAGCAAAAGTAAAGGCCGGACCTATGAGATTGGCACCCCTGAGGGGTGGCTGAGGGAGGGGAGGAGTTCCTACACCCAGTGGGACCAACCCACAGTTAGGGGTCCAGCAGCAACAGGGGAGACTATAGGGGAGACATGGGGGGACACGAAGGAGCGGAGGGGAACGTGGCCAGCGCTTCCCCTGTCCACTTAGGCACCGGGGAGCCCACCGGGCTCTCGGGCCTAATCCTCTGCCCTTGGAGCCTGCCTCCTGCTGCCCAAGTGCCCAAGCCCCAACCCTACATCCCCACCCAGGGCCTCACCTCTATACTCAGAGACCCACTCTGAGACCCCCTCCAACCGCACTGGGCCTAAACCCCACCCACACACCCCTCACCCAGGGCCTTACCTCCAAACTCCAGAACTCCACACTCTAGAGTCAGCCCTTTGGACATGCTGCCTCTCTGCTTCTGGGCGGGTCCTAAGCAGAGGCCCTGCCCTAAACTTGAACATCGCCCACCTAGGCCCTGCCCCCAAGGCCTTTTCCAGCTGCATGGGTCCTGAGCCTAGGCTCACCCCAGCAACTCCCCCACCCCTGCCTAGATCCTGCCCCACCCTAAACCCCGCCCCTGCCTAAGTTCCACCTCTGCCTAAACTCCACCCCCATAGCCAAGGTTTTTTGTTTTTTATTTTTTATTTTTTCCTCTTTTAGATTGGGATTCTGTTTTACCTTGTCATTGATTCATTTATATTTTTAATTTTTCTAATAAATCTTTTATTTTTCTGATTTTATTCCTTATACTTTGTTATTGTTCTGCTCCTTTTGGCTTGGTCCCCTTTTTTTTTTTTTCTTTTCTCTGTTGTGGTTTTGTTTTACCTTACTGCACTTGTTTCAATTATATTTTTATTTTTCCTAATATATTTTTTATCTAATTTTATTTTGTTTTTTATTCTTTGTTATTGTCCTGCTTCTTTTTTCTTTTTTTTTTTTCTTTTGCCTCACCATGTGGCTTGCAGGATCTTGGTTCCCAGGCTGGAGGTCAGGCCAAAGCTCCTGTGGTGGGAGTTCCAAGTCCAAACCGCTGGACTAACAGAGAACCTCAGACCCCAGGGAATATTACTCAGAGTGAGGCCTCCCAGAGGTCCTCATCTCAGCACCAAGACCCAGCTGTATCCAACTGCCTGCAAACTCCACAGCTGGACGCCTCAGGCCAAACAACCAGTAAGACAGGAATATAGCACCACCCATCAAAAAAAAAAAAAAATGAAACGACACAAAAATATGTTACAGACGAGGGAGCAAAGTAAAAACCTAAAAGACCAAGTAAATGAACACAAAATAGGCAACCTACCTGAAAAAGAATTCAGAGTAATGATAATAAAGATGATTCAAAATCTCAGAAACAGGGGCTTCCCTGGTGGTGCAGTGGTTGAGAAACTGCCTGCTAATGCAGGGGACATGGGTTTGAGCCCCGGTCTGGGAAGATCCCACATGCCACGGAGCAACTAGGCCCGTGAGCCACAACTACTGAGCCTGTACGTCTGGAGCCTGTGCTCCGCAACAAGAGAGGCCACGATAGTGAGAGGCCCGCGCACCGCGATGAAGAGTGGCCCCCGTTGGCCACAACTAGAGAAAGCCCTCGCACAGAAACGAAGTCCCAACACAGCCAAAAATAAATAAAAAACAAAAAATAAAAAAAAATCTCAGGGGCTTCCCTGGTGGCGCAGTGGTTGAGAATCTGCCTGCCAATGCGGGGGACACGGGTTCGAGCCCTGGTCTGGGAAGATCCCACATGCCGCGGAGCAACTGGGCCCGTGAGCCACAACTGCTGAGCCTGAGCGTCTGGAGCCTCTGCTCCGCAACAAGAGAGGCCGCGATAGTGACAGGCCCACGCACAGCGATGAAGAGTGGCCCCCACTCGCCGCAACTGGAGAAAGCCCTCACACAGAAACGAAGACCCAACACAGCCAAAAATAAACATAATAAATAAATAATAAAAAAAAAAAATCTCAGAAACAGAATGGAGAAAACACTAGAAACATTGAACAAGGATCTAGAAGAACTAAAGAGTAAACAAACAGTGATGAACAACACAATAACTGAAATTAAAAATACTCTAGAAGGAATCAATAGCAGAATAACTGAGGCAGAAGAACAGGTAAGTGACCTGGAAGATAAAATAGTGGAAATAACTGGCACAGACCAGAATAAAGAAAAAAGAATGAAAAGAATTGAGGACAGTCTCAGAGACCTCTGGGACAAATTTAAACTCACCAACATTCTAATTATAGGGGTTCCAGAAGAAGAAGAGAAAAAGAAAGAGTCTGAGAAAATATTTAAAGAGATTATAGTCAAAAACTTCCCTAACATGGAAAGGGAAATAGTCAATCAATTCCAGGAAGGGCAGAGAGTCCCATACAGGATAAAACCAAGGAGAAACACGCCGAGACACATAGTAATCAAATTGGCAAAAATTAAAGACAAAGAAAAAATATTAAAAGCAGCAAGGGAAAAGCAACAAATAACATACAAGGGCATCCCCATAAAGTTAACAGCTGATCTTTCAGCAGAAACTCTGCAAGCAAGAAGGGAGTGGCAGGACATATTTAAAATGATGAAAGGGAAAAACCTACAACCAAGATTACTCTACCTGGCATGGATCTCATTCAGATTCGATGAAGAAATCAAAAGCTTTACAGACAAGCAAAAGCTACGAGAATTCAACACCACCAAACCAGCTTTACAACAAATGCTAAAGGAACGTCTCTAAGAGGGAAACACAAGAGAAGAAAAAGACCCGCAAAAACAAACCCAAATCAATTAAGAAAATGGTAATAGGAACATACGTATCAATAATCACTGAGAATGTAAATGGATTAAATGCTCCAACCAAAAGACACAGGCTCGCTGAATGGATACAAAAACAAAACCATTATATATGCTGTCTACAAAAACCCACTTCAGACCTAGGGACACATACAGACTGAAAGTGAGGGGATGGAAAAAGATATTCCATGCAAATGGAAATCAAAAGAAAGCTGGAGTAGCTATACTCATATCAGATAAAATAGACTTTAAAATAAAGACAGTTACAAGAGATAAGGAAGGACACTACATAATGATCAAGGGATCAATCCAGGAAGGAAACATAACAATTGTAAATATTTACGCACCCAGCATAGGAGCACCTCAATACATAAGGCAAATGCTAACAGCCATAAAAGGAGAAATCAAAAGTAACACAATAATAGTGGGTGACCTTAACACCCCACTTACACCAATAGACAAATCAACCAGACAGAAAATAAATAAGGAAACACAAGCCTTAAATGACACAGTAGACCAGATAGACTTAATTGATATTTTTAGGACATTCCACCTAAAAGCAGAACACATTTTTCTTCTCAAGTGCACACGGAACGTTCTCCAGAACAGATCACATCTTGGGTCACAAATCAAGCCTTGGAAAATTTAAGAAAACTTAAATCATAGCAAGCATCTTTTCCAACCACAACGTTATGAGATTAGAAGTCAAATACATGAAAAAAACAGTAAAAATCACAAATACATGGCAGCTAAACAGTGCACTACTAAACAATCAAGAGATCACTGAAGAAATCAAAGAGGAAATCAAAAAACACCTAGAAACAAATGACAATGAAAAAACGATGATCCAAAACCTATGGGACGCAGCAAAAGCAGTTCGAAGACATAAGTTCATAGCAATTCAAGCTCACCTCAAGAAACAAGAAAAATCTCAAATAAACAATCTAACGTTACACCTAAAGCAACTAGAAAAAGAATAACAAAGAAAACCCGAAGTTAGTAGAAGGAAATAAATCATAAAGATCAGAGCAGAAATAAATGAAATAGAAACAAAGAAAACAACAGCAAAGATCAATAAAACTAAAAGCTGGTTCTTTGAGAAGATAAACAAAATTGATAAACCTTTAGCCCGACTCATCAAGAAAAAAAGGGAGAGGACTCAAATCAATAAAAGTAGAAATGAAAAAGGAGAGATTACAACTAACACCGCAGAAATACAAAAGATCACAAGAGACTACTACAAGCAATATATGCCAATAAAATGGACAACCTGGAAGAAATGGACAAATTCTTGGAAAAGCACAACCTTCCAAGATTGAACCAGGAAGAATTAGAAAACATAAACAGACCAATCACAGGTAATGAAGTTGAAAATGTAATTAAAAATCTTCCAACAAACCAAAGTCCAGGACCAGATGGCTTCACAGGCAAATTCTACCAAACGTTTAGAGAAGAGCTAACACCTATCCTTCTCAAACTCTTCCAAAAAATTGCAGAGGGAGGACCACTCCCAAACTCATTCTACAAGGCCACCATCACCCTGATACCAAAACCAGACAAAGATGTCACAAAGAAAGAAAACAACAGGCCAATATCACTGATGAACATAGATGCAAAAATCCTCAACAAAATAATAGCAAACAGAATCCAACAATATATTAAAAGGATCGTACACCATGATCAAGTGGGGTTTACCCCAGGAATGCAAGGATTCTTCAATATATGCAAATGAATGTGATAAACCATACTAACAAATTGAAGGAGAAAAATCATATGATCATCTCAACAAATGCAGAAAAAGCTTTCGACAAAATTCAACACCCATTTATGATAAAAACCCTCCAGAAAGTAGGCATAGAGGGAACTTACCTCAACACAATAAAGGCCATATATGACAAACCCACAGCCAACATCATTCTCAATGGTGAAAAACTGAAACCATTTCCACTAACATCAGGAACAAGACAACGTTGCCCACTCTCACCACTATTATTCAACATAGTTTTGGAAATTTTAGCCACAGCAATCAGAGAAGAAAAAGAAATAAAAGGAATCTAAATCAGAAAAGAAGAAGTAAAGCTGTCACTGTTTGCAGATGACATGATACTATGCATAGAGAATCCTAAAGATGCTACCAGAGAACTACTAGAGCTAATCAATGAATTTGGTAAAGTAGAAGGATACAAAATTAATGCACAGAAATCTCTTGCATCCCTATACACTAATGATGAAAAATCTGAAAGAGAAATTAAGGAAACAATCCCATTCACCACTGCAACAAAAAGAATAAAATACCTAGGAATAAACCTACCTAAGGAAACAAAAGACCTGTATGCAGAAAACTATAAGACACTGATGAAAGGAATTAACGATGATACAAACAGATGGAGAGATATACCATGTTCTTGGATTGGAAGAATCAACATTGTGAAAATGACTCTACTACCCAAAGCAATCTACAGATTCAGTGCAATCCCTATCAAACTACCAATGGCATTTTTCACAGAACTAGAACAAAAATTTTCACAATTTGTATGGAAACACAAAAGACCCCAAACAGCCAAAGCAATCTTGAGAAAGAAAAACGGAGCTGGAGGAATCAGGCTCCTTGACTTCAGACTATACTACAAAGCTACAGTAATCAAGACAGTATGGTACTGGCACAAAAACAGAAATATAGATCAATGGAACAGAATAGAAAGCCCAGAGATAAACCCACGCACATATGGTCACCTTATTTTTGATAAAGGAGGCAAGAATATACAATGGAGAAAAGACAGTCTCTTCAATAAGTGGTGCTGGGAAAACCGGACAGCTACATGTAAAAGAATGAAATTAGAACACACCCTAACACCATACACAAAAATAAACTCAAAATGGATTAAAGACCTAACTGTTAGGCTGGAGACTATAAAACTCTTCAAGGAAAACATAGGCAGAACACTCTATGACATAAATCACAGCAAGATCCTTTCTGATCCACCTCCTAGAGTAAGGGAAATAAAAACAAAAATAAACAAATGGGACCTAATGAAACTTCAAAGCTTTTGCACAGCAAAGGAAACCATAAACAAGACAAAAAGACAACCCTCAGAATGGGAGAAAATATTTGCGAACAAAGCAACTGACAAATGATTAATCTCCAAAATATACAAGCAGCTCATGCAGCTCAATATCAAAAAAACAAACAACCCAATCCAAAAATGGGTGGAAGACCTAAATAGACATTTCTCCAAAGAAGACATACAGATGGTCAACAAATATATGAAAAGATGCTCAACATCACTAATCATTAGAGAAATGCAAATCAAAACCACAATGAGTTATGACCTCACACTGGTCAGAATGGCTATCATCAAAAAATCTTCAAACAATAAATGCTGGAGAGGGTGTGGCGAAAAGGGAACCCTCCTGCACTGTTGGTGGAAATGTAAATTGATACAGCCACTATGGAGAACAGTATGGAGGTTCCTTAAAAAACTAAAAATATAACTACCATCTGACCCAGCAATCCCACTACTGGGCATATACCCTGAGAAAACCATAATTCAAAAAGAGTCAGGTACCACAGTGTTCACTGCAGCACTATTTACAATAGCCAAGACATGGAAGCAACCTAAATGTCCATAAAGGATAAAGAAGATGTGGCACATATATACAATGGAATATTACTCAGCCATAAAAAGAAACGAAATTGAGTTATTTGTAGTGAGGTGGATGGACTTAGAATCTGTCATGCAGAGTGAAGTAAGTCAGAAGGAGAAAAACAAATACCGTATGCTAACACATATATATGGAATTTTAAAAAGTGGTACTGATGAACCTAGTGGCAGGGCAAGAATAAAGACATAGACGTAGAGAACAGATTTGAGGGAACAGAGGAGAAGGGGAAGCTGGGATGAAGTGAGAGAGTAGCATTGACATATATACACTACCAAATATAAAATGGATGGCTAGTGGGAAGCTGCTGCATAGCACAGGGAGATCAGCTCGGTGCTTTGTGACGACCTAGAGGGATGGGATAGGGAGGGTGGGAGGGAGGCTCAAGAGGGAGGGGATATGGGGATATATGTATACATATAGCTGATTCACTTTGCTGTACAGTAGAAACTAACACAACATTGTAATGCCTTTATACTCCAATAAAGATGGGGAAAAAAAACATTAACTGTAAAATGAAAGAAAACTAATAACTAAATAGGATTAGACCATGCCCCATTTTATAGTAATTGGAAATTTTCATATTTTAAAGGTTTTTACACATTCCCATTAATTCATTTTTAAAATATTTTTATCAGCTTGAATACTGGCTAGAACTACAGAGACCTGTCTTTCTACAGTCTAACATCTCTACTTAAATTTTACAAAACTCTCATTTCTACCCAGAAAGAGAAAGTGAATCATTGTCAAAGCAGTATCTGTATAATGTCTGATGGTTGACAGGATGGGTTCATGGTGTGAGGACTGCTGTTTATAACAAGAAGATTTAAAGTTGGATTCCCGTGGACAACAGTGATGCAAACAAACTCCAAATCTACAAAAAACATTAGTCATAAACTGATAAGTGCATCTTTCAATAACTAGTTGTTACCCCTCTATTTACGCGCCTTTTCTTTAGTATGCTATTCTTAGAATGCCAGAAGAAATGAACTTGCCAGTGCCTTTACTTAATGCAAAAATTCCCTCAATATATCTCAGTTACAGTGGCAAGAAATACTGTCTGGCTATTCACGGCAAACAGGGCCTTCACCACACACTAACTCCCAGCTGCCTACCTGCTGTTAGTGCATTAAAAGACATTCTGTCCACTTAATTTTCACTCCTTCTCAGCCACATTTTTTATGCTTCCCCATCCTTAGTAGGCAATTTCCCTCTGCTGAACTATATTAATCAGAAACTATATTAGGCCTACCCTTGGGCACACCTCTCAATAACAAGTTTGGGTAGCAACCAATCCCTATAATTGCTTACTAGTCGTTATTGTATTTGTTTTCAAAGGTTTATCCCTCTCGCAGAAAAGTTAAGTTGTTCCTGGACAATGTTGACCTTAACCTAGTTGCAGAAGGTGATGCACTATGAGAGATATCTACATGACAAGATTAAGGAATATCAGGAAGCTTCTGAAAAAAAAAAGAAAATTCCTTTAAGGTTCTTCATACAAATGTTCCCTTTTAAAATACAAACACACTTGGAAAGGTTATGCAATGGATGAAATGATCATGTCCCCCCATAACATATGTGTTGAAAATCCTAATCCCCAACGTGTTGCTATTTAGAGACAGAGCCATTGGGAGATAATTAGGTCATGAGTGTGAAACACACAAGATGGGATTAGTGCCCTTATAAAGACAGACACAAGAGAACTTGGTTCCTTTCTTTGGTCTCTGCCATGTGAAGATACAGTGAGAAGATGGCCATCTGCAAACCAGGAAGAGGGCCTTTACAAAGAACCCAACCATGCTGGTACACTGATCTCAAACTTCAGCCTCCAGAACTATGAGAAATACATGTTTGCTGTTGAAGCCACCCAGTCTAAGGTATTCTGTTATAACAAACCAAACTAAGATGGGTTAACTCAGCAAACTAATTACACAAAGTCAGAGACTCATAAAGCATTCTCCTCCTCTACAAGCTTATAAAGGCACAAAGATTGAGAGTCAAGATGGTAGGAAAAAAGATGTGCAATAGAATGAGATGAAGCTCACAGAAAGCTAATTCTACCTAATTAAAAATGGTTCCTGTCCCAGATAGTCACATTTTGCTCATGACACTAAACCTACTCTAAACTAGACTGAACAGTAACTAGTCTTGATTTACCCACTTTATTTTAGTCGCTCATTTTAGGTTTGTCTTTTCATGAGATGGTTTATAGCAGCTCCAGAATTTATTTGCTTAGAGTACAATGCTTGTTATCAAAGCTTCCACAAAGCTCTTTAGATTAAAAAGATACCAGAGAAATTTCTGAGACACTATAAGCATGATCATCTAAAAAAATTTTCAGTCAATAAAATTACTTCCACATACTACAAAAATACTTTAAATAAAAGATGAGAAACTATCCAAAAGTGCCTACGATGTTGACAAGTTCTGTATCATACTTCTTGAACACTTTTTAACATCATTTAAGATTTTTTTCACACTTTTCATGGTCCTTTGAACGAGGATAATTTTTACATTATGAATTAGAATGAAACGAATTTATAAAGAAAAGCATAATGTAGATATAAGCTGGAAAGCAATGAAAGAATTTTCATCAATTAATAGTTTCCAATTTCACATCACAATTTGTAGACCAAACTTTAGTCTCTTCTATTTTAAAAACCACTTCTAGGCACATACTTGTAATTCATCACACACACACACAAAAGTATCAATAAGCTCCATAAGCTCTCCTTTTGGTTTTTATCTTAGAGATGCCAGGTGCAACTTGAAATTTCTTATCTCTACTAAATTATTTGTTTTAATTAACAGTTTTAGGAAAATATAGCTGACAGTTCACATTTCTAAGTAAAATTTGGAGCAAAGGTACTATAGAAAGCGATTCTTAAGAGGTTATTGGCTAATTTCACAACTTTGCATGAAAAGTGGTAGCTACATATTTTTGTTGCTATTCTGTTGGTATTTAGAATGTACTATTAACAAAGAATATATATAAAGCATCTACTAGATGGGAATCAGGATATTTGAGTAAGAAATATACTCAAATATCTTTTGGATATTTTATCCTTATATAGAAAACTTTATTACCATTTGGTCCGAATTTCTTACTGTTATCAGCTTTACTAAAATTTATAAAGTTTAAGAAATTTATAAATATTTTCTTAATGGTAAATGTACTAGATGAAAAAGCTGAAGTGTGTGATCTCAAATTATTTAACCTCTCTCATTCTCAGTTTGCTCCTTTCTAAAATTTTCTTTCTTTGGTTGACCCCCCTAGGGTACATGCAGTAAATTTGGAAACCACTAGTATACTGGAAAGAAATGGGCTTTGAAGACAGTTCAGATTCAAAAACTGGCTCTGCCACTTATGAGCACGAGCAAATTAATTAGCTAATGTAGTCCTCTCATAGGACCAAAAATTTCTCTCTCATTATCTTTGACATAAATCATAGCAATATTTTTTGGATCTGTCTCCTAAAGCAAAGGAAATAAGAGAAAAAATAACAACAACAACAAATGGGACCTAATGAAACTTAAAAGCTTTTGCACAGCAAAGGAAACCACAGACAAAATAAAAAGACAACCTACTGAATGGGAGAAAATATTTGCAAATGACATGACCAATAAGAGATTAACATCAAACATATATAAACAGCTCATACATTCAACGTCAAAAAAACAAAGAACCCGATTTCAAAATGGGCAGAGGAACTGAATAGACATTTTTCCAAAGAGGAAATGCAAACGGCTAACAGGCACATGAAAAGACACTCAACAACACTCGCTAATTATCAGGGAAATGTAAATCAAAACCACAATAAGATATAACCTCACACCTGTCAGAATGGCCGTCATCAAAGAGAGCACAAATAACAAACATTGGTGAGCATGTGGAGAAAATGGAACCCTCGCACACTGTTGGTGGGAATGTAAACTGGTGCAGCAGCTGTGGAAAACAGTATGGTGGCTTCTCAAAAAACTAAAATTAGAACTACCATATGACCCAGCAATTCCACTCCTATGTATATATCCAAAAACAACAAAAACACCAATTCGAAAAGATACATACCCCTCAATGTTCATAGCAACATTATTAACAATTGCCAAGATATGGAAGCAACTTAGATGTCCATCAACAGATAAATGGATAAAGAAGATGTGGTATTTATATACAATGGAATACTACTCAGCCATAAAAAAGAATGAAATTTTGCAATTTGCAGCAACATGGATAGACTTGGAGGGCATTATGCTAAGTGAAATAAGACAGAGAAAGACAAATACTGTATGAAATCACATATATGTGGAATATAAAAATTAACAACAAACTAGTGAACATAACAAAAAAGAAATAGACACCTATAAAGAAAACAAGCTAATGGTTATCAGTGGGGAGAGAAAAGGGGGGAAGAGGATTAAGAGGTACAAGATATTATGTATAAAATAAGCTACAAAGATATATTGTACAACACAGGGAATATAGCCAATATTTTATAATAACTATAAATGGAGGATAATGTTTCAAAATTGTAAATCACTATATTGTATACCTATAACATATAATATTGTACATCAAAAATACTTCAATTTTTAAAAATTTTAACAAAAAAGAGAAAAAATAATAAACACTGTGAAAAAACAATTTTAAAAATTACTCTTTCTAAAGAGTAAGATAATTATGTACATGTTCCTAGCACAGATCCTGGTGTGTAGAATGCACTCAGTAAACATTAGTAGTTCTCGTCCTTTTTAATGCAATTATTCAACAAACTTTTATTGACCAGTTATAAGTACTAGTCCGGGATGCTGGGGATACAAAGATAGCTAAGATATCACGCTCCATTCAAGTAGGTCATGGTTGAATAGGACAGACAGATGTATAAACAAATATAAGCAATACAGTAAGAATATTTCAATACTAGAGACTAGATATAGTCATTCAACTAGTATTACATGAGCACTACTATGAACAAGGCAACCTACTTGGTACTGGAGATTTGAAGGTAAAACATAATCCCAGGTGGGAAGGCTTTCAATTACTGATTCTATTTCTTTAATATCTGGGAGGATTCATATTTTCTCTTTCATTCATGTCAGTTTTGTTAGGTTGAGTTTTTAAGAAATTTGCTCTAAATTTTCAAATGTGTTAGCATAAATTTGCGTATAATATTCCCTTATCATTGTTTTAATGTCTGTAGCATCTGTGGTGATGTCCTCTTTTTCATTCCAATTTTGGACATTTGTGCCTTCTTTCTCTTTTCCTTAATTAATCACACCAAAGATTTATCAATTTTACTAGTCTTTTATAAGAATCCAATTTTGCCTTTTTTATTTTCTCTATTGCATATTTTCCTATTTTATTAATTTCTGCTCTTACCCTTTTTATGTGTTTTATTCTTTCTTTGAGTTTAATTTGCTGTTTAATGAGTTTGAGATGAATCATTTATTTTTAGCCTTTCTTCTATACTTCCTCAAGACTATGAGTTCACCTCAAAGCAGGGCTTTAGCTGCATTCCACAAATTTTAATATGTCATATTTTCATTAGCATTCAGTTTGAAATGTTTTCTAATCTCCGTGGCAATTTTTCTTTAAACCCATGGGTTATTCATAATGGCATTTCTTAATTTCCAAATGCTTGGAAATTTTCTAGTTTATATTTAGTCATTGATTTCTAGCATAATTCAGCTGTGCTCAATGAATATATTTTGATGTTCAATCTGATGAAATGTGTTGAGACTTGCTTTATGGCCAAGCACATGGCAAATTTTTTTTAAGTATTCTGCAGTTTCTGGGTTCAGTTTTACATGTGTATAAACATATTTACATATTGGATGATGCCTGTTATTACTCAAATATTATATATTCTTCTATGCTCAATCTATCATTACTCAGAGAAGTTATAGTAAAGTCTCTCACTTTAATTGTTTTTGTCCATGTTTACATTTATTACAATCAATGTTTGCTTTATATAGTTTGAAGCTTTTTCATGATACACATAGTTTTAAATTATTATATCTTCCTAAAATATTGACACTTATGTCATTATAACTTATCTCTCCTTATCATTTATAATGCTTCTTGCTTTGTAGTCTAATTTGTCTTATGTTAGTTTAGTTACACCAACTTTCTTTTGGTTGCTGATTGCATGATATATCTTCTTCAGTTCTTTTTCATTCAACATTTCTGTATGCTTACACTTAACCTGTGAGTACTGGAGGAGAATATGGTTGAGATTTGTTTTTTTATCCAGTTGGATAAATACAATACAATAAATACAATCCAGTCTTTTATTGGTATATTTTATCTGTTTAAATTTAATGTAATAATTGGTCTATTTGGGTTAATTTCCACATTAGTATGTTTCCTTTCTTGCATTATTTTGAGTTATGTAGTTTTGTTTTTTCATTTTCTTCTATATTAGCTATTTAGTTACACATTCTTTATTCTATTAAAAGTTTCTCTATAATTACAATATATATCCTTAATTCTTTTAAGTCATACAGTATTTTTACCATTTCTTAGACAATTTAAAGACTTTAGAACAACTGAATTCTCTTTCTCCTCTCTCATACTTTATGCTGTTTTTGTTATATGTTCTTAAACCAGTAGCATATTATTAGTATTGGTTAATACAATAAATATCATTTAGATATATCCATATCTTTATTCTTTCCATAAATTTTCATTTCTTTCTGCATTTTCATGCTTCCAGGTAGAATTATTTTCTTTCTGCATGAAGTACTTCATTGCTATTTCTTTTAGTACAGATCTTCTGGGTATAAATTCTTTCAGTCTTTGTTTACCCTAAAATCTTTATATCATCCTCCTTTCTGAAGGATGTATTTTATAGAATTTCATGGCTGATACATATTAATTACATATAATATTTGTTTTGCACTGAGTTATCATCATTCCAGTATCTTCTGCTTTCCATTGTTTCTGTTAAAAAGTCAGCTGTAAGACATTGTGGCTCAATTGGCAATAATAATTCTCTTGGTCTGATTTTATAATTTTCTCTCTTTTTGCTATGGTTTTCAGCAGTTTTACTATAATTTGTCTAGATATGTTTTTTTTCCTTCATATTTATTCTGCTCAGAATCCATAGCACTTCTTGAATACATGGCTTGACTTCTTCAATCGGTTTCAGAAATTTCTCGGTCATTATCTCCTCAAATACTCCTTTTGTTCCATTTTCTTTCTTCTTCTGGAATTCCAACTACACATATATCAGACCTTTGCACTTTGTCTTATATATCTCTTATATGCTTTTTCTACTTTTTCTATTTATTTGTTCCTGTGCTGCTGTCTTAAATTAACATTTTCTTATTCTCTATATACCAAATTACTAATTCTCTCTTTAGTTGTACCAAATATGCTGTTAAGCTATCCATTGAGTTCTAAATTTCAGATATTTATTTTGAGTTCTAGAATTTCCATTTGATTTTTTAAGTTCTCTGCCAAAATTCTTCCTCCTTGACTATTAATCACAGTTATTTTAAAGTCTATGTTGGATAACAGCAGCATCTGGACCTCCTGAGAATATATTCTATCATCCTTAGTTTGGGTCAATTCTTTTCTCTCTGTATGAATGAATTAGATTTTTATTGGGTGATGAACACTGTAGATTTTAAAACATTGTAAAGATAATCTGAGAATCTGGGTGGTGTTACCTTCTTCCAGAGAATTTGGGGCTAAAGAAAAGATTGCTTTAATCTAATTAGAGATCAAGATAATTTGAAACTGGCCTTCAGTTCCTGGTCTTCATGACTAGTCTATTTCTGGTTTACCCTTACTCTAGGATGCAGCCCTTGATGGTTCCAACTGAGAAGATAGGCTATTTACAAAGCACCGACCTCCTTGACAAATCCTCAATTCCAATTTTTATTCTTCAATCTCTATAATACAAAGCAGCTCTCTTCAGCTTCTCAATCTTCCAATCACTGCTTTCACTTTTGAAATCTACAATTTCCTTGAGGGAGAGAGTATGCCCAAATGCTGGGCTCATTTTTGCTAGTTTCCCTCTTCTTTCAGCTCTTGGCTTAAAAATAATTAGTAGCCATCTGATGACTTCATATAGATGCTCTTTTCTTCTTCATATTTTATCCAAATTTTATAATCATTCTTAACAGAAAAATTGGTTTTAAATAACCTAGTCATTAATGGAAATTCTCTTTTTAATTCCATTTTTTAATCCTTTACCTTGTGGCTACTCTCTTCCTTCTACACTATGTCACTTAAGTTTTAAATCTTAAAAAACATTTCTAGCCAGAATATTGGTGCACCCATACTAGGCTCAGATAGCTCAGAAAGTCCATATCAAGAATGCAACATGAAAGAAAAAGAAGGGAGGAATAAAACCATGATCCAGCAAAAATGCTCCAGTATCTAGGACATTCAGAAATGTTGATAGCTCCCCAAATTATCTCCTCTAGCTTTTTCTTTCTTAGCAAATCCATTATTGGGGGAATTCTGAGTTACTGGTCTTTTAGTGGTGGCTGGCAGAGGCCAGAGTTACCAATTACTAGCTCTGCCAGTGACTTAACAACCCGAAAGGTAGATATTTCCAGTTGAACTAACCCACCTTTAGCAAAGAAATCATAGTAATGTGTTTCCCTTCATGGACAACAACTATTGTTCAAGGGAAACAGAAAAATAGCCCTAGAAACATATCGTGTAAGTATAAAGAGAGGTTTATAAAAAACAAAACTTACAAGTGGAGAAAACAGCAGATTGCACAAGATACCCAAAGTGCATATAATCCCACCGAGTAGAGTACCTGGGGTGGGCACAGCTAGATTCATCATGTAACGTACCCAAGAAAGGAACCCTGCCCTTGTATTCATCGTCAAGTGGCATAGGGTCAAGATAAACTTTAAGTGGACTATGTAACAATGCGGGCTTCATGGTTAAAGAATGTTTGAAGAAGAGGGGAGCCTCTGGAGCTCAGATAAGGTATTAGTTGTTAGCAAAATAGCAGGTGCCAGGAAGAGACCTTGTTCTTCTTACATTGAACAGGCATGCTCCTCCTGACAAGTCAAGTTTTTGCAAAGCCACCAAAAGGGAGAATAGAGAGAGTGCCACCAGGGTAGTAGCCAAGGCAATCCAAGATAAAAGCCTTATCTTTTCTCAGCGTTTTAGCCCTAGTTCTATCATTATGATTGTTTGAACATACACACTTGGCTCCCATGGATCTCAATCTCCACATCAGTACACCTGGAGATGAAGATAAAGGTGAAACTTGATAAATTTAATTCCAGATGGTATTAGGACACTGTTTTCTAATTCTCCACATGTGTCCAGGCCCAAACTTTGCACAACACAATTTGCTCTTACTCTAATCTACTTATATCAGTGGTCCTCAGCCTTGGCTGTACAAATCTTAGTGTAATCATACATTTTCATTTCTCTAAATAAACACCTACAAGTGGAATTGCTGGGTCATGTGGCAGGTATATGTTTAACTTTATAAGAAATAAACTGTTTTCCAAAGCAGTTGTACCATTATACCTGCCCACCTGCATTGTATGAGATTTCCAGTTGCTCCTCAATCTCACCAATATTTAATATTGTCAGTACCTGCAAAGCTTTTAAAAACATGTTGTCCAGGCTACAGCCCAGAATAATTAAATCAGAGTCTCTGTCATTAGCATTTTCAAAGCTCTCCAGGTAAAACCAGTATGCAGTCAAGGTTGAGAATCACTGGCTTCATGGATAATATAATCCATTTTTTTCTCCTTCTCCACAGCTACGTCTAATGGATACAAGCTCTATAATTAGCATACAGTTTCAAAAGCAAGATTGAAAGCAAGCTAGTAGACACAATAATTGGGGTAAAAGAACTCTTTGGACTAAAATAAATATCCCCAAATAGTGTATGCGTTTGTTATAACTTTTTATAACACTTTAGATATATTATAATATTTTGAACTTTTTTCAGATGTTTTCAGATATATATCATTTTAGTAATTAATCACACTTTTTGCTATAATAAAGTTAAAACAGCCTAATTAGTCAATAGAGGTATATTAGAAGTAAAAATCCATCTAATTATCTGCCATATAAAATACAATCACCATCTGTACTATTCCCTTGATCTCATGTAGAACAGAACCACAGCGGCATGTAGCCACTTAACACAATCAATTAACCACATTATCCTAAGTTTTCCAAGCATACATATGAGTCTGAGGTGTTTTGACGTAATGAATTGTTGGAGAAAATACTGCAAATTATAAAACATACATGGCAAGGTTCTATATTTGTAAAAAATCAATAATATACATAATGTATACATATAAGGTATCTAAAGAGATACAGTATTTATGTCAATAGTGTCAGATTGCCTATAGGTATTCTTCGTATTTTTCTTTTGTTAAATGTCTGGTTTTTCACTTATATGCACATACTGCCTTTTTTATTCAAAAGAAATTCTTTTAAAAAATGTGGAACTTGAGTGTTCTGCTTTTTATAAAATATTTTATTTTAAGCCAAATACACTTGCTTTTCTTGTTTATGTTTTGTACATAAGAAGACAGGTGGTTCACACTAATTTCATTATCACATATGTACATCCTTCTAATTTTTTCCTATTAAGAGACTAAGCAAGGGCTCTAGAGACAGACTGGATACAAATACTGGTTCTGCCATTTGCTAAGTATATCATTTTGGATGAATTATTTAATATCTGTGTGTCTCAGTTTTGTCTACACAATGATAATAACTGTATAGGTTATTAACTTTATAGGTTAGCTGTGAGAAATAAATCAGATAATCCAGTAAAAGTACTTTGCTGGCATATGCATATAGGAGGTTCTCTATAAATATTAGCCATTTTTATCAATATATTTATTACTAACTGGAAAATATTCAAATTAATTGAGTGAAAATAAATAAAAAGAAGCACACACACACAAAAACAATGACATAGGATATCCATTTGCAATTAAATTACCCTTTAACAAAGCTTAGAGTCACAGAATTTAAGATTACTGCATTGTATAGAACATTCCATTTATTGGCCACTGGGGAGGCATGCAGGAAACAGAGACCCAAAAGAACTTTGTGAAAATATAAAGCAGAGGCATATAACATAATACTGTGCTAAATTAAAAAAGACAAACTCTTGCACACAATTTATTTCATGCTCACAGTGGAAAATGCATGTAAAACCATTCGGGTACCCATAAGCATGAATCTAATATAGAATTATAGTGCATTTCAGTCAAAAATCTCTGTTGTCCCAAGGTTTCTCTGATAACTTTTAAAACCACTGTCAAAACTTAGTCAACATTTATGGTCCTTTAGGAACTATTTTTTGGACTAATGAATTAATCTGTTGCATCATTTGAAATTCTTAATTTATTTTCAAAGCAATGAATATGAGTAGCTTAGTTCTTTCTAGAGTATTTGCAACCACATCATACAATGATTAAAGGAAAATATGCAGATAACTTATTTCAGCTAAGACCAAAGTTATTCACAAACAGTAATCAATTTTCATATTTCCAAGTGCTAACATTATATCTTTTTTTTTTTTTAATTTTTATTTATTTATTTATTTATGGCTATGTTGGGACTTGGTTTCTGTGCGAGAGCTTTCTCTAGTTGCGGCAAGCGGGGGCTACTCTTCATCGCGGTGCGTGGGCCTCTCACTATCGCGGCCTCTCTTGTTGCAGGGCACGGGCTCCAGACGCTCAGGCTCAGTAGTTGTGGCTCACGGGCCCAGTTGTTCCGCGGCATGTGGGATCTTCCCAGACCAGGGCTCGAACCCGTGTCCCCTGCATTGGCAGGCAGATTCTCAACCACTGCGCCACCAGGGAAACCCCAACATTATATCTTTTAATAAATGAATGACTAAAGAAATAAGTTCAGAGTAATAAATAAAACCCATTATCCAAATGTGTTGGAGGGGCTTCCCTGGTGGCGCAGTGGTTGAGAATCTGCCTGCCAATGCAGGGGACACGGGTTCGAGCCCTGGTCTGGGAAGATCCCACATGCCGCGGAACAACTGGGCCCGTGAGCCACAACTACTGAGCCTGAGCGTCTGGAGCCTGTGCCCTGCAACAAGAGAGGCCGCGATAGTGAGAGGCCCGCGCACCGCGATGAAGAGTAGCCCCCGCTTGCCGCAACTAGAGAAAGCCCTTGCACAGAAACGAAGACCCAACACAACCAAAAATAAAAATAATAAATAAATAATAAATTTTAAAAAAATGTGTTGGAAATTGCCAATTTTAATCTCATTTTAATTTTTAAGCTATGCTTCTAAAAACGGATTTAATGCTTTTTAAGACATATTTCTTCTAAAGTACTGTATTTTTTGGTAACTATGTATTTCACAAATAAAATGAAGAGGTGGTAGACTCCATCACTGGGATAATTCCATCTCAGACACTACTAACAGCTATGGTCAGAAATATCCAAGACCATCAAAAAAGCATATATTAAAAAAAAAAAGCATATATTGCTAAAATCTAAAAAATTAGTTTTAGTGCATATTTCCTGCCACAAATTATAATCTTATCCTTGCACTTCTCCTTAGTCTCAAATCAAGTTCCTCCCCCTGCTTAAGCTCCACAAGAAAATGCACTCCTTGAGGTCTTAGAAGAAAATTTCAGTACAAATAAAGTTCTGTAATGAAATATGATTGACCCAGCTCTGACCTCTAGCCATGTAACTAGGAAAATTGCTTGAAAATTGGTTTAGACTGGATTACTTATATATTAAAAGCCACTTATACATGATGTTATTCCAATACAAGATGCCAAGAAAAAGCTATTAATTTGTGAATACAGCTTCTAAAGTGTGGGAAATTCACGAATGATAATGCAAGATCTTAACATTATTCAAAGAGTCCACAGACAAATCATCACAAAAGTGAGAAAGATGGAGCTATAATTTATAGGGGTTGAAGAAACTGGATCACTTCCTGTAAACTCAAAGAGAAAAGAATTATAATTCGTTTGCCTGTTTCAACCCAAATATCTATTGAACATGTGTTAATTTGTCTTGTCTGTGCTGGGCAAGTTCTTCCCCAGCAAAAAACACATTTGAAAGCTTGTTAATGGCTCTACCATAGGAAGATGTTTTAAGATTACACTAAATTTTCAAGAAAATGGTACAATTTTTCAATCATTTTTAGGTTATTTGCTTCAAGTAAGCATTCAAACTCCATCTCTGTAAAAGGTTCTTATAAAGTTTTATTTAGTTAAAAATGCAAATAATTTTAGGAAATGCATGATAAGAAGAAACTGCAAAGTTTTTAAATCCTTTGCCTTGAGCCTGGAAAGTGTAAGAATAAGGATGAGGTGGAGGGGAATGTTTATATCACTCAAACATAGCTACAGCTGTTTTGTATCAAAGGAAAGGTTTTTGAAATGTGCTAAAAGCCAAGTTTAAAATACCTAAAAAGAGGTTCACCACACATGGAAAGGGATATCCACCTTCTCCAAAACTTAGTATTCTAAGCTATTATGTTACTTGATATTGGTTAAATGTGACCATTATCTAACATTTTAACTGAAAAATATAAGATTTTTTCTACCTTTGAAAAGTCCAAAATCCTCCATCAACTCAGCAGCTGTGCATGATTAAGAATGTAAACAGGCTCAAGAGACTGATTCCATTTCCAGGTCCTCTGCTTATGAATCACCTACCCAAAGACATAATTTTAATGGAAACAGAATTTCTTTCTAAAGCAACAAATAAATTAACTTGCAGGAATACTACAGCAAGACAACACTTCTTTACTAACACTATTGTACTGAACAAAGGCAGGCTCCATTTTCTTTTGCTTTAAGACATATAGTGAGGAAATGAGAATTTCTCTGTTTTTCATTTTCTGGGAAAAGAAAAATATTATAGTTGCCTTTCCAATAACAGCAACTTAAACTCCCAATCTTGTTATGGCAGCTTAAAGATCTTTCACTGAGGATGGACACAGTATTTTGGATGGTGAAAGTAGAGTGCCTTACTTAAGGCTGTTCAAACCAAGATTGGGTTGACTGGTTCTGCTTACCTGGCCACCCTTGACCCAGATTCATGTGCTCAATTTACAGATCAAGATGAAATCCACTCTAATGTCTGGGATTGTAAAAAAATGTGCTATATTATTTAGCCAATTATTTAGCACAAGGGACTCATTTCAAGTGAGAATGCCAATATTCTGAGTGAAGGACAAAGGTAAGTGAATACAAATCTGAGTAAAAGTAATAATAATACTTATCTGAAATAAGAGGCTATAGCTGAAGCTGAAGCTAAAGGAAAATTAATTCAATCTCACAGACATTCACATGCTGCCCATTGTATAAACTATAGTGCCTGGACATGTACACAGTTTTGCTTTTTGCCTCTCAGATGGTGTGATGTCAAAAGAAAGTACATAGCATTACTATGTAAATAGATTTGACATAGTTCATTCAAATCTGACTCTTAAAAAACATGTGTGACTATCAAAACATCAAGTTGTACACCTTAAATAGATACACTTTGTCAATTACACCTCAAAGAAGCTGTTTTTTAAAAAAATTCTGTGGCTATTAATTCTTAATACTGGTCTGAAGAACACAGGATATAAATCATAAAAAGGAAAGCAACCCAGAGTATAAAATTCAGTGACCATGGTGACTTTTAATAGTCATTCTTTAAATTGGAATGTAATACAAATGTATCCAATCACACTGTACATCTTAAACTTACACAATGTTATATGTCAATTATATCTCAAAAATAAATAGGAATTTTTATATCAATAAAGATAATAGAATATAATAAAAATTAAAATACTATGATTCAGATATACTAATTTATCTTTTTACCGTTAGCCTTACTTTAAATCATCTTTCTAAACACTGGATAGAAGCCATATAAGACACAATCACCACCTCTACTATTCCCTTGACCTCATGTAGACCCACAGTGGAATATAATGATGAAAGGCACTCCATGTAAATCCAGACACAATCATTTAACCGCATTATCCTGAGTTATCCAGGAATATTTGTAAATCTGTCAGATGTTTTGATGTAATGAACTGGATTGTTTATTCAACTGGTCCTCTTGACTTTGGCTGTAGAAGCCCAGCTTGGAAACAGTCAAAGGAAAGTGAAATAACTGAGGGTGTCCATGGTCTAAGTATTTACAAGTTTAATTTTTATGACTACAGTCCTTCACTTGAAAATCAGCATGAATCCATTCTCTTATTTGAAGTTGTGCTTATAAAATTTTCACTTCATGGCATTTATTCTCGTTTAGCGTAACTTCTTTCTGAAAGTCACCAGTATTTCCTTTTTCATCAGAAAATTACACTCACAAAATGACACAGGATAGATTCTGCTCACAGAATTATAGAAATACCCCTATATTTTATTGATTTTTTATATATCCACTCAATGCCAAGACATATGCCCTAGTCAATCAGAAATGCAAGTCTAATTGCTCAATTAGCACTATTCATCTTATAATATTGTGTAAGGGGTTAATGAAACAAGGAAATTATCTTCAGTTTATCCTTAATAGTTTGAGAAGATCTGTAAACGAGAGTTAGATTCTACTTCTAATTTGGAGGCAGAGTGGGAAACCTTAAGTAAATGGAAAAATTCAGATTAAAACTACCACTTAATTCCTTTAAAAACTATTCACTTCACCCTAAAAATAGAATTGTTTTAATGTCAAAATAAAAATACAATCTTTATAACACCCCTTTATACGACAATTTATTTATGACTAAATTATTAGACAATTATTTTTTCAAGTGACTTCCATAAGTGAAATTACTGAAGCTTTACTATTATTTATGACCTCTCAAACAGACTAGAAAACGTAAAGAATGTCATAATAGTTTTCTATTCAGTCGCTAACCACAGTTTGATGGAAACTTTAAAATGGAAAATAGAGCACTTAGAATCTATTTATTTTAGAATTATAATTCAGGCTAAGAAAAAGAGTGGGTTCAATATCCATCATTAAATGTAAGAGAGCAATATGAATGCTTCTCTCTTAAATTAGAAGTATGTTTTATTCTGATCCAATAGAAAAATAATATATATAAAATACTTTCAGGGCAAACTGCCAATATCCACATACATCCCAACAAATAACATATATTCCAACAAATAACATCATTTCTTTCCATGTAACTAAGACTATAATGGCAAGACCAAAAGATGTATATATGAGAATAAAACAAATACTAAAACCAGAAGTAGGAAAATTTATTTTTATAAGATAGAAAAATAGCATTATGTATCGAAAAAACAGAGCTCCTGAAACACTTCCACCAATGATTCTAAAAGCTAGCTAGACAAAATAACATAGAATATATTTTTTGAATGCAAGTTTCTCCACATACATTTTGAATTTGGTTTTGTGAGGAAAATACTACAGATAATTAAGTTATTTCTGTTACATTTAATATATACTAGAGCTATCATTTAGCCATCTAAGTTGACCAGTAATAAAGGCCAAATTATCAATTAATTACCAACACAGCATTATATTTATACATATGTATTATAATTATACAAATGCATAATACACATTTTTCACTAAAGCTTTGCTTCTTAATCTAGAAGCTAAATACCTATGGCCTTGAATGATTAAATATAATGACAAATTCAAGGACACTTTTATGTTTACTTAACAAGACAAAAATATGTGAATATACATGGAACTGCATAAATTTTTAGTCACTGATGTATTTTACTGATACATGTAGAAGGTAACTCACTAACTTAAGAACATCAGCTGTTATGATACCTATTAAGTTTTTACTATGAAGGAAAAAAGGTCATGTATTATCACCTTGAAATAACATGAATCAAAACTTTTTCATAAATCAAAACATATATCAAAACTTTAAAACTATAATCTCTAATTTTTAATTAAAAAAAGATTTTGCATTTATATTTCCAAACCTTTAGGCATAACTAAATCTGGTCTCAGCCTTTCTTTCAATTCTTTTTTTTGCGGGGGGTGGGGCGGAGCACAAGGTAGTGCGGGCACTTTTGCTGGGCATTTTCTTTTTTGTTTTTTTGTTTGACCACGCCATGCAGCCTGTGGGGTCTTAGTTCCCCGATCAGGGATTGAACCCAGGCCCCCAGGAGTGGAAGCACGGAGTCTTAATCACTGGACTGCCAGGGAATTTCCCTTTCTTTCAATTCTTTCTCACTACCTCGTTACTCCTTCCAAGTATCTGTAAGAAAACTAAACTAGAGTCCTTATGTTTCACAAACCCATCACACTAGTGCTCATTCCATTCTGCTGCCTCAAAAACCTGTTGTTCCCTTCACTGCCTAGAGAAATTCCCCTCTATCATTCAACACTTACCTCCAATAACTTCTCTTCTATAAAGTTTTCTTTAGTTCCCCTAGATTATGGGTTGGCTCTCCTGCGCTGTCAGAAATTTTTAATTTGTGCTTCTTTCCTAAGTTACATTGAATGTTCCTTAAGATGAGGATCTTTCTTAATCCTTTCTGAGCATAGCACAGAACCTGAGGTAGGCCCTTAACAAATATCTTTGAAAAGAGAAAAAGAGGGGAGGGGAAGAAGAAGATATAAAGAAAAAAGAAAGTAGTTAATAACTAATAATAACTCTACCTTTTTTGGGAAAACTATTAGAAGCACAAATTCTAACTGTGTGGTTAGAACTCTATAAACTATCATCAACATAAGTCAGATATTAGAATACTTTCAAATATAGTATTTAAATATCTGATACCTGAGAAGGTACATAGGCGTTGCACAAAAATCTGCCTTTATTACTGCTAATCTTTAGGAAAATAAAAGTTCAGTTATTATTAAATGATAATATCAGTGAGATTTAGTTTGGTTTAAAGAAAACTTGTATCATTAGAGTGAATAGCTTCCTGATTAAAGAATAAACAAAGCTTATAGGGAAGGAAAGAAAATCATATGGTTATCAAGGAAGGATTTTAAAGCAAAATCCAACATTTATTTGGGCAACTGTTTCCCAGTAATAAACTGCTACTCACTAATGGGGTCAAAGATACTAGATGGCTCTCCAGAGGCCCTTTTCTATTCAAAGGGCTTTCAAAATAAAGTGGGGGTGGAATAAGAGGCTAGGGAACTGTTCCTTCATGCACCAAATGCATTCTCAGAGTACTAACATCTGTTTCAGTTTACATACTTTAAGTATGACTTTACACATGGAAATTAAACATGCCTAAGAAGGCTGTCTGCAAAAGAACTACACATACCATTAACAGCTGGAATTTGATTAGGTCCACATTCTACACAACATAATAATCTGTGAGCCACCAATGACCCCATCTCAAAACCCAAATGTCAAAGGACAGCTTCTAATGCTCATGAAATTTTTAGAGTATAGAGGGATAAGACAGTGAAGGAAGAGGAATCTGATTCCAAAACAACATACAGGAGTCCTAGAACTTAAAGACATCTTTTGTAAAAAAAGACAAGTAAAGATGCAAAGATCTTTTTGAATGTTTCTATACTAAGAAATGCTCATTCTATAACACTCTACTAAGTTTAATTATTAGTTAGATATTAAAAAATATTTTTCCATGTGCTAATATGATAATTACAATTTCTGGTAGACTGAAGTACAATATAACACAAAACCTACAAAAATAATGATGCACCTCTGGTGCCACCACGTGGTATATCTGTATTTTTGCAGTCGTAGTTTTTTTTAAATAATAGTTTTCATACCTAGTTCTGAAGTCATCATCATCAGCTCAGATCTCTGGCATGCAAATACTATTAAATACTTTAGGACTATAGGGTCTGTTCCCAGATAATTTACATACTAATAAATCATCAACCAGTAAATGGTAATTAGGAACCCACAATGCAGGAAACATTGCATTATGATACCTAGAAGACCAATATACCATCTTGCCCTCAAAGAGCATACATCTGTAAACACGAAAACACAGACAAATCAAGTATTAACAGGAGACAACTCAAGCTATTATACAATTAAATCGCAATAAGTGGTAAAGTAAAGTTTAAGTGCTCTGACTGGAAACTAGGAAGATAAATGAGAATGTTTGTGGAAGAGAATTGAGAAGGTTTGAACTTCTTGGAAAGGATTTAGATATTCAGAATGAAAATAAGAGGGCATTTCAGGTAGAAGCAACATTAAATAAAGGTAAAGATCTAGAATCATCATGGAATGCTAGGAGGACCACCCCACAGTGAGGTTCACAGAGGCGAGAAAAATAAGCTAGATTAGAAAAAGTTAGGACGATTTGTGTCAGTCCTTCATCGCCAGATCCAGAAGCCTAGATTTTAGCCTATAGGTCATAGGGAATCATTGATTCAAAATATCATGCTTTTATTTCCCACTGTAGATATAATCCCTCTGCCACGTGAATGTCTATGAGTTTATACAAAAATAATTTATTTCCCAAATTGAGAATAATCTAACAGCTCAGACTCTTTAATCCCTCACTCTGAGTAGGTAATTTGAGGTTACAGAGCCCTGAAATCAAAGTCAACCAGTAAATCACCCCAGAGGGAAAAAATTAATAAATAAATATTAAAAAGGAGGATGACTGGGCCCAAGGAGATGTGAAACCTTCTTCCTAATATTTTACTGAGATCTGTTCTGAGAGGATGGGTGTGCATTGCAGGGAAGGAAAAGAATTTTAACAAAGAAGAAAGGAGAAGAAATTTAGGCTCATAGGCCCCTTTCAAAGCAGAGTGTAATGTAGTGTGTATTGGGGAGGAGCAGAGGCAGGTAAAGGAATGAAGCACTAGGACAATTGCTAGGTGACACTTAGATGTCCAGGTAAAAATTAAAACTCCAGCAGTGGGTCAGTTTGATTCAAATTGTTGATGTAAAAATCAAAAAAAAAAAAAAAGAAAATTTATTGTGAGTCATATATTATTGGATGCTACACTGATTTGTTCTTTAAAACGCAGTTACAGAGCACCATGAAGAGTAAAAGATCTCCAGGCGGGGAGATTCAAATAATGGTTCCTGAATCTTCACATGTGAGAAATCACGGGGAAAACTTGGGGTCTTTGTTTATGCTGTCCATTCTGCCTGGAATGTCCTTTTCAGAATCTCTTTACATGGCTTACTTCTATTCATCCTTTGAGAATTAGGTGAATCATCACCTCCTTCAAAAATGCAGGCCAGGTTACGGGGCCTTCTGTAAACCCACATCACCATGTATATACCTAACATTTGCACTTGATTACACCATAACATAATGATCACTTTTGTGTCCATATTCCTCAATATAAGATCCTCTCTTATGTACCATGTACCATGTCTTAACTCATCTTTATATCCCCAGGAACCAGGACATTGTCTTATATTAACTGTTCAATGTTTGTTGAATTAGGAAGCAAAATGTGTTATTAAAAAGATAAAATTACACACCTATCAGAATGGCCAAAATCCAGAACACTGACAACAAAAAATTCTGGCAAGGATGTGGAGCAACAGGAATTCTCATACATTGCTGGTAGGGTTGCAAATTAGTACAGCCCCTTTCGAAACAATTTGGAGGTTTCTTACAAAACTAAACATACTCTTACCATACAATCCAGTAATAGCACTCCCTGGTATTTACCCAAAGCAGTTGAAAACTTAACATCTACACAGAAACCTATACATGGATGTAATAGCAGCTTTATTCATAACTGCCAAAACTTCAATGCAAACAAGATGTCACAACCTCATCAAGTGAATGAATAAATAAACGGTGGTATATCCAGATAATGGAATATTATTATTCAGCACTAAAAAGAAATGAGCTATCATGCTATGAAAAGACATGAAGGAAACTTATACGAATATCACTAAGTGAAAGAAGCCAATCTGAAAAGGCTACATATTGTATGATTCCAACTATACAACATCCTAGAAAAGACAAAACTAGGGATGGAGACAATAAGAAAATCAGTGGTTTCCAGGAGTGGGAGTTGAGGAGGAAAGATGAATAGGAAGAGCACAGAGGATTTTTAGGGCAGTGAAAATATTCTGTATGATATTATAATGCTGGATATATGTCATTATATGTTTGTTCAAGCCCATAGAATGTACAACACTAAGAGCGAACCCTTAGGAAAGCTAGGACCTTGCGTGATTATGATGTGGCAATGTAGGTTCATCCTTGGTAAATATCTTCCCATCTACACTGTGAGAACCTGGCAGGGTTCCTGGAGATAAAACATATGAAAGTGTGGGGATACTCATGCAGCTAGGCCCCCTTGGAATTTTTAACAATCAAAGTTGTCCACACTGAGCCTCCAATAATTTGTCAATTATAGCTTAAGTTTTCTTTCCCAAGTACTGCTCCAGCAATGGCAGTTTCTGCTCTTGGGCATCTGCTCTGATATGCTGTGATTCCATCTGCCTGTCTCCAGTTTGGGGAGCAGGGGCAGTGCTTTTCCTTGTGACCTCAATTATTTGATGGATCTAAGAAGAACTGTTAATTTTCAGTTGTTTTTTTCTTTCTTTTTTCTTGTTGTGGGTGTGAGAGTAATGATTTCCAAGTTCCATACAAGCTAGACCAGAATTGTGACTACTGTGATAGACCAGAAGGGACCCTGTATGACTTTTGACACTAGACCACAAGACACTCCCTGAGGAATGTCAGCCACCACGTAAAACTTCCAACTACCCTGAGACTGCTATGTCAGAGACGCCAGGTTTAGGTGCCCTGGTTGATAACCCCAGGTAAGCTTGCAGCGAACAGTCAGCATCGACTTCCAACCATAAGTGCGCCATTTTGGATGTCCAGTCAAGTCAAGCCTTCAGGTGACTGCAGTCCAGCCAACATGAAAAATCCCATACAACCAGCTCAACTGACACAGAAAAGTCACTTGACAAAATACAACATCCTTTCACGATCAAAACACTCAGAAAACTAGGAAGAGAAGGGAATTTCCTCAACATGATAAAGGGGACATATGAAAAATTCACAGCTAACATCATACTTAATAGTGAAAGACTGAACACTCTCCTCCCAAGATCAGGAATAAGACGAGGATGCCTGCTTTTACCACTGCTATTCACCATTGTACTGGAAGTTCTACCCAGATCAATTAGGCAAAAAAAAGAAAAGAAAGAAATAAAAGGCATCCAAACTGGAAAAGAAGAAGTAGTATCTATTCACAGATGACATGATCTGACATATAAAAAATCCTAAAGAATACAAAACAGAAAACTATTAGAGCTAGTAAATGAATTCAGCAAAGTTGCAGGATACAAGATCAACACACAAAGATCAGTTTTATATCTATACACTAATAATTGTGGAGATGGGGGGAGAAGTAAATACTTAAAGGTAAACGATTTCCTTTGGGGTGATGAAAATGTCCTGGAACTAGATAGAGTGGTGGTTGCACAACATTGTGAATGTACTAAATGTCACTAATAAAAAAATTTGTTATGTATTTTTCACCACGACTTAAAAAAAAAAAACAACTGATGCCCAGGTTACACTGCAGACCAATTACATCAGAATTTCTGAAGATAGGACAGGACCAGGTTTCATTATTTTCTAAAGCACACCAGGTGGTTCCTATGTGTAGCTAAAGTTAACTACATCTTTATATATATTAAGGAGAATTTAGTAAAAGGTTGGTATGAATAGCTAGAATATCCTTGGGGATATAACTAGCATAAAATATTTATTAAGGCCAGGTACTTAAAAGTATGGTGTTTTGTATGAGTTGATTTTTATGTTGGTAGGACTTGCGAGTCCACTTAATGGCTTATTTTGCACAGCTGTCATTAAATTGTGGAACTTTTTTTAGCTTTATGAAGCTATTCCTTATTGTCTAGCCTCTCAGATTGAAATCTGAGAGTTCAATAACAATTTTTAATTTTTGAGATATCATTTTAATAATCTGAGAAAAAAATTACCACCAAAAAAACCCGTAAGTTCTCTTTTGCAGTGTTACTTCCCAATTATATTACACCCTCAATCTGTACAAAATAAAGTAATACTATCCATGTTTCCAGTCTTCACGAACACCCTCCTTCTCCCTTCCTAGCTTACCATTGACCAGAAGCCTTACCAATAACAAAATAATCAATTAACATATATTTTTGTTAAATGTATATCTACATATGTGTTATGCATTCCTGACATACCTTTCTCTTAATTTTTCCGATATTTTTGGGCAATTCAGTGCATCTGTGAGTTTTTTCAAATTGTCAAAAACCTCCAAAAAAATTTTCCAACATATTTATTGAAAAACAACTGCATATAAGTGGACCCACAGTTCAAACCTGTGTTGTTCAAGAGTCAACTGTATAAAACTCTTCATATAAAACATAGGAGAATATTTTCATAAACTTGGAATACATAAAGTGTTTTTAGATACAATAACAAAAGCACGATCCATAAAAGAAAAAAAGTGATAACTGTACTTCATCAAAATTTAAAACTTCAGTTCTGTGAAAGACACTATTAGAAGAATGAAAAGACAAGCCACAATCTGGGAGGAAATATTTATAATTCACATATCTGACAAAGGAATTGCGTCCAAAATATATAAAGAAATCTCCAACTCAACAATAAGAAAACAACCAACCAATAAACAATGGATAAAATATTTGAAGACATTGCACCAAAGAAGATATACAGATAGGAAATGAACACATGAAAAGATGCCCAACACCATTAGTCATTAGTGAAATAAAAATTAAAACAATGAAATACCACTATAAACTTATTACAGTGGCTAAAATTAAAAATACTGACAACACCAAGTGCTGACAAGGATGTGAAGCAACTAAACCTTTCAAAATTTACTGATTAGAATGCAAAATGGTACAAAACTGGAAAAACAGTCTGGCAGTCTCTTAAAAATTTAAACATATTATTTGACCCAGCAATCCCACTTATTGGTATTTATCCTAGAGAAATGAAAACTTATGTTCACACAAAAACCTACAAATTAATGTTTAAACAGTATTATTCATAAGTTCCAAAACTGGGGAAAAAAATTAAACATCCTTCAACAAATAAACAAATTGCAGAATAGCCATATAATAGAATAGCACCCAGCAATAAAAATGAGAAAACCACTGATCTATACAACATGAATTTCAAATACATTATGCTAAGTGAAAGAAGCTAGATTCAAAAGGTTACATACTATATAATACCATTTATACAACTTTCTGGAAAAGGCAAACTATAGGGACAGAGAACAGATTAGTGGTTGCCCAGTGTGGTAGTTAATTTTATGTCAACTTAACTGGGTCACAGGGTGCCCAGATATTTGGCTAACCATTATTTCTAGGTTTGTCTGTAAAGGTATTTTTGGATGAGATTAGCATTGGAATCTGTGGACTCAATAAGGACTCAATAAAGCAAATTGCTCTCCCCAGTGTGGGTGGGCATCATTCAGGGCCCATTAATAGCCTAAGTAGAACAAAAGGAAGAGGAATAGAGAATTAGTTGCTTCTCTACCTGACTGCTCAGCTGGTACGTCATTCTTCTCCTGTACTTAGACTGGATTTACACCATCAGCTCCCCTGGTTCTCAGGCCTTCAGACTCAGACTGAATTACACCACCGGCTTTCCAGGATGTCCAACTTGCAGACTGCACATTGTAGGACTTTTCAGCCTCCATAATTGAGTGTACCAATTCCTTTTAATAAACAAACAAATAAATAAATTCTATTGGTTATGTTTTTCTGGAGAACCATGACTAACACAGATTTTGGTCCCAAGAAAGGGGTGCTGCTGTAACTAACAAATACCTAAAAATATGGAAGCAGCCTTGGAACCGGATAAAGGTAGAGGCTGGAAAAGTTTTAAAGTGTGTGCTAGGAAAAGTCAGTACTTTCATGAAGGGACTTTTAAAGATGATTCTGGTGAGGACGCAGAAAGAAAAGAGGAGAGCTGAAGAGAACCGAAGACCTGTCAAAGATGCTCAACTCAACAAATGAACCAAACTTCCCTTGCTCTCTTCTATGAAATGCCTAGGGAAGTATCTGATACCACGTACAGAGAGCATCTAGCCACCTCTATCACCCTCAGTATTCTATTACTTCTTTCCAGCCCTCCAAACACTTTAAAAAATTTTGCTTTTATTTTAGTGTTTGCAGGCCAATCAACAAAGACTGTTGTATGATATATGAATGCCAGTATATGAAAAGAAATATTAGACTTGAGAAGCAGAATTCATTATACTTAACAATTCTTGAAAAAGTGACTCCACATTACACTCTTAATTTTAAACAGTGAACTCCCCACCCTTGCTACCTTTCAATTGTTGTTCATTGATGCAGTATTTATAGGCAACTTCATTTGCCTTACACCACTTCATCAGTCCTTTTCCCTCCTGATTTCTTCTTAAGAAATCATACTCTCTTATAATACTCCCTCTTCTGATGGATTTTCCCAAAACTTTAAATAGTTCCATTTTTTGGCTGCCATTAGTTATTCCTCTTGGTTTTCCCAGTAACACATATCTCTATTCCACAAAACACACCCTCAAAATAAAAAATGCAAATATCCTTTAACCCCACAATACCTATTCTAGGAATCTCTCCTACAGCAATACTGTCACAAATTTACATATCCTGTAGCACTATGTGCCACTTTTTAAAAAATGGAAATGACTAAATGTCCACCTTTGAGAGTATGACTTAATCAATTATGGCACATTTACTCTATGAAATACTATGCAGTTATCAAAAAGGAGATAAAAATCTGTATACATTGCAGTGAAAGCATATAGAGAGGGGGAAAAAAGAATACGTGGTGCCTTGCATTGCGCTGCAGAATAATGTTAAGGTGTATGTATGCCTAGAAAAATATCAGGAAGCATATACACCAAACTTTTAATGGTGGAGAGATACGCATAGGGTATAGGATCTACCGAGACCATTCTATTTCTGCATTGAATTATTTTATATCAAATTTGTATTAACATTGAATTGTTAAAATATCATCTTTAAACCTACACGACCTTAACAAATATATATTCATCAGGTTAAGCCTAAACCTCCTCAGAGAAAACTATTCTCTCTTATATTATTGTTTTATTTTCTTCGGCACACAATCTGTGATCATCTCGATTGTTAAACATTTTTGTCTCTCTCCCATAGAAGGTAACAAGGCAGCGGTCACGTCTGTCTTGCATTGTGTCTCACATATAGAAGGCTCTCCATAATTATTTGCCTCCAGAAACACTGAAGGGATGTGGTAATTTTCTACGCAATCAAGGCAGATCTCCTGTTCTTGTTAAAGTTAAGCTGTCACTGGCTCTTTACCCTTAAGAGTGTTACAGAGCCAGCACAGAGGGGATTGGTGGAAGGAAGGAAGGGAGGAAGGAAGATAAGCACCTTCTAATATACTGGGGCCACGAAAATGATACACGTAAGTTTATAAAAAGGAATGGAGATGGAGGCATAAACTTTCTCAGAGTTCAGGGCTTCGGTCGACTAACTGCGGAAGCTAAAACCACGGCAACACGCACAAACAGTAGCAAACCAGGGAGCAGCGGCCCTGGAACTTGGCCAGGGTAGAGTGCAATGTCAGACCGGCCAAGAAGGTCCAATGAACCAGGGAGAGAAATAGGAACCAGAATCCCGGAGTAAGAGCCGGGTGTCCAAAGGAAAAAGCAAGCCTCTTGGAGCTGTGAAGATTCTGTAGGAACGTATGCTCTGCTCAGAGGAACAGAACAAAGTGACGGCTAACGAGAGGAGCTAACACCTGTGCAAAAAAGAGAACGCTACCTTTCCAACCAAGAACTCAATTGCGCGACCAGGAATGCTGTTGGCGCAAAACGCTGGCGTCATCTCGCAGCTCCCGAATCAAAGTTAAGAGAAAGGCGAAGCCTGGCGGGGTATGGGAAAGGACTGGCGGTCATCTGACACACTTCGGGCCACCTTTCCCTTCCGGCGTAAGAAACTTTAAAGTTAGATTAACAAGTCCGGAGAGAAATTTATCTTTTCTAAATAAAAGTTTAGAGGGATCTAATATAAATGCATTCTGTGTTTCGCTTTTTCCTTTTTTCACATGTCCTAATTTGACGATGCCCAAACCAAAGATGGCCGCACAGGCGCTGGGTCTTACCATTGAGAACTACCATGGAGACTGAGGCCTAGAGGAGCCCTGCGAGGTTGGGGGTCTGTGAGCAGGGGCAAACGCCCTATCAACCGGCTTCCGTCGGGGAAGCTCGGGGCGGGGCCGGCGACAGCGAGTCCTTGCGCTTGCGCGAAGATGGTGGAGGAGGAGAGGCTCCGCGTGGTTCGCTGTGGCGGCAGCGAGTTGAACTTCAGGAGAGCGGTGTTCTCTGCGGATTCTAAGTAAGAGGCCCACGCATTGCCGGCCCAGCTGAGGGGCGTGAGTCCCTGGGGGTTGGGGAGAAAGAACTGTCGGGCGCGTCTGGACAAACCAGCAGGCGGTTCTGGGCTCGGGGAGGGGACGCGCGTGCGGGAGACCGCAGGGCTAGCGGGAGGTAACTGGTGCCCGTGTGCTGTAAGAGGACTCAGAACCCCTTAGTTCCGTAGCACCTCAGGCTGGGGCGCGCTTCCCCCGTCCCCGGACCTGCAGGTAGATTGAGGGGCCCCCGGGCGGACCCACGTGTCTAGAATCGGCTCGGCGTTGGGGCGGCTGGAAAATGGTCCGGGCACGGATTTGTACGCCACTGCTCTTGCAAAACCACGAGGAGTATCCCCTTTTCGGACCGAATCGTGACTTGGAATTACTGTATGATTAAAGATTCTGATTTCTCCACACTTCCCTACTCCCTAAAAAGGCATTTTGGCCACCTTTTTGGAGCTCTGCGTAAAAACTGACATTAGATTCTGTGTGGGATAAAAACACGCGTAAGCCCTGGTCCCCTTCCTCAGGAGCTCAGTGTAGCTAGAAAGCTTAACTAAACCCAGTTCATCCATTGTGTGCCCTTCGCAAGGTTCTTAATCTCTGCCTCAGTTGCCTCATCTATGAAAAGGGAATAATATTTAGTAATCCATCTCGTAGGGTTGTTGAGAGGATTAAATGCCTTAATACAATACAAATAAAGCAAGTCAAACAATGCCTAGCACTTAATGGCTCAATATACGTCAGCTGTCACCATCATTGCTCTATTGTCAACATCATCTAGAAGTGACACAATGTAAAAAAACGTTTTCAAGTCACTCAGGGATAGAGAGACACTTAGTAAAAACCCTTTCTAGCTTAGAAAAGTAGAAGTCGTATCTTATGAAAGTTTGTATGCCCCACAATGTCTTGTTCATGGGTGTATGGCAGATAGTTATTGAATGCATGCATGACTTGAAGGAGCTTTCATAAACTGCCTTAGAGGCAAAAAAAAATCCTTGGTCTTTACAATAAAGAGGGCTTTGTCGATACTCATCTTGTGAATCAGAGGAAGAAACTAAGGCTTCAAGAGATTGCCAAAGTTCTGCCACTTTGGACTTAATATCCAGTTTCTTCCTCCAGTGTACTGTTTGTATATCTCATTCATTGTACTGGGATCCATTGTATTTCACTTGATTAGTGAAAATTGATTAGTCCTACAATTCATTTTTAAGTATTTATCAGCTGTGTATTTATAACAAGCTGCGATGACAAAAACTAAGATAATACCAGGATTGATCCTACTACCTTCAAGAGCTTTCAGTGTAGTGAGGAAAAGGAGATAATCAGTAACAGATGTTTCATACAGTGGCACTTTGGGATCCCATAAGAAACAGAGTACTTCAAACTGGAAGGATGGAGAAGGTTGATGAGGAAGTGATGTATAGGCTAGACGTAGATGGATGGATGGTATTTTGACTAGGGGATATGGATGGAAGGCATTCCAGATAGGGGGCACAGTATAAGCATGAGGACTGTGGTACAGTTAGCTTGTAGGAATGGTATATGAAGAGAGCTAGTGGGAGATGAGGTTCTAAAGGGAACATAGAGTCAGTTCTTGGTTGTTTGGTCCAAAGAAAGTGTATTTTTTTATTCTGCAGATAAGGTGTTGGTGGGGAGGGGGGAGGCGGGATAACATGATTGTGTTTCCTCAAGAATATTAATCTGAGAACTCTATAAAACTATACAGTATGTGATGGAGAGACGAGAGGTGGCTAGGCTAGCATATTCAAGGTGCAGTGATGGCACAGAAGGAGGAGTTACACAGTGAAAGTTTCCCTTCAGCGGTAGGATCTTGCAAAACTAACAGGAGTTTGCCCCTTCCGTGATGCTGGGGGGGAGGGCAACCAGGCAAAGTGAGCAACTTGAAATTGGGGCGGGGGAGGGGTGTCATGTGCATAAGGTCAGTATACTTGCAGCATAGGCTGAAGGGAAGTGGTGGGAGAAGAGTCTAGAACATTATAAACCAGGTATTAGAAGACTAATGCAGGCATCCAAGCAAGAAATGATTTTGGCCAGAATTAAGATAATAATGAAGATGAAAAGACAGAGTTTTGGAGTGATTTAGCAATTAGGATTAACAAGGAGAAGATGTAGGGTTCACATGTGCCTGTTGAGTTTAAAGTACCTTTATAACAGCCAGGTGGGTGTAGCAGGTGTTTAGGCAGAAATTCAGGATAGGAACTTGGTCGAGATTTAGAGATACATTTTTTTTCATATATATAGAAGCTAATAATTAAACCAGTTTTCTGGCAAATTAACAGGGTTATAATGAATTCACCAAGGACTTGAATATTATCTAAAAGCTGCCACAGGGGTTGGCTAACTTATACAAAGGGGAATAAAATAATTTTGTATTTTACCTCAAGGAGTTTATCAAAAAAGCTGAAATAGTAAATGAAACAACAGAATCGTGGAATTTTAACTGCTTTCTCTTGGTCACTAGGTCCTCTTAGAACTAGGACAAAACTCTGCTCTGCCTACTTGAGTGCGTTATCATGAGAGGCAAGCAGGGAGGTGAGGTGTACATGAAAGGACCTGGCATCCCCCTATCAAGTATTACTCCCAGTCCGGCACTGTTTGCATCACACCCTGTTGCCTCCCACAGTTATATGGTGCTATGTATCATAGCAGTAGGTTACTAGGGTATAGAAAACTAAAACAGTGGGTCATTCTTGCCTTTTACATTTCTAAATTATCACAGAATCGATGTCCCTGACTAAGTATTTTTCCCTGCAGATCGTTCTGGATACTGCTGCTGTTACGTTACTGTAACTCTTATTCCTCGTCTTGCTCAGAACCCTGTAACAGGGTTCTGTTGCCTTCCTTAACTATAGCTCTTATGTCTGGCTTTCAGGGCCTTCCCTGATCTAGCTCAACTCTGCTTATGGGGTTGTGTTTCCTGCTAGTGCCCATTATGCACACTTTGCTACTTACATAGGTACATTCCCTGTCTCTCGTAGGTACCGTGTTGTTATTTCCCTACTGTTTTTTATGTTGCTCTTTTTCTTTCCCAGCCCTTAAATCATGCATCCTTCAGAACCTCATTTAAATCCTGATTCCTGCTTGAAAACATCCCTAATTTCTTACTTCACCACTTGATTAACAAAGATGATTTGAGTCCTGTGTGACAGGCATTGTGGTGGTGCTTTACATGCACCCCTGTCTGCATGGTTTAGGTATTGTTATCCTCATTTTACAGAACCATTTATTGAGTGTTTGCTGTATATGCCAAGCTTGCACTTGCTGCATTGTTTCATTTAATCCTTATAATAACCCTGCGACTGGAGAACAGCGAGGTTTAGAAAGGTTAGGTAAATTCTTCAACGTCATTCAGCCTTGTACATAGTAAAGCTGGCATTCGAACCCATCTGTGTTTGACTTCTTAAAAATGCCTCCTTTTCTACCACACCCTGTTTCTGTTATTATTTGAAGTAAGTAAACACACAGTTCCTCCCCTCAAGGAGGGGAAGTTCTCTCATAACACCGTGCAGAAAGTGCTGGGATAGAGTTAAGCCCCGCACCCTGCAGAAGCACGTTAGGACTGGTGCTGATCTGGAATAAGATGAGGGAAGGCTTCCAGTGGAAAGACCCCTGAGCTGAATGTTAAAGAAGTAGTCGGAAAGAAAGCGTTCTCAGTAGATAGCAGAATGTGCAAGTGTGGAGAGTGTTCTCTCTAGAGGTTTGCATTCAAACAGTTGAAGTCATTATTCCCTGCTGAGGAGCAAGGAGAGAGGAAATTACTTTCCACTGGGGAAGAATATCAGAATCCGTTAGGGGGAGTTTTCTTGGCAAACAGCAGTACCCCCTCACCCACCAACATCTCCAGGAAACTCTGCCTAAAGGACTTGTTGATGCTAATGGAGAGCAGGGGAGAGTGAGGAGGTCGTTGGAGTTTTGAACCACTTAACCTGCTGTTCAAGTGAAAAAGTATTTCCAGTCAGACTGGAGTCAAACGTAGGAATTTGGATCATATCCTGAAGGCAGTAAGAAAACACTGAAGGATTTTAATTTAATTTTATCTTTATTTAAGGAAGTAATATGGTCAAGTTTGTAAAATTAGTCTGGTATGAGTACGAAAGGTTGAATCAAAGGGCCACACCTGGAGACTGTAGGAAGCCCTTAAGAGTGGTCCAGACAGGAGATGGTAAGAACTACGGTACTCATGGGAATGGAGAGGAGGATCCAGCCAAAGGGGAATCCATATACCTCGGTTGCTTTGTTGCTTGTACTTTGTTGATCTTACAAACAGTTGAACACAACCATGGCCCCTGGTTACAGCACTTTTAAGATGCATCCTGATTTTAGAGAGGTGAACATGTGAAAATCAAGTGTCTTAAAAAATGATAAAATAGGATAGTAGCAACCCCAGTCAGCATTAGAAGATTTACCCTTTGATTATTTTGTAATAATTTTTTTACTGGTTCATTTTATCTAAATAGTTTATAAAACCTTTGAAGATCAGGCATGTTCTGTTTGACAAACTGGATTGGACATTGAAAATCAAAGATAAATAGGGCCTCTGCCCTATAGGAGCATATGGCCAGATAAGGGAGATGGATATTTACATAAATGAGGAATTTCAACACAGTTTGAAAGTACCCAGATCAAATCATGCCTTGGGTACTTTGGGAGCACAAAGAGGTCCAGCCTAAGAATTCTGTGGTTTGTACCTTCTATGATATATGAGAAAGCACCATGTTAGACACGTACGCTGTCAGATGTAATAGGCACAGAGCAAACGTTTTTTATTTGATGCTAGAAGATTTGCAGTTCTGAGCTTTGTCTTATGGGTATATCTATTATGAAAAAAGTTTAACAAATATTACCCCAGGTTAACCACAGTTAATAATTTAGTAGCCTCTGATATATGGAAGAAAGCCACAAATCCAGAAAAACAAAAGCGAAGTCAGCTTTTTGGGAGTAAGAAAAAGAACGGTCATAAAGTCTGAGACCTCACTGACTAGAGAGAATATTTGACTACGTATTTGTAAGCTGGTGTCTGTGCAATGAATGATGGAGAGTTGGAGGACAGGGGAAGACGCTGCTGTTAGCAGAACCACCGCAGAATAAAACCTGATAGTGAAGGCGTAGCACAGTGTCTGCATCCATTAGTGAGCAGGCAGCTTGGTTAGGTTGGCTGTTTTTGCAGGATGATTCCATACAGCCTCTGCCCCTGGAACAGGTCAGAGGTATGACTTTGGCATCATTAATCTACTTCCAGAATTCGTGAACTAAACGACCTCAGATGTCCCCATAGGCTTAAGCAGCACAATTTGAAATACAGGTCTTAAACTATTATTTTGAAAGATATCTCTGTTGCATGTTATAGCTTTGTTTTTTGTTTTGTTTTGTTTTTCATGGACAATAAAAAGATTATGCTGTCTATACAGTATGTGATTCTTATTTTTCTCTCTTATTTCCAGGTATGTCTTCTGTGTCTCTGGAGACTTTATTAAAGTTTATAGCACAGCTACAGAAGAATGTGTACATATATTGCAAGGGCACAGAAATCTGGTGACTGGAATCCAGCTCAACCCCAGGAACCATCTACAGGTGTTAATTTACAGTCAAATATTTTAATATTGGCTTTATTGTTGCCAGAAAAATTTGAATTGAATTTGGCTGGGAAGCTTTCTAGGTGATGATCATGGAAATATCTATTTTGATTTTCTGATTTAGTATAGTTTTCACTTATTTTTAATTATTAAAATAGGGTCACAGCCTAGAACTACATTGTTCATGGTGTATTCTGTGAACCATTTGTTCACAGGATGCTAATAGGTGTTACTTGAAAGAAGGGGTTCTTGTTTGTATAGTTTCTGAAATTCAGGATTTGGCACAGTTAAATGAATTTCTTGATTATAGGTCTTCTCAAGTCCTTTATATGCGTGGTGAATATCCAGAAGGGGTATATAGTCTTGGGTGTTTCTCAAATTTATTTGACCTCCGAACTCTTTGGTTTCTGGAATGCATCTTTGAGGTATTGATGTTGTAGATCTATTTCTTTAGAGACGAGGCTCTTTAGTGTTAATGCAGATGTCACCGAATCTTAGGGCCAGTATCTAGACAAGAAGAAGGGATTCTTTATTCAGTGGATCAACCAGTTAATTTCAGGACAAACTTGGGGATCTAGTGGAGTCTGCACCTTCCCACTCTCCCCACAAAACAGCCCTTGCTTTTCAGAAATCAACAATAAAATGGTCATTTTAATTCTGTTCTTAAGTGTCAGCAAAGCTGCTAGAGAGTTATCTCAAAAATACTTGCTCTAGTTTTTGATCAAGTTCCCCTTTTCTGGATTAGTCTCAGCCAACTTGACAGTTACTGCTTGATTTAAGAATGGATTTGCATTGCCATTCACTGTGTTGTCATAAAAGAAGTAGGGCATAAAGTAACACTAACACTGATCTTTTCTTTCTAAAATTAAATGAGCTACTCTGGAAAATCATAGTTAAGTAGCTTTTCTGCAGGGTTCAAGCACACATTTTGTCCTTGCTGTCCTCTGAGGACTTGAGAAAAGAGGTTATGGTTATGTGTACCATTTGAATGTTTTTTGTAGCAGAAAAGAAAATTAAAATTGGAATTTATGAAGTCTGTATTACCAAATTTAACAACAGGCTTGGTTGAGGTGAAGGGGTGGGTGCCAGAGACTCTGTGGACTCTCAACTCACAGTATTTGTGTATAACCATTGTCTTACAGTGATTCTGTTTGCCTTGTTATATTTTACTGATCTGTGTTTATGATTCATGTTATATATAGTAATGCTGGTGTATATTTTCTATCTAATATAATTCTTTTGCTTGAATAGGTAATATTTTCTTATCCATCATTTTTTATTTCAATTCTGTGATTCCATGTCCTCCCTGGAAGAAATCTTAAAATTGCCACTTTTTTTTTTAATTGAAGTAGAGTTGATTCACAATATTATATTTGTTTCAGGTGTACATATAGTGATTCTTCAGTAGTGAAGATTAAACTCCATTTAAAGTTATTACAAAATAATGGCTATATTTACATGCACTGTACAATATATTCGTGTTGCTTATCTGTTTTATACGTAGTAGTTTGTATCTCTTAATCCAGTACCCCTATCTTACCTCTCCCCCTTTTCTCTCCCCACTGGTATCCACTAGTTTGTTTTCGGTATCTGTGAGTGTCTTTCTGTTTTGTTATATATATTCATTTGTTTTATTTTTTAGATTCCACATATAAGTTATAACGTGCAGTATTTGTTTGTCTTTCTTTTTTGTCTTATTTCACTAAGCATAATACTCCTAGGCCCATCCATATTGTTGCAAATGACAGAATTTTATTCTTTTTTATGGCTGAGTATATATATCACATCACATCTTCTTTATCCCTTCATCTGTTGGTGGACACTTAGGTTGCTTACATGTCTTGGCTGTTGTAAATATTACGCTACTGTGAACATTGAGGTACATGTATCTTTTCAAATTACTATTTTTATTTTTTCAGATATATACACAGGAGTTGAATTGCTGGATCACATTGTAGTTCTGTTTTTAGTTTTTTGAGGAACCTCCATACTGTTTTCCAGTAGTGGGTGCACCAGCAGTGTAGAAGGGTTCCCTTTTCGCCACATCCTCACCAACATTTGTCATTTGTAGACTTTTTGATGATAACTCTTCTGACAGGTGTGAGGTGATACCTAATTGTGATTTTGATTTACATTTCTCTAATAGCGATGTTGAGCATCTTTTCATGTGCCTGTTAGCCGTCTGTATATCTTCTTTGGAAAAATGTTCAGATCTCCTGCCTATTTTTTAATCAAGTTGTTTATCTTTTTTTTTTCTTTAGGTTGTTTATCTTTCTGATGTCGAGTTGTATGGGTTGTTTATGTATTTTAGAAATTAATCCCTTATCAGTCATACCGTTTGCAAATATTTTCTTCCATTCAATATGTTATCTTTCTGTTTTGTCTATGGTTTCCTAGCTGTACAACAGCTTTTAAGTTTAATTAGGTCCCGTATGTTTATTTTTGCTTTTATTTCTTTTGCCTTAGGAGACAGATCAAAAAATATGTATTGCTACAATTGATGTCAAAGGGTGTTCTGCCTATCATCTCTTCTAGGAGTTTTATGGTTTTCAGTCTGACTGTTATATCTTTTTTTTTTTTTTTTATGGCTGTGTTGGGTCTTCGTTTCTGTGTGAGGGCTTTCTCTAGTTGCGGCAGGTGGGGGCCACTCTTCATCACGGTGTGCGGGCCTCTCACCATCGCAGCCTCTCTTGTTGCGGAGCACAGGCTCCAGACACGCAGGCTCAGTAATTGTGGCTCACGGGCCTAGTTGCTCCGCAGCATGTGGGATCTTCCCAGACCAGGGCTCGAACCCGTGTCCCCTGCATTGGCAGGCAGATTCTCAACCACTGTGCCACCAGGGAAGCCCCTGACATTTATATCTTTAATCCATTTTGAGTTTATTTTTGTATATGGTGTGAGGAAATGTTCTAATCTCAATCTTATATATGTAGCTGTCCAGTTTTTCCAACACCACTTATGGAAGAGACTGTCTTGCCTCCTTTGTTGTATATTAATTGGCCATAAGTATGTGGATTTATTTCTAGGCTTTCTATTCTGTTCCACTGATCTGTGTTGTGTTTTTGTGCCAGTATAATCCTGTTTTGATTACTATAGCTTTGTAGTATAGTCTGAAGCAAGGGCGCATGATACCTCCAGCTTTGTTCTTTTTTCTTAAGATTGCTTTAATAATTTGGGGTCTTTTGTGGTTCCATACAAATTTTGAGATTATTTGTCCCAGTTCTGTTGAAAATGTCATGATAGGGATTGCATTAAATCTGTAGATTGCTTTGAGTAGTTTGGACATTTTAACAATATTAATTCTTCCAATCCAGGAACGTGGGATATCTTTCCATTTCATTGTATCATCTTCGGTTTTCTTCTCAGTGTTTTATAGTTTTCAGAGTATAGCTCTTACACTTCCTTGGTTAAGTTTATTTGTAGGTATTTTATTCTTTTTGATGTGATTTTAAATGGGATTGTTTTTTCTTCTGTTTCTGGTAGTTCATTATTAGTGTATAGAAAAGCAACAGATTTCTGTATATTAATCTTGTATCCTGCAACTTTACTGAATTCACTTTTTAGTTCTAATCGTGTTTCAGTGGAGACTTTAGGGTTTTCTGTTTGGGTTCATCTTGTTTGGGACCCTCTGTGCTTCCTGTACCTGGATATCTGTTTCCTTCTTCAGGATTGGGACATTTTCAGCCATAATTTCATCAAATACATTTTAGACCCCATTCTCTCTCTCTCCTCCTTCTGGGACCTCTATAATGTGCCCTATATTGTGAATGTTGGTATTCTTGATGTTATCCCAGAGATCTTTGAGCTGTTCTTACTTTCTTTTTCTTTCTTTCCTTCCTTCCTTCTTTCCTTCTTTCTTTTCTCTTTTTGTTCTTCTGTTTGGGTGATTTCCATTATTCTCTCTTCCAGATTACTTGTGCATTCTGTATCACTTAGTCTGCTGTAATTCCTTCTAGTATGTTTTTCATTTCAGTTACTGTATTCTTCAGTTCTGAGTGGGTGTTTTTGTGGTTCTGTTTCCTCTAGTTCCTTGTTTAAATTCTCACTGTGCTCATCTATTCTTTTCCCTAATTCAGTTAACGTTCTTATTACTAACGATTTGAATTCTTTATCTGGTAGATTGTATATTTCTGTTTCATTAATTTTTTCAGGGGTTTTCTTTTGAGACCAGTTCCTCTGTCTTCTCATTTTGCTTAACTTTCTCTGTCTCTATGAATTTACGTGAACTGGTTACTTATCCCGGTCTTGAAGGGGTATCCTTATGTGGGAGCATCCCTATGCAGTCTGCATGTGCTCAGTGCCTTTGGTAAGAGAGCTGGCTTTGACATGAACTACAAGTCACATCTTTCCTCGGGGTGTGCTGGCAGCTGTCACCTTGGTTAGAGGTGGGGCTAGAGATGGAGGTGCTAGGTTGCTTCTGTGTTCCACAGCCAAGCTCTCTCCCCAGTCACGGCAGGCCTCTCTCCAATGTGGAGCTGCGTCATGAAGTAAGCAGGGCTGGAGCGTGTACTGGAGCGGTCACAGGAAACCAGGCAGCCACTAAGGCAGTCTTCAATCTACCCTCTTCCTCAGGAGCAAGCCCACATGTGTGCTCTCCTCTTGAGTGGAATCCAGGCTTCCCACTGCCCTACTGTTAGTCCCAGCGGCACTTCAGCCAAGGGAACTTGCCTTCCCTGTGTCAGACCCTAGGACTGGAGCACCCAGTATGTGACTCAAACCGCTCACTCACTCCGCAGGGCAGATCTCTGCCCATGTAATCTCCTTTGTCCTCTGTGTTCCTTCCCAGTGGAACAGGTCCCGACCTGATTGCTTCTTTTCCCTGCCTACCTCATTCCATGTGGATCTTTCTTACAGCCTTGGTTGTATAGGATTCTTTCTGACAGTTTCCAATTAGTTTTCAGTGAGAACTGTTCCACATGTAGATGTATTTTTGATGTGTTCGTGGTGGGAGGTGAATTCCACGTCCTCCTACTCTACCATCTTTCTTTCAAAAAACTCAAAATTTTAAGTAAAGTGTTTTCACACTAACAGCAACGAAAAAATCCAGTGTGACCTTAGTAAAACTCAGTCTGCTGGGACAAAAATAAAAACATGCTACAGAGGCATTCTGGTGGTACCAAAGTATGGCCCACAGACCAGTGCCACAAACCGTTGGTTACAGGTCTGCAATGAGATAAGTATAGAAATTGAGTGTCTAAAACTTTAGGGCACTTTGACATTGCCACAGCATCCAAGTACATAATAACTTAAGTTGTAGTTTACAAAAATATTGGTCCGTGATGGGTTGGAAACTTTTTTTTAAAAAAAGGACATTCTCAGATCATTTGAGAGACACTCCTTTGATACCAATGTAAGATAAAAGCAGTTCTGCTGATAAAGGACTGGGCTCTGGGAAAATAGCAACAAGCTCTCAAGTGCTTTTCATAACTCAGTACCTTACCATCTCCCTCTTGAAGACAGAGGGTTGACTTTTTTCTTTATTTTAATTAAAAGTTGAAATTGATAGGTCTGCTTTCTACAAAGAGCTGTGATAAGATTTTTTATTTTGCAAAAACAATATAAATAAATGATTTCACCTCTTTAAAGCTGATAATGAATTAATGAACAGGCAATGCCTTCTGTATCAGCAGTTAAGTTACTTGATATCTTAATGTAGTTCTTTTTTTTAATCAGTTTTGTACTATTTTTACCCTTCTAGCTGTATTCATGTTCCTTTGATGGCACAGTTAAACTGTGGGACTATATAGATGGCATTTTGATAAAGGTACGTGGATTGAGCTTCCATTTTCATTATGTGAAGAAGAATGGCAACATAATTTAATGACAGACATATTATTTATTGAATACTTCCATAAGGCCCAATCTTTTAGATAGCCTTCCTAAATAAACAAATCATGAAATTCACTCACTATAAAAGAAATGATAAATTTGACTATATAACATTTTAAACTTTTTTAACCAAAAAATGAGCAATGAAACTGAAAGAAAATATTTATGAGAGCTGTTATCCCTAATACACAAAAAGTTAACCAAAAACCGATAAGGAAAAACTAATGACCCAATGGGAAAAAAATTGGTATAAATTAAGAATATGTAATACACAGAAAAGAAATAACAAGTAGCCAATAAACATGAAAAGATGCTTAACCTTGTTAATAATTAAATGTAAATTAATAGATAACACAGCATTTTTCCCTGTCACTTTATCCAAATTGCAGATTGAAAAAAATACAGTGATAAAGTATAGAGAAATAGACACTTTTGTACACAGTCAATGAGAATGAAACTGAAAATGAATAAATACCTTTTGCTCCAGCAATTTCACCTTTAGGAATCTCTTGTTGAAATAATGGCAGGTATATGTAGTTCTTAAAACATTGTTCATGGTAGAAAAAAAAAAATTGAATATAATCTTGAGGTCAGTTAAAATTTGATAGTCATTCAGGAGAATACTGTAAAACCATTGATAAGAAACTGGTAGATCTATATATGTATTAACTTAAAAGGTTATTCAACAAATATGTATTGAGTGTCTCCATAGGCCGGGTTTTCTTCTGATGTTGGCAATATAGCAGTGAGCAAAATGGATTAAAAAAAAATCCCTGCCTGTTATGGAACTTATGGGGGGTGCACAGAATGAACAATATGGTGCTTTTTATCTTTCAGACTTTCATAGTTGGATGTAAACTTCATGCCCTCTTTGCTCTTGCCTGTGAGGATTCTGTCTTTGTTATAATAAATAAAGAAAAACCAGGTATAGTATAATTAATTTTTTTTATACATATGTAGCATTGAGTGGCTCTCTACGTTTTACAGTGTCTCAAATTTAACATTTTGGTTTTAGTCTGAAGTTAAGTTTTTGGAGCTGGCTTTTAAATTGGTTTCATCACTGTTACATTCATTTGGGGGAGGCTTTGTATTATTTCTGAAATATTGATGCGGGAATGATTACTTAATAAATGGCTGTGATAGTGGACAGCATAACTCCAATTTTAAAGCTGTTTTGAGCTATATGTGTCTTCCTCCTGACCTTAAATCTGTCATTCTTAAGCATCATTATTACTTTACCCATCACTGAACACCCATTTGTTGATCTTGAATCTGGAGGAAATGGTATAGAAAACAGGTGATTAGGAACTAATAGTGTGGCTAAATTATTATTATATTTTCATTATCATTGGAACATTATTCCATTGAAACTGCCATGTTTCAGAGCATTTAAGGATTTCTAGAATATCTTCAGTGGTTACAAATAATTGTCCTTTAGCAGTAAATTTAATACATTTAACATTGACATGAAGGATATATCCGAAGAATTTTTCTAATCTCGGACTTCAAGAATGCCAGTCCCCCCGTGTTGTCCTCCTTAAAATAAAGTTGTATTCAGAATTCAGAGTACAGACCAGCTTTAAAGTGGTTACTGGGCAGTCAGCTAAATTGGCTCACAGCTCATTAGCTAAGTGAATCCTTCGGGGGGGAGCGGGGGCGGGCATTGGCTTGGTTTTTGTTTTGTTTTGTTGTTCTGGTAGTGGTTTTTTTGTTTGTTTGGGATTCAGGGAGTTTTGTTGTTTTTTTGTTTTGTTAAAACAAATTTACGGATTGTTATATCATGGAGTTTTAAGTTGAGAATAGTCAAAACTGTGAAGCTAAATCTTTTTTAGCTAAAAGTCGTTTGGCGCCAACTCTGTTAATGAGTAATATTTTTATCTATCAAAAATGTGACATGAAAGAATAAAAGCTGTAAGTTTAGTTTTCTGATGTGGCCCATAAACCATCTCTAAGGGACATGCCAAAAAATGTTTTGGAAATGGCAGTGTATTTCTTAAAATAATTAAGTTGCCTTACCAGATGACTATTTTAAAGTAGCACTTTTGAATATTTAGGTTCTGTTCTGTATATGAAAATGTGAATTCTTTTTTTTTTTTTTTTTTTTTTTAAGGGAGTTTTTTATTTTTTGTAAATTTATTTCTTTTTGGCTGCATTGGGTCTTTTTTTTTTTTTTTTTAATGTTTGGCTGTGTTGGGTCTTTTTGTTGCTGAGCGCAGGCTTTCTCTGGTTGCGGCGAGCTGGGGCTACTCTTTGTTGTGGTGCGCAGGCTTCTCATTGTGGTGGCTTCTCTTGTTGTGGAGCATGGGCTCTAGGCGCACAGGCGTCAGTAGTTGTGGCATGCAGGCTCAGTAGTTGTGGCTCACGGGCTCTAGAGCACAGGCTCAGTAGTTGTGGCGCATGGGCTTAGTTGCTTCGCAGCATGTGGGGTCTCTCCGGACCAGGGCTCGAACCCGTGTCCCCTGCATTGGCAGGCGGATTCTTAACCACTGCGCCACGAGGGAAGCCCCTGCGTTGGGTCTTTGTTTCTGCGTGCGGCTTTTCTCTAGTTGCAGCGAGCGGGGGCTACTCTTCGTTGCAGTGCGCGGGCTTCTCGTTGCAGTGGCTTGTCTTGTTGTGGAGCATGGGCTCTAGGCACGTAGGCTTCAGTAGTTGTGGCACATGGGCTCAGTAGTTGTGGCTTGAGGGCTCTAGAATGCAGGCTCAGTAGTTGTGGTGCATGGGCTTAGTTGCTCTGCAGCATGTGGGATCTTCCTGGACCAGGGCTCAAACCCACATCCCCTGCATTAGCAGGCGGATTCTTAACCGCTGCACCACCAGGGAAGCCCTGTGAATTCTTAATGTCTGTCTAAATGCTTACTAAAAATTCATGTTTCTAAACTCCCTGACAATTGATTCACTAGGTCTGAGATTTGGTCTAGGAATCTGCATTTTTTTGTGTCTCCCCAGGTGGTTCTGCTCATCACTCTAGTTTGGTAGCCACTCCCCATACTCACTGCATGATTCCTCAGTTGGAGGGGTAGTTGCCAATAGCAGTAATGAAAGTTTTTATCCATATCAGTAAGACAAGTGATTCTTAACACTGACTACACATTACAGTCACTCCAAGGAACTTAAAATGTAAGATTCTCTGTGGTGGGGCCTGTCTATTTAAGTATTCCCCCAGTCGAGTCTAATGCGCAAGCCAGTATAGAAAACTGTAGATCTAAAGTAAGTCTCACTCAGATCTAAAGTCATTAGCCTTTTGGAGCTAACTGGAAACTTCCAATGCTGTAATGTCATCTGAATTCTGTTCATGGTGGAATCTAGTGTTACTCTTGAGTACTTGGCACATCGTGGGCACTCAGCCTGTGAAAATCTAGTTACTATATAAAAATGTGAAAAAGGCTTGAAAAAGATTCCCTGTGACTGGCATCTCAAAATATATATTAACATATACTTCTTTATTTGTTTCGTCTTTGTTCCACAGTCCAAAACCAGAGTCTCTGATAGAAATTTGTATAAATCATATTGAAATATGCTTCTCTAGTTTAAAAACAAATGAACCTTTTATTTACACGTTATCTTATATGGTGTCATTTCTTGACTCTGTAATTAATTTATTCACCAGCTAATTAAACATTTACCATGTACCAAATACTGTTCTGGTTGCAGAGAACTAAACAGACATTAAGCTTACTAGATCAGTCATATAATACAATAAGATGACAGGTGTTCTAGAGAAAAATAAAGCAGGGAATGGGAATAGGCAACACTGGAAGAATACATATTAAATAAGTGATCAGGCGAGGTCCTGGGAGAAAGAAGAATACGCTGTGCAGCTGTGTTGGAGAAGCATATTCTAGAGCATTCCTGCCATGTTTGAGGAATAGCAGGGAGGATGGCTTGGAGTGAGCCTAAGTAGAATGGATAATGTAGAGCATTGTACGCGATTAGAAGGACTCTGACTTCTACTCTGAATAGACAAAAAGCCATTGAAGGTTTCTGAGCAAAAGAGGGACATGATCTGACTTAGCAGTAATAGAACACTGGCTTCTGTGTTGAGAAGAGACTGAAGGGGACCAAGGGTGGACGTAGGAAGAGCTGTTAAGAGATCACTATTCCTAACACTTAGGATATGAAGCAGGATCATGGCTTTAGGCTAGGTGGTAGCGGCAGAGGTGGTTAGAATTTATTGAATCTTGGATGTGTTTTGAAGATAGAGCCAGCAGGGTTTGCTGCTGGTTTGGTGTGGGGCATGAGAGAGAAGTCAAAGGTGACTCAAGGATTAAGTCTGAGCAACTAGGTAAATGGTGGTGCCATTTCCTCCAGTGGGCAATGTGGGGGAAGACTAAGTTCAGAAAGGAAAATAAGAGTTCAGGATTTAGGCATGTAAAGTTTGAGATGACTGAAAAGGCTAGAAGAATTGAGTTCAGAGCGTGTAATCAGGCTGGAAAACAAAAAATGGTAGATCAGTGTATTACAGTGTATTATAAAGTCTAGGAGGATAAGGAAATAGCATAGTGAAATATAGCTATTTCCCCTTAAGGAGAAATTTTTTAAATGGAATGCAAAGAGAAGAGCATGCCAATTCTACAGAAAAGGAGATTTATTCTATGAATGTGTGGCAAGCCCATAGCATTTCTGAAAGCTCTCAGATGGTTTGTTGCTTTTGGCTGCTCAGTTCACCAATGTATCATATTCCATCTCCATCTTAAAGCTCATCTCAGTACTTTGGGTTTGTTTTTTTGTTTTTTTTCGTCTCAGTACTTTGGAAAGCAGTATGCACCAGTAAAACAAATTGTTTTCTATTTCTACATATATGAAGCGTGTGTGTGTGTGTGTGCGTGTGTGTGTGTGTATGAGTTGTGGAATTAGCCTTCCAGTTAAAACTTGTATATTCAAATGAAGAGTACAACTTGTTCAGACAGCCTAGAATTATGATCTTAGCATCAAATTAACTTTGGAGTACTAATTAACAGTTTTATATGAGCAAATGCACATCTTCACTTTCTCTAGAGAAGCTTTATATTAATATAGCTGCCTTTGGCTAGATGTATTTCAGCTGGTTTCAGTGAAACTACCAAAATCATCAAGTCAGGAAATAGAAGCTAAGGAGCTCTCCTTTGTTTTGGATTATATAAACCAGTCACCCAAGTGCATTGCCTTTGGAAATGAGGTAAAATTTGCTTTGTTGGTTTTGTTTTTTGTACATAAAATCTCTTTCCTGCAGTCTTTCCTCTGAGAATTTTATGTTATAGTGATTTAATATTGCCTTGAGTTACAATATTTTTGTTAGTAACTAAGAAATCTGTCTTACTACTTTAGCATGTGTTTGTAGTATAGATTTTTTTAGGACTACCCTAATTTTGTAGATTGTATCTTTTTGCTCTTGTAAACTCTATAATTGTCCCCAAAAAAAATCAATGTTTTGGCATTTGTACTGTACTTCTTAGCCTGTACCATGTAGAAGCCACTTAAATGCTTTGATTATAGATATGTGTCTTTTGAAAATATGACCTCCATGTCTACAAATAACATGCCCTTATAGAAAATTTTGAAATTACAGAAAAATATAATGAAGAAATTAAATCTCACCAGTGGTAATATTTGAGGAATTTTTTCTAGACTTTTTCCTAAATGTATAAAATAACTTTTCTCAAATTGAATAATTGTCTGAGGATTTTATCTTTTTTTTCTTCACTTAACACTGCAGCATGAGTGTGTACTTAAATGTTCATCAGAAATAGTGACTGTATGATGTTCATACCATGACTTATTTAGCCATCCGTTGTTAATAATCACATAATTTATTAAAATCAAGTACCATCAAAAGCCCCTATATATCATTGTGGTGGCATGTTTCTTTAGTCTTAAGTTTTGTAGCATTATTTTGGCTTTGTTCTGAAAAGGTTTAATTTCTTAGAGTAGAGAAAACACTTTTACATTATAAACGTCATTATTCTTTAGCATCATAGTCATCAGTTAAATACAAATTGAAACCACAGTGAGATACCACTTCAGGTCCACTAGAACAGATAAAATTAAAGAATGACAGTACTGAGTGGTGGAAAGATATGGGGCAAAGTTAAACATATGCCTTTACTGTGACCCAGCAGTTGCGCTCCTAGGTAGAGAAATGAAAACATGACCACAAAACGACATGCACAAGAATAATTAATACTCATTAATAGCTCCAAAATGGAAATAACCCAAGTGTTCATCAGTAAGAGAGTAAACAATTTATGATACATATGCGTTCATTGGGATGCTGCTTCACAGTAAAAAGGAACTAATGGTGCACATAAGAGCGGGGGTGAATCTCAAAAAGGTGATGTTGAGCTACAGTCCAGACATGAAGTGTATTTACCATTCTGGTTGTATTCTGTTATAGAAAAGGCAGAGAAGTAAGCTATGGTGATAGAAATCAGTAGTTGCTGACAGGGGTGGGGGCGTTGGGGAGTGACTGGAAAGAGGAACAATGGAGCATTCCTGAGGTGAAGAAAATGTCCTAAATCTTGATGGTAGTTACATGGTTATACACGCGTCAAACATTGCATTCTGTGGTGTATAGATTACGCCTTAATAGAAGAAAGTTTAATCATTATACTTAGAGAGTCTAGTTTTAGGATTTAGGGCCTACTTTCATCTTTTAATTTTCTATGATTATTGTAAATGTAGGAGTATCCTTTCCATAGTTAAACTGTAATATGGGTTGGCCAAAGAGTTCATTTGGGTTTTTCTGTAACATCTTACGGAAAAACCCAAATGAACTCTTTGGCCAATCCAATACATCATTTCATACTAATATACTCTCAGTCTGCAAAAAGTTTATTGTTCCCGTGTTAACTTTTATGATAATATTTCTTCTTAAAGGGTGTTGACTATTTTTGTGAATGTTATCTTCTCTTTGAAATACCAGGGAGAGTATGTTGCTGCAGTACGGGACTTTTACTTGTCTGTTTATTTTTTCAAAAAGAAAACAACATCAAGGTAAGAATTCTTTTTTGATAGCTTTATTTTAGTTACTCAAGAGTTCATTATAATTTTATTCATCCTTATACCTGTGAGCCAAAGCTGTTTCATGTTACAAGTAATTATGAAACCACAAGATGAGGTAGAGTTTTTAACCCACAGTGGGTTAGAATCGTTAGTCACAAAATCCTAGGGAGCTTTTCCCCCCAAAACCGCTTTCACACTTAGATTCTGCTGTGTATACTTGGTGTCAAAATTGGATGTGGTTTGAAAAGTTTTCCCTAGGTGATCCACATTGTCATTTTATGGCTATAGGAATGAATATAGGCTTTGGTATATCTGGGTTTAAAATGAGTCAGATTAGTCCATTGAACCTCACTGCACTTCAAATTAACATGTATTTTAAATGGCGATAATTTCTACCTAACAGAGTTGTAAGGATGAATGAGAACGTATTTAAAGAAACTAGTGCTAAGCATGAGTAGTCACTCTTCAAATGACTCTGTCCCCTCTCCCCTTTTACCCTGCCAAGATTAACATTTGTTTTCCTTTGCAGTATAAGGATCCTGACATCTTTGGACACATTAGCCAGTTGTCTCAGATATAATTTCTCAGGCTTGTCCATACTTCATGCTAAAAACTTAGCTTTAACGAGAAATTCAAACAAACTTTGCCCAGGCAGAAAACCATAAGAACAACTGTCTGTTCTCTATTTCACTCTCAGTGGCCTCCATAGACAAGTTACTATGGTAGAATGTTATTCACATGAAATTTATATTGTGTATTAATAAATGTTTACAAAACAAAATTCTTGATTCTTGGTCATGATTTTTCTTAAAAATCGTGCATTTATGTTCAGTGAATTCTGAGCGCTCACCAGTTTGGGTTGATAAGGGTGAGACCTCCATTTTGCCTAACAACATCACTTACCAAGCCTTTAATAATCAAGGGGAAATATTTTTCTTCTAGGTTTACTTTATCATCATCAAGAAATAAGAAACATGCGAAGAACAATTTTACATGTGTAGCATGTCACCCGAAGGAAGATTGCATAGCAACTGGTCACAGGGATGGCAAAATTCGTCTTTGGTCAGTTAACTCTTGAAGAACTTGGCAATCATTTATTTATTTTAGATTAGTCCTGCAGAAAAGGGGTATACCTGGGTGCAGGGAAAAGGATGGAACTGAAAAGCAACAGCCGATAATAGAGATGATGCTTTGCTGGCATCCTCCCTTTCTTTTATTACTGTACTCTTCATTGCATAGACTTACTGTTTTAGGACTTCAACCCTTGGCCCTAGGAGTAAATCCATTTTGTCCTTAATCATTTAATTGAAGAGAACTTTTTGTCAGCCTTTAAGTAGAAAGGAGAGAGTAACAGTGAATATTGAACTAGTAGAATACTATGATGGCCTATTGTTTGCAGAAGTGACTCGTTTAGAAATAGAAAATGTACTTTTTGCACATTAAGACCAGTAAACTTGATAAACATACGCCTTTGGCCAAATTAAGAATTTTGGTTTTCTCCAATAGGAGGAATTTTGATGATGAAAAGAAATACACATACACATGTTTACATTGGCACCATGATTTGGTTATGGATTTGGCTTTTTCAGTGACAGGTAAGTACAAGTTTAAGACTTAAACTGAACTTTTAAAGTATGTGAACCAAGTATTTTAATTCACTGTACTTATAGTTTGAAAGATTTAGAATTGCATGAGCCAAATGAATTTTTTTAAGCACTTGTATATCACCCCTGTGTTTTGGGCTTTGCTCAGCACAATGCCATATGCTTAAGTTTTCACAGCTCTTCAGAGTATCAAAGTGTACACCTGTCATAAAGTCTCTTGTTAATATAAACCTATTTAAATTATATTCCTTTTCTTTTTCTAATGTATGTGCACATAGCTAAGTGCTTGTTGTCCATAAGTATAGCTACAGTTTATCAGGAGCAAACGACTGTGCTGATGCTTTACATCCATTATCTCATTTAATCCTTGACTCTGAAAATAGGCATCATTATTCTCATTTTACAGATGATGGAAGTGAAATTTGTAGTTGAGAACTAACTTGCCTAAGGTCACGTGTCTCGTAAGTGGGATTTGGACCTAGGTCTAATTCGAACGTTTGTTTTTAACTGTAAGATCGCCACATTCACTATTTTAAGTTAATTCAGATCTTTGTTCCATTCAAGCTGCATGAGAGTGGCTATAATGCGTAAAAATACCTCCTTGGAAATAGGATGACCTTCAACAGAAATTTGGAGAAGTACATTTTGTCTTTGGTTACCGTTAGCATCCCCACACGTATGTGGTGAAAATTATGTCAGTACATTTTGACTGGTCCTTAAGGGGGTGGGGGAGGGGAGGTGCTAGATGCTCCAGAAGTTTACGTGCCTGGAGAAGGTGGTTCTTCTTCCTGTAGGTCCTCCTAGAGACTGGCAGGACAAGTCTTAGTACCATTTGCTCTAGATTCCTACAGGCTTACTTGGGTTTAACTCAGTGGAGCCTCAGGAAGCAGGAGGCATCTTCAGCCTACTTGTGCTTTTGATTTGGGGGATCAGTGACTGGTATATGGGGGTGGGACCCAACCTGACACACTTAGAGTAGTACAGCAGGAGTACAGCTGTGACATATGGGAACTAAGAACAGAAGAATGAAGAGGGTGTTAACCCTATGGATAAAAGACATAGGCTACTCTTATCTTCACCCTCCTCCCCACCAAAAATACAAATGAGTATGTTTGTGGCATTGTGTGTACATATGTCTGTAATATTTCAGGCAGTGTTGTTATTCTCTCCTGACCTAAGGTGGTTTCTTCTGCCCTTCCTCATCAGTTTCTTTTTCTCTGCTGTGGCCCATGCCCAAAGGCCAAGACCCGTTGATGTATATTGTCACTGTGACTTTTCTCTGTTTTGTTGCCCTTACGCATCTTTCCACCTCCTCTCACACTAGTTATTAGTCACAGCTTTCTGTGATGGCCTTACTTATTAGCCTTAAGTCCTGGGACATTCAGGATTGGCCTTCTCAGGTGGGGTTTGGGGAAGAAGGAATAGTTAGATTAGTTGGCACTCAAAAAAGAGAATACCAAGTGCCTCTACTGTGAGCCATGGCTTTCATATAGGAAGTACTGCAGATCATCTTGGCTATTAGAGAGTTCAATTCTTGATGTTATTTTTTAAATCATGTGAGTATTTGTGAGAAGTAATATAGTACATGGTTGTCAGTGAATGTATAGGTATGAGAGAGTTAATAGAAGAAATGAAAATTAGTTGTCTGTGTAAACAAACTACAAATTATAGGGTTTTTGAGAACTGTTTATAAGTTAAGGCAAATGTTAACAGTATAAACTGTTTTGGCTCTGCTTTGAACGCAGTCATGCTGTCTGTGAGCATCTAATTTATTATTTACTTCTTTCTGATTCTTAAGCCTTTCTTATTTCAGTGCTCTAGGACCTCAAGTTAATGTTGGATAAAAGTGGTATTGGTGTTCCCAACACAGGGGGAACGTTTTCAGTGCTTTACCACTAAAATATTTGCTATAGATTATCTGTAAGTATTCTTGATGAAATTTTAAAGGTCTCATCAATTCCTAGGTTACTGAGAGTTTTTATTATGGGTCTAGAATTCTATCATTTACTTTTTCTGCATCTGTTAAGATACTGATGATCTATTTCCCTTTTTTCTGTAAGTAGAGTTCATTACATTGGTTTATTTTTCAAATGTTAAAATAATCTCACATGCTTACAATAAATTTTACCCTGCAGTGATGTCTTATCTTTTTAATATATCATTGGATTCAGCTTGCTGATACTTCATTTGGTAGTTTTCATCTGTTATGAAATTGGCTTGTACTTTTCTTAATGATGTGCTAGTTTTGGTGCAGAATTACGCTGGTCTTCAAAACAAATTGGGAAGTGTTCTTTCTTTTTTGTTACCTGGAAGAGTGTAAAACTGGTTTATTTCTTCCTTAAATGTTTGGAAAAGTTTACTAGTGAAGCCAGCTGGGCCTGGAGGATGTTTGTTTCATCCAGTTTTTCTAGTTATTGGCAGAAGAATTTGTCAGCAACAAAGTAGTCACATAGTACTGGAAAGGAATAATCCCTGAACCAGTGATCTTTAAATCTTTTGTCTTGCAAGTATATTAAAAGATATAAAGACACTTGTTCGCGTGTTTTTTTAAATAGTTTATTTCTCTAACATAGGAAAAATCAAAACATCGATTATATCTTCCTGTTTTTTCCCCCAAACACTGTCCTTTTCATTTCTTTGGGTGGATGAGAAGGCAGCAGTCTGCTGAGTGGTGGCCGTGAGTCTGTCCTCGTAGAGTGGCGAGAGGCAGCAGAGAAGAATAAGGAGTTCCTCCCCCGTTTAGGAGCTACTATTGAACATATCTCAGTGTCTCCAGCAGGGGATCTCTTCTGTACTTCGCACTCCGATAACAGTAAGTCTCAATTTGTTGTCATGAGGAAATACAGTTTGTGTAATGTCATAAATTAGCTAGCATCTGTAGGGGATGGAAAATAAGAGACCTCAAACTAAGAGTAGCATAGGATTTAAGGAGCATTTTTTTCTCTTCCATTTCTCCTCTTTCCTCCACCCCTCTTGCCCCAAGATGCCACCTGAATCCAACATTTCCAGAGTTGTTTTTATGAAAGTGTAGGGCTAAGTGTATTTGGTTATTGTTGTGCCACTTATATTTAAAAATCTTTTCATGTGGAATGATTGGGGGAATAAAGGAGGTTTTCACAATATAATGGCATTCTCGAAAGAATGCTCTGAGGTTTTCCTTTGGTACAGTCATTGTCTCGGTGTGGGAGTCCTGTGGATTCTGACAGAAATGGAGCAGTCTTCTGATTCCTCCCCAGCATTTGGTCATCCTGTTACACCTCAGCTTAGATGTAAATCCCGTGCCCATTGCCTCCTTTCCCTTCAAAAGAGAGCATAACTGAGCAATCCAGTAGTGCAGTGACTCATTTCAAAATAAACAGCCGTCTCTTTTGGGACATATAAGTTTCTGAATTAACACTTCTAATGTATTCATAGTCACAGCAGAAAACTTAGAGACTCCAACAGAAAAAGCCCTCATCCCCACCCCTAGTTTTTCTGTTAAATCACAAAATATATTCCTAATTTTCCAGTAACACTCCAAGAAATTGAACATACCCAGTTGTTTTGTATTCTGGTATATTTCAGAATGATATAAATTCATTTTAAAAAAAAAAAAAAAAACCTTGAAGGTTTGACCTATTTATGTTTAGATGTTTGTTTGTTTATTTATTTATTTATTTTACCCACAGAGCTGATAATCATTCACCGAAACCTTGAGGCATCTGCAGTAATTCAAGGCCTAGTGAAAGGTATCACAGACCTCAGTGGATGTGGAATTGTGTACATTTTTAAAAGTGAATATTTGTCTGATTTCAGCTATTGTTCATCACTTCTTTTGCAGACAGAAATATCTTTACTGGTTTGATGATTGACCCAAGAACTAAAGCTTTGGTTTTGAATGGGAAACCTGGCCACTTGCAGTTTTATTCTCTCCAAAGTGATAAACAGTTATACAATGTAAGATTTTTGATCTGTTAACTAGCCTTAAAACTAATGAAATATCTTTATAGCACCACTGGGGTCAAGTAACTTATTGTATAGCTTCTAAAACAAGATCCTGTGCCTATGTTATTTGAACATAGTATTATCAGTTGTTTACAGCGTGATTCTAATGAGGCCACAGTTGCAGATGAAGTCTACATGTAAGCCAGTTGGCACTGTTGTGTGCGCTCTATCTATTTTATTCTGTTTAAGACTACACTCTAAATTAACTGTTGCACACATCTATGCCTTTGAGTCATAAGGATAGGCAATGAGAATATGGATTAACAATACAAACCTGTCTCTGCTTTGTGGTGAAACAGTATCATATGTACATGCTGAAGATAAAATCTTCAGTGTAGATTAAAGAGGAACACTTCCTATAATCCTGGTAAATGCAATCTAGACTTTCCACTTTTTCTTTAGTGCCCCACAGTACCCTTTACAGATTTCTATCACAGCCACTCTAACACTTTATCGCTTTCTCTCCAACACCTTTAAACCTCTCAAAGAAAGGAAACTTATTGATCTTTGTACATTTCTAGTACAGCGCCTGGAAATAGTAGGCACTTAATACATTTTTAGTAAATAGATGAGGAAACAATAAAAGAAAAATTATAAAGAAAAAGCTGGCCTATTTACAATGTTGTGCTTTTTTCACTTCTTAAAAATTGTAGGTTTCATTTTTGCTCTCCTTGTTTCTAGTGATGTGGAATCTAGCCTTGAGATTTTATGTAAAGCTATTTGTTCTTAGAAACAAAAGAAAAGCATTACTGTAACCTAAAGTTCTGGTGTATCATATAAATGGAGCATAGTCGTTACTAAAATTTAAGGTCATTGAAGAATCATCACCACCAGATTGGTATTATATAATATGCTCCATGTTTTCAATGGCAATTTCGATGTCCGTAAGTAATGATTAGTTCATTTTTCTCTTCACCTAAAAATCTGTTATGTAGATTCCAGAAGGTATCTATGATGTGGTTAATTACCATTGCTTGAATGCTTTAACATTTATGTATTTACATTAATAAGAATTTTGGATTTTTTTTTTTTAACCCATCAGTTAGATATTATACAGCAAGAATATATCAATGATTATGGTCTGATCCAAATTGAGCTAACAAAGGCTGCATTTGGCTGCTATGGTAATTGGCTTGCAACGGTGGAACAACGTCAAGAAAAGGAAACTGAGCTTGAATTGCAAATGAAACTGTGGACATATAATAAGAAAACACAAGGGTAATACTACCTATATAGACATTTAACTTGAGAGCAGAAAATTATTTGACTTTCTAGTTTCAATTGTTGGTCTTTACGATGTTTCATTTTGATAAATTTATATTAAGAGAAATGAAGGAGGTGCTATTCCTCTTATAAAGCCTTTATGCTTTCTGCTCTGAGAAAGCATTGGTGTCCTCCAAATTATGAGTCACCTCATTGCATAAATGAGGAAACATGGAGAAGTGACACCCCCAGGAACACATACCTACTTCCAGGCAAATCCAGGATTAGAATGCAAAGGTCTTGGTTCCTTAGCTCTTTATTAATGTTATATTACCTTCTTTGGGAAAATGGCAGTGGTTGGTGGTAGAGGTGTGGTGTGGTGTAGTCTTGATTAGATAAGGAGCCCACTAGTTTCTCATACCATGGCTGTAATAGCAATTTATCAAGTTCTTGCTTGTCAAGAACTGGGCTTAGTGCTTTCGTGCCCATTGTCTTGTGAATCTTCACAAGATAATCTTTCATTCACAGCAGTGTCCTGTCGAGCTAGAAACAAGCTTTGAGAGGTAGTTTGGGTGACTTTAAATATTAAGTATTGACCAGGGCAGTGAAATAGGTAATGTTCTTTCTGTACCATCTTGCCAAAAACAAGGGCTTTCATAGCCATTTCCTTTTTTGCTTATTTTCAAAAGAGTGAGGTATCTGTGTTCTACACGGTTTCCCTGCAGTTTAGTATAGTAGCCTTTCAAGTATCATTTTTTTGATGACCCCTATTTTATACTCATTCTGTACCAGTAAGCTGACACTATTTATAATCATCTCTGTTACGTACATTACACGAGGCCAGAGGTAATGTGTTAGAACTCTTTGCATCCTGTGGCCATTAGTGATAGAACACTCAATTGTTTGTCATGCTAGGTGATAATATATCAGTTGCTCATTCTTAAAGATGCTATTGTAAAATGTGCAATATGTAAGGAATTCTTTTTTTTTTTTTTTGTAAGGAATTCTTAATACTCATATGATAGTATATCATATTGCCCTGGTATAAAAATAAATTGGTTTCCTTCCTACTAGGTTTGTTCTCAATACAAAGGTTAACATGCCACATGAAGACCACATCACAGCTCTCTGTTTCTGTAATGCAGAAAAGTCTGAAAACCCCACCTTGGTTACAACAAGTAAAGATGGTCACTTCAAAGTGTGGATATTAACAGATGATTCTGATATATACAGTAAGTTACTTAAATATAGTATGTCTATATGTCGTGCACAGTTTTAAGAATTGATATATTTATCTCTCATGAATTGTATCCATTCTGGGAGGACATTTTCTCCTTTGTTTAATTCTGTAGGATATTGCCCAATTTCAAAAGATTTGAGAGATTACATTTTTCATGCCTTTTCTCCCAAATCTTTACTTATTTTATGACGTTCTTGATTAATCGTGTGCTAATTATTCCAGTCTGTGAGAGTACAGTAAAAAGGGCTTTTGCAGTAGTCCCTTTACTGTTCCACTAGAGGGAGGTCAAGGTCTCTTGGAAGGGACGCAAATTTCAAATCAGTCAATGATTTGTAACTAAAATTTTGGAGAGGAGGTTTTTTGTTGTGTTTCCTTGTTTCTTAATGCATATTTCTTATAAATTCCCTAAAATATTATCTAGCATTTGTACTATTTCTATGGTCTATATTTTCACAGAAAAAGCTGTTGGCTGGACCTGTGACTTTGTGGGTAGTTATCACAAATACCAAGCAACTAACTGCTGTTTCTCCGAAGATGGCTCTTTACTAGCAGTTAGTTTTGAGGAAATAGTTACAATATGGGATTCGGAGACATGGGAACTTAAATGTACATTTTGTCAACGAGCTGGGAAAATAAGGTAGGTAAATAATTGGGGGAGTATGAAGTACTGGGTTTGTTTCTTTTTTTTTTAATTCAAACAAGTCTTTCTACGTAAACTTTAGTAATTAATTTATGCTTTCTCCAGAGGAATCCTGTGGGTCAGTGGTGCCAGCAGCTAACCAAAATACTGGGAAGCTAAAAAATACTGGGTTTATGAACGATGTGCATTACTTTTCATGGTTGTACTACACAATAATAGAAGCTATATATAAGCCTCAGTAGATCCAAACAATGTTTATTTTCTCTGTATTTTCATAAAAGCGATGTTATGCTCAAACTTCATTGTTTGTAATAATGGCAAGGGAATGTAACAGCAGTATCTTTCATTTTATTTCCAGTAACTTGGGCATTTGAGGACAGAATGGGAAATGGCTGTTTCTAATTCCCAACATGTCTAATTCTGAATTTACTTTGTAAAACTTTCTTCAGAATTCATATTGCAGATTTCCCTCTTGAGGCAAAGAAGCATAAAAAAGAGTTTTTGTTAAGTAACTTGGTACGTTTCACATACATTTTCTCTATATGTGTCAATTATTGTACCATACAGCATATTAGAGAAAAGAATTGGTCATCAAATCTGTTTTCCTAAAGAAACAAAATAGCTAAATAAAGCTTTCCTGTTGTGCTCCTTACCCCCTTTCCTGCAGAATAATTATGAACAAAAACATACATGTCTGTCTAAAAATTTGCATTGCACGAAGCTAGTACTGTGCAGGAAGTCTGCAGTCCTTTGTAACTACGTGTGCTAGAACTGACTGTTGTTAACTTCCTTGTTTTAATCTAGGCACCTTTGCTTTGGGAGATTGACTTGTTCCAAGTATCTTCTTGGTGCCACTGAAAATGGCATTCTGTGCTGTTGGAATCTGCTCAGTTGTGCATGTAAGATATTTGTTGCTATAAAGTGATGACTAAGCATATAGGAAGTGGACATCAACTAATCTTTGGCATTTTAGGACTTCTGGATGATATCTTCGTATCTTTACCCAGAGAATATATAATTTTTTACGTGGTACATTGTACCACCAAACTTTGGCGTGCGATGCCTGTAATAATAGACTTTGATTACAGTTGACCCTTGAGCTATGCGGGCGTTAGGGTCACTGACCCTCTGCACAGTCAGAAGTTCACTTATAACTTAGAGTCAGCCCTCTGTGGAGTCAGCCAACCTGGGATTGAGCAGTTACTGTAGTACTTGCTATTTTAAAATCCACATGTATGTGGACCCTCACAGTTCAAATCCATGTTATTCAAGGGTCAGCTGTATTTATAAACTGCCTAATTGTCAGCAAATCATCTTCCATTATCCTCACCTTTTTCCACTGTCTTCAGTGTATGACTTTGTTGCCCTCCATCTTATTATCCATCCTCATAGCAATTTGAGGAAAGTTTCTGATAGTTCATAATGCATATTAACCTGCAGTGTCCCTGACAGCATTAAATTTGAATGTAGCCTATCACAATCCTCCTAACAAATGTGAACTTTGTGGCATTTTACTCATTCGAGTATATGTTTGGAAGACATTGTGGTTACTTTGTAATGAATGTGTGTGATAACATTTTTTTTAATATTCTCTACAGTGATTCTGGTTAACATTTTGCCCACATTTAGCAGTAGTGGAAAAGCACCAGACAGAAGTTGCACTGTAATAACCATTTCATAGCATGGGGAAGAAGTATCAATACTTTGTTTTTGTGCTTCTTGCCCCTCGTTTTAGTGCAGACTTCCACAGATAATGTCAGTGTGTTCTCCATGTATTATCTGGAATGGTAAAATCCCTCTTCCTAAAAATAATAGAATTGATTGTCCCAATAAATATTGAGTACCTAGTTTAAATAACAAGCTTAAGAAAGCTTTTGGTAAATCTCTTCTTAGAAGTGAATCACTTTTTTTCCCCCAGTGGAGTGGAGTGCAAAATTAAATATGAGAGTTTTGGAACCTGATCCCAATTCAGAGAATATTGCTGCAATCTCTCAGTCTTCCACGGGTTCAGACTGTAAGTACAGACCATTCTTTGACAGAAGAAATCTATTACCTAAATTTTCTTTTTAACACCTTTAATATAATTTGAGTTAAACTTACCTTCAAATCAGATGTCCATTTGAAGCCATTTGCCTGACCACTGCCCTTCATTTCTTGAGTTCCAGCTCCAGCACATCCGTCATTTTTCAACATGTCATTTGCTACTCAGCCTTCAAAATCCAAGAGAGATTTTGCCTCTTTGAAGCATTCCTAAATCCCCCAAGGAGCTTTTATCGTTCCTCTATGATCTTGAAGCTCTTTCTACAGATCTCTGTTCTAGTGCTTAAGACAAAATACTGCCATAGTATTTTGGTGTCTGTTTTCTGCAGTTGACACTGCTCTCAGAAACAGGAATTTTTCTTTCTGTTTTTCATCTTCAAAGCCCTCATTCCTAACCGGCTTGGCACATAGGAAGCATCAAGTAGATATTTGTTGACTCAAAGCCTAAAATAATCATGACCTGATCAATTTACTCAATGGGGTAAGTCCCAGGATGAGTGTGGTCTGCCAATCTGAGGCTGAAACTAACTTCTGCAGGCAAAATGTTGTTGTCTATTTGGTTTTTTTTTTCTCTAGTGTTTGTGTTTAGGCCTAGCGAGCCCAGGCCATTGTATATTCAAAAAAATATCTCCAGAGAGGAAGTCCAGTGGGGAGTGTTTGTTCCACGAGATGTCCCTGAATCATTCACCTCAGAAGCTTACCAGTGGCTGAACAGATCGCAGTTTTACTTCCTAACAAAATCACAGGTAACCGTCCACCTCAGAAAAGGCCGTCATTTCGTATGTGTGATTTTCATTTGCTTTAATATTTGAGAGTAATAGCCCAGGGCAAGTGGAATAGTTTTATTAAAGGATTACTCCTTCTCTCCCCTCCCGCTCCCCTGCCAAATCGTCTAATGTGCTCTGTACAGTCATATTACTTACTGGTGGGAGTATATTAGCCCACACCTTTGGGGCTAAGTATTGCTTGCATTCATTTACTCTGTGACACCAAAAAAGATATGACCTAGAAGATAATTAGAATACTTTAAATTGTATTTATTAGAATGGCTCTTTTTTAATTTTAGTATTTGATTTACCATAAAGAAATCAGTGGCTTAAGTTTGACCCATCAGTTGAATTTTATTTCATTACCAATTCTTTAAAATGATCTTTGAGAACAGTCTTACAACTGTCACAGCAGTTATTAAATACGTTTTAAATCTTTTATTACTTTTCTGTGAGCAGATATATTTATATCAAGATGAAAAGTCGACATCATTTTCTAACTTTAACATTTAGATTTGCACTCTATATTTTGCATCATTAATTGACCTCTCTTTTCAGAGTTTATTGACATTCAGTACACAGTCTCCAGAAGAGAAACTCACACCAACAAGCAAACAGGTATGTTCTAGTCACTCGTGGTGCAGATCATGCACATTGCCTCCCTGCAAAGATAAGGTTATCTTTTAGAACTCAGCTATGAGAAAAATGTTTTACCTGCCCTAAAGTGGAATTAAAATTACATACTTAGAAACTACTTGCTTCGTTTGATGTCATAGTGCTCTTTGAAAATGTAGTCTCAGTTTGTAATATCAGTGACACATGCTTGTGATTTAAAGAATCAAATAGTTCTACAAGACTTCTTGGGGAAAACTTGAACATCACCACCACTGCCATTACCCACAAAGATACTCTCAACTCTTTGAGTTGAAGTTTTTATTTACCTCCGTATCTCTAAGAAACATGTTTATATTGCTAATTCTGGATTTTTCAGATCTAGGTATTATTTGTTAACTCTGATCTATTGAAGTTGAAGTTTCTTTCACACCACTCCCGCCATATACATAACATACCCCCGCATATTTTCTGTCCCCTAATTTTTCCAGTATAGATAAATCTTAAATTGGTCAGGTCACTGTTCATCCTTAAACATGTAAACACAATTCATAGCTGAGCCACATAGTAATAAACAGGTTGTTTTTCCTTTTGTGACCAACTTCTTTTCTCTGGAGTTAATGATTGCCTTCTTTTTTCATTTGCTCAGTTTCCTATTTACTTCTCACCTAATTCACCCCTAAACTCTACCCTGTAAGTCCTCTCTCATTATTTTCAGACATATTAGGTATTCTTTCGAGTCTTGAAGAAATATTTTCAAGAGCCTCTGACCTGCTTCTTTCTGAACTGATTGCCCTGTAAACCTGCTGCACAGTAATCATCTTAGGATCTACATTTGCCGCCATTCTGGGGATTTATTCACATCCACTGTAATAGATCCTGTAGTTTTTCTCCTTCTTTGGTCACTCCCTTGCTTTGGTAAAGCACATCCTACTGGTGCATGGGAAGTAAATGTAAGACATTGCACGTTTGGACATGCTTTTATTCCCTCCCATTGGATTGGTTGGTTGGGTAGAGTTCTAGGTTGAAAATCATTTTGTCTTAGAACTTTGAAGATACTGTCTTATACTTTATCTGTATCCTGACATATTTTTCTCTGAAAATTCATTGAATTCATTTAACATTTTTTTGTTGATCATTACTACGTGTTCTAGACATTTGGGATATATCAGTGAGCAAAAGAGTCAAGTCTCTAAACTAGTGGTGTTTATAGTCTTAACAGTTAGGCACAGATGACAAACATCAAGTAAGTAAAATATATAGTATTTTAGAAGGCAATAAGAATTATGGGAGGAGGAATGGCGGGAAAGGGAGTGTGGAGTGCAGTTTGCCTTTTTAAATAAAGCAGTCAAAACAGGCTTTAATGAAAAGAATTTGACTTTTCCTCTGAGTTAAATGTAGAGCCCCCTTCGAGGGTTTTAATCAAAAAACTGTCTAAGGAGAAGAATTAATTCTTTCTTTGCCTTCATTTTCTCTAGAACTGCTGTTATTTACTGCTGGACCTTCTAGAATGGTGCTGTCTAATATTCTTAATTTTTCTCCTGTTTTCTTCCTGTTGTCTGAGAGGTTTCCTCCTCTTTTCATCTGATCCTCTGTTGTTTGTCTCTCTCTTAACATGGTTCATTTCCATTAGGTTTTTATTTCCAATCTGTTTTGGAGATTTTCATCGAAGTCTCATGACTCTTAGCTGTCTGCTCTTATTTAAAAGTGAGCAAAATCACCATTTGGAGGTTTTCTAGCTAGGTGGAACTTGACCTCTGGCCTCCACTGTCTGCCTGAGCTATTATGAGAAAATCTCCAAAGTCATTATTTTTAGGACTTTCTCTCTTAGATTGGTCAAATTGTCCAGATAAAATTCTTCCAAATTCTTGCCTAAAAGATGTCAGCGTGGCTGCCAGTGTTCTGAGAAGCACCCTCTATGCAACTGTGTTCACTGCCTTCAGCTGTGAGGCCACCTCCGCCCCTCCATACACCAAGCCATCCATTCGAAAGACACACTTTATGTCGCTCTTCGAGGAACATTCTGCCAGCCCTCTGCTGGGGCTGAGGAGGAGATCTGGAAACCTGAGCGCTCTCTAAATAGACCTTCAACCAGGCTAACTGGTTTCTTTCTTTTTTTTTTTAAGCCTTTTACAGGGGAGGTATGTTACTATTAGTACCAATTCTTGAGTGTTTGCAGGATTCTACAGTATAAATTGGGATGCTTTTAGCTTTCTTCACCACCAGCTTAGAATCCTGCTTTCTCAGGTCTACTAAGTTAGCTACCACCATTCAAACTGCTTTCCACTTTGCACATCACACAGTGTCTTTATTACTGTGGATTTATGCTCTTTTGAAAACCCCTTTGCTGCCATTTTTGTAGGACTGGGGGACTAAGTAGTGGTGGATGCACATTTTGTTCTGTCATCGAAGTATCTACTGTTAGCTTTTCACATAGTAAATTGACTGCCCTCAGTTGCTTTACCTGTGAAATGAAAGAATCATACTAGATAATTTCTATAGTTCCCTCCATCCGACATGTTATGACTGTGATACTTCTTATTGCCTCAAAGGTAGTTCCTCCTTTTTAGTGAAGTAATTTATTTCCCTTTGTCTTAAATCCTTACAGCTATTAGCAGAAGAAACTCTTCCAACAACCCCATTTTATTTCATATTGGGAAAGCACAGGCAGCAACAGCAGGATGACAAGTTAAATGAAGCTTTGGAGGATGAACTGGTACAACTACCCTTAACAGAAAATATACCTGCAATTAGTGAGGTAAGTAATTATTCATTACTTATTAGTGTGAAACATAACTTTTGTTATAATATTAATAAGTAAAACTAATAGTGTAAATTAATTGCTTATACCAATGTGAAATGGGTTAAACGCAATAAAGTTCCTTAAGTTAGAGTTTATTTATACAATCTGTAACAACTAATTTTTAAATAATCATTTATACACTGTGCAACTTTTTTTTTGAACTTTTGAATTTTATTTATTTTTCTATACAGCAGGTTCTTATTAGTTATCTATTTTATACATATTAGTGTATACATGTCAATCCCAATCTCCCAATTCACACCACCACCACCACCACCACCCCCCGCCACTTTCCCCCGATGGTTTCCGTACCTTTGTTCTCTACACCTGTGTCTCTATTTCGCCCTGCAAACCAGTTCATCTGTACCATTCCTCTAGGTTCCACATATATGTGTTAATATACGATATTTGTTTTTCTCTTTCTGAGTTACTTCACTGTGTATGACAGTCTCTAGGTCCATCCACGTCTCTACAAATGATCCAATTTTGTTCCTTTTTATGGCTGAGTAATGTTCCATTGTATATTTGTACCACATCTTCTTTATCCTTTCGTCTGTCAGTGGGCATTTAGGTTACTTCCATGACCTGCCTTTTGTAAATAGTGCTGCAGTGAACATTGGGGTGCATGTGTCTTTTTGAATTATGGTTTTCTCTGGGTATACGCCCAGTAGTGGGATTGCTGGGTCATATGGTAGTTCTGTGTTTAGTTTTAGAAGGCACCTCCATGCTGTTCTCCATAGTGGCTGTATCAATTTACATTCCCACCAACAGTATAAGAGGGTTCCCTTCCCTTTTCTCCACACCCTCTCCAGCATTTGTCTGTAGATTTTCTTATGATGCCCATTCTGACTGGTGTGAGGTGATACCTCATTGTAGTTTTGATTTGCATTTCTCTAATAATTAGTGATGTTGAGCAGCTTTTCATGTGCTTCTTGGCCTCTGTATGTCTTCTTTGGAGAAATGTTTATTTAGGTCTTCTGCCCATTTTTGGATTTGGTTGTTTGTTTTTTTAATATTGAGCTGCATGAGCTGTTTATATATTTTGGAGATTAATCCTTTGTCCGTTGATTCGTTGCAAATATTTTCTCCCATTCTGAGGGTTGTCTTTTTGTCTTGTTTGTAGTTTCCTTTGCTTTGCAAAAGCTTTGAAGTTTCATTAGGTCCCATTTGTTTATTTTTGTTTTTATTTCCCTTACTCTAGGATGTGGATCAAAAAAGATCTTGCTGTGATTTATGTCATAGCGTGTTCTTCCTATGTTTTCCTCTAAGAGTTTTATAGTGTCCAGTCTTACATTTAGGTCTCTAATCCGTTTTGAGTTTATTTTTGTGTATGGTGTTAGGGAGTGTTCTAATTTCATTCTTTTACATGTAGCTGTCCAGTTTTCCCAGCACCACTTATTGAAGAGACTATCTTTTCTCCATTGTATATCCTTGCCTCCTGTGTCATAGATTAGTTGACCATGGGTGCATGGGTTTATCTCTGGGCTCTCTATCCTGTTCCATTGATCTATATTTCTGTTTTTGTGCCAGTACCATATTATCTTGATGACTGTAGCTTTGTAGTGTAGTCTGAAGTCAGGGAGTCTGATTCCTCCAGCTGCATTTTTTCCCTCAAGACAGCTTTGGCTGTTTGGGGTCTTTTGTGTCTCCATACAAATGTTCAGATATTTTGTTCTAGTTCTGTAAAAACTGCCACTGGTAATTTGATAGGGATTGCACTGAATCTGTAGATTGCTTTGCATACTATAGTCATTTTCACAATACTGATTCTTCCAATCCAAGAACATGGTATATCTCTCCATCTGTTTGTGTCATCTTTGATTTCTTTCATCAGTGTCTTATAGTTTTCTGAGTACAGGTCTTTTACCTCCTTAGGTAGGTTTATTCCTAGGTATTTTATGCGTTTTGTTGCAATGGTGAATGGGATTGTTTCCTTAATTTCTCTTTCTGATCTTTCGTTGTTGGTGTATAGGAATACAAGAGATTTCTGTGCATTAATTTTGTATCCTGCAGCTTTACCAGATTCATTGATTAGCTCTAGTAGTTTTCTGGTGGCATCTTTAGGATTCTCTATGTACAGTATCATGTCATCTACAGACAGTGACAGTTTTACTTCTTCTTTTCCTGTTTCGATTCCTTTTATTTCTTCTTCTTCTCTGATTGCCATGGCTAGGACTTCCAAAACTATGTTGAATAATAGTGGTGAGAGTAGACATCCTTGTCTTGTCCTTGATCTTAAAAGAAATGCTTTCAGTTTTTCACCCTGGAGAATGATGTTTGCTGTGGGTTTGTCGTATATGGCCTTTATTATGTTGAGGTAGGTTCCCTCTATGCCCACTTTCTGGAGAGTTTTTATCATAAATGGGTGTTGAATTTTGTCAAAAGCTTTTTCTGCATCTATTGAGATGATCATATAGTTTTTCTTCTTCAGTTTGTTAATATGGTGTATCACATTGGTTGACTTGCATATACTGAAGAATCCTTGCATCCCTGGGATAAATCCCACTTGATCGTGGTGTATGATCCTTTTAATGTGTTGTTGGATTCTGTTTGCTAGTATTTTGTTGAGGATTTTCGCATCTATATTCATCAGTGATATTGGTCTGTAATTTTCTTTTTTTGTAGTATCTTTGGCTTTGGTATCAGGGTGATGGTGTCCTCCTAGAATGAGTTTGGGAGTGTTCCTTCCTCTGCAATTTTTTGGAAGAGTTTGAGAAGGATGGGTGTTAGCTCCTCTCTAAATGTTTGATAGAATTCACCTGTGAAGCCATCTGGTCCTGGACTTTTGTTTGTTGGAAGATTTTTAATCACAGTTTCAATTTCTCTTTTTTTTTATATTTTATTTATTTATTTATTTATTTATTTATGGCTGTGTTGGGTCTTCGTTTCTGTGTGAGGGCTTTCTCCAGTTGCGGCAAGTGGGGGCCATTCTTCATCGCAGTGCGCGGGCCTCTCACTATCGCGGCCTCTCTTGTTGCGGAGCACAGGCTCCAGAAGCGCAGGCTCAGTAATTGTGGCTCACGGGCCCAGTCGCTCCGCGGCATGTGGGATCCTCCCAGACGAGGGCTCGAACCCGTGTCCCCTGCATTGGCAGGCAGAGTCTCAACCACTGCGCCACCAGGGAAGCCCACAGTTTCAATTTCATTACTTGTGATTGGTCTGTTCATATTTTCTGTTTCTTCCTGATTCAATCTTGAAAGGTTATACCTTTCTAAGAATTTGTCCATTTCTTCCAGGTTGTCCATTTTATTGGCATAGACTTGCTTGTAGTAGTCTCTTATGATGCTTTGTATTCCTGCGGTGTCCGTTGTAACTTCTCCTTTTTCATTTCTAATTTTATTGATTTGAGTCCTCTCCCTCTTTTACTTTTTCTTTTTTTTTGTCAGCTTTGCTTGTGGTTCAAGAAATTCTGCAGAGGACAGTCACTGTGGCCTGTGACAACAGTGATGCCGTGTGTGTATATGCGAGTATAAGCAGCCCTCAGAACATGTGCTACCATACTTGACTGCATGTTGGAATCTTGCAAGGAGTTTTTAAAAATAAGAAAAAAAAATTTTTTTTAAAAAAGCCTAGGCTGCACTCTAGACCAATCAAATCAGAATCCCTGGGGTGGGACCCATGAATTGATATTTTTAAAAACTCCCTCTTTTTCTTGATGAGTCTGGCTAAAGGTTTATCAATTTTGTTTATCTTCTCGAAGAACCAGCTTTTAGTTTTATTGATCTCTGCTATTGTTTTGTTTCTGTTTCATTTATTTCTGCTCTGATCTTTATGATTTATTAGCTTCTACTAACTTTGGGTTTTGTTTGTTCTTCTTTCTCCAGTTCCTTTAGGTGTAAGGTTAGATTGTTTATTTGAGATTCTTCTTGTTTCTTGAGGTAGGCTTGTATTGCTATAAACTTCCCTCTTAGAACTGCTTTTACTGCATCCCATAGGTTTTGGACCATTGCGTTTTCATTGCCATTTATCTCTAGGTATTTTTTAATTTCCTCTTTGATTTCTTCAGTGTTCTCTTGGTAACGTATTGTTTAGCCTCCATGTGTTTGCATTTTTTACGTTTTTTTGCCTGTAATTGATTTCTAATCTCATAGCATTGTGGTCGGAAAAGATGCTTGATATGATTTCAGTTTTCTTAAATTTACTGGAGGTTGATTTGTGACCCAAGATGTAATCTATCCTGGAGAATGTTCCGTGTACACTTGAGAAGAAAGTGTAATCTGCTGTTTTAGGATGGAATGTCCTATAAATATCAATTAAATCTCTGGTCTATTGTGTCATTTAAAGCTTGTGTTTCCTTATTTATTTTCTGTCTGGATGATCTGTCCATTGGTGTAAGTGAGGTGTTAAAATCCCCCACTATTGTTGTGTTACTGTTGATTTCCTCTTTTATAGCTGTTAGCAGTTGGCTTCTGTATTGAGGTGCTCCTATGTTGGGTGCATATATATTTATAATTGTTATATCTTCTTCTTGGATTGATCCCTTGATCATTATGTAGTGTCCTTCTTTGTCTCTTGTAACATTCTTTATTTAAAAGTCTGTTTTATCTGATAATGAGTATTGCTACTCCACATTTCTTGTGATTCCATTTGCATGGAATATCTTTTTCCAACCCCTCACTTTCAGTCTGTATGTGTCCCTAGGTCTGAAGTGGGTCTCTTGTAGACAGCATATATATGGGTCTTGTTTTTGTATCCATTCAGCAAGCCTGTGTCTTTTGGTTGGAGCATTTAATCCATTCACTTTTTTTTTTTTTTAAACATCTTTATTGAAGTATAATTGCCTTACAATGGTGTGTTAGCTTCTGCTTTATAACAAAGTGAATCAGTTATACATATACAATATGTTCCCATTTCTCTTCCCTCTTGCATCTCCCTCCCTCCCACCCTCCCCATCCCACCCCTCTAGGTGGTCACAAAGCACCGAGCTGATCTCCCTGTGCTATGCGGCTGCTTCCCACTAGCTATCTATTTTACATTTGGTAGCGTATATATGTCCATGACACTCTCTTACCCTGTCACATCTCACCCCACCCCCTCCCCATATCCTCAAGTCCATTCTCTAGTAGGTCTGTGTCTTTATTCCCGCCTTGCCACTAGGTTCTTCATGACCTTTTTCTCTTTCCTTAGATTCCATATATATGTGTTAGCATACTGTATTTGTTTTTCTCTTTCTGACTTACTTCACTCTGTATGACAGACTCTAACTCCATCCACCTCATTACAAATACCTCCATTTCATTTCTTTTTATGGCTGAGTAATATTCCATTAAATATATGTGCCACATCTTCTTTATCCATTCATCTGTCGATGGACATTTAGGTTGCTTCCATGTCCTGGCTATTGTAAATAGAGCTGCAATGAACATTTTGGTACATGACTCTTTTTGACCTATGGTTTTCTCAGGGTATATGCCCAGTAGTGGGATTGCAGGGTCGTATGGTAGTTCTATTTGTAGTTTTTTAAGGAACCTCCATACTGTTCTCCATAGTGGCTGTATCAATTTACATTCCCACCAACAGTGCAAGAGTGTTCCCTTTCCTCCACACCCTCTCCAGCATTTATTGTTTCTAGATTTTTTGATGATGGCCATTCTGACCGGTGTGAGATGATATCTCATTGTAGTTTTGATTTGCATTTCTCTAATGATTAATGATGTTGAGCATTCTTTCATGTGTCTGTAGGCCATCTGTATATCTTCTTTGGAGAAATGTCTATTTAGGTCTTCTGCCCATTTTTGGATTGGGTTGTTCGTATTTTTGTTATTGAGTTGCATGAGCTGCTTGTAAATCTTGGAGAGTAATCCTTTGTCAGTTGCTTCATTTGCAAATAATTTCTCCCATTCTGAGGGTTGTCTTTTGGTCTTGTTTATGGTTTCCTTTGCTGTGCAAAAGCTTTTAAGTTTCATTAGGTCCCATTTGTTTATTTGTGTTCTTATTTCCATTTCTCTGGGAGCTGGGTCAAAAAGAATCTTACTGTGATGTATGTCATAGAGTGTTCTGCTTATGTTTTCCTCTAAGAGTTTGATAGTGTCTGCCCTTACACTTAGGTCTTTAATCCATTTTGAGTTTATTTTTGTGCATGGTGTCAGGGAGTGTTCTAATTTCATACTTTTACATGTACCTGTCCAATTTTCCCAGCACCACTTATTGAAGAGGCTGTCTTTTCTCCACTGTATATGCTTGCCTCCTTTATCAAAGATAAGGTGACCATATGTGTGTGGGTTTATCTCTGGGCTTTCTATCCTGTTCCATTGATCTGTATTTCTGTTTTTGTGCCAGTACCAAACTGTCTTGATTACTGAAGCTTTGTAATATAGTCTGAAGTCAGGGAGCCTGATTCCCCCAGCTCCATTTTTCGTTCTCAAGATTGCTTTGGCTATTCGGGGTCTTTTGTGTTTCCATACAAATTGTGAAATTTTTTGTTCTAGTTCTGTGAAAAATGCCAGTGGTAGTTTGATAGGGATTGCATTGAATCTGTAGATTGCTTTGGGTAGTAGAGTCATTTTCACAATGTTGATTCTTCCAATCCAGGAACATGGTATATCTCTCCATCTATTTGTATCATCTTTAATTTCTTTCATCAGTGTCTTATAATTTTCTGCATACAGGTCTTTTGTCTCCTTAGGTAGGTTTATTCCTAGATATTTTATTCTTTTTGTTGCAATGGTAAACGGGAGTGTTTTCTTAATTTCATTTTCAGATTTTTCGTCATTAGTGTATAGAAATGCAAGAGATTTCTGTGCATTAATTTTGTATCCTGCTACTTTACCAAATTCATTGATTAGCTCTAGGAGTTTTCTGGTAGCATCTTTAGGATTTTCTATGTATAGTAGTATCATGTCATCTGCAAATAGTGACAGCTTTACTTCTTTTCCGATTTGGATTCCTTTTATTTCTTTGTCTTCTCTGATTTCTGTGGCTAACACTTCCAAAACTATGTTGAATAATAGTGGTGAGAGTGGGCAACCCTTTCTTGTTCCTGATCTTAGTGGAAATGGTTTCAGTTTTTCACCATTGAGGACAATGTTGGCTGTGGGTTTGTCATAGATGGCCTTTATTATGTTGAGGAAAGTTCCCTCTATGCCTACTTTCTGCAGGGCTTTTATCATAAATGGGTGTTGAATTTTGTCAAAAGCTTTCTCTGCATCTATTGAGATGATCATATGGTTTTTCTCCTTCAATTTGTTAATATGGTGTATCACATTGATTGATTTGCGTATGTTGAAGAATCCTTGCATTCCTGGGATAAACCCCACTTGATCATGGTGTATGATCCTTTTAATGTGCTGTTGGATTCTGTTTGCTAGTATGTTGTTGAGGATTTTTGCATCTATGTTCATCAGTGATATTGGCCTGTAGTTTTCTTTCTTTGTGACATCTTTGTCTGGTTTTGGTATCAGGGTGATGGTGGCCTCGTAGAATGAGTTTGGGAGTGTTCCTCCCTCTGCAATATTTTGGAAGAGTTTGAGAAGGATGGGTGTTAGCTCTTCTCTAAATGTTTGATAGAATTCGCCTGTGAAGCCATCTGGTCCTGGGCTTTTGTTTGTTGGAAGGTTTTTAATCACAGTTTCAATTTCAGTGCTTGTGATTGGTCTGTTCATATTTTCTATTTCTTCCTGGTTCAGTCTCGGCAGTTTGTGCATTTCTAAGAATCTGTCCATTTCTTCCAGGTTGTCCATTTTATTGGCATAGAGTTGCTTGTAGTAATCTCTCATGATCTTTTGTATTTCTGCAGTGTCAGTGGTTACTTCTCCTTTTTCATTTCTAATTCTATTGATTTGAGTCTTCTTGCTTTTTCTCTTGATGAGTCTGGCTAATGGTTTATCAATTTTGTTTATCTTCTCAAAGAACCAGCTTTTAGTTTCATTGATTTTTGCTATTGTTTCCTTCATTTCTTTTTCATTTATTTCTGACCTAATCTTTATGATTTCTTTCCTTCTTCTGGCTTTGGGGTTTTTTTGTTCTTCTTTCTCTAATTGCTTTAGCTGCAAGGTTAGGTTGTTTATTCGAGATGTCTCCTGTTTCTTGAGGTAGGCTTGTATTGCTATAAACTTCCCTCTTAGCACTGCTTTTGCTGCGTCCCATAGGTTTTGGGTCGTCGTATCTCCATTGTCATTTGTTTCTAGATATTTTTTGATTTCCCCTTTGATTTCTTCAGTGATCACTTCGTTATTAAGTAGTGTATTGTGTAGCCTCCATGTGTTTGTATTTTTTACAGATCTTTTCCTGTAATTGATATCTAGGCTCATAGCGTTGTGGTCGGAAAAGATACTTGATACAATTTCAATTTTCTGAAATTTACCAAGGCTTGATTTGTGACCCACAATATGATCTATCCTGGAGAATGCTCCATGAGCACTTGAGAAAAATGTGTATTCTGTTGTTTTTGGGTGGAATGTCCTATAAATATCAATTAAGTCCATCTTGTTTAATGTATCATTTAAAGCTTCTGCTTCCTTATTTATTTTCATTTTGGATGATCTGTCCATTGGTGAAAGTGGGGTGTTAAAGTCCCCTACTATAATTGTGTTGCTGTCAATTTCCCCTCTTATGGCTGTTAGTATTTGCCTTATGTATTGAGGTGCTCCTATGTTGGGTGCATAAATATTTACAATTGTTATACCTTCCTCTTGGATCGATCCCTTGATCATTATAGAGTGTCCTTCTTTGTCTCTTGTAATAGTCTTTATTTTAAAGTCTATTTTGTCTGATATGAGAATTGCTATTCCAGCTTTCTTTTGATTTCCATTTGCATGGAATATATTTTTCCATCCCCTCACTTTCAGTCTGTATGTGTCTCTAGGTCTGAAGTGGGTCTCTTGTAGACAGCATATAGATGGGTCTTGTTTTTGTATCCATTCAGCCAGCCTGTGTCTTTTGGTGGGAGCATTTAATCCATTTACATTCAAGGTAATTATCGATATGTATGTTCCTATTCCCATTTTCTTAAATGTTTTGGGTTTGTTATTGTAGGTGTTTTCCTTCTCTTGTGTTTCTTGCCTAGAGAAGTTCCTTTAGCATTTGTTGTAAAGCTGGTTTGGTGGTGCTGAACTCTCTCAGCTTTTGCTTGTCTGTAAAGGTTTTAATTTCTCCATCCCATCTGAATGAGATCCTTGCTGGGTAGAGTAATCTTGGTTGTAGGTTTTTCTCCTTCATCACTTTAAGTATATCCTGCCACTCCCTTCTGGCTTGCAGAGTTTCTGCTGAAAGATCAGATGTTAACCTTATGGGGATTCCCTTGTGTGTTATTTGTTGTCTTTCCCTTGCTGCTTTTAATATGTTTTCCTTATATTTAATTTTTGACAGTTTGATTAATATGTGTCTTGGTGTGTTTCTCCTTGGGTTTATCCTGTATGGGACTCTCTGTGCTTCCAGGACTTGATTAACTATTTCGTTTCCCATATTAGGGAAGTTTTCAACTATAATCTCTTCAAATATTTTCTCAGTCCCTTTCATTTTCTCTTCTTCTTCTGGGACCCCTATAATTCGAATGTTGGTGCGTTTAATGTTGTCCCAGAGGTCTCTGAGACTGTCCTCAGTTCTTCTCATTCTTTTTTCTTTATCCTGCTCTGCAGTAGTTATTTCCACCATTTTATCTTCCAGGTCACTTATCCTTTCTTCTGCCTCAGTTATTCTGCTATTGATCCCATCTAGAGTATTTTTAATTTCATTTATTGTGTTTTTCATCGTTGCTTGGTTCCTCTTTAGTTCTTCTACGTCCTTGTTAAATGTTTCTTGCATTTTGTCTATTCTATTTCCAAGATTTTGGATCATCCTTACTATCATTATTCTGAATTCTTTTTCAGGTAGACTACCTATTTCCTCTTCATTTGTTAAGTCTGGTGTGTTTTGACCCTGCTCCTTCATCTGCTGTGTGTTTTTCTGTCGTCTCATTTTGCTTATCTTACTCTGTTTGGGTTCTCCTTTTCACAGGCTGCAGGTTCGTAGTTCCCGTTGTTTTTGGTATCTGTCCCCAGTGGCTAAGGTTGGGTCAGTGGGTTGTGTAGGCTTCCTGGTGGAGGGAACTAGTGCCTGAGTTCTGGTGGATGAGGCTGGATCTTGTCTTTCTGGTGGGCACGTCCACGTCTGGTGGTGTATTTTGGGGTGTCTGTGGCCTTATTATGGTTTTATGCAGCCTCTCTGCTAATGGATGGGGCTGTGTTCCTGTCTTGCTAGTTGTTAGGCATAGGGTGTTCAGCACTGTAGCTTGCTGGTCATTGAGTGATGCTGGGTCTTGATGTTGAGATGGAGATCTCTGAGAGATTTTTGCCGTTTGGTATTACGTGGAGCTGGGAGGTCTCTTGTGGACCAGTGTCCTGAAGTTGGCTCTCCCACCTCAGAGGTACGGCCCTGATGCCTGGCTGGAGCACCAAGAGCCTTTCGTCCACACGGCTCAGAGTAAAAGGGAGAAAAAATAGAAAGAAAGAAAGAAAGAGGCTATAATATAGTGAAGTAAAATAAAGCTATTATAAAGCAAAGCTATACAGACAAAATCTTACCCAGAAGCATATACATATACACTCACAAAAAAAGGAAAAGGGGAAAAATTAATATATCCTGCTCCCAAAGTCCACCTCCTGAATTTGGGATGATTCGTTGTCTATTCAGGTATTCAACAGATGCAGGCACATCAAGTTGTTTGTGGAGCTTTAATCCGCTGCTTCTGAGGCTGCTGGGAGAGATTTCCCTTTCTCTTCTCTGTTCGCACAGCTCCCGGGGTTCAGCTTTGGATTTGGACCCTCCTCTGCGTGTAGGTCGCCTGAGGGTGTCTGTTCCCCGCCCAGACAGGACGGGGTTAAAGGAGCAGCTGCTTCGGGGGCTCTGGCTCACCCAGGCCGCGGGGAGGGAGGGGTACGGAGGAGGCGGGGCAAGCCTGCGGCGGCAGAGGCCGGCGTGACGTTGCACCAGCCCGAGGCGCGCCCTGCATTCTCCCGGGGAAGTTGTCCCCGGATCACGGGAGCCTGGCAGTGGCGGGCGGCACAGGCTCCCGGTAGCGGCGGTGTGGAGAGTGACCTGTGCTCGCACACAGTATTTTTGGAGGCGGCAGCAGCAGCCCCAGCGTCTCATGCCCGTCTCTGGGGTCCGCGCTGATAGCCGCGGCTCGCGCCAGTCTCTGGAGTTCGTTTAGGCGGCGCTCTGAGTCCCCTCTCCTTCCGCGCCGCGAAACAAAGAGGCAAGAAAAAGTCTCTTGCCTCTTCGGCAGCTGCAGACTTTTTCCCGGTCTCCCTCCCAGCCAGCTGTGGCGTGCTAACCCCTTCAGGCTGTGTTCACGCCGCCAGCCCCAGTCCTCTCCCTGCAATCCAACGGAAGCCTGAGCCTCAGCTCCCAGCCCCGCCCACCCCGGCAGGGGAGCAGACAAGCCTCTCGGGCTGCTGAGTGCTGCTCGGCGCCAATCCTCTGTGCGGGAATCTCTCCGCTTTTTCCTCTGCGCCCCTGTTGCTGTGGGGTCCGCGCTGATAGCCGCGGCTCGCACCAGTCTCTGAAGTTCGTTTAGGCGGCGCTCTGAATCCCCTCTCCTCGCGCACCAGGAAACAAAGAGGGAAAAAGTCTCTTGCCTCTTCGGCAGCTGCAGACTTTTTCCCGGACTCCCTCCCGGCTAGCTGTGGTGCACTAACCCCTTCAGGCTGTGTTCACGCCACCAACCCCAGTCCTCTCCCTGCGATCCGACGGAAGCCTGAGCCTCAGCTCCCAGCCCCGCCTGCCCCGGCGGGGGAGCAGACAAGCCTCTCGGGTTGGTGAGTGCTGGTCGGCACTGATCCTCCGTGCGGGAATCTGTCCGCTTTGCCCTCCGCACCCCTGTGGCTGCGCTCTCCTCCGTGGCTCCGAAGCTTCCCCCCTCTGCCACCCGCAGTCTCTGCCCGCAAAGGGGCTTCCTAGTACGTGGAAATCTTTCCTCCTTCACAGCTCCCTCCCACTGGTGCAGGTGCCGTCCCTATTCTTTTGTCTCTGTTATTTCTTTTTTCTTTTGCCCTACCCAAGTACGGGGGTAGTTTCTTGCCTTTTGGGAGGTCTGACGTTTTCTGCCAGCGTTCAGTGGGTGTTCTGTAGGAGCAGTTCCACGTGTAGATGTATTTCTACTGTATCTGTGGGAAGGAAGGTGATCTCCACGTCTTACTCTTCCGCCATCTTCTCTCCTCCCTCAATCCATTCACTTTTAAGGTAATTATCGATATGTATGTTCCTATGATCATTTTCTTAATTGTTATGGGTTTGTTTCTGTAGGTCCTTTTCTTCTCCTGTGTTTCCCATTTAGAGAAGTTCCTTTAGCATTTATTGTAGAGCTGGTTTGGTGGTGCTGAATTCTCTTAGCTTTTGCTTGGCTGTAAAGCTTTTGATTTCTCTGTTGAATCTGAATGCGATGCTTGCCAGGTAGAGTAGTCTTGGTTGTAGGTTCTTCCCTTTCATCACTTTAAATATATCATGCCACTCCCTTCTGGCTTATAGAGTTTCTGCTGAGAAATCAGCTGTTAACCTTATGGGAGTTCCCTTGTATGTTGTCATTTGTCCCTTGTTGCTTTCAATAATTTTTCTTTGTCTTTAATTTTTGTCAATTTGATTACTATGGGTCACAGTATGTTTCTCCTTGGGTGTATCCTGCCTGGGACACTCTGCGCTTCCTGGACTTGGGTGGCTATTTCCTTTCCCATGTTAGGAAAGTTTTCAACTCTGATCTCTTCAAATATTTTCTCGGGTCCTTTCTCTTCTCCTTCTGGGACCCCTATAATGCAAATGTTGTTGCGTTTAATGTTGTCCCAGAGGTCTCTTAGGCTGTCTTCATTTCTTTTCATTCTTTCTTCTTTATTCTGTTCCCCGGTAGTGAATTCCACCATTCTGTCTTCCAGGTCACTTATCCGTTCTTCTGCCTTAGTTATTCTGCTGTTGATTCCTTCTAGTGTATTTTTCATTTCAATTATTGTATTGTTCATCTCTGTTTGTTTGTTCTTTAATTCTTCTAGGTGTTTGCTCTTTAGTTTTTCTAGGTCTTTGCTAAACATTTCTTGCATCTTTTTGATCTTTGCCTCCATTCTTTTTCTGAGGTCCTGGATCATATTCACTATCAATCATTATTCTGAATTCTTTTTCTGGAAGGTTGCCTATCTCCACTTCATTTAGTTGTTTTTCTGGGGTTTTATCTTGTTCCTTCATCTGGTACATAGCCCTCTGCCTGTTCATCTTGTCTATCTTTCTGTGAATGTAGTTTTTGTTCCACAGGCTGCAGGATTGTAGTTCTTCTTGCTTTTGCTGTCTGCCCTCTGGTGGATGAGGCCATCTAAGAGGCTTGTGCAAGCTTCCTGCTGGGAGGGAATGGTGGTGGGTGGAGCTGGGTGTTGCTCTGGTGGGCAGAGCTCAGTAAAACTTTAATCCACTTGACTGTTGATGGGTGGGGCTGGGTTCCCTCCCTGTTGGTTGTTTGGCCTGAGGCAACTCAACAGTGGAGCCTACCTGGGCTCTTTGGTGGGGCTAATGACCAACAGACTCTGGGAGGGCTCACACCAAGGAGTACTTCCCAGAACTTCTGCTGCCAGTTTCCTTGTCCCCACAGTGAGCCACAGCCACCCTCCGCCTCTGTAGGAGACCCTCCAACACTAGCAGATAGGCCTGGTTCAGTCTCCTATGGGGTCACTGCTCCTTCCCCTGGGTCCTGATGCACACACTACTTTGTGTGTGCCCTCCAAGAGTGGAGTCTCTGTTTCCCCCAGTTCTGTCGAAGTTCTGCAATCAAGTCCCACTAGCCTTCGAAGTCTGATTCTTTAGGAATTCCTCCTCCTGTTGCTGGACCCCCAGGTTGGGAAGCCTGCCATGGGGCTCAGAACCTTCACTCCAGTGGGTGGACTTCTGTGGCATAATTGTTCTCCAGTCTATGAGTCACCCACCCAGCTGTTACGGGATTTGATTTTATTGTGATTGCGCCCTTCCTACTGTCTCATTGCAGCTTCTCCTTTGTCTTTGGACGTGGGATATCTTTTTTGGTGAGTTCCAGTATCTTCCTGTCGATGATTGTTCAGCAGTTAGTTGTGATTCTGGTGCTCTCACAAGAGGGAGTGAGCACACGTCCTTCTACTCCACCATCTTGAACCAATCCCTATACTGTGCAACTTTAATTCCCAAACTAAATGGCCTAAAACTTACAATTTCTGATTATTGTAGCCTGACATGGGTTTGGGGGAGGGGTTATTTGTATAAAAGTAGGGAGTTCTTTTTTTTAATATATTTTTTAATTATTAATTTTATTTATTTATTTATCAGCTGCGTTGGGTCTTCGTTGTTGTGCACATGCTTTCTCTAGTTGCGGCGAGTGGGGGCCACTCTTCGTTGCAGTATGCGGGCTTCTCATTGAGGTGGCTTTTCTTGTTTCAGAGCACAGGCTCTAGGTGCACGGGCTTCAGTAGTTGTGGCACGCAGGCTCAGTAGTTGTGGTGCATGGGCTTAGTTGCTCTGTGGCATGTGGGATCTTCCCAGACCAGGGCTCGAACCCATGTCCCCCCTGCATTGGCAGGCAGATTCTTAACCGCTGCACCACCAGGGAAGCCCCAAAAGTAGGGAGTTCTTTGGTTTGGTATTTCTGTGGGGAGAGCCTTCTGTTGATGAAAGCCTTGGCATTTCATCTTTTTAAATGAAACCCTGTTTTTCTGTTTTACTGTAGCTTCTTCACACTCCAGCCCATGTACTGCCATCTGCTTCTTTCCTGTGCTCCATGTTTATAAATTCATTGCTGCTGTCTAAGGAGACTAAGAGGTAAGGCAGTTCATAAGATATGTTTAGATACTCTGTTTTGAGAAACAGGATGGTTTGTGTTATCCTTGATTAGAATATTCTTTCCCTGTGTTTCTCTTTATTTCAGCTTTAACCTATAGTTAAAGGATATAGGATTACTAAGTCAAATAAATAAAATTTATTGAAACTAAATATCAGAGATCTTTCGTGATAATGTTTTAAAGGTTTCAAAATTTCATATTTTACAAATTTACCTGTTCTTTTATAATCATAATTTTTAAAGTGTATTCAATAACAAGAATTTTCATTTATTTTGTTCATGATTATGTTTTTTCATAGATACCTTAAATTGGAAAGTTATTGTTTAAAAATATTTTTTAATAGTAATTGTTGTATTTTATTCTGTTATTGTTAAAAGTGCTGAAGAAATTCCTGATGATGTCAGTATGGAAGAAGAAAAAGAAAGTGTTGATTCAGATGAAGAAAATAATTTCACTGAACAGGTCCAGGATACAAATAACACAGATTTGGGAAAAGACATTATACATCAGTTGTCAAAATCTGAAGAAAAGGAACTGAGAAAATTTAGGAAAGTAGACTACAGCTGGATAACTGCTCTTTAAGCCTGGGAGACTAGGGGAGGGTTTTACACTTTTTGTGTTTTTTTGTTTTGTGGTTGTTTTTTTGTTTGTTTGTTTTTATTGTATGTTAATATTCCAAAATTCTATTTTAATGTTATTTCTGTTCATAAACTGTTAAATATTAACAGGCCCTACTTTTTAAATGACTGGTAATATGAAGCTATATTTGCATCATGTTTTAGTTGCTATATGCATCATCTCATTTCACTTTTCAGCCCTATAGAGTAGCTAGATATTTTCTTCACAGGTGATATAGCAGAGCTGGGACTTGAATTCATACAGCATAAGTCCCCTTTTCTGCAATTCGGAGATAGATAGATAGATATAAAAGGTCAAAAGGTTTTGTTGATGATATTAAGTTGGAATTCGTTTGGTGGCCAAATATGACCTGAACTGATATGAGGTTCTCTGTAGTCTTGTTTGATCCCTCTTAGAGTATTTCTTATAGAGAAATTTAGAAAAATGATTTGATTATGGTGGTATTTTTTACATATGTCTGAGTCAGTATCCAAGTAAGATCTATACATTTCATTTAAATAGCTAGATTGAGATATAGATAACTCACAAACTATACAATTCACCCATTTAAAGTGTACAAGTCAGCAGTTTTTAGTATATTCAGAGTTGCACACCATCACCACAGTCAATTTTAGAACATTTTCATCACCCCAAAACTCAACCCATTACCAGTCACTCCCCATTACTCCCAGCCTGCCCCACCCCACACCATAGGCAACCACTAATATTTCTATCTCTATAAATTTGCCTAGTCTGCATATTGCATAAAAATAGAATCATATAATATGTGGGCTTTGTGACTGGTTTCTTTTCACTTAGCATTCATTCTGCAGCATGTATCAGTGCTTCATTTTTATTATTTTCATTTCACCTGATTATATACCTAGGAGCAGAACTACTGAGTCACTTGGTAACTCTATGTTTAACTTTTTGAAGAATCACAACACTGTTTTACACATCAGCTTCACCATTTTATATTATTTACATTATGTGGGATATAAATTGTTCCACAGTCTGATCCATTTAATTTAGGTCCCTTTGCAGGGTTAGTTTTTGAGGCCAGTGTTTGAGGTTCCTGGGAGGACTCTTTAGCCATCTCTTTTCCTGGTTCTTTTTGGTAAATTAGCTGGCATATGGATTAGCTTGTTGCTCTCATGGAGCTACTAGCTTCCCCTTAATTGCTCACCACCAAAATCTCCATTGTTTTCAAGAATACCTTAGGCTTGAACTTCACTCTATTTCAAATAATGTCAGCACTCTCTATTCTTATGGACTGTCTCTTGCCCCTGGGCAAAATCTCTCACCCACTGCTCCAAAAAGGGGGGATAGGGGGGATAAGGCACAGTGGACCCTCTCAGAGTGTCAGAGTGACACCTCTGCTTCACAAACAGTGGAGAAAATAGCCTCTGGTCTTTGTATCTCCTGATGTGGAACCTCTGCCCTAACCAGCTGGGGCAAGGACAGCCAGGTGACCAGTATTCTCAGCCTGGGGAGTGGGGCTGACATAAGTTAATTATTTTGCCGCCTTCAGACAGACACTGACATGGTACCGCCAATTTTATTTTTTGCAGTTATGTATGAAAGGTTTCATACTTTCAAATCAAATTACTTAAATTTGGAGCTTTTTAAAATGATTATTCCATAATCTGAATCATTGCTTTATAAGTGTGGGTTTTTCTAAGGAGTTGATCTCTCACACTAAAACATGACAACCTTGTTATTATTCTAATTTTTTTCTCCAATACTAAAAAAATAAAAATTTTTCCAAAGACAACTATACAGATAAAAGGGTAATAGCCACTCTGTTCCTTCAAATCTGAACTTCTGTCCAGCAGATCTGTACTGCCGTCCCTCAGTTTCTTTCCCACAGAAAACTGGTCCCATCATAGTAAGCAAACCCATAAAGATTATTCACCTTCTAGCCTCCCTTGTTTATCTGATTTACCTGTCAAGGCACAGACTCACTACGTGCTCTCACAAGTGCAGCCTGTACTTCTGGACGCAGACAATCTCAGCCTTACTGCAGGTGGACCACATGTTAACCACCTACCATGTCTGCGTATCCATGTCAGATATTTACCCCACTTTGACAAATGAGGAAAACTGGATCCATAGAGAGCGAGTAATTGGTATCTAAGTCACTGAGTTCTCAAGAAGTGGGGCAAAGACAGGAGCCCCTCCCTCTCCCATCAAATACCAAATCCTGTGCTCATTATAGAATAGCACATTGTCTCCCAGACACTTAAAACAACTAGTTAGCATTACGAAGGCATCTATAACTGGGGAGGAATTGTGATTAAAAAGAAAAAAATTTTTTAAAATGAACAGCCCAGGTTTAGAGCTGGTCTCAGCAGCAGACAAGAGCTAGCTAGCTCTGTGACCTGGCTAAAGTCCTATAATCTGTCTGAGCTTCACCCCCTCATCTGTAAAATGAAGTGCTCCCTCCTTACGTAAATGGTTTTGACTGACTAGTACTGTTATGTTCCAAAATAGGAAAAGTGTATGAAATTTGGATATGTATGATATTGTACACTTGATTATATGCAGAATTTTAATGAAAAATCTAGGCTAATTAAATGGCTGCATATTAATTAATTAGAATAGGCTCATTGTTAATGTGCTGAAGCAATTCCTCTTTGGTTTTTTTCCCTTATCACAGACTAGCACTTAGTATAGAAATTATAGGGCTTCCCTGGTGGCGCAGTGGTTGAGAATCTGCCTGCCAATACAGGGGACACGGGTTCGAGCCCTGGTCTGGGAAGATCCCACATGCCGCGGAGCAGCTAGGCCCGTGAGCCACAACTACTGAGCCTGCGCGTCTGGAGCCTGTGCTCCGCAACAAGAGAGGCCGCGATAGTGAGAGGTCCGCGCACCACGATGAAGAGTGGCCCCCGCTTGCCGCAACTAGAGAAAGCCCTCGCACAGAAATGAAGACCCAGCCATAAGTAAATAAATAAATAAATAAAAGAAATTATAGAATATGTTGTAATGTGTCTTAAATAATTTCAGGTCTTTGTACTATGACTATAATGGAGCCTTTAAAAGAAATCTATGAGGTTAAACATAACCATTTTGTTAAAGTTATTTAAGTCTTATAAATGGCACTGATTTTTCTGTGAGGCTGCTTTATCTGAACTACTGGAAATTGTGCTTTCCTCTGTCAGCTTCTTGTGTGCTTCTTGATAGCCATGAAAATGGCAAAATTATCTTACAACATCAAAGTGAAGGTTCTGTATCACTACACAATCCTAAATGAAATGACAGGGCCCCAGGAAGGATATATGATCCCAGGAAGATTATTTATTATTGAGATTAAAGAGAAACAGAAATGGAAGTAACTGGGATTTGATAGTATACCATGCAGGGGGGAATGTGAATGGAATACAAGCCACCAGAGAGATGCAGATGCAATGATTACATTGTTGAAGTTACTTTTGTTTTTCTAAAAGCATGAGCAAAACCACAGTCTGAGTTACAGTTCATCTAAGCTGCGTAATTAGAATGATCTCTTCTTGCTCCGATACTCGGACCACAAAACCAGGATGCCAGACTGGGGTATTATAGCCCCCACTCCCACCTCATGCCCCGAAACACCAAGGATCTGGTCTTGCAAGTACTAATTTATGGTACCTGTATGTAAACATGTAAAGATATATCTATCTTAGTTTCCCATCTTCAGGCATGACATATCTCTGGCTTGGAAACTCCTTTGGAGATCAGAGCACTTAGTTCACAAAAGAAAAACCCAGACATGAAAGCACACCAGTTCCTCCCATTGTTGTGTTGAGTTCTGATAATCCTTGTTCAGTGGTTGCCTATTTTAACGGAAGGATGAATATAAGTGCTCTGAAAACAAGCACTTTAAATGCAAATATTGATGTTATATTCTAGACCATATAGGAAGGCAAATTTAAACTTCTTGTTCCCTCAGAAATGCCTGTCTGCAGTTGTAAAATTTGAGTCCCTTAGCCCAGCTTTATTTGGTGAGCAGTGTTTTCATACCAGAAAGACCATTGGTCTAGGAGCCAGAAGACCACGAATTGCAGCTCTGCCTCTTACTAGGTTTGTGCTTGTATTAAGTTTATTTGAGGCCTTAATTTTTTATCTCTAAAATAAGAGGGCTGTGTTTCCTTAGATGGTCCTCCAAGGCCCATTCTTGACTCTCAAATTGTGATTTTCCAAAATGCCCAGAATTCTATTAGCCCTACTCAAAAAATATATGTGGGGCTTTGCTACTTAATCACAACTTCCACTGGTGCTGGAGAGAAGAGGAAACAGTAGTGTAACAAGATTTCATTTCCAGGGACTTCCCTGGGGGTGCAGTGGTAAAGAATCCGCCTGCCAATGAAGGGGACATGGGTTCGAGCCCTGGTCCGGGAAGATTCCACATGCCACGGAGCAACTAAGCCCGTGTGCCACAACTACTGAGTGTGCACTCTAGAGCCCGCGAGCCACAGCTACTGAGCCCATGCACCGCAACTACTGAAGCCCGCGCGCCTAGGGCCCATGCTCTGCAAGAAGAGAAGCCACCACAATGAGAAGCCCGCGCACTGCAACGAAGAGTAGACCCCACTCGCCACAACTAGAGAAAGCCTGTGCCCAGCAACGAAAACCCAATGCTGCCAAAAATAAATAATTAAAAAGAAAAAAAGATTTCATTTCTGAATAAGAGATCTGCACCTACTTAGTCTCGAGATGCCCTTGGCCTAAATCTGCAGACTTTACCCAAGAGAACAGATTAGAATCAGAGCGCCTCATCAGCACCTTCCCCAGAAAATACAAACAAAAGCCAAAAAAAAAAAAACCAAATGTAATGAAGGAACAAGCAGGCTGTGTGACACACAAGAGGCACTCACATTTGTTGAATGAAACCATAAAGAAGGTAAGAGGAAATAGGTTTACACTTACAGGTTTTTACTTAAATTCAAAGTCAAGGTGAAATAAAGAGCCAAAGATGCCCTATTAAATGTTTCCCAGGCTCAAAGTACTCCCAGAAACCACTGAGGAGTTAGATATTCTGCAACATGGGCAGCACAGTCCATGAATTTTAGTCAGGAGGTAGAGTAGCATAAGAACATTGAATGTCCCAGTCTTAGAATATAGCGCTTCACAGGATATTTGAGGCGTTCTCCACTCCCCACGTCCCTCAGCACCAGGATAGGACGAGGTCGGCTTTCTGTTCCACACTGACTTCACAAGGATGCTGTTTCATCCTTGTGTAGGAGTACGTCTTTGAGTTTCTTATCCCCACCCTCATGGTTTTTATCCCATTTTTTTCTGGTCCGCTTGGGACCTGCTCCAGCAATCATCCCCTCCAACTCTTCTATCTTTAATTTTCACTTTCCCCTTTCTGCTTGACGTAGGAACATGCTGACACTTGGTATTGTCAACTCTTTAAACAAAATCACACAGCTTATGCTTTGCGTTGTATTATGAATCTCAACGTTGGCATTATCTTTCTTTCACCCCACTTGGCATTTTTGCATTTACCTCCTTTTGTTGCTAAATCACATGTGTCTCTATAAGCTACTTTAAATCCTTTTGGAAACAGGCCTGAATCTAAGGGCATGCAAATATTCATATTCATATGCTCTAACAGGTATCACAGCCAACCTTTCATCCTGTATCTAGCAAAGTCAGTTCCAAAGGAAAGTGAGAACTCAATGAGCAAATGAATGTCTTAGGTAACATGCAATTAGAACAACAAATAAAAGTGAGATTTTTGTTTTAAGACTGTCCCTCGTTCTGCAAAAATTGTTGTGGTTTCCAGGACCTCAATTAATCTGATCTCTGGTAGCGTGATCTTTCTAGTGACCAATTCTGAAACAACCACCTTTCTCAGGCAGACGGGAAGGTAGTGCATGTGTGGCTGCAAACCACTCTCAAGAAGCAAAGGACACTGAGTGTGACCTGGATCTCGGACAACCCTAGTCTCCTCTCTGAGGCTTCAGTCATCTCACAACCTCACAGGGCTATTAAGAACATTAAATACAATTATGTATGATAAAGCCCTTCATAGAAATATAAATTTTTGTATAAAAGTTAAGCAAACCAGTTGGTAAATTTCGCCACCCTACCTAAAATGTATCCCCTTGAACGGCAAAAGGATTTCAGTTCCGCTTGGAGGATGAATTACAGCAAGAATAAATCTAACATGAGGTTAACACTTGACATGTATATTGCCACACGTATCTGTTTTCCAAATCTATTCCTTCAAGAAAAAAAAAAGTGCAAAGTGTAAGCTCTAGGATGAAAAGATCTGATTATCAGTAACAGAAAGCAGCCCTCTGATTCCTGAACTACACGTAGTACAGAGTAAGGTAGAATTTTGAGATGAATCCAATTTATGTCATGGAGGTGTAGCTCAACTGTCAGCACATCCCCAGTTCACTGAGTGACCATCCCATTCATTCTTTATAAAACATATTCAGGATGCAAAGCAGAATCACAGCAGGCTTATAGGACTTCAGTGCATTATGACTTACTGAAAAGCTTATTGTCTACATTGCCACTTATGTGGTACTCCTACAAGAAACCGTTTAACCTAAATCCAATCATGAGAAAACAGGCAAGTCCACATTGCGAGATTCTGCAGAACAACTGAACCCAGGACTCAAAAATAGCAGCCTTTTAAAGAAAATAAGCTAGGGAACTACTACAGGTTAAAGGAGACTAAAAGAGACATAAATAAATGCAATGTGTGCTCCTTGGTTGAATCCTGACTTGGAAAAAAAGGCTATAAAGGACATTTTTGGGACACCTGGGGACATTTGAATATACACAAATTTTAGATATAGGATTATATCAATGTTACGTTTCCTGAAAGTGAATTGTAGTCATGTAGCCATGCCCTTGTTCTTGGGAAACAGATGATGAAATATTTAGGCGTGAAGTGTGATGCAAAACATTTAAAATTCACAGATAATATAAGTGGTTCGGGGGGAAAAAAAAGTGTGTATGTGATAGGTAGATAGAGGCAAATCTAGGTAAAGAATATATGTATACTCGATGTACTCTTCTTGCCAACTTTCCATAGGTTGAAAGATTTCAAAATGAAAATACAAAAAAATCAAAAAATTATATAAAAATTCTACTTCTGCTATTTCTATTGGTGCAGGACCAAATCTTTGCAACCCTATCCGGCTATCTTCAGCTTGTCTCCAGAACTACTCAGATTCTTCATTTGATAAGTCTCCTTATGAGTTCATTCTTTCTTCCTGGAGTTTTACTACCCTCAACTTTCCCACCATTTCCTCTTAAGCAATTTATCTAGCATCAGCTGTGATAACACCACTCTTTGCTTATTCGCCTTACTCTCTGCTCCTTTGGCCTCCTTTGCATGTATCTTGCTCTCCTATTCTATTGCCTTAGGACCAGTTGTCATCCTCCAAGTTGAGTTTTGAGATCTTTACCATTTCCATTTTTCCTGCATTAAGGGCACTAAGCACGCCTGCTCAAATTGTTCTCCTTATGTGACCTAATCTGTCCTGCATTTCTGCCCTATCTTCAGTCCCATAACTTCTTTGGAACTCCTGCTGCTAACTGGATATGCCTAAGTCCATTCCACTCTATCCCTCTGATGTATCCAAACTGTGTAACACTCCTCTCATCCCCTCAATGCATAACCTTGATAGAAAATATCCTATTGACTATATAAGCCAACCTAAAGGAAATATTGAACACTACAAAACATACTGATATGTTCACGTCACTTAAATAAAGGAGCGTGGGGATATGATTGGCTATTGAAACTAAACTACCCAGAGAGCACATCTTTATTGGTATGTCCAATAATTGGGAATATCTTGAACCAAGGACAATAAATTGCTATTTTACATTTTGCCTTTGTCCTCTAACACTTCCAACTTTTAATGGGAAATTCAGCCACCCTGAATATCCCTGCATCTTTTGAAAGATCTCTATCAGGAGTAAGTTGTATGCCCATCACTATAGACCTGTATTTCCCATTCAAGATGTTATAGAATCTTCCCCCAAGTAGCTCTTCGAGGGCAAAGAAAGTGTAGCTCAACCCTCAGTTCAGTCACAGTGGCTCTGCTGTCTCCGTCTGTCCCTATACCTTCAATGCCTCCATCCTATTCCCACCAAAAACTTAAAAAATCAAGATGTTTTTCACTGTCCATGGCTTTGTGTTTAATAAACAATTTGCAGTGACAGATAAAAAATCACTTAAACTTCCATGAACATGTTTCCTCATCAGTGAGGCAGGAAGAGGCTGTCATCTCTGAGGTAACTTCTAGCCCTGAGACTCCCTGATTGCAAGAGTGCTACACAATCTTTTGCAATTAAGATGGTAATGTTTTGATAGCAATAATTCATTGCTGAATATACCAATAGACTAATGGTGTGCAGAATTCTCTATACAATTAAAAGGAGTCATGAGTCAACAAACACACCTCCATACAAGCCAGAGAGACACCGACCCTGGTCCTGCCCTCCCAGGGCTCTAGTCCAGATGTGTGTGTATGTGTGTGTTGGCAGAGTTGGGAGGGGCAGGATGCAGAATGGCAGAGGGAGAATCAACCATAAAGCATCTTATTGCATAGATAATGCCACCTCTCTTAGGGACCCCAGAGATGTAATAATAACAGGAATGCCCAACATTTATTTAGGGCTCACCATGCTCCATTTAATCCACACCTTAGGATGTAGTTACATGTTAAAATGCAGTCTTATTATCTCTAATTTTCAGAGTAGGACACTAAGATCCAGGAAGGTGAGGTGAATTGCCCAAGGTCACAGCAGTAGTTAAGTGGATATCCAAATAGAGTGGATATTCAAGCCCATTTGGCTCTAGGACCTGCTCCCTTAGCCACTACAGTTCCCAAAGCCAGTGAGCAGTTTCCTCACCATAACCCCAGGGCCTTCTGCAAATTTAGCACCCCCAGTCTGGAGTGTCTTCCCTCCCATGAGTCTGGGTTGGGGCTGGGGTCTCTGCCCCTCCTCACTGACTGTGTGGCGGTCTAGTGATCCCCACTTCTGCCCTCATCCCCATCCACTGGAGGCTGTTCGATCTCCTTCCTACCTCTTCTCAACCTCACCATAGTCTCAGCTGACTGGCAAACCCTGGGCATCAATCGTCCTAATGTTGCTCAGCTGGGTGAATGCCTGGACCCTGCCCCTGTGGAAAGTGACCACCTGCCTCAGCAACAGAATCATTGCCAACCCAACTGGTGTGAGAGGGGCTGTGGATGTCCTGTGTGCTACAGAGCAGGAGTCAGAGGCAGTACAAGGCTGCCCACATCCCTTTGCATCACCATCTTCCTTGTAGCTCTGCTGAACCTGCTTATCTACATTACGGGGGCCGGGTATAACACCTCTGTAGAAGACAAGGAGTCCACAGTCCTCCTGGTACTCACCTCTGGGATTATCTTTTTCATCCCAGTCCTGACCCTAATCCGCATCTGCTGGAGAGCCCGCATCATCACCCCCGACCCTGACCAGCACCTAGGCTGGGCTGCCTCAGCCTCTGGCTGGATGAAGGTGGGGAGGCTGATGTGCTCTAAGTGCAGCTCTGAGGGGTCCAGGGCTCCAGCCCTCACATGGTACTTTGCTCTGCCTCTGCCTCATCTGGTACCTCTTTGGGAGCCTCTGAGTATCCCCACTAAGAATTATCTCTGAGGAGAACGGGAGAGTGAAGGCTCTTTTAACAATGGAGTCTTCCCCTCTTAAACTGGAGTCATCGAAGTGATGCTTGTCAACTTTGGGGTTGGTTTTATATTTATTTTCTTGCTTTTTGGTGGGTTTTGTTTTCTCTGGGTTTTTGGGTTGTTTTTTTTTAATCCATTGAATGATTGAACCAAGAAAATGACTCAGACTCCTACCCTGGACTCTGCTGCTGGTGTTCTCACCTTTGGATGATGGAGCCAGAAATGATGCTTTGAAGCTTCTGGATCATCATCCCTCCTCCAAGGCCTGGAAATGGAGCTCCTGGTCACATCCCCACCTTGGAGGTAATGCTGGAGATGTGGACCTACCATAAAAGGCTGCTTTCTGTCCTGGCTCTTCCTGACAAAACAGTCTCTCTCTGAGAGGACCTGCTGCTGTTGGGGGAGGAGCCTCCCTGGACCTGAAGGGACACACACCCGCTGTCCTCTCAACCACTGGGACACCCCACCCCCACCCAGGATAACTCCTAGAACTTCAGCAGATAAGTTACCAAAGAAGCCTCACCTCCAAGATTTCTGACCTCTGGTTCCTGTGTCCCCTACAATCTGTCACAATGTGCCCTCTGGGACTGGGGACTTCTGGCCCTCCCCAAGTCCCAGCTATGCTTTAGTCCCTCTACCCTTTCACTTCTTACTCACTGTAAGCTTCTGCTTATGCCCTGCTCTGTACTCATAAGTTTTTCCCTAAACAAAATGAGTAACTGTGTGTGTGTGTGTGTGTGTGTGTGTGTGCACGCGTGCGCACGCGTATGTGTGTTTAAAGAGGAAGAATTAGGAGAGGCATCTACAGTTCAGGGGGCATCTTGACCATCAGTGGCCTTGGTTAAAACTTGGCAGATAAGTTTACAATTATGGCAAAACCATTGAAGATTTTTATATTTATGTTTATTAATTTTATCCTAAATATGCACATGAGGTATTCTGGATCAGAGACAGATTTTGTGTTCATTACCTTACAGTAAATAAGAAGCATACTGGCCCCCCTAGGGTACTGCAATGAGAGGCAGGTCAAGTGTCTTACACAAGTAGCTGGATACTCCATAGGTGAGTGATGACAAAAAGTGATTTTTCTCTGCTTATAAGGAGGAAGGGAAGCAGCTGTCCCCCTCCCTTCCTGAAATAGTCTCCTTAGAAATATCTCTGAGTCCTTTCTCCTTATGTGAATAAAATAACTCCAGGAGCCAGATAACCCCATGTACCTCAGTTTTTATGACCTAGAGATGTCTCCAAGGTCTGGGCTTCATACCAATGGAGATAGCACTGCCATTGGTCATCCTGGCACCCTGGGGCTTAACCTAGGGACCTAGTTTGTGTTGGAACCATTTGGTTCTTTCAGGGACATGAGAGAAATTGTATTGTCACTTCAGATCAAAGCAATTACCCAGACAAGTGGATACAGATCTAATTCTCATGGTATGTAAAAAGTGTTGGGAGGCTTGGGTTTTTTACCAGATCACGAGGAAATCCGAGGAAATTTTATTTCCCTGTAAACACCCACAGTGTTCTAAAACCAAGGAATGCCTAGAAATTTCTGGTGTCCAGAAAATTGACTTTATTCAATAAGTTTCTGAATATATACTTTGTGAAAAGGTGAGTAAGATGTAGTTCCTGTCCCTAAGTTGCAATGGTGCATGTGGGTCAATTTGTTATAGGCCAATGGGACTTGGAACTACTGCTTACACAGTGTCAGAGCAGACCCACCAACATCACAATATAGGCAGGCTTACTGTTAAATAGCAAGAAAAGATTCTAACCAGATGTTTTGCCTCAGATCAACCACATGAAAATTGCTGCCTCACTGTCACTGCACACAGCTGTCCTGAAGATGTGTACTATTAATAGAAACTTACCTATCCAGACCCCTCTGAAGTTCACAAAGTGAAATGCCCATAGAATTGATCTCCATAAAAATTAGAAGAGTGATTAGTATAGCCCAGAAGTGACTTGCCCAAAGTCATATGATGAATAAACAGTAGAACTCAAATTCTGATGCAGATCTTTGATTACAAAACCTGAATCCTTTTCACTAAGTGAATTCTATATAATTCTATGTAAGCACTCAATATTTATAATATTATAATGTTAATTATTGCAATAGTTGCTGTATATCTCATTCAAGTTCTGAGGACCATGAAAATGTTAAAAATTCTTAAACGAGACCAGTTTAAGAAACTGTATAAGAATGCATTGAAGTCCTACTTGTTACCATACAGCATAAATCAAATACTGGGAAACGGCAGCAGTAAGCATAGTTTACTAATAGAGTATGTGATAATCTAAGATGACATCACTTTTTTTTTAATCCCTCTTGCCGCACCACTGGCAATTCCTGTCAACCGCTGATCTTTTTGCAGTCTACATAGTTTTGACTTTTCCAGAATGTCATAGAGTTGGAATCACACAGTATATAGCCTTTTCTGACTGTCTTCTTCCACTTAGTAATACGCATTTAAGGTTCCTCCATGCATTTTCATGGCTTGATGGCTCCTTCCTTTTTAGCACTGAATAATATGCTACTGTCTTGATATACCACAGTTTATTTATCCATTCATCTACTAAAGGCATCTTGGTTGCTTCCAGATTTGGCAATTATGAATAAAGCTGCTGTAAACATCTGTGCAGGTTTCTGTGTGAGTTTTCAGCTTTTGTGAGTAAATACCAAGGAGTGTGATTGCTGGATTATATTGTAAGAGTGTGTTTTAGTTCTGTAAGAAACCACCAAACTGACTTCCAAAGTGTCTGTACCATTTTGCATTCCCACCAGTAAATTTCACATCCTTGCCAACATTTAAAGCTGTCAGTATTCTGGATTTTGGCCATTCTAATAGGAGTGCAGTGGTATCTCACTGTTTAATCACATTTCCTTGATGACTTATGGTGTGAAGCATCTTGTCTTATGCTTAGTTGCCACCTGTAGATCTTCTCTGTGAGGTGTCTGTTGAGGTCTTTGGCTCATTTTTCAGTCAAAGTATTTTCTTATTGTTGAGTTTTAAGAGTTCTTTCATATTTTGGTTAACCGTCCTTTATCAGATGTCTTTTATAAATATTCTCTCCCAGCCTGTGGTTGTCTTCTCATTCTCTTAACACTGTCTTTCCCAGAGGAGTTTTTAATTTTAATGACGTACAATTTATCAATTCTTTCTTTCATAGATTGTGCCTTTGGTGTTTTTTTGGTATTTTTAAATTTTATTTTATTTTTCCTGGCCATGCCACATGCGCGGCGTGCAGGATCTTAGTTCCCTGACCAGGGATTGAACCCGTGCCCCCTGCAGTGGAAGTGCGGAGTCTTAACCACTGGACTGCCAGGGAAGTCCCGTGCCTTTGGTGTTGTATCTAAAAAGTTATTGCTATACCCAAGGTCACCTATATTTTCTCCCATATTATCTTTTAGGAGTTTTGTAGTTTTGCATTTTACATTTAGGTCTGTGATCCCTTTTCAGTTAATTTTTGTGAAGGGTGTTAGGTCTATGTTTGGATTCAATTTTTTTGCATATGGGTATTCAGTTGTCCCAAAATCATTAGTTGAAAAGACTATCTTTGTGCCATTGTATTGCCTTTGCCCTTTTGTCAAAGATCAGTTGACTATATTTATATAGGTCTATTTCTTGGCTTTCTATTCTGTTCCACTGATCTATTTGTCTGTTGTTTTGCCAATACACTGTCTTGATTACTGTAGCTTTATGTAAGTCTTGAAGTCAGGTAGAGCCTGTCCTCTAACATTGTTCTCCTTCAATGTTGTGTTGGCTCTTCTGGGTCTTTTGCATCTCCATACAAACTTTAGAATGTATATGCCAATATTCACAAAATAACTTACTGGGATTTTGATTGGCATTGCTTTGAATCTAATATCAAGTTGGGAAGAATTGACATCATCACAATATTGAGCCTTCCTATCCCTAAACATGGAATATCTCTCCATTTATTTAGTTCTTTGATTTTGTTCATCAGAATTTTGTAGTTTTCTTCATAGGGATCTTGCACATATTTTGTTGCATTATACCCAAGTATTTCATTTCTTGATACTAATATAAATGGTATTATGTATATTTGAAATTTAATTTCAAATTTCACTTGTTCCTTGTTGGTATATAGGAAAATGACTGACTTTTGTATATTAACCTTGGATCCTGCGACCCTGCTATAATAACTTATTAGTTCCAAGAGTTTTTTGTTCATTCTCTCAGATTTTCTACATAGATGATTATGTCATCTGTGAACAAACACAGTTTTATTTCTTCCTTCCCAATCTGTATATCTTTTATTTCTTTTTCTTATCTTGTTGCATCCACTAGAACTTCCAGTATGATGCTGAAAAGGAGTGATGAGAAGTGATAGCCTTACCTTGTATCTGATCTTAGTGGGAAAGCATCAAGTTTCTCACCATTAAGTATGATGTTAGCTGTAGTTTTGTTGTTGTTTGGTAGATATTCTTTATCAAGTTGGGGAATGTCTTCCTATTCATAGTTTACTGAGTGTTTTTATCATGAATGAATATTGGATTTTATCATGAATGAGTATAGTTTTCCATCTATTGTTATGGTCACTAGATTGTTCTCTTTTAGCCTCTTGATGTGATGGATTATATTAGTTGATTTGCAAATGTTGAACCAGTCTTGCATACCTGGGACAAATTCCACTTGGTGGTGGTCTATAACATTTTTTATATAGTTAGGCCTCTGTATCCATGGGTTCCATATCTATGGATTCAAACAACCGTGGGATCAAAAATATTTGAAAAAAAGTTCCAGATAGTTCCAAAAAGCAAAACTTGAATTTTCTGTGCACCAGCAACTATTTACTTAGCATTTACATTGTATTTACAACTATTTACATGGTATTTACATTGTATTAGGTATTATAAGTAATCTAGAGATGATTTAAAGTATACAAAAAGATACACATAAGTTATATGCAAACGCTACAGAACTTTATACAAGGGACTTGAGCATCTACCGATTTTGGTACCTGCAGTGGGTCCTGAAACCAATCCCTGGTGCATACTGTGGCAAAACTGTATGTTATTGAATTTGATTTGCTTTTATTTTTTTTTTTGAGGATTTGTACATCCATGTTCATGACAGACATTAATCTGTAGCTTTCTTTTCCTGTAATGTCTTTGTCTGATTTGGTATTGGGGTGATCCTGACCTCGCAGAATGAGTTAGGAAGTATTCCCTCTGTTTCTCTCCTCTGAAAGAGATTGTAAAGAACTGGTATAATTTCTTCCTTAAATATTTGGTAGAATTCACCAGTTGACTCATTTGAGCTTGGTGCTTTCTATTTTGGAAGGCTGTTAATTATTGATTCACTTTCTTTAACAGATACAGATCTATTCAGATTGTGTATTTCTTCTTGCGTGAATTTTAGCAGAATGTGTCTTTCAAAGAATTGGTCCCAGGGCTTCCCTGGTGGCGAAGTGGTTAAGAATCCGCCTGCCAATGCAGGGGACACGGGTTTGAGCCCTGGTCCGGGAAGATCCCACATGCCGTGGAGCAACTAAGCCCATGCGCCATAACTACTGAGCCTGCGTTCTAGAGCCCGTGAGCCACAACTACTGAGCCTGCGTGCCACAACTACTGAAGCCCGTGAACCTAGAGCCCATGCTCCGCAACAAGAGAAGCCACCACAATGAGAAGCCTGCGCACCACAACGAAGAGTAGCCCCCACTTGCTGCAACTAGAGAAAGCCCACGCACAGCAACAAACACCCAACGCAGCCAAAGATTAAATAAATAAATTTATTTTAAAAAATAAGAATTGGTCCCTTTCATCTGGGTTATCAAATTTATGGGCATAGAGTTGTCCACAGCATTCCTTGATTGTCTTTTAATGTCCATGGGATGTATAGTGATGTCCCCTCTTTCATTTCTGATATTAGTAATTTGTGTGCTCTTTTTTTTCTTAGCCTGGCTAGACACTTATCAATTTTATTCATATTTTCAAAGAAACAGCTTTTGGTTTTACTGATTTTCTCTATCGATGTCCTGTTTTCAATTTCATTTATTTTTGCTCTAATTTTTTTTACTTCTATTGAGATATAATTGACATACACAGCACTGTATAAGTTTAAGGTGTACTGCATAATGATTCGACTTACATACATCATGAAATGACACACATCATGAAACGATTATCACAATAAGTTTAGTAAACATCCATCATCTCATATAGATACAAAACTAAAGAAATCAAAAAAAGGTTTTTTCCTTGAGATGGGCACTCTTAGGATTTACTCTCAAACAACTTTCATATGTAACATACAGCGGTGTTATTTTATTTATTATGTTGTACATTACATCCCTTGTACTTATTTATCTTACAACTAGAAGTTCGTACCTTTTGACCACCCTCATCTAATTCTCCCTCCCACCCTCCCGTAACCACAAATCTGATCTCCCTTCCTATGAGTTTGTTTGTAATTTTTTTAATTTTAATTTTATTGGAGTATAGTTGCTTCATTTTTGAATAATAACTAAACGACAACACTATGTTAGTTCCTGGTATACAGTATAGTGATTCAGTATTTTTATACATTTCAAAATGTTCACCACAATAAGTCTAGTTACCATCTGTCATCATACAAAGATATAATTATTGACTATATTCCCCACTCAGTACATTTCATACCTATGACTCATTTATTTTGTAACTGGAAGTTTGTGCTTCTTAATCTCCCTCACCTATTTCTCTCATTTCCCCACTCCCTTCCCCTCTGGCAACCACTTGTTTGTTCTCTGTACCTATGACTCTTTATGTTTTGTCATTTTTGTTTGTTTTGTTTTTTAGATTCCACATATAAGTGAAATCATACAGTATTTGTCTTTGTCCAACTTATTTCACTTAGTATATAATACGCTTTGGGGTCCATCCATTTTGTTGCAAATGGTAAGATTTCATTCTATTTTATGGCTGAGTAATATTCCATTACTATATATATATATATATATATATGGTTGCTTCCATATCTTGGCTATTGTAAATAATGCTGCAATGAACAGAGGAGTGCATATATCTTTTCAAATTAGTGTTTTTGTTTTCTTCAGATAAATACCCAGGAGAGGAATTGCTGGATCATATGGTAGTTCTATTTTTAATATTTTGAGAAACTCCCTACTGTTTTCCATAGTGGCTGCTTTTAACTTCATCGATTTCTGCTCTCATTTTTATGATTTCTTTTCTTCTTCTTACTTTGGATTTAATTCACTCTTCTTTTTCTAGTTTCCTCAGGTGGAAACTTAGATTATTGATTGTAGAAATTTTTTCTTTTCTAATGTATGCATTCAATGCTATAAAATTTCCTCTAAACACTGCTTTTGCTGTATCCCACATATTTTGATAAGTTGTGTTTTAATTTTCATTCAGTTGAAAGTATTTTTTAAATTCTCTTGAGATATATTCTTTGACTAATATGTTATTTAGAAGTGTGTTGCTTAATCACAGCATATTTTGGAACTTTTCAATTATCTTCCTTGTCTTGATTTCTAGTTAATTCCATCGCAGTCAAAGAACAGACATTTCAATATTTCTATTCTCTTAAATTTGTTAAGGTGTGTTTTATTGCAGAATGTGGTCTCGGTGAATGTTCATCTTGGTGAATGTTCCATGTGAGCTTAAGAAGAATATATATTTTACTGTTGTTGGATGAAGTGATCTGTTATTATATCCAGTTGATTGATGGTGTTGTTGAGTTCAGCTATGTCCTTACTGATTTTTCACCTGCTGGATCTGTCCATTCTGATAGAGGGGCACTGAAGTCTCCAATTATGAGAGTGGATTCATCTATTTCTCTTTGTAACTCCATTAGCTTTTGCCTTATATGTTTTAATGCTATATCACTTTTTTTAGCAAAGGTATTTTGTAAATTTTGTAAAATTATATTAATATTTTAATGCAAATGCTTAACACTTAAAATTATCAAAGCTCAACTTAAATAAAAAATTTTATTTAATAAAGATTATTAACTGCAAGAATTGTACAGTATTTCATTTCTGCTACATAATGCCAACCCTATGCAATACAGTAAGAACTGTATCATTCACTGTTCATTTTTTCCACTGCTCTTCTGAATCCTAAAGGGCAGAGGGGGAGGTAATCAAACAGACACAAAACAAAATACAATCCAAATAAACTGAGCAGAGTGATTCCTGCTAGTTATAAGTACATTTTGATTAAGCTCTCTAACCAAGTAGCTAGGGGATAAATGCAGGTATTGCTCCCGGGTTGATAAGAGGCTTTGTTTCCACAGCTTAGTAAAAGCTTTGTCACAGTTTAAGGATGCATGTTCTTTAAATAGTTATTACACATACACACTTAGTGTCTGTAAACACTAGAAATATAAGTTAGACAGGGTCTATGTATTCCTCAAAAGTTGGGTACAGTTTTAAAAAAGGTGAAGTAACATGATTTTTCAAAGTCCACAAGAATCCTGCCTGAAGAGTTTGAACCGCTGCCAATAATTCATCTTCACTGTGCGAGATTCTTAACTCTGGGACCCTTAGGGTTTGTCCAAACTGGATTTTCTGGCTTTCGGTATAGCAAGTGCATCTTTCACTGTGTGGTAAATAACATTCTTCACCTGTAATTTATCTTCATGATTAGTATGTGTTTGTGACAGATACCAGAATTCCTGAGTAAGCCAGAAGCATTGTTTAACATGCTCTGGAGAAACAAAATCTTCAGTCACTTTGATACGGCTATATAAGTTATGAACCTTATATGGAATTCCAGCTGGGATAAATGCCACATCTCTGGGAAACTGTATAATAGCCCAGCCTTGAACTCCATACTCTTGATGAAGATGCTTTCTTAGTGATCAGTCTAAATACCAGCTCTGATCACTGATAGGACCATGGTTGCAGGGCTTTCTTGAATTTGCTCTTCTGATGCCTTTTTTAGGAATCCACATTATCTTCTTTGTGTCTTCATTAGCATATATTTGCCAGAGGGCTCCTGGCTTCTCTTTTCTTCCAATAAATTGCTTTATTGTGAGTTCATGAGAATTTCCATCTTGCACAATTTTAAGGACTTCTTGGTCACACTCTCCTTTGGGATTTCCTACATAGACCAGGACATTAGCTGCATCTGATATGTCTCAGTAAAGACATTGCTCCACACTTTTGATCTTCTGGAGTAATTAATCCATAATTAATCTTGGGACCCCAGTCTGGCCAAATAAAGTAGTCTGGCAGCCTAGAGACAAAATTCAATTTATCATCTCACCCTGTGTACTCAAGCAGTGGGTGCTGGCCATCAGATCATCAAACCGGGAGTGCATCATACCTCTAAAATTTCCCCCTGATAGCCAGTCCTTAAGTATCAGCATTGTTAATTCTTTTTCATTTTCCAGGAGATTTGGAACATCTTCAAATCCATTCCAGAAGTATCCTACTATGGCTTCTGTGATTATTTCACTGGTCCTTGGTATAGACTGAATGTTTGTGTCCTCCCAAAATTCGTATGTTGAAACCTAATCCCCAGTTGTGACGGTATTTGGAAGTGGGGACTTAGGTTTGAAGGCAGAACCCTCATGAATGGGATTAGTGCCCTTATAAAAGAGACCCCAGAGAGCTCCATTACTCCCTTCCATCACATGAGGACACAATGAACACAGCTATCTATTCCAGCGGAAAGTGCTACAAAGTCATGTGCCAAAAGGTGTAGCTGTATAATTCCATTACAGAGAGGGAATGAAGGACTTGGAACAAAAATTCAATCTATCCCCTCATTCCAACAAACTGGGGAATGAAAGAAAGGAATGACTGTTGAGTAGCCATCCAATTGTGTCGACACCAGAGTAGTCAAAAGAAGCCTTAGAAACTTATTTTTCTGATTTAGTTAGCAGGAAGAAGAGGAGGAAGTAAGGAAATGGTAGAGTTACAAATTGCTTTCCTGGGCAGGGGTTTCCAGCTACAACATTGCTGGACAGTTGAATAGGCTGATATAGACTGTTTAATAACTCAAACTCTCAGTTTCATAGTCTGAATGCCTGTGAATAGCAAACATCTCTGATGTAGTATGTGCCTGGTACTACACTAAGTACTTTACATGCATTAGCTCATTTTATCCTCACAACAAACCTGTGAAGCTATTCTCACTTTGCAGTTGAGAGGTCAAATAACTTAGGCAGCTGCTTACACATGGCAAAGCTATGATTAGAGCCCAGATCTCTCTGATTTCATTCACTCAGGCATCCACTACTTGCCAGGCATTGAGCTGAGAATGCAGACCAACAACACAGCCCCTGCCCTCCAGGACTTCAGATCTTAAGTTTCTAAGCTGTACATCCCACTAGACATTACATGTCAACTAAAAACAATGAGTCCAAGACAAATATGTGTGTTATTTTTTAAATGAATATACTTTATGTCAGTTACACTTCTGAAGGCTTATCATGGCATACGTCAATAAACTGTCATACCAACTCTTTGAAGTAGGTACTATTATTCCCCATTTTAAATATTAAGAAACTGAGATCCCTAGAGGTTACCTTTGTTATACACTAGAAAGTGATGGAGCAGGATTAGAAACCAAGCCATCTGACTCTAGAGCTCACCTTTCACCACACCTGCCACGTGCAGCCCATGGTTAATAAAATACAGGTTTCTTCAAGTATAGTAATGAATCAATATAGCTTTTTCTGATGTATTTTCTCATTAAAAGATACTAGTTATAAACTTATCACATAAAGGCCTGTAAACTCTTTCATGTTTAAAAGGGTTTCTCACACTTGAAAAACTTGAGATCATGGGTCTGGTATTTTTAAAGTGTTTCAAAATTATAAACTAAGAGGTAAGATATTAAAATATAAAACAATAGGTGTGATTTCTTTTTCCTTAAATCTCAGAGACTGGATTTCATTTATTCCACTATTTTATCTGTGTTTGATGTTCACATAATACTTTACAACTGCTGATTAATCACGGTACATTCCAGCGATGATTATAACATTATTAAAATCACTTCGCTTGGGGGTGCTGGAGGTGCCACTGGAGCCCGCTTGCCTGCCAACTCCACGCAAGAGCCAGAGGTTGGGCGGCAGTTCCAGCCACGTCGGCTCCCGGTTCCCGGCCACCTGGCGGCACAACTGCGGGGCGACATTGCCGCCGCCCAGGCGGCGCTGCTGAGCGCGGTTCCCCGAAGCAGCGGCGCTGCCCGGCTCTGCCCGCCGCACTCCGGGCCCCTGGCCCCCGACTCGGCGCTGAGGACAGGACCCCACCGCCCACTCTGCAGCAGCCTGGCGCTGCACGACATCCAGGGCGCCTTCCAACTCCAGAGCAAATTTTTGAGAACATAAAGCAAGAGTATAGTCACTATCAGAAGTGGAGTCATTCCGAAGTTGTTCTTAATCAGAGTAAAGCTGACGTTTCCGAAAGTCGTCCTCCCTCCGCGGCACACCCAGCACCTAGTTCTCCAGGTTCCTCCTGGATGAAGAACGACCAGTCCCCCTTTACCCTCCAACAAGTTAGAATAATATGTGAGCATCTCTTAAAAGACCAGAAAGATCATATTTGGGAGGGGTATGAGCAAATCCTCTGCACCTAACTAGCAGAATGGTATGAATCTTCTGTGAAATTCACACATCATCAGATTATGCCACGAGGTAGGAAGAGGCCAACAAACTATGCGTCCTGAAGCTTTTTGCGAATCTGGGTGCCAAGCTTGACATCAAGAGATGGCTGCTATCTATAATACTTTTTGCAACTGGTTTGATATCACATTTCACTCCAACTTTACACCCTGAGAACACTTAAATGTTTCTACGGGTCCATTTTAGGACCTTAAAACTTCCTGGTTGCAACAAGCATCTCTTTCTTTTCTGCTCATCCAGTAAACAGCTGTGCCCTACTGGGATAGATTTTCCAAACAAAAATACCTGGAGCAACAACTTATCAAAATATACCTTCAGTGGCATTTAACAAGTGGAGTTTCCCCATGCACAGTTGTGGAAGAAGCCTGTGTATGTGTCTTTTATGTTATTGTCTGTTTGTTCAAACATTTTTTCTTTTTTTTTTTTTTTTTTTGATCTTGGGGATTCTGGTTGTGAATTTGACACATGATGACTATGGTTAAAAGCATTTCCGTGGTGTACAGAAGATCATTAATGTTTTGTGACCATGTACATTATAACAGTAGATTATGTGTAGGTATTACTGTTAAATACAGGGGCTGTTTCCAGGCACAGAATATGACTCATAAGTTAGTATGGACATCAGATGTTCTTATAATGACATAGCAAAGGTCTATGGTCCTAGGGCTACAAATGCATGGTGGGAGACTAGGACAAAGCAGAAATGAGCCATTTGACAGCTGGATTCTCCCTAGCTGGTATTAGGAAAATACTTTGACTCCAACACTTAAAATACCCATGTGGAGTCTGTGTTCATCTCATTCACATAAAGAGCTCCCTGGACACTGAACCTCTGAAATGAAAACGTCTCCTCTGGAATAAAAGCATCAGGATTTACTTAGGAGCTTAGCATCGGTGAGCACAGTGTGGGCCAGATTCTGGAGGCACTGCTTCTTGGGAGAAACCACTTGACGTTTGTATCAGTTATTAAAAATAGAATTTGGATTCTTTGGTCAGGTTCCCCCAAGTTCTTTTAAGAGGTGTCCACGGTCAACTGCTTAAGCTTTGTTTTGGCGACCCCCTGACCAAAATTGCTTATGGATTGCTTTTCACCTCGTTTCCAAGGCTGAGGAACAGAAAGCAGCCTCTGCTTGGAGGAAGTGGAAGTTAAGTATACATTTATTTATTTGCTGTTACTTGTTCAGGACCACATTTTATAAAATGCTTTCTATTATTATTGTCTCTAGAAAGAAAAGTTCTATTAAAATTGTTTTAGTTTCAATATAGGATAGTTTTTTTTAATAGGGCTTATTTTGAAATATTGAGTTTAATTCAAATGAAAAAAAAAAGTTATTGGTAACCTCATTGATAAATACCGTTGCAAAACTCCAAAATAAAGCATTCACAAACTACACTCATCAATGTACCAGAAATAACACTACACCATAATCAACGGTGGACCTAGAAAGGCAGGGATTTTCCAACACTGGAAAATCTATTTATGGAGGTCGTTGACATTTAAATAATATTTAAATCCTTGGTAATAAAGAAGATTCCCTAAGAAAGATGACTTAGATAAAGAGAAAGTGATTCCCAAAAACGTGACCTGCAACATTTAAAGCTTATGCAAAGGAGACTCCAAAGGAGCAGCCAATGAAATGAGGGTAAAGTGGGAAAGAGGGATGTGTGGTGTCAAGGCATCCAAGAGAAGAAAATGTTTCAAGTGGCCAAGCCCTGAGAGGTTAAGTAAGATGAGGACTCAGAATTGACTATTAATTCAGCACAGTGGTGGTCAGTATTTCTGTGATAAACACAATCTCTGTGGAGTGATGGGAGAGGAACCTGATTGGACGGGGTTAAGGAAAAATGTGAGGTGAGGAAATGGAGCCCAGACTGTAGGAAACTCTTTTAAGAAGTTAAGTACTGAAGGGAACAGATAAATGGTGCGGTAGCTTGGCTCTTTTAAGAGGAGTGGGTAAAGAAAGTTTTGTTTCTTTGTATACTGTTTAATATTTGTTGTTGTTATTTTAGGATGATCGGTACTGGACATATTTTACACCGAAGGGAATAATCAAGGAGTAAAAGTTTGATGATGCAGGAGAGAAAAGAGAGAATTATGGGAGCAATGCTTTCTCCCTCAGCCAGGAACACCTTGCCAAACTCCAGCTCAGGTGAAACTCAACTGTCTGCCATGCTCCCGAACTCAAGCAGCTGAACATAGTGGAGGAAAAAATACACAGCTAGTCTCACTTAAAATCCATGACTACAAATCTCAAAAGAGCACATAACACTAACCAACAATCCTTTTACACTTCGCTAATATGATGACTTCACCTCTCTCCAAAATAACTACATCACACATTCTTCTCTCTCCAAAAACAAATGGTCTTCACCTCCTCCACTGAAATAGGAGCTATTAGATAGACGTCCTCTCATCTTCCCACCACCAAATCTACCTGCATTTCTGTAACTTCCTTCTTTCTTCTGTCTCTCTGTGTGGTCTGGACCCCACTTCATTATAAGAGGACACCAGCTGAAGGATGACTGAAATATTTAGGCTTTCTTAGAAGAAATAATAAGCCCAAATAAAACTGAAAAATTGCTAAAACTATACAAAACAAAAATGTGACTAAAATTAACGGAAGAATTCAGTCTCCTTGAAAAAGTTAGATTTACAAACTTGACCTGGGGAAATGAGATTTGGTAGTAATAATGCACCCAAATAAAGGTCCAATGCTATGTGCCATCACCTATAAAAATCTTCGTTATAAAATGTATACAGAAAAGCTGTCCCCTAAAGAAAATGATTCAGTAAAATAATAATAAAACGGTATATTTTGACTGTGAAAATCAATCAAGGCCATAAATAGTTATTAACATGCTGATATTTAGAAATGAAGCCAAAACAATGTTTTATAAAAATATTGGGAAGAAACTGTCAGAGAGGTCAAAATGTCCTATACTAATTTGGTATACTTCCTTCCAGACCTATTCCTATGTATTCAGAAGAGTGGAGTTCACTCCCCACTGCTCCAGCTTAGGGCCCTCGAGCATAATCAGCTGGTGAGAACATGGTACAGACAGAGGACAGTTCCCCCAGAGTGTAGAGCCCCGCATACAGGCAACATGAAGTTCTCTTCCATAGGAAGCCTGGGTGGCCAGGTCTGACCCAGCATGGCTTTCGGAGCCTCACGGCAGTTCTCCCTCAGACTATCTGCCCTTACACCTTCTATACAGGGGCTCTTTCTTGGACCACTTTTTCCATTTGGGGGCTCCTGGTATTTTACCTTCCTTTCCTACCCCCAGCATCTTTCCATGCTCCCCTTTTGCCCTATAGACTTTTTCCATTTCTCTTGTAATATCCTTTTTTTAAGGATTCCAAGAATTTATTTTACTAGAAAACAATTTAATATCCAGTCTCACTAGTAATCAAAGATAAATTCTATCATTTAAAATAACAATGAGATACCATTTTCACCTATCAAATTGGCAACAGTTGACAAAATTAAAGGGGGGTGGATATTACTCAGAGCAGCTGAGGAACTGCAAATTGGCTCAACTTTCTGGAAGATGATTGGGCAAGACATCAAAATCTTTTAAATGTTCACCCTCCTTAACCCAGTAATTCTGCTTCTAGGAACCTATCTTTTTCTTCCTTTTCCTTTTTTTCATTGAGATATAACATTGTTTAAGGTGTACAACATGATGGTTTGATATACTCTTGCAAAATGATTACCACCATAGTGTTAGCTAACACCTACATCAGGTCACACAATTCCCATTTCTTTTCTGTAGTGAGAACATTTAAGATCTACTTTCTTAGCAACTTTCAAGTGTATAACACAGTATTGTTAACCATAATCATCATGCTGTACATTAGAGCTCCAAAACTTATTCGGCTTATGACTGGAAGTTTGTACCTTTTGACAAACTTCTCTCACTCCTCAGCTCCTGATGAACAGGGTAGGCTACTCTCAGTTCGAATTTGTTTGTTTTTTTAGATTCCACATAAGTGCTATCATACAGTATTTGTCTTTCTCTGTCTGACTTACCTCACTTAGTATAATACCCTCAAGGCCCATCCATGTTGTTGCCAATGGCTGTAATATCCTTTAATGTTTGTTAGAAAGAACCTCAGTGTCTTTAATGAGAAACTGATTTCAAGCCACTTCCCACTCTGCATTTAAAGAGCTTGGCAGTAGCCGCTCCAACCTAACAACAAGTAAAAAGCTAAATATACTGGAAAATCAACAACTCTTCTTGGATCCACAAAAGAGGGGAGAGAACACATGGCAAACTTCTGCCCCCAAGATTGGAGAGACAGACAGCGAATACAGAGTCATGACTTACCAGAGCAGAAACGCACTTAGCCGAAACGACCTCAGGAACCAGCGGCAGGGTAGGAAAACCGGACCTGTAATTGATGAATTGCTGGAGGCTCAGTACGGACAACTCTGAGAGTTAAAAACTCCAGGAGACCCAGTCATAGGGGCCCCCCCACGATATCGTGAGATTCGCTTCCAGGAGCTTGCGCAGGTTCCCACGGTAAATGTTGGAGAAAAATCCTCTCCTGCTTCCAGCAGGAGGAGGGGAAAATACGCCAGAACACTGCGTGCTTCTTAACAAGGCCTGCCCTCAGGAGAAACTAGTTAACCAGAGCCTAAGAGCCTAACCTGCCGGAGTATTATTAGAACCTAACTCACCTGGCGGGAAGGGAAATACTCCAGTCAGCTCTAGCCTTCCACATGGGGGAGGGGAAGTACCCAGCGGCAGCCCGCTCTAGCCATCCTGTTCCACCTAAGGGGGGAGAAAAAAATGGAGACACACTTATGAAGTTCACAATCCAGAGGCACAGCTTCACTGAAAGACTGAGACCTAATCATAAGACTATAGAATGCTTCCCCTCCAATGCATACCTCATTACCACATTCCTAAAGGCCAATACAGCAGTTCCTTTTACCCAGTACATCATGGCTAGCTATCAAAAAAAAAAAAAAAAAAAAAATTACAAAGCATACTAAAAGTAAACAAAACAATGCCTACATAGTATTCCAATAGAAGAATGCATCATATTTTGTTTATACACTCTATCTATATTGTTTAAAATTTCCACTATCCTAAAGCAATAAAAACCCATATTATATATATATATGTATATATATATATATATATATATATATATATATATATATATATATATTTGTGGAATCAGATGGTAAATTTCCTTAGGATATATTTCTAAAAATCATTTGCCAGAAATTTGAAAATAATAGATTATCAGCTAGCTTAGTAAACAAATACTGTACAATATCACTTATGCATGGAATCTAAAAACTACAACAAACTAGTGAATATAATAAGAAAGAAACAGACTCGTAGAGTCTGTTACCAACAGGGAAAGGGAAGGGGGAGGAGCAATATAGAAGCAGGGAATTAAGAGGTACAAACTAGTAGGTATAAAAAAAGCTACAGGGATATATTGTACAACAAGAGGAATATAACAAATATTTTATAATAACTATAAATGGAGTATAACCTTTAAAATTTTTGAATCACTATATTGTACACCTGTAACATACAATAATTTTAAAAAACTTAAAAAAAAAACAACCCCAACCTCTGGCACAGAAGAAAAGAGCATGGGGAGAAATGTGGGAAGAGGAGAAAATAAGTCAGTCTAGGAAAGTTTATGACCACGTATGTTACTTTTTTCTCCTCTTAAAATGTTTATATTAATTGGTTGAATATGGTAAAAATATCCTTGGACTTCACAGAATATGTGGAGAAAAGTAAGTCTGCCTCTCAAATGTCTCCCAGTTCCTAGGTTTCTCCCTAGTTTCTCTGTCCTTCTAGATATCAGGATGAAGCATTAAAAAAGCCATTTTTGTAGATCTTACATGGTTTAAAGTTTTAAGAAATGTAATATGGTTCCACCTAATATGATATGCATGTCCATTTACTTTTCCAAATATATGACCATAATATATTCAGTGACTTTTTCACATATATCAGGATGTTTTGCTATCAACTTCTCTCCTCAGTGGGAACAAAATGTCTGAAAATCAGCTTTTAAAAATTAAAACTGCCAAGGGATGTCAGATAAGTGGAGTAGAGGAGGTCTTGGGTGTGGTGTTATTCATTTTCCTAAAATGAAAAACGGTTTCCTTTAACTTGAAGAGGGAGCAACACTTTTGAAGTCTATAAATTACATAAACAAATGATAAGAAAACATATTGTGTGAAGAATATCTCCCACTAACAAAGCCCAATGGTTTCCTACAGTCGGAGACAGCCCAGCCTCTGGCTATGCAGGCATGCAGGCTAGAGGGTGCTGTAGTTCAGTCCTAACGTGTTGGTTCCTGTAGCCAGGATTTGGGGATAAAATTGCCTAGAATAGTTTTTGCACCATTAGAGGACCATGGGTGAATAGTTTGTCTACTGCAACCCCACTTCCTGAAGTACATTTTCTGATAAAAAAAAAAAAAAAGGAAATTATTAAATCTTGGCTGTGTACGTAAAATAATATCTTTTCAAAGAAAATTCAGATTATAGAACTGAAAGAAACCATGGAAGGTCCATGGTTCTTAACAGGGAATCGTATCAGTAATGCCATGGCATTTTAACTAATCGTTCAAAGGCAATAAAATGACTTTTTTCAAGTTTGAAACCAGATCTTTGGACACTGCAGCATTGGAAAGTGATCCTTCCTATTTTCTTCCTATTTGTCCAGCTTTTCTGAATTACTGCTCAGTCACCTCTTCAAAAGACATTCCTTATTATTCTCTCCACAAAGTGTATCTAGAATCTCTATATCCTGGTCAACTCTGCTAACCCAAAAAGTACATTTCCTCACTCCCGATCTCTGAGTAAATTTATCCCCATACACAGTATAAATTTTGTCTATTCATGTATTGGTTTTATTTTGACCTTCCCTTGCCTCTCTGTAGTGCATTGGTGTTCCTGTTAGTTTCTAACTTAGAAAAGCATTCGGTTTTATGTTAAGCTGTTTGTTTCAATGGGAAAATATGTTCCTGTGTCAGATTAGAAAATGATGGTTGCGCTTCCAAGCTAGACCACCAAAAACTATTTAATCTATAATTTACCTGAACCATGATGCTGATGCCCCTTTATCAATTATACCTCCATTCCACTGAATAAGCATTGACTAGGCATGCATTGGAAGATTCTGTTGTGTTCCTGATGTGGGACACTAGCAACAAAAATTTCTCTTAACTTCAGTAGGAAGCATGACCACTGGCTGTAGAGTCAAAAAGGATTGCTGGGCATCAATCTCAATGTTCACTCACTGTATTTGAAGTACCCCTGGTCCTCAGGAATATTCTTGTTTTGTGTTCAATAGACATCTATTCTGAAAAATAGTGTGTAGTGGATCTCAAACTAATGAAAGAATGAAAACATGGCAAAATTCAAGTGGGAGCAGTTAGTTCAGACAGTATTTCATTTAGTAATTAAATGAGTGAGCCAAGGTAAGTCAGCCCGCAAACACAGCCACCCCAACTGTTTCCTTTTCTTTAAAGTTAACAGCAGATATGTAGGGAGCATTAGGGCAACAGCAAAAGAGAAACCTAGAAGACTTCTCTAAATCTTGCCACTTCTCAAAATGGAAGTAAAAGAGTGTGGGGAGAAATTAAAAATGGAAAAGATAGAAAGTTTATCTGGGTGCCTTTGGTGAGAAGCAGGGTCAGTTCCTACAGCCTGGTTAGGATGTGATTTGTTCTGGTTCATTTGTAAATGATTATAAGAGGTTTTCCTAAAAGCAACAATGATGTTGCTGCTGTGTTATCAGTTTATATCACCTCATAAGCGAGAACATACCTGGACAAGATTAAAGACTCCAGGTCGCACTTACATTTCTAACCCTCTGCCAGCTGCCTCTCAAATTGCTTATAAGGTCACCAGCAATGAGGCGTGTAAGTGTGCATAGCTCTGTGAAAATCCACCATCACTAATGAAAACAAACTCCAGTGTCTGGTCCAGTGTCAATGAGTCAATCACATCCTATTTGTAAGGAAAAGACAATAGTATTTATTGTGTGGACAGTGGTTCATTAACACACCTTTTTTTCAGAATATTAGTTTGTTTGCTTATAAGTGGACATATTCACTGCACAAAGACAAATGTTCTCATGCTGAACAGAAGGTAAACACTGTTCACAGAGTTTTCTCTCTTTAATGAGCTTTGCTGTATGGGTGGAATATGGAGGGTGATGGGGAAATAGGGAGAATGATTATGGAATAAGTAGCAAATGTTTCCTGGTAGTTGGTTTACATAAGATTAAATGCAATTACCTGTTCCTCTGACTCACTAAAAAGTTTCTCAGTCCAAGAGGCAAGGTCTGCACCTGGTATGTGAGGGAAGCCAAAGGCCTTTCTGATTACTTACCTGCCAGAATAGCCACATTAGCACAGATCATGTGAGTGGATTAATCCATCATCAACTGTAGTCATTTAAGAGAGAAAATTTCCCTAGAAAATAAATCAACCCTGTTGAGACAGGTGTTGTAATGGATGGTGAGTGCTCTAAAAAGGGAAAGAGTATTAACATTATAGGACTAGAGGATAGTTTCCTTAGTTATAAAAGCTTCTTCATCTAATAATTGGTTTATATTTTAGATTTTATCTGAAATAATATAAATATGGTTTGATGGTATAATGGAAAAGTAATGATTGAAATAATAGACAGTAGCCATCTTTCCATAGAGTTGAGGGTTTGTCCTACTCTTTTGTAAACCTGGTCGACAATTTCCTGAACATTATCATTAAAAAAAAAAGAAAGATATATGGCCATTTGACAAAGACAACTATATAAACAAAGTTCTCTCTTTCAATATAAGCAAGACTGATACAGCTGGAAATATTCCCCTAAATTAGGAATATATATATATATATATATATATATATACATACACACACATATATATATATATAAAATGTGTGTGTGTAGGTGTGCATGCTGTGATATATGTTATATATGCTATATATGTAGCTATGATGAAAGCTACATCATTCTTGGGATATTGTTAACCATTGAAGTCCAAATTCAGACTTGACCAAATGAAGAGAAGCCATGAGCAATTATCTAGCACTGGGAAAAGATGGAGCTTGGCATTGCAAAATCTGAGGTGAAGTCCCTGCCCAGTCCCTTGGGTTAGTCACTTAATCCCTCTAAGCTTCATTGTACCACATCTGTCAAATTAAGAATAACATGTTACTTCACAGGGTGTTTGGGCATTCAAATGCCATAATGGAAATGTATATACTTCATAAATTATAAAATGCTCTACAAATGTCATTTTAAGACATTTAAAACATTTGAAAAGTAATATCTGAGACAACTTCCTGGCTGAGCAGGGCTTTCAGGAATTATTTAAATAGAAGAGTATCAGAAATTGAACTTGGCATAATTAAGTATGAGATAGTCACAATTCATATGCACTTTCCAGGCCAATGTACTTACTCCAGGATCCCCATGCCCTCTGGCTGCGGAAGACCTACTCTGTGGACCTGGAAGTCAAGGGGAAATTTTTCAGGCTCTTGAATGACCAGGGCTAGTTGGTTTCTTCACTTATTTTCTGTACTAGGCTCTGGAGATACAGAGAAGACTAATAGCCAAGGCACCTGCTCTTCTGGAGCTTAGAGTCTAGTAAGAGAGACACAACTTAGTCAAGTAATTACCCAAATACATAAAAAGAGTGTAAAGCCTTTAAGAGTTCAGGTGGCTCTGAAGCATATGAAATATGGACTTGATCTATTTTAGTTTTGTCAGAAAGCTCTCCTGAGGAAGTAACATTTGGCCTAAAACATGACAGCAACAAGATGAAGTTGGGGCAGGGTAGAGAGGATGGTAGAGAGGGAACTGTTTTAGCAAAGACATTGAGACAAAAAGAACTGAAAGGAGGATGTGTTGAAGGAGCCTGAGATTGGCAGCAGTAGAAGACACAAGCAGGAGCCAGTCTTTATCTAAGAGCAGAGAAGTGACAAGATTACTGTTTTGAAATAGTACTGCGGAGTGAATTGGTGGGCTGGGAGGCGAAAGTGAAAAACAGTAAGTTTGATTAACATGGAAAGTTTGATTCAACAGAGAGCACTTGCTAGTTTCAAAAGAGGTCTGGGCACCATCCCATACCTATGGATGTAAATTAAGAGAAAATGCTGATGAATAAGTCTTGAGGGGCTCCAACTTTTAAGGCCTCAATAGAGAAGGATAAATCTAAAAAGAAGAGGTAGGAAGGTAAGAGGGACGTTAAAAGCCGCCGTGGGGGTGGGGGGTGGGGCGGAAATGCTACTGAGTGGTCAAGTAAGATGAAGACTGAAAAAGTGCTCATTGGGTTTAGTGACATGGAGGCCATTAAGTCATTAGCAAGAACTATATTGGAGGAGAGATGGGGACAAATGTCAGTCAAAGAGTGAGAAGAAATGGTTATGAAAATTATAAGTAAAAGATTGTAGTAGCTGAGGGGGAACGATAGGGAAATATTGGGGGACATTTTATCCACCCCTCAAATCATGAGCCGGTCACTCAATCTATTAGTCTAGAATTTCTTTCTCCCTTAAATTTGCGGTGGTGTTGGTCCTTAGACAGTATTTGAAGAGAAGGATGGAGATTAGACTAATATATATATAGACTCCAAAATTTAAAAAATAAATAAGTAAACGGGTTATTCATTTCGTCACTACCCACTGTCAGCAAGCTCCACACCAGGATTTATGATTTCTAAAAGCGACTCTCAATGGTATGGTGCTGGAAAGAAAGGAAAAACAAAGATGTAATATTTCTCCACATAAGTGTGGGGCTTCCCTGTCTTTCCAAGACTTCTTTTCCCAAACCATTATTTAAAGCCATGTCCTGTCCCCTCCTAACATCTCTTATGGGTCCATTTCATCCATCTCTGTCTTCACTGGCTTGGAAACATCTCCTTCTATATTAGGCCCTAGACAGGTATGGCCCCAGGGGTTTGGGGGATACCACTGCCTTCTCTATCCCAGTCATCATTCCTCATTCCTTGTCCTCTCACGGTAGACAGACTTCCACCGAGCACCCAGCCTTTGGTGTTATGCTGGCCTGTGCCGAGGTTGATAGAGATGAGATTCCAGCCCCACTTGCTAGTCTGTCAGTTCCTCTCTGCCACTCACTGATAATAAACCACATACCACAGTTGGCAATTGGCACTTGTCTTGCATGTCCTGCTGAGCCCAGCTCCCAGACAACATCTTATAGATCCTGATGCATCTTCTTGGAAGTTTTCTTCTAGCTGAACCTAGATGTTGATGGGCAGTGTAGTATATTCTACAACTCAAATTATTTTTAAAAAAAGTAAATTTATTTTCCATTACTGACCTCATTTATTAACCAATTAACTCAAATAATTAGACTCCCTAAGGATCACCAATACATTATAAAATTAAAAATAAATTTTTTGAGAGTGTTCTGAAAGCCATTTCCCTCTTGCTGAGCACTCAGGTGACCCTTGAGCATAAAGATAAGGATTATGTCTGTGGGAAATGTGTTGGCATCTCTGTTTGAAATGAAACAATGACAGATAACTCGTACATGGTATCAATGTAGTTTCAAATTTTAAAAAATCCACAGCAGAAGTTAGAAAGTTGTACACTTTAAAATACAAAGCAGAAAAAATAAATACAAAGCAGGACAGAAGACATGAACAGATGTTTCACTGATGAGGATATATGGATGGTAAATAAGCACATGAAAAGATATTAAACATAATTAGTTATCAGATAAATGCAGATTAAAATCACAATGAACTATCACTATATACCTATGAGAACAGCAAAAATAAAGTTAGTGACAACACCAAATGCCAGTAAATATGTGCAGAAAGTAGATCACACGTACATTGCTGGTAGGAAGCAAAAAGGTACAGCTGCCCTGGAAAACAACTTGGCAGTTTCTTATACAACTAAACAAGCAATACTATTCAACCCAGCAGTTACATTCTTGGGCATTTATCCCAAAGAAATTAAAACTTATGTCCACACCAAAGTTGTACATGAATTTTCATTGCAGCTTTATTTGTAATAACCAAAAAGTTGGAACAGCCCAGATGTCCTTCAACAGATGAATAGTTACACAAACTGTGGTACATCCCTACCATGGGACACTACTCAACAACAAAGAGAAATGAACTACTGATACTTGCAACAACTTAGATGGACCTTCAGAGAATTATTCTGAGTGAAAAATGTCAATCCTAAAAGTTACATCATATATGAGTCCATTTACATAACATTTTTGAAATGACAAAATTTCGGAAATGCAGAGTGGATTCGTAGTTGCTAGGGGTTAGGGATGGGGGTGAGAGGTGTAGAAGGGAGAAAAGTGGGTATGGTATAAAAGGGCAACAGTATCTTGTTCAGTATCTTGACTGTGGTGACAGATGCAGGAAAACCTACACATGATAAAATTGTATAGAGCTAAACACACACACGCACCCACACAAATAAGTACAAGTAAAACTGGGGACATCTCAGTAAGATCAGTGGATTGCATTAATGTCCATATCATGGTTATGATGATACACTAGAGTTTGCAAAATGTTACCATAAAGAGAAACTGGGATCCCTCTGTATTACTGCTTAAAACAGCATGTGCATCTATAACTATCTCAATTGAAAATTTCAAGTAAAAAAAGAAAGCAAAGCAAATTTTCTTACCACAGTCTTTATCACCATGAATTTCTTTTCTTTGTGAGGTACTCCTCTAAGCAAAATGGTGATGAGCAGTGATCATTAGTAAGCACATGCTTTGCCACATATAGGTTAAGACAGCTGTGTCAATAGGATAGCCTACCACGTGAGCTGGAAAAATAGTTCAAGCAGTTTTTTATTCAGACAGTCAATGAGTACTTTATAGTCTTTTCAATAACATCAGGAGCCAATTTACTATATGAAAACTACAACTATTAATTTTTCCCAAATCTTCTTTTTTCATAACCCACTTCTATGAAAATGTAAGTATGAATCTCCATCTGGGCAGGAGTTTGCAAAAGGCTCTACAACTTGCCTAGCAAAACTTTGACTTTGCTTCTTACCCACACAGTAATTAGGTGAGGAACTCCTATCCATTTATAACCCAGAATCTTGTGATTTCAGGAGCAGGTTTGGTTTTGAATTCTCTTCTCTGCTCCTCTTCTCACATGCTCATCTGGGAACACCTGAATCCTGAGAGGGTGGCTCACCGCCCCAGCTTCTCATCAGTTTAACACTGTAGCCGTCAGATCACATTTTAAAAAATCCATTACTAAGTTACTCTAACACAGACATACTTTCACAAGCCTATCTTAACATTTTACTTTCTATTTTAGAAAGGGTTATTATAAGAAATAGCCACATTAAGACTGTTTCTGCATTTCCTCAAACTATGAATTGAATGTGCTGTCTACCATATTATTAAATGTCTCCTATGTAATAATTCTTGCAATAAATTTCTCTCAGAGTATTGGTGAAAACAAAATGTCCCTTTGGGTACAAAGGTATAATTCCTGAGATTAGATCACGAGAAATATAGAATCTAATGTGATTTATTTTTGCCCTACCAAGAAACTCAGACCTAAGTTTTGTGCTCATTTACTATTTTTACCTAACTAGAGATATTTTCCTCTTCCTCATACCTATTTACTTCAATATAACTTGTCTTAAAGGTTGTACTTATTTAAATTTTATCAAAGATTTCTGCCAACTTAAGTTCATTTAATTCTAACAATTTAATAATAAAATCATTATACTACTACCTTAAGCATTATTTATTTTAATTCTTTTTACAAAAAGATAAACAATATACTCGAAAGAAATAGAACCAGCAAAAGGACACTTGCAGGATTACTTAATGTGTTTGTGTTTCCATTCATTTTAAAACTTAAGACTCAGGGATATTTAGTTCCCTATTTTAACAACTTCGTAGATTCTCTTGATCTAAGAAAAATTGATTGCTTGTATCTAAACTCAAATTGCCAAGGATAACTCATATAATAGACATTTAAAAAAAAGAAAAAAAGCTCACCCTGCCAGAGATTCCTCCTAATAGTTTCTGGTCCTAAATAAAAGAAATGACTCATGTAAATGTATTTTCTGCTTAGGTGTAAGGAAAATCAACAAAGGAGGAAAACTTATGATCACTAAAAGTCATTGTATTAGTAAAAAACTGACTAGGATACAAAAGTCACCATTGAAGGAATCTCATTTCTGATCTGCCAGTTTGCAAACCAAAAGCTGGTGCCAAAGGACATCACACATATCTTGGCTTTATGTAGCCATCTTTTCTCTTACCCTCTATCAGGAGTCCAAGGATACGTTACAATTTTGTACTAGCTGGTCCAAGCTGGCAATCTCTTTTTCCCAATTTACCTCCATCTCTATTCCTTTCTTTTATATCAAAAGTGACTTCTACTGGAATTTCAGAGGAAGCTGGATAGAGACCACTGAGCCATGTGCCCTCCCAGCCTGATCCTTCCAGGGGCCATTTCATCTTGGGGCTCTCAGCTGTGGTTTTCTTTGGTTTCTTTTGACAGTAGTTCCCAAGATCAGCAGTTCCAGGTGGTTGATCACGGACACTTCTCGGGTTTACTACAGCCTTCTTTGATGATTGCTCTTGCAGGTGATAGTTCCAATCAATGATGATCATCCTGTTAAAAGTAGTGTCCCTCACTTTTGTACATCTACTATGACCCTATGTCTTAACTGAGGCTGACTTATTCATACAGATACATACAGTGCCCAGCAAAGAGAACCCAAGCAACATTACTCTGCTCGTTGCAAAAATTCCAGACCTAGACCCCTTCACTCATGTGCTTTTAGCTCCTCTTCGTCTTGTTCCTGGATTCTTAGATTCCTTCTTGACTTTTGGACCCATTAACTGGTTTGTTTGGTTTTTTTTTTTCTTTCTGATTTTGGCCCATAGCACTCTTTCTTACACACATGCTACAGACTAGCTCTCTGGATGCCTCTGACCCCTATGGTTAAATAGTAACTACCTTGTGTAGTGTCCTACAGGCCTGCCTCACTCTCCCTTTGACCCCCATTATGCGGCCCTACAGTTCTTTCAGGGATTATATTCAAAGTCTCTTATGAATGCTAATTCCTATTCCTCTAGGGAAACTGCCCCTAGTAAAGGAGGGAGGACAATACTCAGAGCTGCTTCATAGACTTTCTCCTGCTCTTTTTGGAACCAGAGCCTAAGCCCACTCTTGTTGCAAATGAGTCCTCGGAATATTGGAGAATGTCCACCTAGGGGATGCTGTGTGGCATCCATCACTTCCCTATGTCCAATTCAGATATGAAGGTAACTTGACCAAACACCCAAATTCCTTTTCATTTTTCTTGCTCACCCAAGGCACTCATCCAGATTGGAGCACAGGAATATCCTTAGCTATTTCATAGTTCCCCAAGCTGGATCAATTTATTGGACTCTATTATTCAAAGTGGTCACCTCTTATACTGATAATTTTAACTATTCCACTTAGATGGTTCCAGTCACAATGCTCTCCTTTCAATTCCTCAAATACAGCAGGCACATGGTAACAGGGCTTATTTGGCCTTACATGATCTAGCTTAGGCTCACTTCTCCATCCTCATCTTTTGCCACTTCCTTTCTCACTTCAGCCATGCTGAACTTGTTTCAGTTCCTTGAATGCTATTACAGGGATCTGAGATTCACACTTATTTGTGATTTTGTCTGACCCTAGTTAACCCCCAGCTTTTATTAATCCTTAGAACAATACCACCTTAGCCCAAGTTTGGATCCTATGGTCTATCTGTGTGCATGCGTGGTGGCAAGCTGCAGAGTATCATGATTTAATGGGAATTAAAATTACATTTGTTTAGCATTTTTCAAAGTATTTCCTGGTTACACCTGTTTACTTGATGGTCTCTACCATTAGACTGCACACTTTGTGAGGTAAGAGGCTGTGACAACATGGTAGATGGTCAATTCATATTTGTTGAATGAATGAACTATCAAACTATAATTTTCCAATAAATCTCTTCAATGAAGTGTCTCACTTCCACTTAGATTGGTTATACTAGTTATATTCACGCTCTTGTGAACATGGAAATCCTACCCTGCTGGTGTTGCCTGACCCCATCTCCCTACATCACTCTTACAGCTGGATTTTAGCTGTTTCGACAGTGAGAAGTAAAATGGGGCTGCCTTGGTTTTATTAGTAAATTAATTTCCTGAAATGAGAAAAAAAAGCTCAGACAGCAGATACACCACCATGTTCACAGACTATGCATGCAGTGTTCAATGAAAGGTACTTGAAAAGACATTTCATTCTTTATTCTTATGTATGAAAATGTTGACTATGACAGTTTGTAGTCCAAAACACAGAAACCTCAAAGTTGGCAGAGAATGTTATCTGGAAGGCAATGTCTGACCAAATACTGAATTATTATCTCATTCCCAGGAAATGTCCTCCCTATCAGTAATTTTTGCTATGATTCTACCATAAGCTTCAAATTGACCGAATTTTCATAAACAGACTAATTTTTCTTCTTAAGGCAACTTTAAAAGCAAAGTTTTTGAGAGTAAGTGGAAATGGCACTATTAAAAAGATCTGAATAGTTTTTCCTCTGACCAAAGACATCCCCATTTTTGCTGAAATCACCAACCATGCTATGCTTTGCTTTTTTGCTCTCACTGAAATGTGTTTATATATCTTACTAAAATAGAAACACTGTAATCAGTTCCTTTGAAAAGGAAGTAAACACTAGCCCTTCCTTCACAAGAGGAGGTTCGTTCATAGGAACAAGTACCAGGAGTAAGTCCTGACCAAACTACAAGGAGCACTGACTCATTTTTTTTAAATCAGATTTTTATATGAGAATAGGTTTCAACTATTCCATAAGGTACAATACCTGTTGAGTAAAATACTAAATTTTTCCCAAAGTTTTTTCTTGAGTTTATTACATCTAATTAATAGATTCCTCTAATCAAACATTTGAAGAGATACCATTTTATTCTTCAACCTTTTAAGAATGAAAGAAATAATAATCATTTTAACCTCTAACTTCAAAAATCCAGATTACTTTTCAAATACTTTTATCATTAATCAAGGCAACTGCCGAAGCAAATACTTTAATCCTAGTCAATGTCTTCAACTATTCAAAGATTGTCCTGAGACCTGAGATCAAAACAGATCCTAAAACTCTCAGGTCAGTTCTAAGATCCTGGAACATGCCTACCTCAAGGGCCAGTATAGTGAAATGGGGTGTGGGGTGGGGGGATGGTTTGGTAAAGTAGCAAGATCAGTCCTGTGGGAACAAGATACAGAAAAGAGAAGTGTTGATGGTAAGGAGGAAGAAAACATGGCAGATTCTAGTCTTGGGTTGAGCCATAGATTTCTTTTTTAACTGAGGTAACATTGGTTTATACCATTATATAAATTTCAAGTGAACAACATTATATTTCTACTTCTGTAAACACTACAGCATATTCACCACAAAAAATTTAGTTTCCATCCATCACCATACAGTTGACCCCCTTTACTCCTTTTGCCATCTCCCCTACCCCTTCCCCTCTGGTAACCATTACTCTGTTCTCAGTATCTACGTGTTTCTTTGGCTTGGTTTTCTCATTTATTTTGTTGTTCGTTTGTTTGTTATATTCCACATATGAGTGAAATCATATGATATTTGTCTTTCTCTGACTTATTTCATTTATCATAATATTTTCAAGGTCCATCCATGTTGTTGCAAATGGCAAGATTTCTCTTTTTTTATGGCCACTGGTATTCCATTGGATATATATTCCACTATTCTTTATCCTATCATCCATTGATGGGCACTTAGGTTTTTTCCATATCTCAGCTATTATAAAAGAATGCTGTGATGAACATAGGGTGCATATCTCTTTTCAAATTAGCATTTTTGTATTCTTTGGATAAATACCCAGAAGTGGAATAGCTGGATCATATGGTAGTTCTATTCTTAATTTTTTGAGGAATCTCCATACTGCTTTCCACAGAAGCCACAGACTATCTTAAGATATCAACCCAGAGAGAGATGTCTGGGATAGGTACCTCATCAGCTTTCCTGAGTTGTGACTGCAGTTTGGCCAAGGAAGGCAAGCCCCAGTCATGGGTTGTTCTGCTTATTGCTTTGAGTAAAATGATCTCCTTTCTTACCTGTTGCACATGTCTATCATGTGTATTATCTAGTATGTAGCTATTTTTTTAAGCTTCTTGAGGCAAGCATTTGTGTCTTATAATAGTCTGCACCACCATGCATCTGTGCCTGGCACAGAGCAATATGCAAAAAAAGATTCGTTAAATCAATGAATAAACTAATTTTTATAATACTTGAGGTTCAATGTAACAAATCACAGAGAAAAGCATGTCTTCAACATAGTTCAATCTGTACTGCTTATATTATGGACAATATACAATTTGTTACTTGATTAATATTTCTAAATGCATACATTTAAGGAAAACACTAATTCACCAACAGAAAATGCAAGGCAATATCTTCTCATTTGGAGTGTGCTGGTATTTAAATGGAACAATACTCAGCATTTTTAATTGCTTAGTTTGGGACCAATTCTGCTTTCTCATCTTTGCTAATCCTCATGTTTGTCACAGGCATAGTCATACTCTGTATTTATTCCACAATATTAGTTCATCTCTAAGCAAAATGTGGTGCTTCCCCTGTTTTACATCTTCTATTCCAGCTTCCTCCACAAAACATCTGTGCCAGGCACAGATGCATTATGGTGCAGACTATTATAAGACATAAATGCTTGCCTCAAGAAACTTAAAAAGATAGCTACATAACTAATAATACACAAGGTGTCTTTCACCTTCACCTTGTTCCACAAAATATTTATTAGTAATAAAAAATAATATTCATTGATCTTTATTATCCCTAGAACATGACAAGAAATGTTATATTATTTAACCTATAGAAACATTTTACTGATGAAAAAAGCCTGGAAGTTCAGTAGATTATATAAATTGTCTACAGTCATATAAATGTCAAAGCTACTGTCACTAATACCTAAATGGAACTAAAAAGAGGGGTCAATGTAGGAGAAATAGATTTGATATTGGCAGTTGATAGCACAGTGGTAACTGTTGACAGGGTGGGAATGCATGAAATGACTATCTCAGAGAGAGAACATGAATGTGAATAAACAATTCCAAATTAATCCTGGGTGAACATTTAAGTGTCAGGATGAAGAAACAGGAAAGTGAGAGAAACTGAGAAGGAGCAGTAAAATAGGTGAGAAGAGAACTAAGAACCGGTAACACTGTAGAAATCAAGAAGAAAAAATGACCAATAGTGTTGCTGCTACAAAGAAGTCAAGGAAGTTGAGGACTGAAAACAGGTTCTGGATTTGTCAATTATAAAGTTATTAGCAATTCTAACCAGCATATTTTCTGAGGAGTTGTGGAGATAGAAGTCAATTTCCAAAGAGAGATCAGGAAGACAGAGAGAGCAAGTATACACAAATCTTATACACATTTTGGTGTCAAAAGGAAGAAGATAAAGCAGTACAGTTGGCCCTCCATATCTGCGAGTTCCTCATCTGTAGATTCAACCAAACTTGGATAGAATGTATTGGAAAAAATTTCCAGAAAGTTCCAAAAAGTAAAACTTTGAACTTTCCACACACAGTGACTATTTACATAGCATTTACATTGTATTAGATATTATAAGTAGTCTAGAGGTGATTTAAAGTATACAGGAGGCTGTGCATAGGTTATACATTACATAAGAACTTGAGCATCTGTGGATCTGGGTGTCTGAGGGGGTCCTGGAACCAACCTCCCCACAGATACCAAGGGATGACTATAGTTTGAGGCAAAGTCAGAATCAAGGGGAGATTCTTTTAGTCCTTTTTGGCTCTCTTTTTAAGAGGGAGGAGACAACATGTAGAACGTGAAGCCACCAATAACTGATTGAATGAAGTCCTAAAAGGGAGGGAAAGGATTCCCTTAGGGAGACAGAATGAGAGGAGGGAGTGGTGGGTGAAGTTATTCATGCTGGAAGGATAGGAAAGGGGAATAAATGGGCTTTATTGTATCCATGACTTAAGAGATAAAGTGATACACTTAGAATGAGAAGATGAGTAGGATAAAGAGTTGCAGAAAATTTGAAAATATTTGGGACCATCCCAGTGAGGAAAAAGAAAGGCAACTTTAAAAAAAGAAAGAAAGAAAAGAACTATCTGGAAGCACTAAGTGCTCAGAGGGAGGGTGGACTCACCATAAATTCAATTTTCCCAACAGAACTCAGGTCAGCAAGTTTCCTGCCCACCATGGCTCTTAAAAACAACCACTCTTTCCAGTAAAATGAAGCTGAAGACGGGAAACCAGATTAGCCAGATTGGGGGACTGTACTCTCTGAAATAAACTACACTCAGGAAAAAGCAAGAGTTTCAAAACCAAATTGTAAGACAAAGTAAAGGCTTCTTTTTATCTTTACCCTCTCCACCCTCCAGTCACTACTTCTCCCAGAAGATATACATCCTTCACTTTCCTTCTCTTTCCCCTCACCTATTTTTCTCAAACCCGACCCAAACTGTGCCATCTATTAAAATCAAAACTGAAAAATGCGTATGTGTTATTTTTGAATCCAAACATCCCATGATTAGAGAATATTTCATTTTTATTTCACATTGTCTCAGGTCAATGTGCCAGGTTCTTAAGCTTGTCACAAGTCTCAGAGATCATTCCCTAGAACTGCAAAACAAAGAATCCTGTGACAGAAATGCTGACAACGTGGAAGGACTTTGTGATTTGCTGAGTTACTAATCATAACTTACAATTTTGAACATTTTCTTTTGGAATTAAAATTCCATATCCTAACATGCCCATCTCTCTATATATGGATTTAAAATCATTTAAAATCAACTTCCATATATGAATGAAATGGTAAACTATGTTTTCAAGTACCTCTCCCCCCACCATACACATTCAACTTTTTAAATGATCAATTTCTCATTAATTCAATCTTTTCTCATACTGAAAATTTACAGTAATTTAGAAATGGGTTAATTGTAAGTTTCCCTTTTGCACATCTTTCAAGAAGCAAATAAATAAACACAATTTCAAGGGTAATTTTTACTTGAATATATAAATTATGTTGACATTTGGAGTGAATATATGCTAATGGAAACATTTCTATGGTGAGGCAAATCAATGTCACATTGTCTAACTATAGATTTGCTGATCGTTCTTCTGTATTCATTAAAAAGGACCTCTACTAGAATGCATGTTAACCTAGATCCAGGTCCTGTCTCTATTTGATAGTACAGCTGACCCTTGAGCAACAAGAATTTGAACTGCAAGTGTCTACATATATGCAGATTTTTTTCAACAGTAAACACTACAGTACTACATGATCCGTGGTTGGTAGTATCCACAGATGCCAAACCATTGATATGGATGAACCGCCTATACAGAAGACCGACTGTAAGTTATACCTGGATTTTCTTTTTTTTAAGGTATTTTTAAATTTTTTGTTTTATTTTATTTTTTAAAATTTATTTATCTTTGGCTGCATTGGGTCTTCGTTGCTGCGTGCGGACTTTCTCTAGTTGCACTGAGCGGGGGCTACTCTTCGTTGCGGTGCACAGGCTTCTCATTGCAGTGGCTTCTCTTGTTGTGGAGCATGGGCTCTAGGCACGTGGGCTTCCGTAGTTGTGGCATGTGGGCTCAGTAGTTGCGGTGCACGGGCTTAGTTGCTCTGCGGCACATGGGGTCATCCCGGACCAGGGCTCAAACCCGTGTCCCCTGCATTGGCAAGCGGATTCCTAACCACTGCACCACCAGGGAAGTCCTTATACTTAGATTTTCAACTGCTCAGAGGCTTGGCTCTCCCAACCCCAAAGTTGTACAAGCGTCAATGTAATAAAATTGCATTCCTACTTAAATATTTTATTGATTTAAGTAGTACACTAATTCTAATCAGGCTTGATCCTAATTACTTAGTGTTTCAATATAATCTTATGTTTATTTTACTTCTACCTTTTAAAGTATATGTTATTTTTATTCCTAGGAAATTCCTTAAAATAAAACATTTATTTCACCAGTGTCAGTCTATAATGCTTCTTTAATGTCAGATCAGAGGTAGTGTTTCAAAAGGAACAGTTCTCAAAAGCCGTGACAGTTCCTGCCACAGAGCTGAGCTAAAATGAAGACTCCCCACCAGGCAAAAATTTTAAAGCCTAGTCTGAGATATTTTCTGTACTTAAAAGTAAGAAACTACATTGGCTTTAAAAAACAACAAAAACAACTTTATTATTTACATTTTGCATTAATTAAGACAGGGTATCTGTTATTTATTGACATATATAATTGTTTAATGGAATTTTACTATACGTTGAACTTATTTGAAACAACCTAACTTTCTCTTCTGTCTATTTCAGAGTAATTGCCTAACAATGACCTCTCTAAATTTGTTATTTCTGGAATCTGCACTAATTCTGTTCATCTCTGATAAAATGTTCCGATGCTTAGAATTCTCTCAGTCATTCTACAAACTTATTTATGCCGCAAATGTATATTGAGGACGTGCTATCTCTAACCAGGCGCTGTGCTGGATGTGATAATCCAGAACATTGGCATTCTGTTCTGGAGGAACTGACATCTGGGTGAAGGATCCAGTCACGGACGAGAACCTGCGTGAAGCAAGATAAATTTAAAAAAGGAATACGCAGTATGCAACGGTGAGGGGAGCACCTATCACAACCTGGTGAGGTCAGTGTACCAGGCTGTTTTACAGGGGAGGTGATGCTGGGCTGAGCCCTAAAGGAAAGGGCTTTGAAGATCACTCACTTGTGCGAGGGAGGCGTGCCAGTGCAGGCAAAAGCCTGGGAACGTGATCTGCTGACAGCTATGAGGGTATATTAGAGAGTCTATATTGCTAGATTTTCAACTGCATAGGAGAAGAGGAGGGGCTCATTCTCCCTAACTTTATAGTGATCGGAAGATTAGACTTTAGTCCTAAATTCAAATTGCTTCAACCTTAAAAAAATTTGTATCTAAGAGTTTGACTGAAGTCACAGTTCTTTTGTTCTTGAATGCAAGATGTTCTAGAAATGGTCTCTAACCAGGTCTTTCACTTTGGGACAGGAAATGTTCAAAGAGCAAAACTGTAAACCATGGAGTCCTTCTGAGGAGGAATGTTGTTTATGCACCAGAGGAAGCCAAGGCTCAGCGAGCTTGTGGGTTGAGGGAGAAGGAGATGGGGTTCAGGACCCTGGGTTCTTGCTTGTATGGCTCCAGACTGGAGTGACTGGGGAGGGCTGTCCCAGAAGTGTTTCCTAGTCATGAAGGAAAGTCGTATGAGAGGCTGTCTCCTTCCCGACTGTTTCACTTTTAACCCAACACAACAAATAGAAAGCAGATTCCCCAGACACTACAGAAGAAGATAAACAGCCTGAGGAAAATCGGACATCTGCAAATCAGCATAGACTAGCTCTCAAATACTTTACATGAGTAACAAATTAAAACAGCAGCCAAGCAGGACATGGCAGATGGGGGACTGGGCGGAAAACAGAAGCCTAGGCTGAAGATAAGTACCTGATAAAACCATTCTTTTCAAAGAATGCCAAGAACTCAGATTTGAAGATTAGCCTTGTCAACTTCTTAAGTCTCTGATTCCTCTCAAGAAAAGATGTGATGAATAGATAAGAGTAAATTATAAGGAGTTTTTGAGTAGTTGTTTATAAGGTACTTAAAAGCAGTTCTTTTAAGCCTCTTAAATGTTTCAGTATCCTATTAATTTACGTTATATAGAAGATGACTGACTTAGCAAATGCACACACTGGTCCAGCCAATTATCACAAACCTCAAAGTAGTAGAGTCAAAACCAATGAGGCTATCCGATGCATGTTAGCCCACACTGTTAATTTAGCATTTGAAGCTACATTTAAAGGCAAAAAACCTATTACCCTTCATATGAGGCTCCATCAGTTATTAATTAAAGATTATGCATTCTGCTTTTCCCTGGTGTGATTCTGTCCTGCTCGACTGTTCCCTGGAACAGTAGTCTTTTATCTCCATCCACCTTCTCTCCCACCTAAGTGTGTGCCACCAACCCATGGAAGATTTGATGGACATGGACATGAGCCCCCTGGGGACCCAGAACTATCTTTTCAGTTGTGAACTAAAGGCCGACAAAGATTATCACTGTAAGGTAGATAATGATGAAAATGAGCACCAGTTATCTTCAAGAACGGTCAGTTTAGGGGCTGGCGCAAAGGATGAATTGCACATTGTCGAAGCAGAGGAGATGAATTATGAAGGCGGTCCAATTAAAGTAACACTGGCAGCTTTGAAAATGTCTGTGCAGCCAACGGTTTCCCTTGGGGGCTTTGAAATAACACCACCTGTGGTCTTATGGTTGAAGCGTGGTTCAGGGCCTGTGCGTATTAGTAGACAGCACTTAGTAGCTGTGGAGGAAGATGCAGAGTCAGAAGATGAAGAGAAGGAGGATGTGAAACTCCTAAGTATACCTAGAAAGCACTCTGCCCCTGGAAGTGGTAGCAAGTTTCCACAGAAAAAAGTAAAACTTGCTGCTGATGAAGATGAAGATGATGAAGAAGATGACGATGATGATGATGACTTTAATGATGAGGAAGCTGAAGAAAAAGCTCCAGTAGAGAAGTCTGTACGAGATGCTCCAGCCAAAAATGCACAAAAATCAAACCAGAACTGAAAAGACTCAAAACCATTAACACCAAGATCAAAAGGTCAAGAATCCTTCAAAAAACAGGAAAAAACTCCTAAAACACCAAAAGGACTTAGCTCTGTAGAAGACATTAAAGCAAAAATGCAAGCAAGTATAGAAAAAGATGGTTCCCTTCCCAAAGCGGAAGCCAAATTCATCAATTATGTGAAGAATTGTTTCCAGATGACTGACCAGGAGGCTATTCAAGGTCTCTGGCAGTGGAGTAAGTCTCTTTAAGAAAATAGTTTAAACAGTTTGTTAAAATTTTCCATCTTATTTCATTTCTGTAACAGCTGATATCTGGCTGTCCTTTTTATAATGCAGAGTGAGAACTTCTCCTACCGTGTCTGATAAATGTTGTCCAGGTTCCATTGCCAAGAATGTGTTGTCCAAAATGTCTGTTTAGTTTTTAAAGATGGAACTCCACCCTTTGCTTGGTTTTAAGTATGTATGGAATGTTACGATAGGACATAGTAGTAGTGGTGATCAGACAAATGGAAATGGTGGGGAGACAAAAATATACATGTGAAATAAACTCAGTATTAAAAAAAGATTATGCATTCTTACACATTAAATACATATACACAAAGGCCTCTTTTTTTTTTAAATTAATTAATTAATTTATTTATTTATTTTGGCTGCGTTGGGTCTTCGTTGCTGTGCGCGGGCTTTCTCTCGTTGCAGCTAGCGAGGGCTACTCTTTGTTGCAGTGCGCGGGTTTCTCATTGCAGTGGCTTCTCTTGTTGCGGAGCACAGGCTCTAGGCACACGGGCTTCAGTAGCTGTGGCATGTGGGCTCAGCAGTTGTGCCACAGGGACCCTAGAGCGCAGCCTCAGTAGTTGTGGTGCACGGGCTTAGTTGCTGTGCGGCATGTGGGATCTTCCCGGACCGGGGCTCGAACCCATGTCCCCTGCACTGGCAGGTGGATTCTTAACCACTGGGCCACTAGGGGAGCCCACAAAGGCCTCTTCTGAAGACAAAAAAAAAAAACCAACCCAGTTATAAATAGACTGCAAAGCACGATGAACCTCCCTAGCCAATTGGCAGGGTGCTCCCTGTTGCAAAAACACCCCAGCAGAGGAGTCTGTCATCTGTTATGAGGCATCCAAGGATCTGAGTGCTTGGGAGGCAGAGCTCCTCTCTAGCTCTGAGAAGCCCAGCTCTGGCTGGGGGCCAAATCAAGAATTACTGTGAAGCTCTTGAAACCTACAGATACCAAAAAAACAAAAACAAAAACAAAACTCTCAGATATTTTGTATTAAAAGTTTGGGGGGGCTTCCTTGGTCACCACAATGAGAAGCCCGCGCACCACAATGAAGAGTAGCCCCCGCTCGCCACAACTAGAAAAAGCCTGCGCGCAGCAACGAAGACCCAACGCGGCCAAAAATAAATAAATTTATTTAAAAAAAAGAAGAAGAAGAAAAGAAGAACATCTTCCTTAGAGATAAAAATGGCAGACACTCCTAACATCTAAATAACAAGTAGGCCCAACATCATTGAGAATGCCAGCACAGAAGTAATAAAAACAGTTCACATCCAAAAAGGCCTCTTTCACACCGAAGTTTTAAAAAGTCTCCCTTAAACAATGAGTTAGAGGAAATATAAAAATAAAAAAATAAAAAGTTTTGGGTAGAGTTCTAGAGACAGCAGACTCAAAACATAGGTGAGGCTCCCGCAAAGCTTGATGGTGGGGCGGATCAGTACACCTTGCTGCTGATTTAAAAACCTAATCTAGAGTATTGCCTCAAAATTAAGAATTAATGCACTAAGACAAACCTAAATTTGTAAAATTATTGTTGAACTCTGCTTCCTAAGAAAGATCTTTCAGGGTCCTTTGACTTGCTTAGTTCTTAAGGGCAGTATTAAATGGGATACTATCTTTGTCTAATGTAAATATGGTCACCATCTTATAATTGGGAGACATGAAGTCAGAAAGGTAAGGAATTTTCCTTATATCACACTGCGGAAAAATGAGTTTGTAATAGAATTCAAATATTTTCAACCAGTAACTAGAAATGACAACAATCATATAGCCAACTTTCTATTATCATGTTTTTTAATTCTTTCCATGACTTTTGTGTTTCTTTGATTCTCCAACCTATAATGTAGGTACTACTGGCATATACTGTTTTACGTGTGAGGAAACAAGCACAGAGTAGCTGCATAACTGCTCCAGTATCACACACAGCTGGTACATATGGAGGCAGGAGGGAAATTCATAGTCCACGCTCTTAACCATTGTACTTTTCACCCTTTATGTCTCTACCTACTTCCCCAAATAACAGTTTGTGGGTATTTTGTCTATCAGACACCATGAATGAACTCACCGTAGAGTAAGTCCTCCCTCTAGACTCAAAGGCAAAACAAAACCACGAGGGTGCCTTTTGGTCTAACAATCTGTGATCCAGTATCTGCTGAGAGGAGGCACCCCACTTACAATTCCTGCCACAGTCTCTGTGGTTCAGGGCCTCGACCCCCCCCCCCCAATCCCACCAGCATTCACATTAGTTGTCATCAAGCATTCTCTCCATGTACAACGTTGTTTGTTTTGTAGAAACATAAAAACACATTTCAACCACCCATCTGTTGCTTAAATCTCTTCTATGATACCCTGGCCAAGTGGTCCAGAAATTTGAAACTTCCCATGGTAGCACATTCCATCCTGGTTGGCTTTCACTGAGAAACGTCTTCCTCACGTTGAGAAAAAAAAATCTGTCTGTAGCTTCCTTTTATTTTTTCCAGTTATAACTATTAGATCTAATCTGTTTGTTTGTTTTTATTTTGAGAATTTAATAAACATTACAGGCCCTACCCCCAGAAAAAATGTAGTCTGTAGCCATGCACAAAAGCTGACAAGCAGACCTCCTAAGGCATATAATGGTCCGTGGGCCTTAAGCTTAGAAACCCTCTTCGATAATAACCCTTCAAATGCTGTATGGGGGCGAGCGCTCTTCCCCTCTGTATTGTGCACCGGGTCCAAGAAGGGACTTGTGTTCTTTTCTCCCCACTGAACTGCATCTGCTTAGATTTTGGTCATTCATTTCAGCCCATGGAGACCTTTCTGAACCCTGGTCTTGTGATCTAATCAATTCACTATCCCTCCTTCAAGTCATGAGGCTTCCTATGATACACAAGGAAGTGTGCACATTTAACAAACAGAATATAATCATATGCAGTTAAGTTTGCCACCCAGGAGACCTGCTTTTGTTCTGATTTCTTCAATGTTGGGTTAATTCAGGAATTAGACTAACCAACTCAGAGGATACGAAAACACATGAGAGCCACATGATTGAAGGTCTAGGTACTGATTGCAAAACTTCCTTTTACAGTCTAGTCTGTGACCTCAGGACACCCAAGTATTTTCCCAGGCCTAAAGCACCCCTGCAACTGTAGTCTTCCTAAATAAAACAGTGGCTGCCCAGGGGCTATCTCTTTGGCGTGAAGGATTCTCATGGCCAGCAACTTTACAAATGCCATGTTGGGTATTAGGGTTTTTTTTAATGATTTAATTTGCTTGTTTTTAAATGAATTTTTTCATGCTTCGAGAGTAGCTTCTAGTGTTCTAGCATTTTGTGGACAACTTCACATTGATCCTGTCCAAGTACTTTGTAGATTTTATAAATTAAATCATATCACTTCTAGTGTTTGTCATTTCATAACTAAGAGTTTTAATATAGCCAGCAATGTGGAAGAAGATTGAAAAAGATTTGAGTCAGAGGACCCCACTCTGTCATTAACTAACCAAGTGATCACAAGCAGTTCTTCTATCCTTTCTGGGCCTCTTATTTCTCATATGTAAAAGGAGGGAGCTGGGTTACTTCTTCTGTAACGTCTCCTCCAGTTTTCAATATCGTTTATTCTAATTTTGTTAAATTAGATGGATCCCCTGAAACATCAGAACCAATACAAATAGCAGTATCTGAATTCCTTTCTGTGCCTTAAACTTCAAGGCAGGAAGTATGATTTTAATACACAAGGGCTACCACAAAACATCCTTTCACTATATTAGTGACGCATGGTAGGTCACAGGACACAATCTCTCTATTCCAATGATTCCTAAACTTTGGAAACACCTAGGGAATTTTAAAAATTGATGATTCCTAGATCTCACCCCCAAATGTTCCAATTTCATTGGGAAAGAGTGAGACCACCTGGACCAGCAGAATTATAAAAACTTCTCCAGTTTAGAACCGCTGCTCCAGTCCATAGTTTTCAATTCTGAATGCTTGCAAGAATCACCTGATAAATTTTCAAAGTCTACCAATGCCTAGATCCACTCCCAGATTCTGATTCAATTGGCCTGTGGGACCAGGGTATTGACATGTTTTTAAACTCTGCAGGTGACTGTAATATGTAGACAGGGTTGGGAACTACTCTAATCTCTACCTCACAAGTTCCTTCTAGTTGATCGTCCTGACATGCTACTCCATCTCACACTGGCTATTCATCGAATGAAAAAACTTTGGACCTAGTTACAAGATACAGCTCCACCTCCACTATATCAACCTGGTGTCATAACTTCCTGCTTTTGCTCGAGGACCATAACATCTTATCTTGTCAATTAACAAGTGCTCCCTGTTATGTGACCTGAATTGCCCAGCTATGAGCTCTCAAATGCTTCTTTCAGTTTGCAGTAACACTTCTTTCTATCAATTTCTGTCTGCTTTATGCATCAGTTTTCCCTAGTACCTTGAATGCCTTTGCCCACTATTCCAAACTTCCTCTGCATCCTGGATTATCCTGATAAAATTTCTCCTATGATCCCAACTAACTACTATTAAATGGAGTCTAAAGGACATACCCAACTGAAAAAAAATCTGCCTATTTTCTCCAACAGCTAACCAATGCTAGGCATATATAGCAAGGGAATTGGACACACACACACACACACACACATACAATTTCTAAAACTGTAACACTTTCTTCCATTCAACACTGGCTTCAGTTCTGGACAGGTACCTTAAGAAACACAAGAATCAATCTTGGAAAAGTGCAAAGATGAGAACTGTACATTTTCAAGGGAATTAAGAAGTTACCAAAAGAAGGTGAAAGCAAAGATTAGACCCTCAGTCTAGAAAAATGAAAGCTGACGGTGAATCATTTTTAAATCGTGACTAAAATAATATTATTTTCTCAAATATGGAACATAGAAGCTGAAAGAACAATGTTCTAGGAAAAATAAAAGATAATACTGCATAGTAAGTATAAAACAAAATTATAAGGAGTTTATACAGGTTAAAGATAAATAGGTTCTTTGACGGCTTAGATAAACTTGATAAATGAGATAAAATGGGTTTTTCAGAAAGTAAGAAAAATTACTTAACATTTGGGGGGGGACTTTATCAGTTTTTAAAGTACTTTCATACACATGTTTTTTATTCAAGTCTTGTAAAAAATCAGAAGTTAGAGCTGTTCTGAGAACATTCTGAACATTTTGAGGCCAGTATTACAAAGGTATCCAACATCTTCCACAAAAGCTCCTTTGAGATGCTGTCTGATACTGGGCTGGCCAGATATTCGCTCTAGAGGCATTTATATTCTTTATGACCAGAGGTGGATTTACCATGAATCTAATGAAGCTTTAAGCTTTAATCACTTCTCTTGCAAGGGTTTTTTCCAAGTCTTAAGTGGAGCCCTGACAGTAGGTTCCCATGGTTGTATGTTTTTGTCAAATAGCAAAAGTAAGTTGTTATCATCTGTTGTGACTTTTTTTCTTCATCCTGAATATTTATTTTCATACATACTCTGTATTGGAAACTTTATATTCTTTTTCTTAAATATGGAATGCGGTGCCCCTCCTGCTTATGAGCTATTATTGCTAAGTCATAGCATCCTGCTACCCACCGCAAGGCCATCAATATCCTCCTCTTTGTCTTTTAACCTTCCTTCTCCATAAACACTCAGCCTTTGAGTTTCAGCTGTTCCTTGCTCTCTCCTCGGCCATATTCCTCCTTTCTGATGACCGTCCCCTCACAGGGAATGTCTTCCCAAGGAAGACTCAGAGTATCAGGTAAAGCTTTCCAGTTATTCCCTTTCTCTTCCCTGGACCAGCTCTCCTCCTTTTCCTCAACCTTGAAGAAGGTTCTCAGTGTGAGAGAACTCAAGTTTCTACTTGCAACTCTCTCTGCCATGTCCTCCCAGCTTTGCCCTTTCATTTCAGTCACACACCCTTCTCCTGCTCCTCAGAACCTTTCTTGCTGCCTTTGCCCACACTCAGCACCTTCAGCAGTTATGGTCTCCTTTAGTGGTTTCTCTCGTCTAAATTTCCATTCCTTCCCCAAAAGTAAAAAATACACTAAATACTGAAAATGCCTTTTAACTTGAGTTGTTTTGGCACAAGTGTCCCAGAAGGAAGGGAGAGAGAAGATGTGTGGCAGTTACTCCTGGGCCAAACTTGGGAGCAGTGCTTTCCCCCGCTGTGGATAAGTTGCCAAAATAGACACTGGGAAATGAAAAAAAAAAAAGTTTTTCCTTCCATGAAGTGTGGTTTCGTGCACCTGGAGTTCTGAAGTCAGCCTGAGCGAGGCAGAAAGTGTGGGGATGTGCGTCACCTGAGGTATCCATTTACACACATGCACACAACCATAGAACATGGGTCCGAAGTGTTAGGACTGACTTCAGGAGCTCAGCTATGAAATAAAGATTCCACTGTGTCTACCCTAAACTACCCACCCAATATAGAAAAAGGGAAATTTTTATTTTACAAAGATTTCAATAATGCAGGCTTAAGCTCAAAGAACTGTAATACTTTGAAGTTTATCTAGAAGATATAATTAAAATGTAGACTATCTCAGTCACTGAATAGTTATCATGGTTTTTTCTGGTTTAAGCAATACTAAATAGTGATTCTGAAAAATGTTTAAAATATGTTATAACGTTACGGTGTCTTAATTTTCCTCCCAGAAAACCATCTAATGGGTTAAATCAGATTTAAGTAAAGATTTTAATAAAGAAGCATTTAAATGAGAGTCCTGGGCAGGATCAGCATTGTGGTTGAATAGAAACACACAGAGTCTGCCAAGAAAAAAAGAGGAAGGGATTTGACCTTTGCCTTAGATTTCAGTCTGGGAATTTGCAGTACTTTAATGCTACATATTTTGTTCAACCAACAAAAAGCCACAATGTTTATGGAAGCTCAGGAGAGTCAACTTCTTCTCACTAGATATTCTCAGTACAATAAAATATTAATGCTGTGCTAAAATTATACATTTTCATATATACAAGAGCAAACTGTGCTGATTTCCTGGGTGCAAAAGATTTAGTAATTATAAGTGAACTTACGGGTAAACACGTGGCCCTAGATATTTTTTCACATCTGTCATTTGCTAGCTCCCCAGCGTTAATTTGAGTACCCCTGTACTGGGATATCTCTCTGGGGAGAAGAAAACTACAGCCTACACACAGTAACCAAATCCTGTGAATTCCTGACAGTTCTAACATTTTTGACATAAAGATTTTTAGTTAAATATGTATGCCTTGATTTTATCCTACCCATTATCACCACCTTGGTCATTCACTCTCTTTCAGTAGCTCAACAGTATACATTCACTGAAAATGCTGAATCACAATGCTCTGAGGTATTCATGCAATCTCCTGCTTAGGATTACCCATAATGAAGGAAGCTCAATGATGATTGGCTAAATAATGACCAATATAGAATTTAGTCCACTATTTATATGGCCTATCTTTCACTCCATTCTTGAGCTGAGTTCCATAAGCCTACATTGCCTCAGGCATGAGGAAACAAAAATACAGGTCAGAGTCCTTGCAATATTAGACCAGGGCTTACACCATTTAAAAAAAAAAAAAAAAAGCTGAAAACAATGACAAACATGAAAACAGTTTCCCAAAAGGATTGGACTAGCTTCTTTGAGTCATCACAATAAAAATGGAGTAACATTCAGCAGAGTCATCAATGCCACCTACGTCACATGCAGACTAAAAAAAACATCATAGCCCAAACATCATGGAACACAAAGCAGAAAAATTTGGGTACATCCACCCTCTTCATAGCAGTGGCCACAGCAATCATCTTTCAAATCTCAGAGAAATATCCCAGCACACTGATACTCAAATGAGTAAATATTTATTCTACGCATTAAAAAATAGTTTCATATAACCTTATGTGTCTTTTCTCCTCACTGTACCTTGCTGTCCTTTTACTCTATTACCTCTGTGTTTGGCATATAGTTGAATTTTACATATGAATAAAAAAATGATGGAAGGAAAATTGAATATCTTGGGATATGATATCTAAATCTTAAAAATAAGAATTCTTAAGGATGCTTGAATTGGGAGAATTTCCTGGGGCAGTGGTGGGGGGCTAAAGGACGATGTATTTTTAGTGCACAAAAAAGTTGTCATTAGTTATTTGATTTCTTCATTAACTCAGCAAATATTTTTTGTCTATCTCAGCACACCAGGAATTGTTCTAGGTTTCTGTGATTCAATGATCAACAGCACAGACTTGGGCAGAATTTACATTCTAGGGTGGGGGGAAATAGTTAAAAACTAAAAATGAAAACTGAGCACAAAAATAATGATATAGTTATGATTGTGATTAGGGCCAAAATGGGACTTTTTGGAGAAATGGAAAGGTGCGAGCCAGATTGTACAGAGCCTTATATACCGTGTTAAGGATTTTCTGTTTTATCCTAAGATAAATGGTAAATATTGTGAAGTTTAAAGCAGGAATATACCTTGATTAAAATTTCATTTTGAAAAGAATACCCTAGGGGTCTAAAAGTAGAAATGATTAGAAGAGATGAGCAAAACACGATTATGGCAGGAGTGGGTGAAAGTAAAGGTCCAGTTGGGAGGCTACTGCTGTAGTTTAGGCAAAAGGTGATGGCAGTTGAGCCACAGGAGTAGCAGTGGACACATGGAGATGTGACCAGATCCAAGATTCATCTGCAAGGTGCAAGATGCTTACCGAGTAGATAATAGTCAAGGGTAACATCAGCGTTTCTGTCATGAGCAACTGGAAGGATGGGGGATGGGAAGACTGAGAATATTAAATAAAGATTAGGTTTGAGGGATAAGTAGGTTTGAGGGATAAAATCCATGAGAGGTAACCAAGAGGAGATAACAAGTAAATGTTGTACGTACAGTTTTGTAGCTCAGAAGGGAAATCTGTGATGGTGAAAGCAATCTCTGAGTCATGGTGAATGCACAGTATTTTTTTATAAGCTGTGGAAGTGAATGAGATTTCATGGGAAAAGAATGTAGGGTAAGAAGGAAACAGGGTCCAAGACTGGTCTTTGAAAAACTCTAATTGCTAAGTAGAGGAGGAGGCTCTACAAAAGGTGAATGAAAAGGGTTGGCCAGATGGGGTAGAAAGAACACTCGATTGTGTGTTACACTAAGTTGTGTGTTACAGAAGCCAAGAAAAGAGAGAATTTCAAACAGAGAAATTGATCACACAGGAAAGTCAAGTAAGAGGAGGATTTTGCAATGGGGCCACCACTGAGATCTTAGCCAGGACAGTTTGATGGCATGGTAGATTGGAGAGAACTGAGCTGTGAAAGGGAAGTGAAGGCATTAGGAAAATGTGCATACAATAACCCTTTCCAGAAGCCTAATCATGGGCAAAATTTTGAGGTTCTATTCTTGGTTATGTTGCCTGCATTTCTCCATTTGTGAAATGAGGGTGTGACTATAATCATATTCAGAAAATAACTCAGAAATGCAAGGGCAAAGCCCTGTGATTGGCATCACTCAATTCAGTTGAGTTCAAATAATATTTATTGAGCACATGATAGATCCTGTGACACAGAGATGAACAGGACAAGGTGCATTCTTGCCAAAAGCATATGATTTAATGGAGGAGACAGAATAAAACACATAAATTTTTAAAAATGCAGTAAGTTTGAAGATGAAAGTATGCATGATGTGCCATGAGAGCAAAGAAGAGGGGCATATAGCCCAACCAGAAAATCTGAGAAACTTTCTGGAAGAGAAGACACATGAACTAAGCTGTGGAGAAGCAAATAGGAATTAGCTGAGTGGTAAGTAAAGATACACCACGGAGGGAATGTATGAACATAAGCAAAGGCCCAGAGAGGTGGAACACAATTTAAATTCTGTGTACACCCTGTCCATGATTTGCTCAGAACATCTGCACGTCAGCTACTAGAATGTAAAGCGGAGTGTGAGAGTTAAGTCTGGAGAGGTAGACAGGCCAAGCTCATGAAGAATTTGTGTGCCATGTTAAGGAGATTTGACTTTAGTAACCATCTGGATTCAAACTTAAGATCAATCACCTATTAGTCCTGTGACTTTGGACTATTTCCTTAGACTCCCAGAGCTTCAATTTCCTCAATGAGAGTTTTTATTTTTAATTTCCTTAAATGAGAGCTTAAATAGTACCTACATCCTAATATGAAAATTTCATGAACTCTCAATTAGGGTTAAAAATTATCTGAGCAGGAAGCAGCCTTAGACTCATCCAATCTACTTATTATACATATACGGAAACTGAGTCCCAAGGAGATAAATAACTTATCCAAGCTCATGCTTTGAAGAAGCAGCAGAGCCTACAGCAAATCTGAGTTCTATTATCTGATACTATGACACTACTGAGCATTCCTTTTTTCCAGGAGTTAAAGAAAAGTTTGAAGCAACCAAAAAATGAAAGAGGTGGCAGAGGACAGGTTTTCAAATGCCAAAGTGTCAGTAGAGATGACATTTTCTGATGATGAGCAACAAACTGAAGGTTGAGAATTAAGACAGGGACAAGGCTGGGATGTGCTAGTCATTTTCTTCCTTCCTGGTGCAAATCACCATGAACTCACAGCTTGCTACGTATATCGCAAGAGGCATGGGTTTTGACAGAAGCCAGGCTAGGTTCATATCCCTGTTCTGCAATTTATTAGCTGTGTGACTTGAGTCAACTCTTTTCTGTATCTGTAAAATCTGAAAATAATGCCTTACTGATTTCTTGAATAAGTTAGTATATATGGACATGCTTAATATATTGCCTCACACAAAGGAGGCACCTGAATATTTGTTTTCTTTATTCCTTCTCAGAAAAATACAGGGCAGACCACCACAGGTACAAGATGAGTCCATTTAATGACATATACCCAGACAATTTATTCTCAAGACTCCCCAGGGAATATGGAAGTGGATGATAGACTATTTTATAGACTATTCTCTATCTTCTAGGTTTCAGACCGATCTACTAAGTCCCGAACAGCTGATGACAGACTAGTCAACAGCTCAGAGACCAAAGATCAGAGTCTGAATTGACTTGGTGGAGCTTTTAGCTAACAAGAAAGGGACATGTGATGGGTTAGTAGGACAGGTGTGGTGTCTACGATAGAAATAAATGCAACTGAAGGTAAGAAAATGAAAATGGGAGAAGTAGAGAAAGAAGTTGTCAACCAACACGTCATGGTCTCAAACATAAAAATGCTCTGTGTGGGCGGCCATAAAATGTTTTCTCTGTAATTATTAACAACTATGGCCTGAAAATTATTTTGAGTTCATTCCAATGTAAATAGTAAGACAGGACGAGTAAGCACTTTTCTTTAACTGCATGACCTTTAAGGAAGAAAGCATAAAGATTTGCTTAAAGTAGCCATGGAACTAGTTCCATCAAATTCACGTGACTGGGTACACTCCAGCCCTCTGATGAAGACCGCAGAGAACGAGCCCTAGGCCGGGGGTACATGAGGATTTGAACCATGTTTCATTGCCGCTTCTTTCCTTCCCTGAAACTAGCTGACTTCTCTGTTTGGGGCATTTGGTAACATACACACTTCCTGTGGAAACAGCCAGGCAAAAACAAAGGCAGACTAAGCTCTCCCCATGCTCTTAATCTTGAGCCTCACAAGTATTTTATTTGCCAAAGTCACACCACATATCAACTCTCTTCACATTTCCCAGTCTACAGTTTTCTAAACCTTTCTATCACAGGCTAGAGGAGGACAAAAATGAATCTCTCTATAACTTCCTCTCCCTTTTTCTGCTTAAGAAATTCTGATAAGAAGAAATTAGGAAATAGAGATGAGTCTCATTCACTTTTCAGCTATTCACTGAGTACCTCCAGTGGGTCAGGTGCTCTGCTAGGTACAGGAGACACAAAGATAATAAGACATGGATCTTGCCCTCGGGTACTCTCAGCCTGGTACAGAGACACATGAAAACTAGTCATTGTACTACAGTGTAACAAATGTAATGAAAGAGGTAAGCAAGGGATTAAAGGGGCTCATCAAGAAAACATTCAAGGCAGATCAAGAAAACATTCATGAAAGAGTATTTTGAGTTGAGTCAAGATGGAAGAACAGGACTTTGCCAGAGAAAAGGGCATAATGGCAGATGTAACAACACGATAAACACAGGGAGGTATGAAAGGACCTGCCAAATTTGAGTATCTGCTAAAAGTTTGTTATTGATGGAATAAGGGTACAATAGAATGGAGTAGGATTGGGGAAATGAGGCCAGAAAGGGGGGCAGAGGCTAAATTATGAAGGGTTTTATATGCCATGATAGAAACATTTTAACTCTATCCAGAAGGTCATAGATACCCATTGAAAGGTATTAATCCAGAGAGTGAATAACTAGATTTAAACTCTAGAAAGGTCATCCTCAGCAGGGTGGAGGTGGAGACAGGATTGGATGGGGTGGAGAGTCGAGATAGGATTTCCAGTGAGAAAGTCACTGTGTTGGTTCATGTGAGTTATGATGGGAACCAGAACTAGAGGACTGGCAATGGGAATGGAGGAGAGGAGGCATATTTGAGAAGTATTTAAGATTAGCCAACTAATTAAATGTGTAGATGAGGGCAAGGGAGAAGTAATGGAAGATGAACACCAGACTGGGGGCTTTGGCTCCTGGGCAGGTGGTGGTAAAATTAGCTGAAGTAGAAACATGGAAGGACATTAAGGGGAAGATTTGTTTGAATTTATTTTTAAAAATTTTATTTATTTATTTATTTATTTATATTTTTATTGTGTTAAGAACACTTAGAATGAGATCCATCTCTTAACAATTTTTTTCAGTGTAAAATACAGTATCGTTGACACTATATGTACAATGCTGTACAGCAGATCTCTGGAACATAAATCATCTTGCTTAACTGAAACTTTATGCTTGTGGAATAGTAATTCCCCATTTCTCCTCTCTCTAGTCCCTGGAAACCACCATTTCACTCTTTCAGTCTATGAATTTTACTATTTTAGATCTTTCATAAGTGGAATCATGCAGTTTGTGAAATTAGAATCTCAAAGAGATATTAGCACTCCCATGTTCACTGCAGCACTATTCACGATAGCCAAGATGTGGAAACACCCTAAATGTCTATCCACAGATGAATAGATTTTTAAAAATGTGGCATATACATACAATGGCATTTTATCCAGCCTTTAAAAAGAAAGAAATTCTGCTCTATGTGGCAATGTGGATGAATATTGAGGACATTATGTTAAGGGAAATAAGCTACTGTGAACTTCTCACAGGACACTAAGTTGATGCTGTCCTATAAGTCCTTAGATATACATATGAATCTTCAGCTGAAGTAGAGAAATATCTGAAGAAAATCAAGACAAATCATAAAGTTAAGAAGGCAACCAAAAAATTGTACATGACATTCTCTGCCTCTAGAAGTCAGATTTGCTTAGGAAATCAAGTAGGAACTAAAGTAGTTTAAGAAACATGTTTTCATTTTATTATCAAAGCAGGAACAGAGGAAGACTGGAAACAAAATTGAGGAAGACACTGTATGTTATACATGAAAGTTAAGAGTGTAAATCCTGAGTTCTCATCACAAGGAGAAATATTTTTTTCTTTTTCTTTTCTTTTGTAGTTATTTGAGACGATGAGTATTCACTAAGCTGACTGTGATAATCATTTCATGACGTATATAAGCCAAATCATTATGCTCTACACCTTAAAAATACAGTACTGTATGTCAATTACATCTCAATAAAACTGGAAGGAAAACAATTTGAGGAAGATAGGCTGATTAACCTGGAGGATGAGAAAGATTTCCTAAGATGAAAGACTGAGATCCTAGTGGACACCTTGACAGATTTAAATGACGGCTAATACACCAGGAGAGACTAGTATGAGAAAGGGTGCTCCATGTCTAACTGCTCTTTCGGAGGGTTTTAGAAAGGGGGAAGATGGGTCGACTGCTATCAGATCAGAAATTGTGTCCTCCTGTAACAGCTCTGAGAGGGCAGAAAACTATTGAGAGGCATCTTCTTAAAGTCACAGAGACTGAAAATCAATTGGGGAACTTTAAATATTTAGAGAAGTGTACACAGTGGTTACAGAATATCTGGACGGGTATGATGGGGGAAGATAAGGAAGATCAGTGTAAAATGCTCAGGGCATTACTGGGTAACAAAGCAGAAACAATGAATAAGCAGAAACTCTGGGCATGTTTGAAGTAGAAAAAAAGATATTAGGGTTAGAGGTAACATAGTTGATCGGTAGTGGCAAGAGCAGTACAAGAAGTCAACAAGGAGCTGAGTCACCATTATGATGGGCTCAATATTTCACACTGAGGAAGCCACAAAATAACCCAGGCCCCAAGAGTGTTTCACCTCCATGTGGACCACTTACAGGGCATTCTTCTTTCCATGAAATTTCTATTACATTATTTCTACAAATATATTTACAATAACTCCCTCAGTACCTGGGGGTAGTCTGAGATCATACTGTTCCCTCTTTTTCTGGCAGCCAAAACTGCATAAGATACCGCTCCAACTTTTTTAAGCAGTTAACTACACACTTCTTTTAGTGTGACAGCCAGAAATGAGTGAAATAGGTCATAATGTCCACCAAGAAGTCAAGAGAAATGATCACCCTCTGCACTCTGAACGCCATCTCCTTTTGCTGGCAGCCTCATTGCACTGCTCATAATGACTTTGCTGTCTCAATTCTTTTATTATTTATTTATTCATGAAACATACATTTATGGTACTTCTATCATCTACCAAGGACTCTATACAAGAGGAACTGGAGGATGTTAAAGAGAGCAAAAACAAACACAGTCCCCTGCCTTCATGTAGTTTAGCATCCAATGGGGGAGACAGGCACTGAGCCAATAATCACACTCATGAAAGCATCATCCATCACACGTGAGGGAGGAGGTGGCCCAGGACCACTCATGCTCCCCGTAAGACTGCCTTCCCTTGTCTTCAATCCCTCCAGTGGCACGAAAGAAGAGGGTGCTCCACAGCTCCCTCCCAAGAGAGGCTTATAATCCCTCTACCACTATCTACACTTTATCCCAGTTTCCTACAGTTAGCACAAAAGGTCCCGGTCTCTCAGGAGATCCCACAAACCCAAACCCCCTAACTCCTTAAGCCTCTGACTTCAGCCCCACCCTGACTCCTACTCCTCAAACTCTTCTGCTCTCCCCTGAAGAATACCCAGTCCAATATCAATTAAAATCCCCCCAATAAATACATAAATAAAAATAAAATCCCCAAAGTCCTCAAAATTTCCATGAATGTTCCTATCACCTTTGTGTTCCACCTCAAATCTCCCGCTCCCCTGAGGAATCTGCTTTCCCTGCAGTCGTCTCTGGTGGTGGTTCTTCTATCTCCCTGGGCCTGGAGGGGGGAAATGTATCCTCCTTGCTCCTCTTCTAAATCTTTTTCTTTCTCTCACTCCTAACCCCTCCCCCCTCCCCCCCTCTCCCAGGCTCCCGCTTTGAAACTCGTGTCATCAGACTATACAACCTATTACTTTCCTTATAGGAGCCTTTGGCTCACCTGCCCCTCTTTCTTCTCACCTTTAAAATTCTTCCAACACCTTCACCCCACCCCGTTCTCTTCCCTGGACCTAGTCCAATCAAAGTTTTGGCCCCCACCGCTCCATGGCAACTGCCCTTTTCAAGATCACCAATAACTGCTGCAGTGCTCAATGCAGTGGTCAGTCATAGTCTTCATTTTGTTTTGCTTGTCTTCAATATTTGGCACAGGCTGACCACTACTTTCTTGAAACAGTTCTATCACTTGACTTCCAGAACCTTATACATCCTGGTTTTCCTTCTACTTCACTGGACCCTCCTTCTTACTGTCTCCAGCTGATCCTTTCTCAACTTCCTCATTCTAAAACCTCGGGTCACCTTGGACATTTCTTCTCTAGTTCACTTGTTCTCTGGATGATATCATCTAATTTTTTGACTTTAAGTGACATTTACATGCCAAAGACTGACACATTTATATCTATAGTCCAGACCTAGGGTAACCAACTCATCCCAGTTTTCCCAGGACTTTCTTGGTTTTAGCACCAAATGTCCCATGTCCCAGGAACCTCCTCAGTCCCAGGCAAACCAGGATGGCTGGTCACCCCACCCAGACTTCTCCCCCAAACTGTAGATTCATAAATCCAACTACCTACTCTCTAACTCCACTTGGATATGTACTAGGCATCTTAAAGTTGACGTGTCCAGACTGACCCTTAACCTTTCCTCTCAAATCTGCTTCTCTCATAGACTTGCCCATCTCAGTAAATGGTGACTCCATTCTTCTGGTTACTTATGCCATTAACCTTAATGTAGTCCTTGATCTTTTTCTTTCTTCTGTAACTCATCTTCAATCTGTCAACATATTCTGTTGGCTTTCCTTCAAATGTATCCAGAATCTGACCACTTTCCTCAATTCTACTTTTATTACCTTGACCAAACCACCATCATATCTTGTCTGGATGAGTACAGACAAGTTTAAAACTGATATCTCTGCTCTTTTCTCCAACCCCCATCCACACAGAGTGTTTATTGCCCAAACAGTAACCAGTGCAATCCTTTGGAAATGTGCCAGATCACGTCCTTTGCTTAAATTGCGTAATTATTCTCCACCCACTCAGACTGAAAGCCAAAGTTCTTACATTGACCTTTCAGGTTCTACTTCACCTGATCCCTCTCTGTCTTCATCTCCTGCTATTTGCATGTCCATTTACTCTCTTCCAAACATGCCAGCCTTATGGTTGCTCTTTAAACACGGCAAACATGCTTCTATCTCAGGGCTTTTGCCCTTACTCTTCCCTCTACCTGGCATAGTCTGCCTTCAGGTATATGCAAGCTTCACCCTCTAGTTCAAATGTTGCCTCATCGGTTCCTCCCTGACTATTTAAAATAGCGTGCACTTGTGCACACACATGCACTTCCTATCTTCTCTCTCTGATGTGCTTTTCTCCATAACGCTTAACACCAATGGACATCCTTTATATTTTACTTGTTGATATCTCCTCCATCACTAGATGATGATCCTTAGGAAGGAACTGTTTTATTCACCACTATATCCTCAGCACTTAGAACAGAGCCTCGCACACAATAAATATTCAACAAATATGTGTTATGTAAACAAATGAATGAATTATAAATTGAGATAAGAGCTCCAGAGGGCAGGACTGTAAGGACTATGTAATGTGTAACAAAGGAATCTCAGCCTAGAGAGTTAGGGAGGGCTTCCCTATGGAAACACCCCTCGAATGGAGACCTGAAGGATGAGTAGGTATTAACCAGATGAGGATGAGAAAACAACATTTCAGACAGAAGGAACAACCTATGCAAAGGCTTTGTAGCAGGAGACTTCACAGTGTGTTCAAAGAACTGAAAGAAAACCCATATGCCTGGGGTACAGAGAACAAGGAGGATATTTCGAAGACTAAGCTGGGCAGGTATACAGGGGCATGGTTTTTATCTGTATGTGAGAGGAATAAAAAGACATTAGAAGAACTTAATCTGGGGGTAGATGTGTATATGACCCAATCATATTTGTGTTATGAAAATATTTACTCAGGCTGTTGTGTTAAATGGGGTGAAGGGGGCCAGAGTAGAAACACTGAGACCAGATGGACCATAGTAATAGTATGGGTGAGAAATGATGGCCCTATAGACTAATAAGGTAGTAGTGGAGATGAATGAGTGACAAATTCTGAGATTCTAGGAGTTAAAATGAACCAAGTCTGGAGAGGAGTTAGAGATGGGGAGGCGGGAGAAAGAGGTATCAATGATGATGCCTAAATTGACTAACAGAAGAGAGAGTAGTAATATTTGCTGATTGGTGGGTACTAGAAGAGGACCTGGCTTGAAGGGGATGGTTTAAGAGTTCCATCTTGGACATGCTAAGTGTGAGGAGCCTTTCAGACATCCAACTCCAAGAGAAATTTGTTGAGCTATTTGACATACAGCACCGGAGCTATGTAGAGATCTGGGCTGGAGAACAGTGTTTGGGGACTATCATTGTAAAGATGGTAATGAAGCCTTGAAATTGATGAGACAGCTGATTTTTTGCATGAGTTCCTACTAAGCCATATCTTTCCACCTCTGTACTCACACAGATAACTTTTCAGATAAAAGCACAATTATAATTTTACTCTTAATTTCATTGTGTTAGAGTCAGATTATTGCTGTCACCTGTTATAGTTTTTTTAAGATTCTCATTCTCGGTTTCCCTCTCCTCTTTCAGCCTTGTTGATCCTGCACTACTAATGATAATCAGTAGCAGCAGCAGCAGCATGAATGTTTCTAATCCATTAATAACCACATGGAACCAAACAAAATGTAAATGTTGTTTTTGGTACCCCACTTGGGACCTCCCTCCAGAGAGGCACTAATAGAGGCAAATCCATGTCAGATCAGTCACAGCAACAGTTCAAAGTTCATCCAACTCTTCAACAGCCCATGATGTCTCCCAAGGATAGCATGAGAGAACTTGTAAAATTATTTATGCGTCAGGCAACTTCAGAAACATTACAAGCATACTCTTAAACCTGGTGCTTAAATCCCAGTTCCTTTGTTTGTGACAAGTTTGAGCAAGTTGCTGAAACTCTCTGGGTTATAGTTTCCATTTATAATATACTGATCACAATATCTGTCCCACAGATCTATAGAGAAGATTAAGTGAGGTGATGCATGCAAAACACCTGGCACCTAATATGTACACAAACAGAAGCTTGTTTACTTTTGTGTTATTATTATTACTACCATTTTCCCCAAATCTATGTGCATCTAATTTACTACCAGGTTATATCTTTTTTTTGATAACTTAGTGGGCTCAAGGGAGGATCATAGTCTTATTCCAGCAGATAATAGCAACATAAGAAATCATATATGTGCAAAGTTGGTCATAAGATGGATGAAAAGAGTTGTCCAAGAATAAACTACCATTGAGGAATATTTTCAAATACAGCATAGGGGATGGACGGACATTACTGGTTGAGAGTGAAAATCAAACTTAACAAAGTTTCTTTTTGTTCAAATGTTGGAAAGCATAGACACGTACATTTATTATCAATTTAATGCTGAAATATTTACCACTAGCTAAATGTCTTAGGTACCTAGAAAAATAGGGTACTTACAGAAATTTACATTGTAGAAAATATTGAATTTTAATGGAAAATATAACTTATAATGGAATTTTACTGAAATCTGATCTTTTTCTAAGAAAGTATGCACTGGGAAAGCCAAAAGGAAGAGTACAGCTTTTGGAGACAGAGCTAGGCTGGAAATCTAGCTCCTTACTTACACACTGGGTTGCCATTAGCAAGCTTTGCCATGTGTCTAATCTTCAATTTCCTCATCTACCAAATGTGAAAACGAATGCCAGTGTCATAAGGTTTTTGAGTGCATGAAGTGACTCACCATATGCAAAGTGCTTTATACAAAATAAGCATTTAATAAATGTTAGTTCCACCTTCCTAAACACTGCCAGCTAAGCAAAGGTAAACAATAGGGAAGTAAAAGCCTTATTTTGTTCAAATGAACTGCACTGCACCCAAGCTATTCTAATAATACACTCTACAAGCTTCTTACTATCTTTCATTTTCAGCACTTATCTTCACAAACCTATCTTGGGGATCCCACCATTCATTACAACCAAGAGAAGACAATGAAACAGCATCTATTTTTAAACAGTTGCTAAAAGCTCCAGAAAGGAAAATCTATTTCTAATGATCCTGTGTTTAATCCCATGACACTTGGTAGATGAAAAATGAATCTCATTCTTTGATTGTAACTGTTCTTAGAAGTCACTGAATTTAAATATATATATATATTAATCAATATAATACATGCATGTGATAACAAAGCAAATAGGACTCATGATGAAAGCAAAAATAGCATTCTCATCCTTCTCTTCTCACCTTCAGTACACACCCTAGAGACAAACTCTTTCGGTTGTTTCTGTTTCTAGTTTTGGTGGTTGCTTCCCTAATTCTAGATATCATGATTTTATCTCTGTTTTGATTCATCCACTTTAGACATAGTATCTAGTGAATCCCATATATGAGAGCTTAAAATTCAGGTCACTTACTCATCTCTATTCCTCTCAATGTATGTTATCATTATTTATAGTTTTTCTATTAGTTATCTTTCCATCTTTAATAATATATTTCAACTCTATTTTTTATTCCAAAGGCTTTGGCAGTATCTGTGGCAGCTACATGTCCTAATGGCATAACGTAATGTAAGCTCCAGGAAGGTAAGGAGCTCTGTCTGATGTTTTTCTTTCTGTTTCCCAAGTGCCTAGAACAACACCTACACCCAGTAGGTTCTCAGTAAATATTTGTCAAGTGAATGAATAAATGACTACGCTAATGGTATCAGTGTATTAGCATCCTTACCTTTCCTTCTACACGTCCTTCCTCCCATCAGCTCACTTACTTTTTTACATTGTAAAATTATTAATATTTATAAATTGTCCTGTAAACACAGCAAAGCCTTCTACATTTTGTCTATAAGTGACTTAGGGCTACTTGTCTTTGCTTTCCCCAAACGTTGTTCAGTTTATTTAGTGAGGAGGCCCCTACACACCAACTGCCTACGTATTGGTTTGGGGAAGGGCGAATGAAGTACGCACTGGTGGCTGTGGTTTCATCACAGACCTCAAGTGAATCCCTTGGTTTCAATTCAAGTTCTCGCTTGCTTGTGGTTGATCCTGAGGCTAGAGACTCTGGGATTCTGAAGAGCAGATCAGCTCTTATCTCCTTATAGCTCCTTATCTATAAAACTAAGTCTCTTCCAGCCCGTTTCATTCACCAAGACATTCCTGTTCAGTTTCAATCTCCCAGAAATTTGTTAAAATCATTTGCTTGGGAACTTCCCTGGTGGCGCAGTGGTTAAGAATCCACCTGCCAATGCAGGGGAAACGAGTTCGAGCCTGGGTCCGGGAAGATCCCACATGCCGCAGAGCAACTAAGCCCGTGTGCCACAACTACTGAGCCTGTGCTCTAGAGCCCGCGAGCTATAACTACTGAGCCCACGTGCCACAACTACTGAAGCCCACGTGCCACAACTACTGAAGCCCACGTGCCTAGAGCCCGTGCTCTGCAACAAGAGAAGCCACCGCAATGAGAAGCCCACACACTGCAACGAAAAGTAGCCCCTGCTTGTCGCAACTAGAGAAAGCCCGCGCACAGCAACAAAGACCCAACGCAGCCAAAAATAAAAAAAATTTTAAAAAAAATCATTTGCTTGTTGAATTGGTTCATCCCCACCTTGATTTTCTTTATGGCTAGTGGCTTATTTCTTTTTGTGCTTTTCTACTTTTATTTCAGTAGATGTTAAAATGAAAATGTGTACCTCATTTGTCATCTTAAACCAGAAATGTTACAAGTAATTTCTTAATGTTTTATTTCATCTGTGTGTATGTGAAAGCGATTATAGAATACACATGATTTGTTGTAGGCAACTTCTTTTTGCCTTTCCTGCTCCAAGTGCGACTGCCCACGTGAACAATAACATAGTCAATATGTGATTGTTGAGTCTCTTAACTTTTCTTTCTTATTTTAAATTGAACTCTGAGATTTATGTTAATTCTGTGATTCATCTTTTTAAGCCACGTTAAAATCTTTTTTTTTTTTACCAAAATGCATTTAAAAATAAGAAAACGCATTTAAAAAAGAATATCCCCTTTCCTCCCACGCACACTATGGATGAGAACAAATCCTACCTCAGAGAGGAATGGATAAGAGGAGAAGGGAGGAGGGGTGAATGAGCCACTGTGTCCTGACTTCCTGCTTATGTGGCCATAGAGCCAATGTACTGACTCAGCCAATATTTTCCAAAAGAGGATGAGGCTGGAGAATCCCAGAAAAAGAGGTCCAAAGATCACCTACACTTATCACACTTCCACCTGAAGAAAAGCAATTCTCTTACCAAATTCATTCTTTCATCTAGCAAACATTAGTTTGGAAGAAAGGAGTCTCATATTTATTGATCATACCATGTTCTAACTCTTCTACCTGTATTACATTTTTTTCATGGTTACAAGAAACCATGAAAAGGAAATAGGTATTACAGCAGACTCTTGTCATTTGAAGATTTAACATCGGACGTTTTGGCTATTTGCCAGTAACTCCAAAAGTTTAGGACCTGGCATTTTTCTAAAGGATTCGCTTGAAGCTGATGCCCCCTTGGAGGCTGAGGTTGCAGAGCAAATGATAAACCAGTGAGTGAGATGGGATTATTGGCGAGCATCTCTATTTCAGTTTGAGTTTGCTTTTCTCGCATCTCTTTCCTATCTGTGTAGCTCTCCAGAAGTGCTCCAGTAGTCTTCTTGCATTTAAGGCTTCCACATCTCAAGATTATCCCTTGAGTATTTCAAGGGTCTATTATAATCAAGACATAAATTAATGTGACAATGTTTACCCAGGAAAAAATGGCAAACTGGGACTTGAGACCATTTTTCTAGACTCTAAAATTCATGCTCTTCCTTAGCTCACCCACTGAGCTTCCTCTAATGCTGGGGACCGAACTGCAGCAATAACTTTTGTCCCCACCAAGTCTGAGGCCCCATAAGGAAGGCCGCACCTCTCCCAGCAGCAAACTGGGCTTCAGGCAGTTTATGGGTCCTGTGAAGTTCAACCTGTCAACAAGGAGGCTTATCTTTTCTTTGTTTGCAGGAAGATACAAAGCTAACTCCCTCCTGAGGACCAACAGAATAAGATGAGCAAACACAAGTCATTCAGTTTAATCAGTCAAATGACCAATTTAATAACAGGTAAAGATGTGTGACCTGAAGAGAATATGTATTTCAATCATGAAAAATTGACAAAGAAGCCAAAATCGAGCTCAGAAACAATGGTCTTAAGTTCTGCCAAATTCAGAGGGAGCCCATGACTTAGGCAGTCCATGGTTCACCAGCTACATGATCAGCTGGCAGAGTTTTCTACAATTCCGATGTTCTCATCCATAATAAGGTGAAACTTAAAGTGTTCCAGTTATTTTTAGCAATCACTAAACCAGTGTCTTTGGGCATGGGAAATATTTTGTCAATGACCAAATCTGCTTCTCTCTCCAAAATATCTCATCAACATGTTTCCTTCAAAACAATTAGCTCTGTTTTAGTAAGAAGAAGTTTGCCCACAATGTCTTTAAGGAGATTAATGAGATCAATTCTTCCATAAAATTACCAGTGTATAATAGGGCCCTAAGTGCCCATCCTCTGACTGAGCCTCCAACAGATATTTATGAGCTTTTCCTACTTTGTGTGGCATACTCTACTTGATATGAATGTTTTGGTTTGTTCTGCTTTGGGGGATTTTTTTTTCTCCAAGAAAAAAGTTCAAAAATAATTTCTTAAAACCAGATAGCGTCTGGGCCCCAGGCAGCTTAGTTAGCTGAGATGCCCCTAAATAAGTATTATAATCATTTAGAAAGTACCTAGGCCAGATAATCAGTGAGATTATTAGTGTTTTCTCCTAAGGAACACAGTACAAAGAAAAAATAAAATCTAATACAATTTGCACAAATAACAACCCAGTACATTCATGAGACACTTAGAATTACAGAGTAACTTCACATCCATTACTTCATTTAGTCCTTATGAGGTTCTTGTGAGATAGATATTATTCTCTTATTTAACAAGTCAAGTAACTTTCCTGAGGTGACACAGATGCTATATGACCAAACCCAACTCCATTTATTATATATATTATTCTTTTACTGAGGACAAACCTGGTGCCCATACTAAGTGAGGTGCTAGGGTTACAACAATGAGTGAGACAGCATCTTTCTTCACACTGTGTTTGCAGTGTGTGTACACATATTCTCAGTAAAAAGTCTAACACTTGCTGGAATGCGCTAGAAAGCAGTCTTTTTACCAGCAGACAAGAAAACTCCAGCCAGGCATGGTTGCAATTCAGCCCACCTGCCCTGCTTCGGCTTTGACCTGGATAGATCATAAATCATGTGAAAAGATGCTCAGTCATGGTGCCAATTCTATCTTTGTTCAGATCCACACAAGTTACCAAGAAAGCTTTTCAGCAACCTGATTTATCAGATTGTTGTTATGAGGGCAGTTAGTGTCACATTCATTGTGCCAGGTTGCATCAGTGTTCAAGCTCCGCCCTAGGAAAAAGTAAGGGCAACTCTTGAAGTTGCAGTCACTAAGAGGAAACCATGACCTGAAAGAGGTCACATACAATCACTTACACCAGTTAGATGTGAATAAACTCTTTTTTCTGCTGATATCTAAAATGGGATATAGTAACATGAACTAGTATTCACTCTGATGTCCCCTAAATTCCACTGAAATATTGTCAGAAAATCAATATGTAAAACTTTCAAACCATTGGCCAAAGGCACAGATAGCGGTCTGAATAGTGGAGAGTTATGCCAGCAGGACATGTAAAACCTTACAAATGACTGTGACCTGTGTCAGCTTCACCCCTCCACCTCTTCCACCTGCCTGCTTCTCTGCACTGAGGCACCCTCCTCTGGTATATTCAGGAACAGGCTCTGTCCCCCCTATATCTTTCCTGAACTATATAGCCGGGAGTTGCTCCTCCCTACTCTTTCAAGTCCTGGCATCTGGCATGACGCATTTTGAAGCTGGGAATCCTCTAGAACTTGCAGTCAGAGTCCCCTTTGAGGGAGGCTGCCACTCTTTCCCATGGGACCAGCAGACAAGACAGGCCTATCTTGTTTCTGCTCAGCCCACTTGTGTGTCACGGCCCCAGCCCCACAAAGCGGTATGATGTATCAGTCTTATCCAAACTGCCTACATAGCTAAAAGCACTGGGCCAAGAAAGGAGTAATCTAGTTCAAGAGAAATAGTCCAGGAGCAAAGCACCCAGCAATTTTAAGCCCTTATAGCAATTCCTAGATGGACGTTCCCCAAATCCTCACCCGTTGCCCAACCTGCCCCTATCTGGTGTAATCTCTGCACTTTACATAACCTCTACCATGCAAATCGCCACATTTGGCAAACCCCACTCTTAAGCACAGTGTTTACCCTTCCCTCACTGTTCATTACCCCCAAATCATTCCATCCAAAATAAATCCCTGAGGTGTTCCAGCTCGACAGTCCAGAGTGGCATGTGGAAGTCTCCATCGTGCAAAGCAATCCAGGGTAGATGTGGACATGTCACCTCCAGGTCCTCCCTGAAAATTTCCCATTAGTGAGAGCTACAGACACTCCCCTTCCTTCAGATATCCAGGAAATAGCTGTTAGCTCAGATACACACATCTCTAAAGGACAAACATTCACTCTCAGAGATGGTATAGCCAGAGTTTAAACAGAAATCACAAAATAGTGGCCACAGGGCTTCCCTGGTGGCGCAGTGGTTAAGAATCTGCCTGCCAATGCAGGGGAACCGGGTTCGAGCCCTGGTCTGGGAAGATCCCACATGCCACGGAGCAACTAAGCCCGTGAGCCACAACCACTGAGCCTGCGCGTCTGGAGCCTGTGCTCCGCAACGGGAGAGGCCACGACAGTGAGAGGCCCGCGCACTGCGATGAAGAGTGGCCCCCGCTCTCCGCAACTGGAGAAAGCCCTCGCACAGAAACGAAGACCCAACACAGCCAAAAATAAATAAATAAATAAATAAATAAAGTTAAAAAAAAAAAAATAGTGGCCACAGACATGTTTTATTTAAGCCTTTACATTAAAAAAATTAATCAGTTTCTGGAGTGGACAGAATAAGCCACTGCCCCCAAGTTGTCCACGTCCTAATCCCCAGAACCTGCGAATATGTTACTTTCCAAAGCAAAAGGGACTTTGCAGATGTGATTAAGTTAAGGATCTTGAGACAGGGAGGTTATCCTGGATTACTCAGACGGACCCAGTATGATCACAGTGGCCTATACCAGGGAAAGAGGGAGGCAGAAGCGTCAGAGTCAGAAAAGGAGATGTGATGAAGGAAGCAGAGGATCTGTCAGAGAGATATTAGAAGATGCTATGCTGCTGGCTTTGAAGGTGGAAGAAGAGGCCACAAGCAAAGGAAAGCAGGCAGCCTCTAGGAACTAGAAAAAGTGAGGAAATGGATTTTCATCTAGAACTTCTGGAGGGAGCACCGCCTGCCAACACCCTGATTTCAACCCACGGAAGCCAATCGCACACTTCCAATCTCCAGGACTGGGGGATCATAAACTCATATCGTTTACACCACTTAGTTTGTGGTCATTTGTTTCAGCAGCAATAGGAAGCTAATACAGTTTCCAACATTTAAAAATCAGAAGTTTTGACATTTAAAAAAAATACTTCTTGCCTTTCTTAGAAAATGAAGAAATCTGTCTACGCTTGGCCTACTTTCCATGGCAGAAATCAGCTGAGGAGCAGCTGCCTCTTTTAGAAAGAGAATGGCGTGTATACTCCTCCATCATCCCTCCCTTCCCTGTGTTCCCAAATGCCGAGGCTAAGAGCCAGGTGTGGATCCTCATAATCTGGTTGCTTTCGTGAGCGATGGCTGGTCTGCTTCAATCAATGCTCAGGCATCACTGTGGCCACACCGTTCTTCCTCTACCTTTTTACTGACTTGAACAATCGCTTAAATGGACAGCCATTCCAAGTTTAAAAACCTGCCAATGGAAGGCTACTGCTTTTATCTTCACCTCTGAAAAACACTGTACAGAGAATTGGAAAAACCAGGGAAAGGAGATAAGTGTATCCACAGGCAAGCTGGAAAGAGGAGCAGATCATCATGGTGACACCGGTGAGGTCCCATATCTTCTTGGGTTCAGACAGACTTATTTTGACAACTTTAGTCATGGGTGATTCGTAGTAATTGCACACACACATAAAGATTCTGCAGATTATGATCACTTGAAAGCCCTGGCTTTGTTTAGTTTGAGAGAAAAGGAGTCTAAATTAGATTTTAGAATTTTTGGCCAGTGACGGATATCATGTTTTATAAAATCATATTTTAAATCCAGTGGATGTCAACCAGAACCTAGCTTGTTTTCTCTGGGAAGAAAAGCTTTGGCCACAAACAACTCCTAAAGGTCTTGTAAATAGAAAGGCATAATTCTGAATGTACCTAAAAGGGTACCCAAAGTATCTCTGCCTTGGAAGCACCCACTCAACAACTTGACTCCCAAAAAATGTTTCCACTGTATAGGGAGAATATTTTGCCAAGCCTGGTGCAACCATGATGAGCTTTAAATGTCTAAAGTTATTTTTTAAAAGGCTACTTTATAAAATAGTAGTGGAATTTTTTTGCAATAACACTGAATATCAAAAGTCAGCACAAACAGTACCTTTCCAGAAATCAAGATCAGTTCCTCCGTTAAAAACACCTATTCAGAGCCTTCCCTGTGAACGGGTAACTTCATCTGGCTTTGTTTTTATAACATTTTATAACACCTCTGACGGTTCAACTATGGAAAGGCCAATGATTGTGAACCGGCCAGTTTTATTATTAGGTTGGTTGAAAAGAGTCTGCAGTCCTGAATAGTGGGAACAGTGGAAGAGATTTATTCTCCAAAACTGGCTGTTCCCTCTCAATGTAAACTCTGGTCAAAGAACTGCTGTCTCTGGGAAATGAAGCAGATTTGGAATATGAAGCAGATTTGGAAAATGAAGCAGTTTTAAATTGCTTATGTGAATACATTTTTTTTCCAGAGTGAACTAAGTCACTCTGTTCTCTGTGGTACATGAGATTTCAAAGTACAAGCCCTGAGGAAACACACTGTTGACCTATTTGCTTATGGACCTGTATTAGTTTATTAGAACAGCTGTAACAAAGTACCACAAACTAGGTGGCTTAAGCAACAGAAATTTATTGTCTCACAGTTCTATATCCTAGAAGTCTGAGCTTAAGGCGTTGGCAGGGTTGGTTCCTTCTGAGGGCTGTGAAAGAGAATCCATCCCATGCTTCTTTCCTAACTTCTGGTGGTTTGCTGGCAATTTCCATCATTCCTTGGGTTTGGCTGCATCACCCAGATCTCTGCCTTTATCTTTACAGGTATTCTTCCTGTGTGTATTTTTGTCCAAATCTCCCCTTTTATAAGGACCCCAGGCATATTGGATCAGGATCCAGGATCCAGGATCACCCTACTCTAGTATGATCTCATCCTAACTAATTACATCTGCAGTAACCCTATTTCCAAATAAAGTCACATTCTGAGCTACTACAGGCTAGGATTTTAACATGAATTTTGAGAGAACACAATTCAACCTGTAACAGGACCAAATCCATATTTTATATCAATTGGACCAATCTTTTAGAAAATCATACTAGCAGAAAAAGAAGTTGTAAACTAAGGCTTTTCTCTCACTTTTCTCTTATATGCCATCCTCTCTGTTCTTGGCATTTGGAGGAAGGATGTATATTTATGAATAAGAGGCCTTCATTGGGGTAAAAGCTATAGAAAATTTTGTTCAATATTTAGACGTTGTAATTAGATTTCATCAGAGACTCATTTCCAAGAACTGGAAATGGGTAAATTAGTATTGTTAGGCTTTATTTTAAGAGCTAAAATAAAAGAATGAGAACATTTTGGATAAGATAGTTAATGTTGTTTCTTAAAATGGAGATAACTTGGCTTGGGGGTGGATTTTTGGTACAAAAACCTGAGAGACTTTCGCCCCACGGTGTAACCTTTGCCATTGTTGGCCTTCCTCCTTAAATCTCCTTGGCTCCCCTGCCTAGCTCTCCAGTTTTGATTCTCTTCCTGCCTTATTCTCACTCTTTGCCATCTTCAGTGTATCACACTTGTCTTTCCAGCCACTAAGTGTAGAATTTTCCCCACATTATACTCCAATCCTGTCCCCTTTCCCTGCTCTATCTTGTGACTGCATTTACTCTTTGGCTCCAGTGATCAATTTTAGGTGCCTGATTCCGAAGCTGGTATTTCTAACCTTGACTTCTCTACCTCGCTACAGACTCACATGTCCAGTTGTTTACACCTGAAACTCAATACCACTACAACTGAAAGTGTCATATCATCCTCTGCCATGAGCCATCTTCTCCTCTCCATCACATTGTTCCTGTTAATTTATTATTCTTCTACTCAACCAGGCTTGGAACCTTATGATCATCATATATGTCTGTTCCAATTCTCATATATCCAGTCTTTCTAGAAATCCTGTTGTCTCTACCTCTGATTTGTAAATGATCTTTCTCTGACTTGTCCTAGTTCAAAGCCCTCATTCTTTTTCAGCTGAGTGGTTTACATTGCTTCCTGTTATCTCAGACTCTCTCTGCTCCTTTCTAAAGTATACCCTGCTTCCACTTGCAAAAGTTCAGCTGAAAAAAGTAATTGATTCCCCCATTCTCTATAAATCTTAAACTGAGGCCAAAGTTGTAAACTGGCATTTGTGACCGCTCTACTATGGGTATACTCTTCTGGTTTCCTTTATTTCCAGCCAATGTTGTACAGGTACCCCCTTCTTTGGCCAAACTAGACTACTTGCTTTTTATTAAAATGGATTTGACAAAAGTGGATTTTTCCAAACAGTGCATTCTTTAAGGCCAAAACTTATTTATTCCATATTCTCCATGAAGTCATTTTCTGATAATCCAACAAGGTCTCTGAGGTCTTAGTATCTTATTTGGAACCTCTATGGTTCCACTTAGCACAGCCCCGACAGAGGGATGGACTCATGGTATATGACAAACGTTTTAACTGACTTTCTTTCCCAACAGGCCTTGCCTTAAAGTTATGGGCATGTTTGTGTTATCCTGTCTACTAGATTACAAGGTTAAGAAAAGTGAGGATTTTGTTTTATCCATCTCTCTTTGCCCCATATGCCCTTCCAATGTCTTGTTCTGGGCTTTAATTAGACAACTAATTAAAGACTATTAATTTAAACTATAAATGATACTGGAAAATCAACTTGACATACCAAGAAATTGTGTTATAAACTTCCCAACCAATAGATGAGCAGAAGTTTGAAATTATTATTTGACCTAAATATCTGTTTTGTTAAGTTTACCTTGATTACTAGATTATATAACCTTATCTTTGAAATACAGGTTTGTGCAACACTCTTAAGAAGTTTCCATGGGCTTCTAATGGCTGAGAACTTAGAGGAGAGGGAGGAAGAACAGCAGAAGAAAACTTCATGCACCCATGAGCCCTGTTGAAAGTGAAGGAGAAGAAATGATTCTAAATCCTAACCTCAAGAATGTCCCCATGACAAAATTTTCTCTTGTACCTGTTTCTGCTACTCTTTCTTTTTGTTTGTTTGTTTGTTTCTGCTACTCTTTAGTACAAGGTTTCCTGCAAGAGAACAAGGCTTGGTTTTTGTCTCCTAATTACTTAAGTTGAACATTCAATAATAATAAAAGTTGTTCTCCCTTGTATTTCCTCACAGGCTCACAGTAAATCATCCAAGTCTATTTTTTGCTTATCTTGGTGGCTGAGTTCATCTACAGAGGAATGCGAGGCTTTGCTTTCTCCTCCAACATGATATCCTTGGTTTCCCCTGAGCTGGTGTGATATTCAGTGATAATGATGTTGGAATTTCTAAAAACGGAGAGAAATTTGACACAATGGCAGCTTTCAGATACCTTGCTTGAAAGAAATGCAGTCTAAAAATACAAGTTTACAGATATGGAAAATATTCACCATTTTAATTTATTTGTATAAGAAGCATAGGCATAGCTTTCCACAGTAAGCTGCTATAGCCCTGGACACTTTAAAATGTAATTCAAGTTGCAAAATCTGACACTTTTTTTCAGAAATGTCTATTAAGTAAAGATTACTGAGAAGCTATTGTATGTAAACAACCGTTTTATAGATCCTATTGCATAAGTTACAAGCCACAACTAGAACCGGTTAGGTAAAAGAACTTGTCTAAGTCTTCTGGAGATTGATACCAGCATTTAGGATAACTGCAGTTTAGAGCAAAGGACAGTCAAAACCAGATCAGTCCTGAGTGCTTGGATTAGCTCAGTGTTTCAGAGGTTGAGCTCTAGAGACAGATGACTAGGTTCCAATCCCAACTCCATTCCCTACTAACTGCATAGCTTTAGCCAAGATATTTAACCTCTTTAAGCATCAAATTCCCATGTGTGAAATAAGGATAATAATAGTGTTTCCTTCCTCATAAGTTTACTGTGAGCATTAAGTGAGACTGTATATAAAGTGCCCTCTCCAAAGAAGCCACTCAAGCTGCTTTAGCTATTATTATTCATAGCAGTAACTGTCAAATTAAACCGATAATTATGGTTGTTTTTTTCTGTTTTTGTTTTTAGACTGTAAGTTATCCGGATTTCTTTGGCTTTTTAAAAACAACTTTACTGAGATATAATTCAGATACATTTCACCCATTTAAAGTGTACAATTCAGTGGTTTTTAGTATATTCACAGACTTATGCAACCATTACCACAATCTGATTTTAGAACATTTTTTGTTTTTTGCCTAATAAGCTAGCACGTCTCTTTCTTTTTAATTTTTATACTCTAACTACCTTTTCAGAATTCTTCCTACAGTCCCTGTAAGGCTATGGTTGAATAGTAGAAGGAACCATTTTATTAATGGAACTGCTAGGATTTTTGAAGTTGGAGAGGTGTAAAAATTTAATCAACATGAGGACAACGCTGGATGATGTCTGTGTCCCTGGCTGTCTCATAGGAGATCTAAGATCAGCTAGGCTGGTAGGACAGAGAAAAGCAATGGCCTAACTATTATTTTGTTCAACAGTTAGGTTGTAGGTTGGCATGTAGGTTGGACTCATGCCCTGAGAATGAAATGAGTTCCCTTACGCAAATACACACGATATTGTTGAGGGCTTAGAGAAAGGGAGTATATAATTTTATACCCCTCAGTGGTGTAGAGAGGAGAAATAAAGTGTCACAGGATGGGGGATCATAAATCTCTTTAAAATTCTGAGCTCTGAAGAACAACTCTGGATTAAAATGTGCTTTCAGGTACATTCTTTAGGAGAGGAGCACATTGTTGATTATTTCATCACTTGGCTAAATGCAGATTAAATAAGACCAACTATTCACGACTAGGTATTTGAGGGAGAAGGCTCTACTTAGTGTTAGCTTGAACAGGGCACAGAATGTAAATACTTGAGCAGGAAATTAAACCCTAGTGATGGTATTCCAAGGCCATGCTTCTGAAGTTGAGGTGAGATGGGCTGAACATGAGATTAAATGGTGAATGAAGGAAAACGAACCACTTCACAAAATTGCCTAGTTCCTTCTCTGTTCAAAATACCCACAAACACACATCAATCCATATTCAAACTCCTTGGTTCATACACACAGATTGAAAGCATATTATACTTTGGATTTTTTTAAGAGTGAATAGGTTCAGAAGAAGCTGAACATGTATGTTGTTGCCAGACGGCAGAAGTTTCTTGGATTAGCTCAGGCAACAGCTGCATAAATATTTACGTTGGCTGCCTGCCCCATTCCACTTCTTTGCAGGAAAGAGCACATTTTTTTCCAGTTCGGTTTATTGCTTGTATCTTATGTGAGTTGACTGAAGAACATTATTTCTAAAACTAGAAGTGTTCCAAGCATAACTATGACTTCTGGCAGCAAAAGAGTACCAAAAAATTTTTCTCCTTTTCTGTCTGGCTATTCCTATTCATCCTTCAAGACTTAGCTCAGAATATTCAGTATCAAAAAACGAAAAGGACCTGTGTGAATAAAACTATAAGTCCTTATTAAATAACACAAAGAAACACTCGAATAAATAGAATGATATACCTATTTAACGGAAAGGAAAATTCAAAATTATGAAGAACTCGATTTTTCCTAATTGGATCTATTCTCTATAATGACAGTCAAAATCTCAGTAAGCTTGTTAGGAATTCTCAATATGACTCAAGTTCATCTAGAAAAAAAAGAAACGCTAGAAGAATCAGGAATATTCTGAAAAAGAATGAGAGAACTTCTCTACGCATAAGGTAAAGCTAGAATTGGTAATGCCCCATGAATTTCTAGACTCTAGTGGGTGTAACAGAATAGTCTAGAAATAATCCCACATAACATGTGAATTTGGTATCGAATAATAGCTACTATTTAGTGAGCTCTTATTATGTGCTATGTATTCTTCTAAACCCTTTAATATACTAATATATTAGTATATTATATTAATAATATACTAATATATGCAGTTCTGACAGCTCCAGGAGGTAAGTACTATTATTATACTCATTTTACATATGAGAAGTCAGGTTCACGCAGTAAGTAAACAGTGAAGCCAGAATTTGGACCCAGGCAGCCTAACTCCAAGACTTATTCTGTTAATCTCTATACTATGCAGTATTTTAAATCAACAAGGGAAAAAGATCATTCAACAAAGGCGACTAACAGAAACGCTACTTTACTTTTGATATTACAGCTAATTCTAATTATATATTTTTGTTTGTTTGTTTGTTTGTTTTTGGCCATGCCGCAAGGCTTGTGGGATCTCAGAGTTCCCCAACCAGGGATTGAATCCAGGCCACGGCAGTGAAAGCCCAGAATCCTAACCACTAGGCCACCAGAGAACTCCCTTTATAGCTGATTCTAGATGGCTTAAATATTTTAAAATAAAAATATAAAAGTAACAGAGGAAAATTTGGGCTTTTATAAATCTCAATGTGGAGAGGTCTTTTTACAGCCCACACAAAAGTCAAAATCAAAATAGAAAAGATCGATAGAACTGACTCAAATATTTTAAAACCATAATTAAAGTCAAACAAAGAACTGAATTAAGGGGCTCAAAGGTAAAAAAATAATAATAATAATGCCAGCCACAAAGGGTGAGAAAAAAAGAATGTGAATTGAATAAAATGTATATATGACTTTGGAACCTACATGCTTAACACTCTAATATACTGGGAAAAAATTAAGGGGTGGGAGGGGAAAGAGGAGCTTAAAGTTAAAAAAAAAAGAAGTGAAATAATAATCATAGTATGCATGACAGGCAAACATTAATATTCCTAGCATACAAAGATCTTTTACAAATCAACTAGATGGTGATAAACGTGCCAATGAAAAACATACACAAGTAATTCACAAAATAAGAAAAATAGGTAAAAACGTAAAAAGATGTTTAAACTTATTAATGATTAAATAGGTGCACATTAAAAAGAATTTTTAATTTATCAGATTGGCAGAGACATAAGAGATAAAATTCAATGTTGACAAAAGCATAGGAAAACATGGAATTTGAATTGGTACAACTTTTCTGGAGAGGAGTTCAGCATTTGTGAATCAAAATTTCAAATGCATATAACCTATGATCTAGCAATTCTCTGTGGAGCATTTCTCCACAGAGACCTATCTGTGGAGATCATTGCCCAAATACCAAAGCTATATATACAATGGTGCTATGTTCAGCATTATTTAAAACAGCAAGAAGTTGAAAACAACTGTACTTTGATAAGCAACTACCTAAATAAAGGAATAAATATAATGGAATACTATATAGCCATGAAAATTTATGATGTAATTTAAAACTCATTGATCTGGAGTAATATGCAGGGCATATTATTGAATGAAAAGCAAATAAAAATACTGATTAACAAGTGGAATATGGCCACATTTATATAAAATTATGTCTATAAACACACATACCCACACACCACATACACATATACACACACACATATATGCCTAGAAGGATACCCACCAAAATTTCAATGGTGATTATCTTACAGTGAAGAGATCTGAAGTGAGTTTTACTCTCTAGTCTATATTTTCATGTATTATTTGGATTTTTTTTTTTGTTTGGAATTTTTAAACAAGCAAATAAATACCACTAATCAAAGAAATGGAAGAGACACAAATAAAGCACTACTTTTCCCAGGAAGACTTCAACCCAGGTTGGTCTCAGTGTTGCCCTCTGACCTCTCATAGCACCCAATGCACATCTCAACCACAGAAAATCCACTTTACAATATAAAGATATTTATTGGTATGTGTTACCCCTCCCCACTAAATCATCAGCTCTTGACTATCCCTGATATCCTATTTATGCTGTTCTTCCTGTATTAAGCTCAGAGGTTGGCAAGGGCAGGCACCCAGTTGCTCAACTATTTGGGAACTCAAACAAACATTTTGTAAAGTAATATATTGTTCAGGACAGTATTGTGAATTTTATGAGATGAAGATATGGTTTTTTCCTTTGGTTTTTATGAGATAAATAGATTGTGGAGAAATGCAAAGTAATGCCCTTTTTTAATGGATCTCTCTACCTTTGAGCAAGATACAGGGTCTCAATGAATTAACCAACATCCTTCAGAACCCTTCTTGTGAGTACTGCTGTTTAAGTTGTGACAATGCCTGCCACTGATTTGCTACTGGGAACTTGTCTACTTTTCTGGAACTCCCACGTTCTGCATCTGCAAACTGGAAATGAGGATAATTCACCCAGCAACAGACATCTACCTCCAATGACTGTGGCGATGAGGAACAGCTAACAGTGTTTGCTCGAGGACCCTGCTTTAGGCATGCTTTATTTCAGCTCCAAATTTTCCAGTGAACTCTGTTGCTATTTTGACATTGAAAAACAATGTTTTGGCACTGAGCAACACTCAAAAAAGTTTCACAAGAAGCTCCTCTTATCAGCTTGTTGACTTCGTCATGTGAGGTTTTTCTCTAGCCAGATTACAAATACATTCTGGGGTTAGTGCTTTTGAACTATAGTAACAGATATGAATTGCAGGTAGACATAGTCTCTAATAACTATTATCAGATATTAACATGACATTTTAAATACATGAAAAGGGGAGTAGATAACATCAGATACCCCAAAGGAGCCCTCTAACTGAAATTAGTTAAAAACAGAGATTCAAAAAGTCCATATCAGAAGTGTTACTGTATTCATGAACATATTCTAGAGGACAGTGTTAGTTTTGGTGCTGATGGTGCTATTGCTGCTTTAAAAAGCAGCAGACAGGACAGAATGGAAGTAAGTAAAAAGTTACAGCTTTAGCCCTCAATACACCAACTAGAGTCAATCATTTCACATTATTCTTAGGTGTTCAGGTAGTTACCTCATCATTGGGCTTGTTTTCCTGTGTTTAAGGTGGGTGTGATTTTCACACGCTCCTCCAGCCAGCTTTTAATGATCACATGAAAACTATGACTCTTATTTTATAAATTTTGACACTGCGGGGTGAGTCAAGGTCTTTCTTAGTGTTTGTTTACTTAATCTTTTGGAAATTAAGCTTGGAATTTCAACAACGTGTTATGCACGTGTCATCATTTCAATCTTAACATATTACAGAAAAGTTTATAAGACTTATGCATTGCTAAGCATTTATTTACTTAAAATCAATGGTCCAAAAGTTTTAAGAAATGTAAAACATTGGGGAATATGAATGATATACTTCCAGGAAAAAGAAAGAGAGAGGAAAAGTTAAAGAAAGGATGTTTAGAAATAAGAAGAGTGAAAAAGGAATTCACTTTGCTGTACAGGAGAAACTAACACAATATTGTAAAGCAACTATACTTCAATAAAAATTTTTTTAAAAATTGAAAATGAATGTAAAAATGAAAAAGAGTGAAAAAGGAGTACCAGATACAAGCAACCTACAAGCCGTAGTCAACACAATTGTATATGATGATAATTTATAGCACATTATGGCACATATTTATAGTATAAATACTACAATTAACTTATAGTTCTAAGGTCACACAGTCTTTTCCTTCCACTTTACACAAATATACTTTTCACTTTCAAAAGAAGGCAATCTGTTACATATTCAGTCAAGTCAATGAGCGTTAGCACATCACAACAATAAACTTTTGAAAAAGTCTGCTCATGCCTTCCTAAACTTGTATGTTCAAATCAACAAATTAGTCTCTCGAAAATTCAAACAACGGGCTCATTGGGAATTGTATTTGAGAAGAATGCGCTTGTTAATAAATGTGTAGATAAAAGACTTAGGTAACTACTAGGATCTGCTAGAGGGGTTGATGGTAAGCCAGCTACATCTAATTCTCAATAGTGATATATCTCTATTTCTCGATTTCGCAACCTAAGACGCTATCTCTCAAAGCCCCACTATGATGGATAAGTAATTCACCTCACATTACTCCCTGCTTTTTCCCTACCCCTTCTCCCAGCTTTTGTTGGTTACTCTGTACTTCTTAGCTCTTTTATTGGTTACATAATTCATATAATAGGAATTATTTTGTAATTTCATGTAACTGCAAATAATATAATGCATATAATTTCAAATAATATGCTTAAATTCCCTTTATTGTTCCATTATTTTAGACAGTATCTTAATTCTCTTTCTGTATAATGGGGGAATAAGAACACTACACTATCCTTTACCTCTTCTTTACCCCCATCTCCCAGCTTTGCCAACTACACCAGGGCTTTCAAATTATCAGTATTTAGAGCATTTACATTTACAGCCACCCTGTTCTTGTTTTATAACTTGTATTTAAGATTCTGAGCTTTGTTTAGAGGTTAACTCTAAAAACTAAAAACCAACAGCCAATAGAACATTATTATTATGTCAATATTATTCATTTCAGAATCAAGTACTGTGTTTGAACCTCAGGAGAAAGAAATGTAATCCTATGTAAGGAAAACTTTGCCATTCAAAGAAAATGATTGAAGAATCAAAGTAAAATTAATTCATTGGAATCATGCACAGTTTACTTTGTTTCATATATGGAAATGACTTTATTGCACAAGTTTTTTTTCTGAGGTTTCTAGTTGCCTTTTTTTTCTATTAGATAAGAAACATCTGAACCCTTCATCATATTATTAAAGTAATCTAGCTCCTTTTCCTTCTCTTCCCTTCCCCTCTCCCATTCATCTCTTCCATTTTTCTGCTACTTCTTACTTGATTTCTTGATAGAAAGATATTTGACATCCTGGATTAATCCTTAAGGTCACCTGTTTTTCTCTCATTCTATATTTTTGTCTCATTGCTCTACTTTTAAATTCATCTTTTTATTGAATTTAGGGGGGCAATATTTTAAATTTCCGATCATTTTCTCCTGTTCTCTTTTTGCATACAACCTTGTACTTTCTTTTTTTTTTTTCTTTTTTTATAGAAAAGTGTTATACCCTTAAAGGTCAGAGCCTTGAGAATGGGCTATCCTGTATATTTCAGGCCATAGGCAACATTCTTAACTCTAAGCAAAAGCAATAGAATGCAAAGGCTAAAGTAAAAGAAACAGACCTAATATGGAGTCAGATTTGTTCTTCCCTATTACATGTCAAAGTCCTTCTCTCGGGGACCTAGACCACCCCCCACACACACACCTCTCCCCACCACCAACCTTCTCCCCAGATTTTAAACATGACCCAATATTCTGCACCTAAGAGTCTTGCTGCCAGGCTCCCCCACCAAATTAGAAGTCCGCAGGAGTGGTCAAAGCCAGACTAACACCCTGCTTTTGGACTGACCACACCCCAACAGGGCTGTGCTCAGCTAGGTGAGTTTTCTGACTTCCTTATGCTCTTCATTCTGTCAGTTTCCTTCATAGCAATTAACATGACTTGTGAGTTACTAGTTAGTTGTGTAATTATATGGGTTTTGTTCTTGTTTTGCATTGTTTTATATTTTGCTCTTACTCTTCATCTAACCCACCAGAATTAAAGCTCCATGAGGTCAGGGACCTGTCTGCCTTGTTCATTGCTGTAGCCCTAGTGCCGGCTAGGCAATTGACAACAAAGTCTAGCAGATAAAAGTGGAGAGTCTGGGCCAGACTGCCTGGGTTTGAATCCCAGAACTGATACTCTCTGGCTGAATAGCTTTGGATAATAGAGCGACAGGGTTTTTCCCTCTGTAAAGTCAACCTTGTACTTTCTTAATAGATATCATCCTTTTTTGAATATCTCTGAGGATATTAATTAGAATTGAAAAAAATCATTTTCTTACCTGAATTATCACTTTCTTTAATTCTTTTTTGGTCCATCACTTTCTTTATTCATCATAGTTCTATTTTTTTGGTGCTGTTGCTTTCCCCCTTGTATCATCATTGGTTATCTGTTCATACTTACAAAAGAAAGTCTAGGTTGACGAATTCAAGGAGCCTATGTGGATTTCCTTCACTGTTAGTAGGTTGTTTTTCCTCAAAAGATATCACTGACTGAAGATTTCAGGGTAAGTGGGCGTCATGTTGATGGGTAGGCTTCTTTAAGATACGTGGGCAAGAACACAAAGGCAATCAGGGTTTCACTCCCAGTGTAAGAGCAGGAGGTTTTTTTCTGGAGCCCACACCCTCACTAGGAGCTCTCTCCAGGGCTAATTAGCACTGCATACAAGCTCGGCGTTGGTGGGAAGGAGCAGCTGTTTTATATACAATCCTCCTGCCCATTCCCCTCACTGGGAACCCAAGCTCTTCTAGGAAAGGTGGCTTGCACCTGTGCTGCAGCCTTTTGTGCTAGGGTTTATCTGTCAGTATGTTCTCATTTGCTTTCCTTATGTTGGAAATTTACCTTTGATCTGCTAATGATTCCAGCCTAGCCTGTTTTCAAAAGAACAAGCTGAAGTGTTTTGGTGCTCTTTTCCTGTCATTTCAGTGGTATTTGAGGAGGAAGAATGGATAAATATATGTACTATCCTGTTTACTATCTTTGACTAAAAACTTGTGCTGTGAATTCCTTCCCCACTCTCCCCAACACCCTTCATTCCTTCTCTCCATCCTTCTGTCCATCTTTTCCTCTATCCTTTTCTTTTACAGGTAAGTATCTAGAAGTCTAGGAAATGATATTAGAATTTAAAACAATGATAAGATATATACCCAGGAGTGGAATTGCTGGATCATATGGTAGTTCTATTTTTAGTGTTTTGAGGAACCTCCATACTGTTCTCCATAGTGGCTGCACCACTTTACATTCCCACCAACAGTGTATGAGGGTTCCCTTTTCTCCAAATCCTCACCAACATTTGTTATTTGCTGTCTTTTTGACAATAACCATTCTGACAGGTGTGAGGTGATATCTCATTGTGGTTTTGATTTGCATTTCCCTGATAATTAGCGATGTTATGCATCTTTTCATGTGCTTGTTTTATCATCTTTATGTCTTCTTTGGAAAAATGTCTATTCAGGTCTTCTGCTCATTTTTTAATCAGGTTGTTTGTTTTATTGATATTGAGTTGTATGAGCTGTTTATGCTCTTGGGTATTTATCTGAAGGAAAAGAAAACACTAATTCTTAAAGATACATGCACCCCAATGTTCACAGCAGCATTATTTACAATAGCCAAGATAGGGAAGCAACTTAAGGTCCATCAACAGACGAATGGATAAAGAAGATGTGGTACATCTATACAATGGAATCTTAGTCATAAAAAAGAATGAAATTTTGCCATTTGCTACAATGCAGATGGACCTGGAGGGGACTATGCTTAGTGAAATAAGTCAGATAGAGAAAGGCAAATACTGTATGTTTTCACTTACATGTGGAATCTAAAAAATAAAATAAATAAATGAATATAACAAAACAGAAACAGACTCACGGATATAGAAAACAAACTAGTGGTTACCAGTGAGGACAGGGATGAGGTGAGGGGCAAGATGGGGTAGAGGATTAAGAGGTACAAACCATTATGAATAAAATAAATAAGATATAAGGATGTATTGTACAACACAGAGAATATAGCCAATACCTTATAACAACTTTAAATGGAGTTTAATCTATAAAAAAAAATTGAATCACTATATTATACACCTGAAACTAATATTATATTGTAAATCAACTATACTTTAATTAAAAAAAAAAGCAGTGATGGGAATTTTCCTCTCTTTTTTCATAGAGGTTCTTTATAATGTCCACAATAGAAACTTCAGCTATTTTCCAAAGAACTGAAACTAAACTTAATTCAGTGGTTTTTTTCTCCTAAACAGGTCTCTTTGTAGACTCCTACTATCAAAGAGAATATGTCACATTTGAAGAAAAAAATTAACAGGTAAAATTAATTGGTATATTTTACTAAATAGTTCATCCAACATGACACATTTGTATAAGAATAATTCATGTAACAATAAATTATGTCAAAACAGAGAATATCCTTAATTATTCCTCATATGAATTTAAGAAACACTTTGTTTGGGGCTATATATTAGGTACTGGGCTAAGAGTGCTAATCCCCTGTAAGATAGGTATTAATATTCCCATTACGCAAATGAAGAACAGAAGTTCAGGGAAGTTTAAAAACTTGCCCAGAGCACAGAATCTAGTAATTAGCTAGGCGAAAATTTGAACCCAGGTCTCACTGCAATTCTCACCCCTTTCCCTGTTTCACCTCATATAGGTATTAGGAAAGCCCCAAAGTATTGTAAGCGCTGCCAAAGGACCAACCAAGACATTTAAAACAGGTGTGGCAGCTGTGAATATTGGAAAAACTTTAGCTGTCTGTAAACACAATCAGAAATTTTCATGTTCAGTGAGTCAGTTAACAGTTATACCCACTTCACTATGTAAGTTAAAATCTGTTTGCCATAAACAAATAGACCCCCTTAAGGATATTAAGGATTTTCTGACCTTTTCCATTAGGAAAAAAAAAAAAAAAAGCTTGTGCTAGGGTTGTGTGGTATGGAGGAAAGAAGACAGCCTTTGGAGACAGACAGAAATGGTTCTAGATTCTATTCTGACACTTACTAGCTATGTAGGTGCATGACACATCCTAAGACTCAGTTTCCTCATCTATAAAACCGATAATAATATCTTCTTCACTGAGTTATGGTGAGGATTAAATGAATAAAATGCTGACAAATAACAGATGTTTAAATATTATTTTTCACCATAGTGTCTTTTACTTAAATACCTTAGAATTAATAAATAAGAAGATATGTATATATTTGGTCAATACATAGTACTAAATAAAAAGTAAATCTATCATAGGACAACCCTTCTTTCTAGAATATATATGTACATTAAGCTCAAATATTCCTTTATGTATGATTTACTATGTGACTATGTCCTGTTTATTAGGGATCATTTATCATAAGGTCTATAGTTCTTCAAAACATATATTTCTCCTGAAGTGTTTTAGTCACTATGAAATATATTTATCCTCTTGCATCTTCGATTTGTTTAATTAGATTACTTTTGTATTATCATCACTACAACTGCATACATAAGTTAAGGACAACCACTCTCTAAGACAATTTTGAAAATAACTACTTCAGGAACTTTGCAGTGCACTTTTATCCCAGTAAAATGCAATAAGGAAAATGTTCAAATAGGAGAATATGTAATAACTTACATAGAGCTCAGGGTGAAGAACCTGGAAAAAAGTACTTGAACTTTGATCTCTCATTTGCCCATTCTTTAGATAAAATACTTGCTCCCTTTTGGACTTGGAAAATGTAAACAAGTATCCATATAAGGGTTAAAAGTCGTTTAACTTTCAAAGTGTGCCTAAATGCAGCCAGTTCAGACTTGTTTGTGATAAAAGTATATGTGTTGTCACAAGGTTCTTCTAACGTTTCAACTCTATTCTTGAATTGCTATCTTGTAAAACAAAAATGTTCTGGTAGCAAAGATTACTCTGAATGGTGGATCAAGAGAAGAAAAAGGAGACATTATAAAAGGAGAAGCAATGTTTAAATGAACTAATAAAGAGTTTCAAGTAAGTGTCATTTGGGGAGAAAAAGGTAAATTTCAGTGGGCTTTTGTCTTGGCTGAAAGAAATATCAGATAAATTTACTTCTCAATCACAATAAAATTAGACTCTGTAATTTGTATACCTATGTCACTCTTTTTAAAGTTTTTAATTACTATGTCAACATCCTTAATGCAAACATGACTTTAATATAACCCTCTGAACTTGGGGGAAAAATATACATTGATTGATCAATCAACAGATATAGACAGATAATGATATAATCTTGGTGAACAAACCAAATGATGATATAAGAAGTTATTTTTGAAAATTTCATTAAAGAATTATCCGGAAGTATACACTAAACTGTTCACAGTGGGCACTGAGGATTTGGGGAGTGGGGTAGGAAGAGGGGACTTGAACAATTTAAAATTCTGTGCTTTTTCTTTTTTAAAATAGGAGCACATTATGTTTATACCTCAGACAAACTTTAAGAGTGGTTTTTAATTAAATTGTCATTATCCTTTAACCCAACTGTATAAACAACACATGGAATAAGGAAATATGGGGCAGAATTCTCACTGACATCAATATGGCAGGTAATAAATGCATACATAGGTTATTTGATCTTAAATGATCTCCAATAAAAGATGCCTAATCGCCTAATGTTTTTCACCATAAATGTTTGCTGAGTTCTTTCTTGTTCTCTGTACTCCATCACTTTTGTATATATACCTCCTTTTATCTACACTTTCTCAAATACCATTTTCTTGCTCACAAACCATCCTCTTACAGAAAAACTTTAAAAAATGGCAGCCCATGGGTGGCTTATAGGTAGACCACAGATATATTTGGTTTGACTAGAAAAATGTTTTCAGCATTTTCAAACTAGTTGCCAGTTTTGTGTGACGCCAATTTTGTCACACAAAATTCCAGATTCCCAGCTTCTCTTGAAAGATAAAAGATATGACAAGAGAGACCCACATTCCGAGTTGCTTAGCTGTTCCTTTGGCCTGGGTGTGTGCTCTCCAGCTCGCATACCCTGTGACCTCCCCAATAGCACGTCCAGGGATTTGGCTCACCTCTTGCATTGTTTTTTTGTCTTATGGTGAACAGGAAAATTATTTCTTACTTATACCCTTCTTTTTCTTTTATTTTTTTAAGTTGGGGGGCGGGCAATGAAAGAAATATCAAGGAAGCCAGAATATCAAGGAAGCCAGAGGAAAAAAAAAATAGGAGAAGGCATATTTCTTTATGGAAATGAACACAGCTTTAGGGCTTCCCTGGTGGCACAGTGGTTAAGAATCCGCCTGCCAATGCAGGGCACACGGGTTCGAGCCCTGGTCCGGGAAGATCCCACATGCCGTGGAGCAACTAAGCCTGTGTGCCACAACCACTGAGCTTGCACTCTAGAGCCCGCGAGCCACAACTGCTGAGCCTGTGTGCCACAATTACTGAAGCCCACGTGGCTAGAGCCCGTGCTCCGCAACAAGAGAAGCCACCTTAATGCGAGGCCTGCGCACCGCAATGAAGAGTAGCCCCCGCTCGCTGCAACTAAAAAGAAAGCTCACGTGCAGCGAAGACCCAACGCAGCCAAAAATAATTAATTAATTAATTAATTTTTTAAAAAAATGAATACAGCTTTTCCTGTGCAGACAAAGGATGTCTATGTGGAAAGAATCAACTTTAATAACCACAAGAAACCTGCACAGGAATAGAGAACATGAAAAAATGTAATAATTTGTTTTTAAGTGGGAACAAATAAGTGATACTTTTGTGAAATGCAATTACATGTTAAATGAAAGACTGTTTTCCTACATCTATTCACTTCACTCATTTGTTTTACCTATTGACCCTGTAGGTATTTGAGTTTGTTTCCCCATTTAGAAACACACCCAGACAGACACACATCATCTACCCAGCCCTACTATGCCCTGGGGCAGTACACAGCAAAGGCTGTCCAGTCCAGCAGTGATTTTCCCCCATCTCCCTCCTCTTCCTGCTCTGAACTGCACTTTGCAAAGATAAGGGGAGCACCTGTAAAAATTTCTAACTAACTCCATTTTCCTTCCTTCCACACAGGGCCTCTCTCAGTAGCCCCCCAGTTTGGCAAAACATCCACATTAAGAGCTGAGACCTTCCTTTGCTAAGATGGTTCTACTCATTTTACAAGGTCACAGGCCTTCAGTTATAGCTGCAAACACTCAGGGAAGATCTCCAACCCTAGCTCGACCCCTGCGGGAGGAAGCGGATGACCTGTTCAAGACAGCAGCCAGACCTAACAGAGGCATCTACTGTCTGCTCAAAAGTCAGCAGCAGATCAGTAGCTACAGGGTGATGCCAAAAGTTCTCAGGCTCCCAATTTGGGGGGAAAGAAAAGGAGCCTCTGATGAACCGTGTTTGAGTCAAATCTGCATCCCCAAGACCAATCAGTTTGGGACACAGATCAAGTGTTCAGCAAACATTTGCTGAACACAGAATGTGGCTCTACTCTCTCTGGCCGATCATGAGGAACCTATCTTTAACTCTCTGTCATTAGTTAGATCCAACTTCTAGTAATACTACAACCTTGTCTTAGAGTCCACAAAGTGCTTCTACAAGAATTATCTCACTTGACTCAATCAGGGTAGTTGGGAGGTAGGTAGGGTTGGTTTTATAATATCTCCAATTTACAGAAGAGAAAACAGAACTCAAGAGAGCTTAAAGTGACTTCTTCAAAGTCAAAGAATGAGTCCTGGGCCTCGTGTTTACTATACTTTTATCCAAGCCGCCATAAACTAGACATATAAGCAGGGAGATAAATCTAAAATTGTGAATTATTATGAAACTGTAGGCCTTTAGAGAGAAGCAGATGTTACCCAAAACAGATGTTCTGTAACAAAAGATTAAACAACTGGGGAATGCAATTAAGGAAAAAGAAATCAAGATTTTTTAAAATGTTTTTATACAGAAATATTTTACAAAGATTTTACAACATAGCAAATCATTATGTCATACTATAGAAAGGAGAAAAAGATTAAACCTCAAGGATAAAGAAAGTGCTCAGAGCAACATATTGCAGTCTCCATGAAAGTGCATGAACAGTTAAGGCAAAGTACCCCATTGGTACTGGCATGTTGCAAAATGACTTGTAAAACAGTTTTTACTTGTAAAATATATATATAAAAGGGGTTATTTTCCCTCCATTTTTCTCAAAGATGTTTGAAAGGGATACATTTATGAACAGTCTTGCTCTACAACTAGGTAAAAATAACTCCTGGGTACAAAACAGTAAAAGTAAAAATGCTCTACCAAGCATGTTAAAAGTAAATCAAATGATTTATAAAACAAAACCTTTCCAAGTTTGGGCTTGCTTTCTACATTTAACTTGCCAGGCTGGAGGCTAATTCCCTCATATTCCATGACAGAGATCATTAAGGATAGCAACGTGAGTTAAATCCAGATCTTGCCCTTCGTGTGACTTTTAACTTCTAGTTTCTATGGCCGAACCACTGGCGTGTTTGAAGTCCTCATGCATTCACTGTGTTATAAATCTACTCTACAGCTTTGCTTCTATCTTCAGCTTACACAATAGCCATTTTATGAAGTGTTACATATGCTTAATACAATATTTTGCCCTAGCTAATAAGAAAAATACAAAGGTGGTCTCTAAAGTTAAACCATAAACCCTATTAGAGAACTCTAGTTATGTATTTCATTTTTCCACGTAGAGGTAAAGTCCCTTAACATCAATAGGATCAATAAGGATAATACTGGTTATCAAATTTTAATCTTCAAACTTGGAAGAGAATTTGTTTTTATAACATAACTGAGAATAAGATTTTTTAAAAAAGTAAATTAGCTAGACTTGAACAAGAGTGTTAGGGAAAACTGACATATCTGAATTCTAGTACAGGTAATAAAAATCTGCCAAAGAATAACTTAATTCACATGACTAATCACTCTTTTATGTAAATTTTACCTACTCGTGAGAAATAGGGAAAATCAGTGTTACTATTTTAGTCTCCATATTTAAACTGAGTTTTTCTTTCTCTATTTTTTTTCCACCCTTAAATATAAGGGAAATTAACCAGCTCATTTCTGCTGGCTCAAGTTTCCTAACTAGCTTTTAGCCCTGAAGGTATAGCTGTGGTAAAACCAGAGACAGACACCGAGCCATTTATTGGAATTTTGAAGTACAAAATAGGCACATGTGCTCTACATAACCTAGTAACAGGGATAGCAACAGTTAAACTGTCTTACACATCTGATGTATTAGTTTGATTTGCATCTGTAACTTCTTTATCACCATGACCACAGACAAAAAGTTGGGAGCCCAGAGTTTTCTGGGCAAATCGGAAATACATGATGTGGCCCATTGCCACAAAGGAGACTGAAATCAATACGAGCAAGCCAAAAGCTTCAGGATTTGGAGCCAGGATGACCATGATGAAATGCAGAAGATCAAGAAGATAGTTCATGGAGTTCTGTACACCATTTATAATGCCTCTCTCAGATTCAACTACATTTTCTTGCAGCAACTGTGTCACAGTTAAATCAAAGGACCAAAGACCTATAATAAAAGATATTTTTTAGAAACTTAATTTTAACTTATAGCTGTACATTTCAGATTTATAGATTAAAAATCTGTTGACATGTGCAAAATACATACTTAACCCTATTACCTTAAAGTCACCATATGTATATTTATCATAGCCTAGCCTTAGAGAATTATTTTTCATTAATAAACACTGAGTTATTAGTAGCTTCAAGAAATTGTTTTTACAGCCACAAGACAAAAATAAATCTAATCTACAAACTTCTTAATTCTGTTTTTCTGTGATTATTCATACTATGAAAGCAAAACTCTGAAATCAGAGATATAATAAATCCTATTAAAATTACTAGTATTTTTAAAGTTTAAAATGAGTAGACCTAATATATTGTTATCGTTAAAGTGTAAAGAAACTTTAAACCATTAATACATTTACTGTTTGGGTTCTAAAGCCCCTACAATAAAGCTGTCTTGCTTAAATATTAATGTCTTTGATAAATTAATGAACTGCTTTGTACCACAGGATAAATATGGTTTCATTTCAAGAATGAATTCAGGCAGAGATAATTCATCAGTACTCTATTAATGATTACTTAAATTTTACTTTGTAAGAGGTCTTTACATTATGTTTCCTTCCAGAGCTATAAAATCCATTTGTTTGGCAAAGTATACAATAAACAAATATCAGCTAGAGAAGACCTTTCAAGGATTTTTTTTTCTAACTACTGTCTTATTTTTTTTTTTTTGATTTAAACCTCAAACGCTTTTTTTTACCTTGTCCCATTGAAATATTTGCTAAATTACAGTCCTTTTGGTAAAGTTATAGCAATATAAAGACGCTAAATTACTAAAAGTATAATTATTACTGATAATATCTTTTGAAAAATTAAGTAAACTACATTAAAAGAGTAAGATATCCATTTAGTAAAAATTTTCAAGCCGTAACCATGTTTTAAGAAGGTATACATACATACGCACACACACACACACAAATATAGATTTTTTAAACTATAAAATAAAAATTTCATAATAAGTGACTGGATTATACATAAGGATAAATAGTGGATCTTGCTTAAATTAACATTCAGGGAATATTTTAGACCACTTACTGCTGAATTATCTGAAACCACATTGCAAAAACACACTTTAGTTCATCAATATACAAAAAGAGATTTCTTACCGATTCTAGCAGCAATGACGCCTGCAAACAGCAGACTGACAGAGATTATAGGCACAGATTTAGGACTCATCTCTGGGACAATATTAGCAGGATCAGATCCGTTTGACATGTGTATATCAGTTGTAGAGATGATTTCAGATATTTTTGTAGGTGTAATTGAAAGTGGTTCTGTTTGAATGAACCTAGAACGGATATCTTCAAAAGGAGAAACAGACAAGTCCAAGGGGCTTCCAGGCATGAACACGGAGATCATACACAAGATCAAACAGGAAAGCTGTGCAAATCCTGAGATCAGACCAGTCCGAACCAGGCCACATTTTCGACGTAGCCACGTAAAAGCCACAGTTCCCATTATTCCAGTTATGGCTGATGCTCCCATCAAAATACTGAGGATGGACCCGCTCAGCCCCTGAGTGTAGGCGTACCCTGTAGTGATGCAATCAAAGCCCAGGACAGTCATATAGAGGAAAGCAAGACCCATGCCCGCCAGAAACACTGGCTGGTTGTAATAGGAGACCCATCCATCTCGGAAGGTGCGGAAGGGCTCAGCCATCTGGGAGGCACAACTTAGCTCTTGCTCATGTTCAAGTTCATGGACGTCAGGGTCTTTCTCACCCATTAGATGAGTTCCCTCCAGGGGTTTTGGCTCAGTTTCTGTTAATAAAAGACATTATTATTTGAGGGAGGGGACATGGGGGAAAAAGCCAACTATCTTAGTATTTTTTCTTCTCTCCTTTCCCTCACCCACGGAGGGTATCACCCATGGATACCCTTGGCTACTACAATATAAAATGTATTTTCTTTTACTCATCTAAGAATTCCAGCCAAGGAACAATCTCCAAGTACTTATGTTAAAGAAACAAAATACTATTGATACTTCTCCCCTCCTCGCTTCCCCTCTCTCTCAGAAATTATAATCCCACCAAAGTAAATAGCAGGAAAACAGATCAGATAATGTATAATAATTATCTGGGGAAACACAGAATCTTATTTTCTGGGACCCTTTTAAGATTACATTTGTTCAGAAGCCCAACTTCCTCTTCTCTTCTTGAAAAATGTCAGCCTCATGTCCTCACTCCCTTCCACTGTCTTAACAAATGGCATGTAACTCCCTTCTTTATAGACTCCTAGGAATTCTCTTGTTCTCTTTCTCCCACTGTTCTTCCCATTCCTATGGCTCAACTTTGCCCAGCCCTCCCTCAATGAATTGCCCCTCTGTGTCTGCTGTTCCTGTTAAGGAAAAGGGTCAGGGGTCCCATTCCAACCCCTTGAGGTTCAACCCAGAGTTGCTCCTCCGACCCTCAACAGCCTGGGTTCTGACTTACTACCACATTGATATATTTAACCTCATGCAGACCTTCAGGGGTAACTAAACCTGATATAAATTCAAAATTATTTCCGTCTTAACCAATATTTAAGGTCTGAAAATAAGAATAAAGGGATTAAACATTTTGTTGAGTTTACCTTTGTATACATTCAGCTGTTTCAACTCAGTTTCCTCTTTAGGAGCAGCTTTCACAGCTAGAGCAGGGGTTTTCTGATAAACCTTCCAGAGCAGAAAGTATTCCACACACATGGATACCAAATTCCATCCCGAAATGAATCCACAGCCAATGACTGGGGAGCCAAATGTCATAATCTGGCCTACAGCCATGGGGGCCAAGATGTTCGTTAACTGGTCAATCCTTCGTATTGTAGCATTCATATCTACAGAGGTAGGCGAAAGAGGCAGGTAAGTGTGCAAATCTATCAAAGAGAGACTGCCCACTTACATAATACAACTCAACTAAGAGTGTAGACTCCTAAGATGTAAACTTCTAAAAGCATTCTGCAAGCAAACCATTTTGTTAGAAAATCATTTGTTGTTTGGATCAAGTCATATTAAATTTGCCTCAAAAATCGTGATTCCCTTGGGATTATATAAATGAGCCTGACATCAGCTTTTAAAAAATGAATTCAATAGTAACTCTACATTCATTTATTTCAACAAGCATTTATTAAATGCCTATTATGAGCTAGGCACCATTCTGGCACCATAGCAAAAAATGAAGAATATCCTTCCCTGTCCTCATGAAGTTTACACTCCCAAGGGAAAACAAAAATAATAAATCAACAAGCATATAAATATAGAGCATGTCAGATGTTCATGAAATATTGTAGTGAAAAATAAAGCAGAAAAAAAGGGCATAGAGAGTGCTCAAGGGAAGGGGGAAATTTCAGTTTTATATATGGCAAGGTCAGGGAAGAACTCACTGAAAAAAAGAGAGCATCACAGCAGAGGCGTGAAGCAGCAGGAGGCAGAAGAGTGAGTCATGCAGATATCAGGGAAAAGACAATTCCAGACCAAGGGAAGTGCAAAAGTCCTGGAGCAGGAGGAGCTTGCCCAGAGGAACAGCGGGGAGGCCAGTAGGGCTGGAGCAGAATGAGGAAGGGAGAGGATAGGAAGAGATGCAGTCAGAGAGGAGGGAAGATTGGCCTAATCATGTAAGGTCTATTACTCAAACTTCAGTTTTTATACTGAATGACTCAGGAAGCCTTTGGAAGTTAAAGTACAGAGAGGTGGTATCACAGGACATATTTTTAAAGGTTTATTTTGGCTGCTGTGATGAGAAAACAGTGTAAAGTAAGTGTGTGTGGGGGGGAGGGGTGCAGACAAGTGCAGAGGCAGGGAGACAGGCGGGAGATGATGTGGCATGGTGCAGGACAGTAGCAATGGAACTGGAGAAATAGATACTGGAGGTACTTTAAAGTAGAATCAAGAAGGCTTGAAAACAGATTAGATATGCTATGTGACAGAAAGAGAGGAATTAAAGTTTTTACCCTGAGCAACTATTGGAAGGACAGAGTTTCCACTTACTGAGAAAGGCAAGACTTTAGAAGAATCAGGTTTTGGACAAAAGAATAAGCATCTGGTTCTAGAGATGTTGATACAAGAGGCCCCATCAAGCAGACAGTTAGTCATATAGGTCTGGGGTCTAGGGAAGAAGCATGTGCCAGATTTGGGAGTCATCGGCAGCTTGATTTTTGAAGCAATGACACTGGATGAGATCACCAGGGGAGTGAGGGTAGATGAGAAGAGACAAGGTCTGAGGACTGAGTCCTGGGCATGCCAATGTTCAGAGGTCAGGAAGATGAGGAGGAATCAGCAAAAGAGGAGAAAAAACAGGAGAGCAGGGTGTCCTAGAAGCCAAGAGGTAACAGTGTTTCAAAGAGAGGGGAGTAATCAACTGGCAAGTGATGCTGGTAAGTCAAGAAAGATGAGCACTGACAATCAGCTCTAGACAGGTCACATGGAAGGTATTGAGGACCTCATAAAGAATAGTTCTGGTGGAGCAGTAAGGGCAAATGCCTGATTGAAGTTGGTTTAAGAGATTGGTGCCAACTCCAGGGGACACCATTTCTATTATATTTTAAGTGAGTGGCACACCCTGGATTCACAATGTGAATGTTGCCCCCCTGGCATTATGGAAAGCAAGGCCCTGACCAAGGAAAGAAATTGGAAAGAGTGAGCACAGATATTTCTTTTTGTTAAGTTTTGTTCAAAAGAAGAACAAAGAAATGGGGTGACAGAGACAGGGATTTTTAAGATGAGAAAAGTTGGGCTTCCCTGGTGGCGCAGTGGTTGACAGTCTGCCTGCCGATGCAGGGGACACGAATGTGAGCCCTGGTCTGGGAGGATCCCACATGCCGCGGAGCAACTGGGCCCGCGAACCACAACTACTGAGCCTGCGCGTCTGGAGCCTGTGCTCCGCAACGTGAGGCCGCAACAGTGAGAGGCCCGCGCACCGCGATGAGGAGTGGCCCCTGCTCGCCTCAACTGGAGAAAGCCCTCGCACAGAAACGAAGACCCAACACAGCCATAAATAAATAAATAAATAAATAAATTTATTTTTTAAAAAAAGATGAGAAAAGTTATAGCATGTTTATATGCTGATGCAAATGATACAGTAGATGAGAAGGGATGGAATCTGAATCTACTGCACAAGTGGCAGAGTTGTTCTTAGGAACGCAAGCAATTCAGCAGTGTAGGTCACGTAAACGGCCTCAGGTACAGCTAGGAAGAGTGATGCAAAGGTGGGAGCACACGGAAGTTCTCTTCTCATTTTTCCATTTTCTCAGTAGAATACAAAGCAAGGTCATCAGTGAAAGTGAGGATGGGAGAGGAGGTACTGAATGTATGAGGAAAAAGGAGAAAGTGAGAAACAGTCCTTTAGGAAAGTGGGAGAAGGAAGGGACCAAAGAAAATAGTATGATCATCTGGCAGCATGAAAGGGCCAACTTGAACCCAGTGGTCATGAGCTTTAAGAGAGAGCAAAGTTGTACGTTTTTTACCAGCCATGTGCTACTGTGGAGAATTGGATTTAAGCAGGGTCTTATGAAAGGAAAGTGACAAAAGGAGAGGAGGCCAAGTGAGCTGAGGGTATACACTAGGAGGTATTCATATGGTTGGAACAACTGACCTTGGAATTTAAGCTGGGTAAGGAGGAGAGACAAGAAAGGTGATGAGCAGTAAAAAGGTAGTGGAATTAATGGCTTGTAGGTGCCAACCAGGTTGGCGCATGGCTGGGGTACCAGGAGGAGTGAGCTGGAAAGATAGGAGGTATACTTCAAGTCTTGGATGCTGGAGATTGAGATTATGAAAAGGGAGGGTTTAGTGGTGATACCAAGGTCTAGGGTATGACCATGGGAATGTAGCTGAGTCAGAGTAGAGGACAAGATGAATAAAGGAGAGGAAATCAAGAAAATAACCTACTTTCTCATTCTCTATCTCATGGAGTAGAGTGAAAATTATTGAGACAAGTCCTCATCAATTATGTGGGGCACTTTAAGGGAAAAGCAGTACGTGACTAATAAGTACATTAATAGAAAACTGCCATTATTCTTTCTCTAGTTCTTCCTGGTCCTCAACTGCCTCCCAATTAGTCCTATGTGTGCAGAATGCTTATATGATAACAGGAGAACTTTGACATATTTCACCTTTCACTTGAGAGGCAAAGGCAGTTTTCATTGATCTTACACACAGCCATTTTTTGCCATGGCCTCATTAACTTCCATCTGCCCCTACTAATAAGTTCCTAACAGGGAAGTGTAGAATTGATCCAAATAACTCAATAATCTGAATCCAAAAATCAAGTACTAATGAAAATATACTCTTGGATCTGAAGGCCCCAGAACAAGAACAAAATTTAGTTAAAATGATTTGTTAATCTTTCACTACCTCCATTTTCAAGTGCTCATGAAGCTTCCTAATGCCACCAATTTCTATCTTTTATTTAGAATTTAGAAATTTCTATCTCAGGAAGCTAATAATGTTTAGATGTAATGTAGTGTCAGAAAACAGATTTTATTTTTCTGAAGCAGAATGAATGAAATAATAATTTTGAAAAAGACCTACTCATTTTACTGTTCACAGGCTAGAGAAGAATTGGTCCTCTGAATGTGCAAACATATTCCTTTTGCAGGTTTGTATTTATTCTTACGCAAACACACAAATCTGTGCTCATTTAATTCCAATTTAACTGTTTTCAGCTACAGCTGTGGCACAGAGCATGACATTCAGTAACTACTTACTATTATAAAAGGTATATTACATCTCATAGAATAATAATAAAAAACAGATTTGCTGAGCAAATAGTAGCTAGCAGGTTTGTCTACCTCAAATATGAAATCAATTTTCAGTCAATAGAGTTCAAACAAGAAAGTTATCTGTCGTACTTGATCAAGCCAGCCAGCAGATGTTTCTTTAGAATGGTGGACAAGAAAAACCTCAGAAGCTATTAATAAAAAGTGATTAACAAAGGAAATGAAGAAGGAAATAAAACAACAGATGGAATAAAAACTCAGGCAAAGGAAATGAGTTTCAAAAAGGTTTGACAGGTTAAGGGTCATGGCTCAAAAGAATGTTTTAATAAAACACTAAATCAAGTACCTAGACAAATTAGTTAACAGATTAACAGTATTTATGTGGAAAAAGAGCATCTTTCCTGGAGCTGTCTAAATTAGATGGTAACAGCTATATTTTGACCTGATGCCACTGGAGTTATAAAACTTTTCAACCTTCCAGGGAAAATTTCTCTTGTTCTTTACCCTCGGTGATACAACTTCCAATTTTAAAAACTACTCTGAAATCAAGAAACATTGGGATGAGGAAATGGGAGCAATTAGCATCCAGCTCACAACCTTCCCTGTTTATGGGCACACCCCTCCCCCATCTCACACACACACACACACACACACACACACACACACACACACACACACACACACACCTCACAACGGACACAACCGGTTCAGCCGGCCCTGCCCCGTCTCCTGCTTGGTTTCTAAGTCTTTGCTGGCAACCTCAAAATTTTCTCTTCTACTTTTCCTTTACCCTCCTCCTTTTTTTCTGTTCTATAACTCTGCCTTCTAGCAGGAATGGTACCAAAAACCCATGGTTAGAGCCTTGCTGACCCTCAGGATGGAAGAAGTTTCTGTTTCCTGTTTTGAAGCATGGTTTTTAATTAATTTTAAAACAAACATGGAGGTCGAAACCTGAGGAAAAACAACATGGAGGTTTTCCTTCATTAGGTTACTAACCCGTTCCAGGGGCTGGATCTGAAACAGCACCGCTTCCTAAGCTAATTCACAGTGGACAAGAGTTCAACAGGCAGCTTACTTCCTTTCTTAAATTTGAGAAACTCCAGAAGGTTAGAAAATAGACTGGTTAGCCTGGATTTTTCCACTCTGCAATAATTCCTCAAATAAAGAAGGACAGCTGAGAAATGGCCAGTCATATTTTTGTTATTTTTCTGGAATATCACTTTGTAGTCAGAAAGATCCCAGAAAGTTATGTGGGATCTTTGTTTTTGTTATTTATTTACTTGGATATTTAGCACAAATTAAAGATTCAGTGTAACCTTCTCTTTACTCAGGGCTTTTTTTTTTCAATTACAGACTCTACAGACTTCACAGAGACAACATGAGTTAAGAAATTCAGGTAAGAGAAAGAAAATCATCTTAAAAGCCACTTTTTTCCCCAAATACATTTCAACAGATATATATGTGATGTTTTCAAAATATATCCTTTTTGTGCCCTTTGAATTTTAAAACATGGACATGTATTACATCCTTAAAATTGCACACTAAAAGAGAAAGTAAATAACACAAAGTAAATAACTTTAAAAAAAAAAAAAAAAAAGGACAAAGTCTTATCTTTTAATTCCATGTGACAAAAAAGAGAGATGGAATTATTTCCTATTAGTAAATGATCACAGGAAGAAAAATCAGTGAGAATCACTACTTTAGCTCCAGAGAGAATTTCCTGCAATCCAGACTCACATGTGTTAAATTCATCTTCCACACTCACCATCCTCTAAAATCACTGTGGTATTTCTATCTGGAGCAGTATTATTACTGCTACCACAAAGTGATGACTTAAGCAAATCCTTCATTTTCTTCATTTAGACCTTCCACAGATTTTGTACCCTTTCTCTCAACCTCCTTTCTACCTTTTTTTTTTTTTTAAACCACATGTCTAGTCAAACAAAGTTGCTTGCTGACCCCAGTACTCAATCTTGCCTCTGTGTCCTGATAAGCCACTGAAGTCATCAGGAATGGTTTCCTTGTCAGTCAGGATGGTTGGGAAATGTGTTTGTGATACCCATTATCTCAATGACCAGCAGAGTTGACTCAGCTGACCAGATCGGTAGATAGGAGTACCCTTCCTCCTTTACTCTGTGTAATTTCAATCCAATTTGTGTCTGGGTGCTATATTGGGGGACAGGTGGGGAATATCGAGTGAGGTAGGTTTTTCTGAGCCCAAGTAATCTTGATGTAATGGACGTGTTGCTTTGTAAGCATTCTTCAGACTTTCTTTGCTCCTCTTGTATATGTTTCCAATGGACAACTAAGATGCAAGCTTTTTAAAAACCTATGTTCTACCCTGTATTTCTTTAGTATCATAATAGCAGTTACATTACACCATACATAATATAATAAAAGTTACCAATTATGGTTTTAAAGTTGAAGGAATTCACTTCTAGAGTCTCTCCTAGAATTAAGTTGTTTCCATTTGTTTGGATAAAAACAATATCCATAGTATAACCAGTAAGTACTGGTAATAATATCCACAGTATGACTGATAAAATCACAAGTCAGATTTTCACTGTTCTAAGTATTAAGTAAACATTTAGAAACAGTTAACAGAATTTGAAAGAAAGAGCTCAAAAGAAATGTTCTTCTATTTGCCAGGTTAAAAGAGAAGGTCACTATCCTATAAATTAGCTTCATAACAGTGAGGTAAATCTTTGCACTGAGACAGATAATGTTGTAAGAAAAAGACTATGACTTCAATTTATTATTCTTAAAAAATACTCGGAGAAAAAGGCTTAAGCCTCATTTACTACCACTGATTTAAAGTGAATCCTGATAAAACCCATTTGGTAGAAAGAGAAAAGCAAATTACCTGCTAGTTTGCTTCTGTCGTCTCCTGCAACAACAACAATCCAATCCCTTTGGATTGTGATTGCAGTAGCAGTACTGGCCAGGTTTGCAATATTTGCAATAGTGATGATCAGGATATAGCATGAAGTCTAAGGAATTACAGGAAAAAATTATTAAAATGTCAGTTTTACCACACTATACCTACCTCACTGTACAATATAGTTTAAAATGGTCTTTGGTAACATAATAATAAAATTTTTATTTTAATTTCATTTCATAAAAACATAAGAAATCATTCTACTTTGTACACATGAAACAATAAACACCAGTGGTCAAGTTAAAGGGCATAATGTCTTTCTAATCTGTATCATCTGTGGTACGCATAATACAAAAAATTTTAATAGTCATATGCACATTTATGTGACATAGTTATCATAAAGTGTTAACATAGGGGTGGTTTTTAATTTCCCCCACAAATATGTCCTTTGGAAAAAACAGTGAAGGGGAAGTGAGAAGACCTGAATTTAAATAAGAGTTCTGACACTTTCCAGTTGCATGACAATGGGCAATCAGCTAACATCACTTTGTCTTACTTTTTTCATCAACAAAATGAAGGCAATAGACTAGAAGATTTCTTGTCCTACCTGGCTTTGAACCTCTACAATATCAATCCAAACATACCTAAGAAGATTTAATAGGAACATCAAATTCACTGCTTTCCACTACACCCATCTCTCTCCTCTTTTCCATCAAGCTATCATGAAATCAGAGTGTGGGAAGTTATCTAGTCCATGTCCTCAAACAGAAGTATCACTTATTATTAGAAGAACACAATCATGACTGATTTATATATATGTATATATGGATACCATTTCTTAAATGGTGTGAAAAATTACAGGTTAATAATAAGGAGCTTAAAACTAGCAACTGAATTATGTAATACTCTTAGAACTGCCATTAGAAAACAAACAGGAAGGGGTTTCCCTGGTGGCTCAGTGGCTAAGAAGTTGCCTGCCAATGCAGGGGACATGGGTTCGAGCTCTGATCCGGGAAGATCCCACATGCCGCGAAGCAACTAAGCCCATGTGCCACAACTACTGAGCCTGCGCTCTAGAGCCCATGAGCCACAACTACTGAGCCCATGTGCCACAACTACTGAGCCTGTGCTCTAGAGCCTGTGCTCTGCAACAAGAGAAGCAACCACAATGAGAAGCCCATGCACCACAACAAAGAGTAGTCCCCACTCTCCACAACTAGAGAAAGCCCGCACACAGCAACAAAGACCCAATGCAGCCAAAAATACATAATAAAATAAAACAAAACAAACAAGAAAACAACCAATAGAACAAAATTTAAATTCAAACAATACTTAATGAACGCCTGTTAAGGGCCAAAAAACAAAACAAGACAAAAATGATAGGGGATATTAAAGTAGACACAGAGATCAAAATTAACAGGCCCTAATTCTTAGAAAGGTATAACCTTCCAAGACTGAACTAGGAAGAAATAGAAAATATGAACAGACCAATCACAAGTAATGAAATTGAAACTGTGACTAAAAATCTTCCAACAAACAAAATCCAGGACCAGATGGCTTCACAGGTGAATTCTATCAAACATTTAGAGAAGAGCTAACACCTATCCTTCTCAAACTCTTCCAAAAATTTGCAGAGGAAGGAACACTCCCAAACTCATTCTCTGAAGCCACTATCACCCTGATACCAAAACCAGACAAAGATACTACAAAAAAAGAAAATTACAGACCAATATCACTGATGAATATAGACTCAAAACTCCTCAACAAAATACTAACAAACAGAATCCAACAACACATTAAAAGGATCGTACACCATGATCAAGTGGGATTTATCCCAGGGATGCAAGGATTCTTCAATATATGCAAATCAATCAATGTGATACACCATATTCACAAATTGAAGAAAAAAACCCATATGATCATCTCAATAGATGCAGCAAAAGCTTTTGACAACATTCAACATCCATTTATGATAAAAACTCTCCAGAAAGTGGGCATAGAGGGAACCTACCTCAACATAGTAAAGGCCATATACGACAAACCCACAGCAAACATCATTCTCAATGCTGGAAAACTGAAAGCATTTCCTCTAAGAACAGGAACAAGACAAGGATGTCCACCCTCACCACTATTATTCAACATAGTTTTGAAAGTCCCAGCCATGGCAATCAGAGAAGAAAAAGAAATAAAAGGAATACAAATTGGAAAAGAAGTAAAACTGTCACTGTTTGCAGATGACATGATACTGTACATAGAGAATCCTAAAGATGCTACCAGAAAACTACTAGAGCTAATCAATGAATTTGGTAAAGTAGCAGGATACAAAATTAATGCACAGAAATCTCTTGCATTCCTATACACTAATGATGAAAAACCTGAAAGAGAAATTAAGGAAACACTCCCATTTACCATTGCAACAAAACGCATAAAATACCTAGGAATAAACCTACCTAGGGAGACAAAAGACCTGTATGCAGAAAACTATAAGACACTGATGAAAGAAATTCAAGATGATACTAACAGATGGAGAGATATTCCATGTTCTTGGATTGGAAGAATCAATACTGTGAAAATGACTATACTACCCAAAGCAATCTACAGATTCAATGCAATCCCTATCAAATTACCAATGGCATTTTTTACAGAACTAGAACAAAAAAATCTTAAAATTTGTATGGAGACACAAAAGACCCCAAATAGCCAAAGCGGTCTTGAGGGAAAAAAACGGAGCTGGAGGAATCAGATTCCCTGACTTCAGACTATACTACAAAGCTACAGTAATCAAAACAATATGGTACTGGCACAAAAACAGAAACACAGATCAATGGAACAGGATAGAAAGCCCAGAGATAAACCCATGCACCTATGGTCAACTAATCCATGACAAAGGAGGCAAGGACATACAATGGAGAAAAGACAGTCTCTTCAATAAGTGGTGCTGGGAAAACTGGACAGCTACATGTAAAAGAATGAAATTAGAACACTCCCTAACACCATACACAAAAATAAACTCAAAATGGATTACAGACCTGTATGTAAGACCAGACACTATAAAACTCTTAGAGGAAAACTTAGGAAGAACACTCTATGACATAAATCACAGCAAGATCTTTTTTGATCCACCTCCCAGAGTAATGGAAATAAAAACAAAAATAAACAAATGGGACCTAATGAAACTTACAAGCTTTTGCAAAGCAAAGGAAACTACAAACAAGACAAAAAGACAACCCTCAGAATGGGAGAAAATATTTGCAAACGAATCAACGGACAAAGGATTAATCTCTAAAATATATAAACAGCTCAGGCAGCTCAATATTAAAAAAAAAACAACCCAATCCAAAAATGGGCCGAAGACCTAAATAGACATTTCTCCAAAGAAGACATACAGATGGCCAAGAAGCACATGAAAAGCTGTTCAACATCACTAATTATTAGAGAAATGCAAATCAAAACTACAGCGAGGTATCACCTCACACCAGTTAGAATGGGCATCATCAGAAAATCTACAAACAAATGTTGGAGAGGGTGTGGAGAAAAGGGAACCCTCTTGCACTGTTGGTGGGAATGTAAATTGATACAGCCACTATGCAGAACAGTATGGAGGTTCCTTAAAAAACTAAAAATAGAATTGCCATATGACCCAGCAATCCCACTACTGGGCATATACCCAGAGAAAACCATAATTCAAAAAACACATGCACCCCAATGTGCACTGCAGCACTATTTACAATAGCCAGGTCATGGAAGCAACCTAAATGCCCATCGACAAACGAATGGATAAAGAAGTTGTGGTACATATATACAATGGAATATTACTCAGCCATAAAAAGGAACGAAATTGGGTCATTTGTAGAGACATGGATGAATCTAGAGACTGTCATACAGACTGAAGTAAGTCAGAAAGAGAAAAACAAATATCGTATATTAACACAGATATGTGGAACCTAGAAAATGGTACAGATGAACTGGTTTGCAGGGCGGAAATTGAGACACAGATGTAGAGAACAAACGTGGACACCAAGGGGGGAAAGCAGTGGCGGCGGGTGGGTGGTGGTGGTGTGATGAATTGGGAGATTGGGATTGACATGTATACAATAATATGTATAAAATGGATAACTAATAAGAACCTGCTATTAGAAAAAAAAAAAACACACCAAGCAAAAGTCTAAACATCTTATAAATGTCTACTAGTCGCATTAAGTCAATTACGTAATCTGTTCCCTGTGTTACCAAATTCTGTATATCAGTTTTAAATCAAACGCAGCACATTGTCTTTACACTGCATTCCATGCTCTATACTTACACATGAACATGTTTCTGAGAAATTGCATTTAAAAAATGAAAAATGTAATACTATTTTCATAATTTCTTATATGATAAAAACAAACATATACTCTCATAGAAAAACTTGGTCTATAACACAATATTATTTTCATAATGTATATAAAGTCCAAGTTCAGTCTGACAATAGAAACTCTCCTTACTACACTTTTCAAACCTTCTCTGTGTGTTGCATACATCCATCACTCAGAGAAACTGTGCTTCCCCTATTTTCATGCCTTTATGAATGCCAGTCCATCATTCCAAAAATAAATTTTAAAAACTAAGAGGGATTGATGGGAAGATGGATGTGCCAATGGATAAATATATGATAAAGCAAGTGTAATAAAATGGCAGAAGTAGAAACTAAGTGGTAGGTATATGGGTGTTCAGTGGAGAATTCTTCCAACTTTGCTGAATGTTTGAAATATTTCATAATGAAATCTTGGGAGAATAACATCCCATTTTCAAGGCCCACCTAAATGGCCAACCCAGAACTCCATTTTTCTCGAAGGCACTTAACCATGCTACCATGTATCATAGTTACTATGTGTCACATCTAATCTCGCTACAGGATCCACACTTGAATCATTTTTCTATCATTCAAATGCATCTAATACAACTTATACACAATAATCATTCAACAAAGGGGAAGGAAATACTTTGACTATAGACTGAAAATAATCACTGTTCTTTAGTAATACTACTAATAAAATTATTCTCAAGTATTACAAAAAAAAAAAAAAGAAGAAGTATCCTACTGGTTTTGACATGCTATGTTTAAATTTAAAAAATTATCTTTCCATTCTGAACATGTTCTGATTTCCATGCTGGTTTTTTCTCTGACTTCCATGTATTTCTGGTATCTTTAAATTTGTAAATATACAGTTATTAAAAAAAAAAAATTAACAGGCCCTATTTGTGAAAAGACACTCCCTCAAAGAGTTTTCATCTTCTACCACTAACAGACATTCAATTTTCTACCATCAAGAATCTTATTGAGAACTTACAAGAACCCATCCATGGTACATGGTCAGAAGCTCTTTTTTATGTAAGAAAACCATCATCAGGATGATTCCACACAGGATGACTGAAACATTCTGGATCAGCAGTGAAGTCTGGGCCACTATACAGAGAGAGAAACAAAGTGTTCATACACCGAAACATCTCAAAGGAGATGTTTTTATCCATACATCACTGTTCTACTGTATATGCATATGCAAATTACTACAAGAAATAAGAATATTCCTGAAGTAAATCCTGCCTCAACTATTTCCAGTAGGGCCCAGCATATCACATCAGACCAGTAAAACTTGCAGACAGAATAAAGAACTACCCCTCATTTTTCCTGTTAGTTGAAGCCATTCATAATGACCACATTTTCATTTAGTTTATACTCTTTAGTTTACTGTCATAAACAGAACTATATTAACTACATAAACAAGATCCACCTCTCAGGCCTTTGCAGCTTAGGCAAAAATAAGAACATGTAGGAGGTTATGGAGGAGGTTAAGTAAGAGGTCATGGAATCCATAACCTCCTAGATGGCAGGCTGAACTTGGTAAGAGCGTATGGATAAATAGGAAGGACATATAAAAAACTGCCAAGAATAAAGCAGCAGTGTGTTCCTTTTACTAAAGCTATTTGCATTGTTATGAAATTCTAAACTACACCTTTTCTTACAGAAAATGCCAACTTTCTGAGACTGAGGCACCCATGTAGATAAAGGGCTGGCATAAGGGCAGGTTAGGATACCACGTAAGGACACCTTGTAGTCTTTTCTCTACCACTCAAGAGGGAAGACGATCTAGGGCAGAATACTTAATATCTCTTATGTCTGTGTCTATAAGGTGAGGATATAATACATACCTGCCTTCCTTACTTTACGGGGTCATTTTGATGCTCAAATAAAATACTTATGAAAGCACTTTGAAAAATACAGAGGGTTGTATATGTAAGGTATAATTACAGCTCTTGCCTTTAAGGACAGTAAAGCTCATTCTGGCTTGGAAGATTATATCAAAGCCTTGAGACAAAACAAACTGCTTTCTGAAATTAATTTGAAATAAAATCCCAACATATAATTCGTTCATTCATTGCACAAGGCTATTAAATATCAACCGAATGAGGTTCTTGGCTTTCAGGACCGCACAGACCAGAGGAAAGGTAGACATGTGAAAGGATAATTATAAGAGCATAAGTGCAATAGCAGAGGTATTAACAAAGCTTCATGGGAGTGCAGGAAAAAAAAGTGTCTCTGGTTAACTCAGCCTAGAGACATCAAAGAAGATTTTCATGGAGGTTGTCACATGAGTTGATTACCTAGGATAAGTGCAAGATTGCTATCCCACCACACTCTTCTTCATCCAACTCAACATTCTATCCTAAACTACAATTTCAGTGCTCAACAGTCATAAGGTTAAAGGTCTCTATGTATAACATTCCCACGTTCCTATGTATAATGATGTAAGTAAGTAGGAATTTTTTTTCCAGGATACAAAACCCTTTTCATATGTGTTTTGGTCTATCGATTCTCAAAATAGAAAAATGTCCATCTTGGCCATTTTACTAATAGCATCAAGTCCTAGAATTTGATAATCCAGTTGCTCTCTATCCGGGGGCAGTTATCCTGCACTGAAAGACACAGATACCTCAATCTTTCCCTCGTGTCTAGGATAGACGTGGCCAGGTCTTAGCATTATCAACTGAGGAACTCAGGAAAATTTTGCCCTGAATTATTATCCAAATTGCCCTTATATTCTGAATAATTAAACTGTTCATTCACTTTCTCTCTTTCCTATACAATACTTAATGATTTCAGTATTAATGCTCTAGAATAAATGTCAATATATTATCATTTCTTCTTTTTTCTTCAAAAATGTATAATTCAGCTCTCTGTGATCCAGACTCAGGTATTCTTTTCTGAATCCATTGTTTTCACTTCCCCTACACACCTGCCTATATAAAACACAGTAACCCAAAGGATAGATGTTAAAGCTGTCCCAGGAACGTCACATTAAATGAACTCCAGTGCAAGTCATGGTTAAAGGATGCCAGAGTTAAGTAAACTCTTAATGTTTAACATGGTTCGCAGAAAAGTGCCATGGTGTTAATCATTAACATTTGTAATTTATGAACAGCCAAAAAAGATACCCCACAAAAATCTATAAACTCAGTATCCTGGCATCCCAACTTTGGGCAGGAGCCCCAGGACCCTCCATGCAGAGGTGCTGCCACTGAGCACTCCATCACTCAGGTGGCAGCTGCAGACGCAAAGTGGGTTAGTCACAGAGGTTTCTCTCTAGCTCAGGCACTCGTCTCACAAACACAAAGGCTTTTATAACACCACTCACCTTTAAGTCTGGCATTCTTATCCACCCAATCACCAATGATGGCTCCTAGGACCAGAACAGACCCTGCCACCACCAGCCCGTAGACTGCAGTCAAGAGAAGGCTGTTTCCATAGAGCTCTACCAGAAACACAGACACTGCAAAGTGCCACATCCGATCCCCCTAGAATAAGAGAAAATAAAAGGTTCTGATAAAATGTTGTAGGTTGCTAGTCAATTATACTCAAGAAGTTGCTTCCTTAACAAAAGGGCACTTTCCGGCTACATTATGAGATTCTCAAAGTCAACAATTCCTCTATGGGTTGAATGTAGTCAGGTGTTAAAACTGTTTGTCCTGGCACAATGGAAAATATTCTTGCCCAGATACTAAGTAAACCCGAAAAAAGCATGATGTTAATGAAACAAACATTATCATTCTAGAAAAAAATACAGTTTCCAAGCCCAAGGAGGTTTTTTTGAGATAAAACCTGCTCCTTTTTGTATCAGGTTTCTAGCCGGGCCTGGGATTTACCTATCCTGATTTGAAAGGCATAAAGGAGTTTGCTACTGAACCAGAAAGAAACAAGTATAGTTTACAAATGTCAGTTATGCCTTGAATGTCAAGAAAGAGCCAGTTTCCCAACTTGTAAAATGGTAAGAATGGACTATATGACCTCTCAAGTTTCTTTTACCCCTAACATTCTAAAATCTATGTTCTATTTTCACAAATAAATTTCAAAGTCATAAAACAGCAGAACAATCAGAAAGAGGAAGTTAATATGTGCATATTCTGGTACCATATGAATGAAGATGTCAGAAATAAATACATAAGTAGTTATTTAGTTATTTTCGACACAGTAGTTATTTTTGACACAGACGAGTTTTAAAAGGGGAAAAAAAATATTTCTTCACTCCAGAGTATACAGGGAATTTTGGAATTCATTGCTGTAAAATGTGGAATAACAGAAGCTTTTAAATGAGTCAGGCAAATTAATGTGTAAGAAATCTATAATGGACCTAGTTATGAGCTTTTAGGTTCCACCCCTGACTTGTAAGGTTAACCTAAAACAGGACAACAATGTTCTATCATAACCTATCTCTGTAAGAAATCACTACAGGAAACTAAATTCCCAGGCTAGGCTCCTTATAGACTGGAAGTAGTACTACACTCCTAGTTCTTTCCAATGTCTCTTAACATCCTCCTGAAAAATTTAATGTATAAGGAGCAAAGTATTATCCTAGTATGGCAAATGCTTTTAAACATTTAATAAAGGCAAGACAACAATCTTATGCATCCAAAGTTAAATTGATGCACATATTCTGTAGCAATCATTTATAATAAACTTCATGTAGACCAGTATTTCTCAAGTGCGGGTGATTTTACCCTCTAGGGATCACTAAGCAATGTCTGGAGCTATTTTGGGTTGTCACATCTGCAAGGGTGGATTTACTACTGGCATCTACAGTCCCCCACAACAAAGAATTACCCAACCCAAGATGTCAATAGCGCCAAGGTACAGAAACTTTGGTGTAGAGGATTATGAACATTGTTTAGAACCACAATTTAAAATTAACATAAGATTAGGGCCTTGAGGGATAGGGTGAACATGGTCAAGTAAACGTTAAAACAGACACTGGAAGCCAGTGGAAATACCATGCTTGAAAGACTGATTCTCACTCGATGGTCTGGAATGTGAGCTCTAGAACCTTCTGCACTCTCAACCCTCAGCACAGTGCAGAGCCCAGAGTAGAAACACAACAAATAACTGTGGAATCAACAAAGGAGTGGATATGCAGTGGATCCCGGCTGTAAATGAATATAGAGTAAGACTTATTTATGAACTATATTGTTCTGGTACATTAGATTTGTTCCATGAATGTTCAAGAAGTTTGACGCTTAATCAGTACCATAATTCATATTTCTGGGACAGCTTTTTAAAGTTTGCTCTGAAAACAGAAATCTTTTCCATTTAAGTTAGAATTACATTTCAAATACCATTGTACTAAATGACTAAAAATATATATTCACATACAATTTGCTTGAAACCAATAAAAAGACAAGTTTATACATTAAGATAAAAATGTCAATAAGAATAACAAATTAAGCTATTTTCTTAATCTTTAACATGAGAAACAAATTTAGATTTGATTAGAATAAAATGGCATGAGGCGAGGGGAGGTACTTTATCCTAATCTCTATTCCTCTGAAAAGACAAAAACATATAAATGCCTCAAATGATAGGTTGCCTCCATGAGTGAATTTCCTCTTTCTTAACATAAAGAATAAGAAATATTATTCCACTACTATTGCTTCTTCCTTTTTTAAAAAAATTTATTTTTATTGAAGTATAGTTGATTTACAATGTTGTGTTAGTTTCTGGTGTACAGCAAAGTGATTCAGTTATGTGCTCTTTTCCATATTCTTTTCCATTATGGTTTATCACAGGATATTGAATATAGTTCCCTGTGCTATATAGTAGGTGCTTCTTTCTTTCTTTGTTGTTTTATTTTTTCGCTTTAAAGCAGGACTTGAAACAAGTGCTATGAAATGAAAGTTTTCCCTCTTGCTTGTTCCTGTATGGCACGCCTCCTCCTTGATGGACAGGAATAAAACTGCTCCACTTGGGACTTCCCTGGTGGCTCAGTGGTTAAGAATCCACCTGCCAATGCAGGGGACAGAGGTTTGAGCCCTGGTCTGGGAAGATCCCACATGCCACAGAGCAACTAAGCCCGTGCTCCCGCAAGCCACTACTACTGAGCCCACACGCCACAACTACTGAAGCCCGCGCACCTAGAGCCTGTGTTCTGCAACAAGAGAAGCCACTGCAATGAGAAGCCTGAGCATCGCAACAATGAGTAGCACCCCCTCGCCGCAACTAGAGAAAGCCCACGCGCAGCAACAAAGACCCAATGCAGCCAAAAATAAAATTAATTAATTAATTAAAAAACAAACAAATAAGCAAACAAACAAAAACTGCTCCACTTGCCCCAATTTCCAAAGGGTTTAGGCTTTAAGAAGAAACAGACTCTACACTCACAAAGCCCAAGAATCAGGTAAACTCTCTGTAAAGGTTGACCAAGTGCAATCTCAGGCCCACCCACCCATTCCTTCCTAACATCCATTTCCTGTCCTCCCACAAGCTCTCATCATACTTTGAAGATTTGTTTACATGTTCATCTATCTCCAGTGCACTGAGAGCCAAAGGCCAAATGAATGTCTGTGAATGAATGATCACAGTCATTAATGCACTGAATACTTTTTGAGAGGCTACTATGTACCCAACAATACTGCAGGCACTAGAAATTCAGCACTGCGCCAAAATCAAGATTCATGCTTTCATGCTGCTTGCATCCCAGTGAACAGAGACCAAAACCAAATCTAGAATAGGTCAGGTGGTATAAATGCTATGAGGAAAAATGCAGTAGGGTGGGGCAGGAAGGTGGCATTTTGCATGAAGTAGTTAAAGACCTATGAGCAGAAACCCAAGGAAGTAAGATCTGGCACCAGGCAGACATATGGCATATAAATGGAGACAGTCCATAGCCTAATGCATAAGATTTTAGCACTGGCCGCCCTTTTTCACTGCCTTACACTGTTAGTTACCTTTTTGTAATTAGATATATTTTTTTAAAGCCCAACCTGAATTATAAGCTCCCTGATGACAGGATCCACTTCTTACCATACTTTGTATTCCAGTGGTATAGAGTAAAATATATTGATCCACTGGCAGAAAGAAATGAAGTCAGAAATAAAAAGCATTCAACCTCACACAGACCTAATGCAATATAACCTTCTACCCTAACACCTCTATACTCAGTGTATAGGAAACCATGACTCGGCAGAGTCAGTAGGGTAATGCATAGATAGGCATGTATACGTATGTATATACATATATAATAAATAAGCAGACATCTTTTGTTGTAATAAAATCAGGCAAAGTGTCAAACAGGAGACAAAACTCAAAAGATAGAATTAGAGAGCATTCCTCTTTTGCACTCCTCTGCAATAAGTGAAAATCCACTAAAACTTACATGACTACAATTGCTGTGTTTTGTTTTGTTTTGTTTTAATCCAAGTTTCCCACAAGAACTCCTTTTGCTCAATTTACTGTAAGACTGGAGTAAGCATCTGTCACTTTTCTTGTGTTTTTCACTCATGACAAAAAAGATCCTCCTGGAACAATCACAGTTCCACTCCTTTGGCAAATCTGACCTGCCAACCTAATAACGAAAGGTCGCATAAACCTTAAACTTAATCAGTGTTTGGAAGTTAGGCACCTTCTTCCCCTAAGAGATAGGTCCAGACCACAAGGTGAGAATTTCAGGTACTATCTCCATCACTTATTGGGTTTTTTTAAATACTTAATACTTACTGAATTAAATTGGAAGAACAATTTAATTGTATTTAAATTAATTAAGGGTAGTTCCACTCAATTTCTACTTAGAATCATCAGTTATTGGAAATGAAACTCATGCCCACTCCACCTTGTTTACATGTATTTGCAGAGTCATCCCTGTCTAAGCCTCTGGGGAGAAAGAAGCTGGCCTTTCTAAAAAAGCCATCTTTGAACTGCTATTTCTTAAAGAGCTGATAACTTAGCTTAATAATTTCCCAAGGGCATGGGTACAGATTTCCTCATACAATAGTTTGCATTCATGTCTTAAGAACGATCCAAAAGAAGTTTCCAGTTTAAAAAGAAAGTAACATTCACAAAATTTACTCTCAAAATTCTTTCCCCTTACTTATGGTTCTTTTAAATTAAATATCATACACGAGGCAGGAATAGAATTTACGCAGGTTTATTGCTTTTAAACAATAAGACCAATTGTTTAATTTAAAAGATTCTAATCATCATTAAATTAAATACACATCTAGCATCCTTTGGGGATTATTCTTTTGGGTTGAGGAGTGTTGATGGAGGAATCCAGGCCCACAGAAACACTGGGACTCTTCCAAGACCATGGAAGAAGTCAGAGGGAGAATTATGAGTCAGTTGCTGCTTTTCATTGGATGATGGTTTTTAAGCTAGACTGAGATGCCCCACACATGTCTAGCTACAGATAACATTTTAAAAGACCAGAATTTTCATCACTCAGATTTTTGTTCTTGGGGTCAGTTATATTTAAATTAACCTTAGAATGCTATTTTTAGCCTAACTCAGTCACTCCACTATTCTACTGTATTTTCATAGCGCAGTAGGCTGGAACTTATAATTTTAACAAAAGAAGAAAACAGAGAAATATCTTAAAATGTGAAAAAATAGAAGGTCCATGAGACATCCATCCATTCTTAGGAGCAGATATTACCATTTATTAACCCTTGTAATGCAAAATACAATTTACAAACAATGCAAATAGTCCTGTCCTTGTTAATTCTGTTTTTTGATAGCTGCCAGTCTACATAAAGTATGATAGCTCAATAATTAACAGCATTTACTAACACCTATGGGAAAATATCTTTGGTGAAAATAACTTTTTCGTTAGAGCATGTGTGTTTGGTTGATTTATTTCTTCAGCTGCATGACAAAACTGCAGGATGGCTTAATACAACTGGCCCAAATGAGAGAAACAAGAAATTGTGCAACTATGTTGTAAGAATTACTGTAGATTTTCACTTACCCATGTAGATAGAGAATGACCAAGGTAGAGAAGGAATTTTGCAGAGATCAGGTAGTTTGCTAAGGATCCTGCAAAGACACACAGTAGGTAGATAAAAAGCGTATTTAGTCACTTGAGTGAGCTGAGATTGGAATGCTTACTCATTTGTCCTTATTAAACATAATTATTAAAAACTACTTTGTGGGGCAAACCATGTACATTTCATCAAGTCACCTAGAAATGGATGGGTCGATGAAAAATTCAGCATGACCTCTTGGTCAATAACTGTGTAACTTCACATACAGTCAAGAAAGCGCTTGATTCCACATTCTTTAACTCCATTTTATTGTTGACAAGATAATCCAAACTACCCAGTCTACTTGTCCATCCTTGCCTGTGTGCACGCCCCTTTTCCCATACCTTGAAATGCCTTTCTTCCTTAACCCCCACCAAAATATGAGTCGAACGAGCTACTAATCACACTGGTTAACAGCTGAGCCACATTCCTCCAAAACCTGCGTGGAGGTGCCGGTCTCCACTGCGCAACCTGCTTCTACCCCATGCGTTCGGTCCACTCACCACAGCATCCTCCCCGGCGGTTTTGCCCTCTTGCCCTGGTCATGACACCAGGCGCCCCCCGCTTGCTCTTCTGCTGCTACGGCTGCCGCTCCTGCTGAGGTGCTTGTTAAGAGGAGGGCAGGGAACTGAAGAGAGCACCGCTGAAAACACAACAGCTCCGTGCAAAAAGCCCCCGACGACGACTATAGCAAAAAAAACACAAAAAAACAAAAGGAAAACGGCCCGGGGGTCTTCTTTTGGTCTTCTTTCCAAACTTAGCTAACACTGTAGCTGAAGTTGGAAAGGCAAAGCCTTATGGAAGCGGGTGGGAGGCTCAACAGGCCGGCCGAGCCGCGTCGGTGTCCTGTGGGTGCCGCCGCCGCCGCCGCCGCCGCCTCGGGCCCGGCTCAGGCCGGCCCTTATACGAGGCCTGGGGCGGAGCTCCGGCCGCCGCCGCTCGGGCCGCCCCTCCCTCTTTGGGCCATCTGGGCGTCCCCGCAGCGCGAGGTCAGGGGCCTTGCCGCCCTCCACGCCCTTCCCAGGAGTCGCCACCCGCCCGCGGCGCAAGGGTCCGACTGGCCGCGAGCAACCCGCGCGCCTGCGGGGACAGTCGCCGGATGAACTCTGCTCGCCGGGTTTTCCGCCCTCCGGGAGGCCGCGATTAGAGACCGGGGAGGTCGGGCGGCCGGGAAGGGCAGGACCGCGCGCCGAGCCGGCGGGGCGGCGGGGAGAGGCGAGCGGCAAGCCCGGGGCCGAGCCGCGCTTCTTCGCACCAGCTGCCTGGCCAGTCGGGGAGAGGGCGGCCGCCGACGGTCGTCGTGCAAAGCGCCAGCCCGGGCTTGGGGGTGGGGGAACATCCTTTTTGTTTTGTTTTGTTAACGAAAATCATTTTTAATATAGGTATCTAAATAAATATAATCCGTGTCACAGTGGCCGCTTTCCTGGCCTTCCCATTCCGGCCCGCCTGCGGCAGAGAATGTCTTTTCTTCCCAGGACTGCATAGCGGGGCTTCCCTCAAAGAGCCAGAATCAAAGGGCAGGAAGGGGCGCAAAGATCAGAGTTCAGCCCTCTTCAGAGGAGTAAACGGAGCCTTGGAAAGGTTAAGTCCCGCAGCGACTCGAGCACCCAGCTCTAGCCCAGAGCTAGGGTCTCCAAATCCTTCCTGAAGATGCAACCAGGAGGAAGCAGCCCAAGCGTTTCCTTTACCAACCATCCTTCTCTCTCAGCGCTCTCTGGCCCTCGCCCGCACCCACGCGTCCCTTCCCCACCTCTCCTCCCAAGTGGCTTAGTATCGCACAGGCAGTTACCAGGAATACCGGTTATCCCAGTTGTGTCCCTGTCCAGATAAAGCCATTCGGTGGCCTCCTGGAGGGGCGAGTGAACGACTGTGAAGAAGACCAGACTTGAACCTTACTTGACTTTTCCACCTCCACCCCTACCACCTCTGTGCCAGAACCTCTGGAGTCCCTATAGCCCCCCTGGTTACCTTACCCTTCTCAATCTCCTCAAAACCGGGGGACTGGATCCTACACATTGAAACTCCAACGAGATTCCACACGCTGAGCACAGGCCGGACTGACACCCAGTAGTGAAAGGAGACACACGGGAATATATGCCCTGTATCTAGACTGGCAATCAGGAGCCACAGAGTTCGAGGGGCGGGGTGCAGCTGGATTCAGTTGGGATGTGGTCTGGAGGTCAGAGATAGGGGATTTACAGTTTAGGTACTGCTGTTAACTGCCTTTATCCTTTTCAAGCCTTCTTTTTTTTCCTTTCTTTCACAGCACTTTCAAGTCCTTTCTCTTCTCTCCTGGAGAAATTTGGTTTGTTGTCTGAAGTTGGAGAACAGGGTCATGTATCCACATGTCCTTGAGAAGTAAACCAAGGCACACTCATATGAGGCACCTGCAGAAGGAGGGAACAGAGGAATCAAACTCCTCCACCTTATGGCAATCGCTTACTGGAGATGAATTTTGTGGATAGGTCCTCAAGCAAGGCACAAAAGATAATGATATTTGCCACAGAATATCTCAGCAACAAGGACTTCCAAGTGCTTTACATTAATTTTTACTTGCCATAAGGGGAGTGCTGTGCTGCCCCCAACTTCCAGGTAGCTTAAAGGAGATTCAGTTGGTTAAAAAAAAATTACTTCCGGTCCACACTGTCTGAGAAATGTTTGTGGGAATAGTAGCTAAGTCATGCATATCTCGAAATGTAATGTGGAGACTCTGTTTTCCATTGTCACCAAAGAGTCCTCAGAAGCCAAAACTGAGAGAATGGTGGCAAAAAGAACAGGTGGGAGACTATAGTGAAGCTTGTGGAAAAGAAAATTTGGAAAGAAAACAAGCAAGATCCATAACACCAAAACTAGTAATGTGTTTGCGCTTTGGCAGGGGAATCCTAAGTCCTTATTAATGGGAAAAGTCAAGATATATTTGTTGGGGCTTATAAAATGGAAAGGAATTGAAAATGAAAATGGAATTAAAAAATCCTCAAAATACGCACAAAATGCAAAATGACAGTAATCTCCTGGCCTTGACAGTCTAGATTACAAAGCACCTCTTAAATCACAAGACCCAACTGGCTATTCTTCCTTCTGAGGAATTACTTGACTGGCTGAAAATTAAGATTACTTTCAAAAGTCATATGTATTTTTTCCAGAACTCAGACAACACAACCTTCCCGTCAATGTAATCATAACTAAGGAAGCCATGCAAGTTTTAAATCAGTTTACAAAAAAAAAGATGTCCTAAAAGCCATTTTCTAGTCCATTCTCCAAGTTTTTAAGTTAAATAGGTTAACTAACTTTTAAAAAATTCCAGCCAGAACAAAATGTGCATTTTAATTTAAAATTAATAAGTATTTATGGTTGCAAAATAAAAGAGGTTTATTATTTTATTTTTAAGTTGCTTTTTCACTTACCTGTCAGGCATCCTAAGTTTCCTCTGCTGTATCTGATGTGCTCACCAGGACAAATAAATGCGGATTAAGCAATGGTCACCACTACACTGCTCTAAAGAAAAATAATCGGGTTATCATCAGCTATTACAGGAAGAGCTCAGATCCAGGACAGAGCTTCTGTCGGGTTTGAAAGTTTTTAGCCTAACATAGGAGTGATGAAGCCACGTTGCCATTCAAAAGCCTTTCTCAATGCTGCAGGCATATCTCAAGAACTGTTTGACAATTCTCCAACCTGTAATTGACTGGATCCTTGAGAAATTTACCTTCAGACATCTAATTTAAGTTATGGACATCTAATTAAAAAATAAGTATCCTCTACATTTGCATTTTGTTTGAATATTTCAAATAGATTTGACCTTGCAAAGGTTCTCATGAATGCTGACCTCTCATCTCTCTCTCCCTTTCTCTCCATTTCCCTCTCTCTCTGTCTCTCTCATACACACACAGAGATACACTCAGTAGTCTGCAGCCTCTAGTTGTAAAATTAAATGCAGAATCAGAAGATTCCAAAAGAAATATATTCCTAAGGCAAATCCATAGAGACAGAAAGCATATGAGTGGTTGTCAGGCGCTGGGGTTTGGGGAAGAGGAGAATGGGTAGAGACTGCTTAATGGGTGTGGGGTTTCCTTCTGGGGTGATGAAAATGTTCTGGAACTAGACAGTGGTGATGGTTGTACAACATTGTGCATGTACTAAAAATTACTGAAATGTATACTTTCAAATGGTGAATTTTATGTTATGTGAAGTTTACCTCAATTTCTTAAAAAAATAAATGTATTCATATATGGAAAGTTTGCCATTTTTCAGTAGTAGTAGTCATTGGGATAAATGTAGACAGAAAATCTTAAAAAAAGAAAGAGAATTTGGAAAGAGGAAAAGAGACATCTTGTCCATCACACTCACTGAAAACTCAAAAATCATGGCACCAAATTTACTGTTTAGTTTCTCCATGTGCAGCCAGAAAAAACATACAAATTTCATTTAGTAAATGTTTCAGTCTCTCAACTTTTGCCATAGGTAGTTTCTTTTGCTGTCTAATCTAATTCTCTCACGTTACAATGTAAGGCCCGTTCTCTTGTATGCTGTCTTTAGAAACAGAAGACAGACACTCAGCATCACCACAATATTCCCTTCACATTCTCCAAACCTTGATTGGCCTTACCCAGCCTTGCCTTCCTCAGGCTAAAAAAATAGGGATGGATTTCTCTGGTATTCAGTCATTTTAATTGATCTTCCTGGTGCCCGTTTCAATTGCACCATTTGCTTGCAAGCCCCTCACAGCACAGAGGGCCTCACCCATCTGAGCAGAGTTCCCGGGTCACACACGCTCATATCCTTAATCATCTGTCTCAGACACTCCACACTGCATCCCTGTTTCTAAGCAGCACCTTGAAGATGATTCCCACTAAGCTGGCCATACACTTATGCATGAAGCTTTCATTCTGGACTCCTAGCAAAAATTTCAGAGTTCCTGAATGTTCCCTTTGTGACATAGTCCATGTGTCCAGTGCAAGAGTCCCTGTTTTCCAGCTCCCTCCTCACTCCAATCTTTTACTGATGTGATCATTGTCCTGCTCTTCTATTTTGTTTGTTTTTATTTCAGTAAATACTACTTCCATACTGTTAATTTGTTCCCTAAGAGTTTCATAAGATGCCCAATTGTTACAACATGTCAATTATGAGTGCAGCATAGTAAAAGATAATGGTGTCTCACAGCCATAAAATCCTGACTAATGGTATCCCTCATCTTGGGTCCCTTGAATTTGTGCACACACAGACCCCGTAATAAGGAAGACCCTAATATGATAAAGAAGACCTTTATCATGTGCCCTGAACACAGCCCTCTTCTTCGATGCAATTAGAAAATACTGACTAGAGTTATTATTTCATCATTTAAGGATAATTAAAAATACAATAAGAAGGTCCTCCCAAGGATGTCTGCCAGAAGTTTTACTGCATTGTTACCTGCATTGAGCTGCATCTATAACAAAAGGCACCATGTATGTGGAGCACTGTGGCAGATATTAAACAAGGGGCTTATGAGATATTATCTTGTCTCATCTTCACAACACCCCTATGAAGTAATACTATTATTATCCCCATTGTACACATACAGAAACTGGAGACTCGGAGAGGTTAAATAACTCACCTAAGGTCACTCAGTTAGGGGTAGAGCTAGGGTTCAAGCCTAGACTCGACTGATTGTAAAGCCCTTGCTCTTTCCACTTTGTTATTCTTCCCGTCACCACCTAATAAGCTTGGGACAACGCAGGTGATGCCAATAAGCATAAATAGGGCTTTTTCTTCCTGTTGGCTCCCTTAGAGATGACAGGGACTCGGGCACCCGTAGGGACTTAGAACTAAGCATTGATGGTGGAGGCCACTGTAAAACTGTGGGGGGGGGGATGAATTGGGGGTAATTCCATCTCTTTGGTGGGGTGTGAACCACCTAATACCAGGAGCTGTTGGAATTCTTTCGCATGGTGCCCACTGCCCAAGTCCAGCTGAGAGTACAGCCCCCCTTTCAGAGCACTGTGTGGCTATAAGATGGATAAAATAACATTAAATAGGTTGGTGAAAAGCTCAGTTTTATACTTTTAGGTATGAAAAGGGGAGACTAAAATAAAAATAAAATATTTGGGGGGGGGTTTCCGTTTTTATTTTTAGACTGCGTACTGCTGAATTTTGTAATCAGTATTGAAAGTCAGGGCTTTATAAAAATGTTATCTCAAAAATAGTCTAAAGGAATTTCTTGGAACTGTAAAGGGAAATAGAATTGTAAAAGGGGGCTTAATCAGTATAGATTTTACATGATTAAAGAGGTTATTTTTAAGCTACTTGGAAAGCAACATAGATACAGATTCAGTATCAGGTATAGGAGATTGGGGTTTTTCTATAGTGGCAGAAGAAATGTATTTTTGAGAATAATTTTTCATATTTATAAAATGTTCTACCTAGGAGAATAATAATTAATATTTGCATAGGTCTCTTTAGTCTACAATGTGCTTTGATGTTTTCTTAATCCTCTAATAACTGCAGAAGGTTTTTGATCATGGAGGTCATACATCAAGTCAATCCCAGAAGTCCATTGCCTATGTACACACACACACACACACACTGTACATGTCCCTCTGGAAGCAGGAAAAGTTTTGAGTGATGGGGGCTTGTAATGAAGGATATTATGGGTTTGGAAAGGGGACTGGGTTAAGGAGAACTTAAGGGGCTGAAGATAAAAGTGAACAAAAGAGCAGGGAGAAAGAGAGTGGGCAGCATGGTATATCAGAAACAAGGTTCAGATTAGACATCAGGAGACAAAGTTCCATCTTTGCTAATAAGCAGCTTTGTGTCCTTGGGCAACTTACTTTACCTCTATCTAAGGTCTGTTTTCTTATTTGTAAATGAGTGCTTTAGTTGATCTCTGAGATCAAATTCATCAAAATTGTCTGCGATTCAATACAGTAGTTAGCTTTAGTGATTTTTATTTTCCTCTCAATAATTTTCCATATAATGAGCATGTAATTACTTACATACTTTTATAATGAGCATGTATTTCCTATATATCCAGAAACAAAAAGATTAAACTTTCTGTGGTTTAATTCCTTCACCCACAGGAAGGTTTCCTTTTATCAGTTTATGCCACTTCAACCTTTGAACAGGACTAACTGTAAATTATCTTCAAGGACAATGATCCATAAAATACTAATTAATTAAGCTTTTAAAAAATCTGAGTTGCAATAATGCGTTTAAAATAAACCTCAATAAATTTTTCTGCCACATATATGGTATTGTTTTTTAAGAGGAAAATGGATGATAGTTTTCTATCTTTGATATTACACTTGAATTGATTTCATTATTATACCTCTGGGGAATTTTGAGGTATTCATTAAAGGAACATATGATCCTCGTTTATTTTTAGACTACTTTGTTTATCTACTAGGCCCAAATATTCATAAGCTAGAAAATAGTATCACCAAGTAAGAGACCTTGGTTTGGTAACTCTTTTGGTGCTCTGCACTTAATTAATTTTTTTTTTGAATTGTTTAGTCCATCAGCTATCTGAAATGTAACAATGGGTATTTGAAGTTTTGCTTCCTGAAGACCATTGCATTTACATGTGAAGACTGGTTTTCAAAAATACATAAAATATGCTGCTAGAACTGGTGGACAAAAATATTTTCAAGGCTATCACTCTCAAAGAATGTGTCCTTGAACTTTTAGTTTTCATTTGATTTTGGAAGTCCAGCTTAGGCTGACTTCAGCTTCTTCAAGGATTGTTTTCTTAGTTTCACCTGACCCTCCATCAACACTGACTGTGAGTCTTCCCTTTTCCATCCCCACCCTTTCCTTCTGATAGACATTAATGGCCAATTACTGTGCTGTGGCAAGCTCAGCATCCCATTTCTTGTGGTCACAAGGTATGTACTTATAGTAATTTACTTTGTGTTCTTAGCATTAAGATGCATCCCTAAGAAGTCACATTAGAAGACACTAATGTTTTGACTAATTTAAAACTGCAAATGAAAAACACCTAGGCTACAATTATCAGTTTATGAGGATCTAGGTATCATTAAATGAGTTTAGTTGTTTCTTCTTAGTACCGATTACTTAGACATGTCTAATTTGTTTTTCTTCGTATGAGCAATCGATTGCCCTTTAAGGTAAAGTGGACTGACATAGAATGATGATTAATTGTGTCAGCTCTTCAGAGGGTGGACCATCTACGCTAAGGTCAAACAATAAGGATAAAATGGTTTAGGAAAGGTTCATATTTGTGTCATAGGAATCTCTTCAGTCTACTGAAAAAAAAAGTCTCATTAAGCAGTTGACCAGCTCAAACAAGACTGTAATCATAGCAAATTAAGTGTATTCATTTACCTATTGTGAGTTTATACTAAGCTGGTGAATAAATACTTAGGAAATAATTCCTCACTGAAATCTCATGAATTATATTACATTGGTATTTATCTTTATTTGATTGTGCTATATGGCCCCAGGGAAAATCTGGCATATTTTCTCTTTCAAACTGTTCACACTTTTTAAAGTAAAAGTATTGGGTGGGCCAAAAGGTTCATTCGGTTTTTTTCCGTAAGATGGATAAAGTAGCGCTTAATTGTCGTTAACTTCATTCGAAACAATTTTGTTAGATTGTATGTGACAGCTGTCATATCAGCGTGCATTTTAAAAAAAGACATCAAAATTGGTGAATTTTTGTGTAGCCATTTTAATATTGAAGATGGAAGAAAAAAAGCAACATTTTTGGCATATTATGCTTTATTGTTTCAAGAAAGATAAAAACACAACTGAAATGCAAAAAAAGATTTGTGCAGTGTATGGAGAAGGTGCTGTGACTGATGGAACGTGTCAAAAGTGGTCTGTGAAGTTTCGTGCTGGAGATTTCTCGCTGGACGATGCTCCACAGTCGGGTAGACCAGTTGAAGTTGATAGCGATCAAACGAAACAATAATTGAGAACAATCAACGTTATACCACACGGGAGATAGCTGACATACTCAAAACATCCATATCAAGCTTTGAAAATCATTTGCACCAGCTTGGTTATGTGAATCGCTTTGATGCTTGGGTTCCACATAAGTTAAGCGAGAAAAAACTTCTTGACCGTATTTCCGCATGCGATTCTCTACTTAAACGTAATGAAAACATTCCATTTTAAAAACAAATTGTGACGGGAGATGAAAAGTGGATACTGTACAATAATGTGGAACGGAAGAGATCATGGGCAAGCAAAATGAACCACCACCAACCACACCAAAGGCCGGTTTTCATCCAAAGAAGGTGATGTTGTGTATATGGTGGGATTGGACGGGAGTCCTCTATTACGAGCTCCTTCAGGAAAACGAAACGTTTAATTCCAACAAGTACTGCTCCCAATTAGACCAACTGAAAGTGGCACTCGACGAAAAGCATCCAGAATTAGTCAACAGAAAACACATAATCTTCCATCAGGATAACGCAAGACCGCATGTTTCTTTGATGACCAGACAAACACTGTCACAGCTTGGCTGGGAAGTTCTGATTCATCCGCCGTATTCACCAGACATTGCACCTTCGCATTTCCATTTATTTCGGTCTTTAGAAAATTCTCTTAATGGAAAAAATTTCAATTCCCTGGAAGACTGCAAAAGGCACCTGGAACAGTTCTTTGCTCAAAAAGATAAAAAGTTTTGGGAAGAAGGAATTATGATGTTACCTGAAAAATGGCAGAAGGTAGTGGAACAAAAGGGTGAATACGTTGTTAAATAAAGTTCTTGGTGAAAATGAAAAATGTGTCTTTTATTTTACTTAAAAAAACCGAAGGCACTTTTTGGCCCACCCAATATATGACAACTCTCCTGATTTCTCCTGTTCACTATTTCAGAGACTGCTTGGCTCATCAATGCTATTTGTTCCAAACTACTTTGCAAACCATAATAGTATATAAAGACCCCCATGGGACAAAAGTCCCAGAAGTTCCCTAACTATGCCTTTTGGTCAAATTAAGTAGCTATTATCTTCCTGTAGAAAAAGATCAAAATAGTTGTTTTGATACTTCCAGTTCAAAATACTTTCATGTCTGTAAAAAGACAGTTAGGCTTACACAACTAAATCTGAAAGTCTAGCCTTATATATAAACTGATGGCTCAACAAACAAAAGAGTGGGTAACCATTTCTGGGGTGTTTATAAGGATTACTGGTCAAAACATCTCTGATAAATTTCCCTTTGTCTATATATGTCCAGGTCAACTCTGGGTATAACTACTGTTCAAATTATCCCTGTATAACTATCACCTCCTCAAGGGAAAGGAAACGTCTCTACTGAAATCCATTTATTTTGAAATTAAAAGAGGAAAGAAGATCCTTCTGATATTTAGTCCAGATCCTTTGAACTTAAATTTTAATTGCTAGCTCTGCTGTTAAGAAGTTAGACACTTTTTTAAACTATTCCCAAGAACAAGACTCTAAATGCCAGATGGAATTAACCTAATGGTCCATGGATCCAAGATTCAGTCTCCAACTTTGGGACAAAAGGATAATTTGTAGAAGATGATAGTGGCTTGCCTCTTTGTCTTTAAGGAAGTAGTAAGGCATAGCAGGAGGACACCCTGTTCCACACTAGACAAACCTGAGTTCAATCAACTCTACTTCTTATTAACTATGTGATGAGGTTACCTAACTCTCTGGACCTCAGCTTCCTTTTTGGTAAAATGGAGACAGTAATGTCTCTTTCCATAGTCAATGTAGGGCATAAATGAGATGCAACAGACCTAGTGCCTGGTACATGGTGAGCCTCAAATGTCACTTACTTCATCAGAACCTAGAGACAGACACCTTAGAAACCTGTTAGAGCCATCTCTTCACTGATCTCCACATTTCCTCAATCTGTGTTTTGATTTTGTAACATGAATTTATCATCACTCCCTATCTGAAAAAATATTCCATTTGCTTACACTCAGTATTTTATTTGCCTTAAAAGTTCATTTTCAAACTTTCAGAAAAGAACCCTGATTAGAGTCCCCAAACGTTCTCAAGTTCATGCTCACTTGATCTCCATCCTCTATAATTTCATTGTCTTCAATCATTCCTCCTTTAAATCTTCATGTTTACATATTAAAGTCCTAATTTAGGGGTTAGAAATTGTTGAAAAATTTTGGACCAAGCTTCCTCCTGATCTTTTAAGGAATTGGGTAGTGCTGTCTGGCCAAACTTCCTGGATAACTTCACAAACAGGAAGTGGGGTGTAAAACACATACCCACAACCTGTCCTAAAAGCAGGGGTGAGAAGGGGGGTTTATACGTTAGCCACCGAGTTGAATAACTCATGCCATTTCACCCAAACTACAGGAAGACGTGTCTGTCTTGCTTAACATTGTGTTTCTGGTGTCTAGCACAGTGATTATCACATGGCAGCTGCTTAAGAAATGTTTGTTGATGGAATGAATGAATGAATGGGCAAATGGATGCCATTAAGAATCCCATGTGTATGCTTTGGTAATGTACTATATGTTACAAATGCCTGGTTATATCAGTTAGTAATGCTTTCAGCTGCCAAGTCAAAATACTCAGAATACTACCCAATAGTGGCTTAAATAAATGAGGTTTTTTCCCCCCTACAGTTTGGAGAAAGGTTGTTGCAGGTATGTTGGCTCAGCAGCCCTATGATGTCAGGTTTAGAGTCTCTGAGAGTCTCTTGGACTTTTCTGGCTGGCAAGATTGTTGGAGGAGTCCCAAGCGTCATGTCCTCCCATGACCATGTTCAAGAACAGATGTAGCTAGTGGTACAGGGCAGAGAGCTTCTCTGAGTACCCTGTCTCTTATCAGAGAGGAAAATATTCCACAGGAGACCCCTAGGGAATTGCCCCTTATACTCCATTGGTCAGAACTGGGTTTCCTGCTCACTCCTAGGCCAGAAACTAGAACCACTTTCCCTGAGATCATTGGATCTCCAACTAATATCTAAATAGGGATTCTGTGAGCAAGGAAAAAGAAATAGGGTGAAAATGGCTTTTGCTATCCTCAAAATTACTGTTGTATCAGAACCATTTTCAGGGCTTGTTAAAACTCAGTGTTTTGTTGATATTCCTTGGCTATAACTAGACATAAAATTGGTGCTTTTAGTTACCACTGATAGAGCTGAATGGAAAATTAAGGCAATGTTAATTAATTTGTTAATGTTAATTACATAATTTAATTAAAATGCTGTGTATAATTCAAAGAAAAGGACTAATAATCCTTCGGATTTTTCATCAGTACCTGTGATGTTGCTAGCATTTCTGAAGAAGTGTATTTCGATGGCTTTTTGCCTTCATAAAAGGAATGAAATCTATTCCAACAAATAGAAATAAATTAAGATCTGAACTGATTCTGAAAACTTGTCTTTTATTGTGAGCATAAGAATATCTTGAGTTTGTGTTTGCCCTACTAATCAGTGACCACAAGAATAAAATCATGAATCAAAAGGTGAAAAATTCAAAGTTTTCTAGTATCGTAGAAGCCTTAGATACTATATCTAGTATACAGTGTCATAGAAGCCCTCAAAAAAGTGGAATCCAACCTTTTGAAATTTAATTTAGTTAAACTGTTTATGAAAATACAAGCTTGGTCTCAAAATACTGTTTTCAGTTCAAACCAAAAAGTACAGAGGTTTAGAAATTAGTAGTCCATGTAGGAGCTATGACTTAATAGGGTTTTACTGCTTTGTGAGATTCTCCAGACTATTATTACTAGTGAGAAAAATGTTGCATAGTTTTCAGATATACTGTTTTAGGTGATAGGTATCAAACATCAAAAATACTAAAACTTGCCTGTGTTATATAGTAAGATGTCTCAGAGTAAGACGTCTCCTCAGGAAAAAAAAGCACTTGTTTCCAGTAATTTTTAATGAGTGTTAAAGATTATAAATTGGATAAAAGGATAAAAAACTTAATTTGTTAATTTCCCATTATAACTGTGCTTCCAAAGGTATCTGTATTTAAATTTTATTAAAAACAGACATATATCAGAGGAAGCCTGGCTATCGAACCAAAACACTCATCTCATCTCTACCTTTTAAAAAATAGCCAATTAAAGGTTATTTACTTTTAAATGTTATATGCTGTAAAAGGCAACTACTAAAAATATCTTCAGTTATTCATCAGTAGACCTTCCACACTTTTTATACTATGTGCCAGGCAAAATAGAGGTAGTAATATAAGTCATCATCAACCATTAACTTGTTTTACCACTCTAGTACATACTAAGCATGTACTACATATGAAAGTTAAGATATGAAAGTTATCAGAAACTTTTCAGATATGAAAGTTAAGTTTACAGAATGTAAGATTTTCGTGGTAAGATTGGAACAATTCCACAGAATACAGGATGGGTGGCACTCTTATAGTTTCCTAGCAAGTAGATTATATAAAATCTGAAAATTTTCAAATTTGGTTCTTTTCTCTTTTATCTGTTTACTCATTCTTTTTTTAGAACTCATTTTTCACACTACAACTTACTGGGTGTTAGATCCTTGTAAGAATGTAAGAGAATGTCATTTCTGAACCTGTGCTTATGAAATGAAGCCTATCTCAATCAACTTGTCAACTGAGCTTTAAAATCCCTGGCTGGCAGTGGGTGGGTTCATTTATTCATTTTTGGTTGGTGAATTTTTCTTTACATAATTTTTAAGTAAGGCACAAACCCAAGGAACAGGTCCCATTGCATGTGAGCATTTAAAAATGGGATCTGAGGATCATGATTGCTATGGGTTGAACTGTCGTCCTCCCCCGCACCCCCGCCCCTGCAAAATTCCTATGTTGAAGTCCTAATCACCAGTACCTCAAAATGTGACCTTTTTTGGAATAGGGTTATTGCAAATGTAATTAAGATGAGGTCATACTGGAGTAGAGCAGGCCCTTAATCCAATATAACTGGTATCCTTATAAAAAGGGTAAATTTGGACATAGACACACAAGAAGAAGAATGCCACCTGAAGATGAAGGCAGAGATCTACAAACCAAGGAACACCAAAGATTGCTAGCAAACCACCAGAAGCTGGGACAGAGGCAGGGAACAGAATCTCCTTCACAGCCTTCAGAAGGCCGCAACCCTGTTGACATTTTGATTTCAGACTTCTAACCTCCAGAACTGTGAGACAAACAAATTTCTGCTGTTCTAAGCTACCCAGTTTGTGGTATTTTGCTACAGCAATCCTAGCAAGCTAATACAATACTTAATCATAATTAATTAGAAATATCTGAGGCTGTCTTAGGGGTGGAAAGGCTGTTGAGGGAGATTACACCCTCCTTGGAAAGGAGTTGCCCCTACTCAGGGGAGGAAGGAAGGAAGGAAGGAAAGAAGGGAGGAAGGAAGGAAGGAGGGAAAAGAGAGATTGATTGTCAGCACCATCCAAGGAAAAGAGAACTACCTGACTGGTAGCCCGAGAAAGATCACAATAGTAGATATGAGAATCATTTGCCTTTGCCACATTTACTCAAAAAATCCTTTAAAGCCATCCAATTCACTTTCCTTTCACTTAATTCTCACCACATAATCTAGAATTTACTAATTTAATATCACAGATCACATAGTGCTGGACAGAGGGAGTAATAGGGAGTATTCTTTTCCCTAGAAAGGATATGCCTCTCTGCAAATTAAAACAGTGGTAGAAACCAGCATCTCTTGAGTTTAGCAAATATAACCTACTTATAATAATAAACAATAATAATAGGTAACACTGAGCACTTGCTAAGTACCTGACACTCCTCTAAATACTTTACATATACTAATTCATTTAATTCTCACAGTAAACCATGAAGTAAGCATGATGATTATACCCATCTTACAGACAAGGAAATTGAGGTTTAGATCTCTTGGGGAGCATTTTACTAAGTTTCTAGACCTGAGTGCTAAGAAACTAAACGCTTGACCAGTAATGATCCCCTAATATGCTCTACCTTCTTATACCTGGCTTGAAATACACATTCTCACCTATCATATCACCACACAGGTAGTACCTGCACAATCTCAGCAACTCTGTACACAGTGCAGTTCTCTCTTGAGAATTAAGATAGCAAAAAAGAATTGCAAACAGAATCTATTATATCTTCTCAGATCACCTATGGGTGAGTGATTCTCCAAGCTGTCATCTACCTAGCATCCACAGAGTACAGATAGTAGGAAATAGCTTAACTATTCAGGTGTGCAATTTTGTGCTCACACTATTATATTACTGGGTTAGAAGCAGTGTTGTATACCCAAGATATCAGCTTTGTAAGGGTGAATTTCTTTTGCAAGTACTACATATTTGGATTGCAAGTAATTAAAACTCACCACACAGTGTAATAAGAGTTTTCATGCATCCCTTGGAACCACTGTAATTCCACAGAATGTATGATTAAAAGTTAAATTTGAGGTGCCTGCTTCTCTTTTATAATCCTCCTTATCTTTAATAGATGAACTGAAAATAAACACCAACAAAGTGTAAGCACAGAACAATTCCCTATGGTTAACTTTTATCTTTGAGCAACAAGACATTTAAATTTTGTTACTCCAGTCAGAAGAAGATTTTTTAGGAGCTAAAACTATGGAATGGGGCCTCGAGTATTCCATTATATTATCAATGTTAAAGAAATAAACATAAATTAATCAAAACAGAGACAGGGCTTCCCTGGTGGCGCAGTGGTTGAGAGTCTGCCTGCCAATGCAGGGGACACGGGTTCGAGCTCTGGTCTGGGAAGATCCCACATGCCGCGGAGCCACTGGGCCCGTGGGCCACAACCACTGAGCCTGCGCGTCTGGAGCCTGTGCTCCGCAAGAAGAGAGGCCGCGATAGTGAGAGGCCCGCGCACCGTGATGAAGAGTGGCCCCCGCTTGCCACAACTGGAGAGAGCCCTCACACAGAAACGAAGACCCAACACAGCCATAAATAAATAAAAATTAAAAAAAAAAGAGAGCAATGAAAACAAGAGGTAAACTGAGGAAAAACGTGAGGCATGGCTTGCCAATCTCACTATAAAGAGTAGTTTTTACCTCGTAAACCTTGAGGCAACCAAAGAACCTGGGAGAAGAAAGAAGAGGACCTGGTGCTTACACTGAGGTGGGGCGGAGGGGAGTGGAGAGCTGCTTCCACAGGTCCTGAGCAGCACTGCAGAGGGCCATCCTTGCTGCCTGTGGACACTCACTTAGGCAGCTCCTACTTGGTGGCAGGCATTCTCCAGGTTCCGAAATACAGAAGTGAATAGAATAGACAAGCTCTATACCCCTATGAAGCTTACATCCACTATGACAAACTCAGGGTTTGGGATGTTGATCCCTTATACTTCCAGAAAAGAAAAGTGTGGAGGGGTGGATAGAGATAGAGAACTAACATCTACTGAGCACACACTACGTATGAGGCTCTGGACTGTACCCTCAGTCCAGAAAAATCCTGATCTCCTGCCTACTTTGGATCCTAAATAGAAAAGACTACACTATGGCCTATAATCAGTAGTCTACGAAATTAACGATCATAGAAATACTTAGAATCTTCAAACTGAGGCAGTCTGGGCACATGGAAGACATTTAATAAATACTTTTAGAATGAATGCATTATTAATCATAATTTTTAAAACTGTCAAATAGCTTCATTATTTACTATTGATATTTATTGTATGACATGAAGTAATCTGAAACTGTATAAAAGACACTGTTTGTCTTTCCCTCTTAAAGGGAACAATACCTAGATATTGCCTAAATAAAGAAAACACTTGGAGAACTTAAAGTAGTCCAAGGGGCTATTTTAAGCAAACACTTCAGTTTCTTACATCCGTGAGAATTCCTTATAAACGAACAACATGAAGTCACAAGAGGTCCTTCACCTGAGCAGCATCAGTTATCACAGCGTAGATTCCAGGGGTGGCTAGCTGACCCTTATCTTCAAAATGAATGATGTTGAGAATCTAAGAAATAAACAATGGGGATTGTTCTCCCTTCTGAACTCAAAGGATATACACTTTGAAGAGACATAAAGGGGAAGAATTTCATTTGCTTAGTGAAAACAAATGAAATTGTCCAGTGTATTTGCCTTCTCACTGGAATAAGTGAGCCATGTCTAGACAGGCACGCTATAGAGAAAAGTTTGTTGACTGGTTAGATCATTTCAATGGAAGAAATTCAATACTGAGGAAAAGAAATATAGTTGCAAAATCCTCTGTTCAAACATGAAGAATACTCAAATATAGCATAAATTTGTGATTAAAGAATATGAATAAATGTTAACTGTTCCTATTTTTGATAGCAGTACACATTTTTTCTTTCCACAGCTTCATGATACTATATTCCTGCTTAATTGCTTCCTCAGTAGTCTTCTTTACAGCCTACCAAAAACTAAGGGAAAAAATTTTAATTACCACTATTTAGAGTAAAAATTTTAATTAACCTTCCTAACAAACATGGAAGGGGGAACCAACAGCAAGTCATCTGGATGGGAGTGGAGGAAATCATCTCTGCTTAGGCTGATGTTTCTTTAGAACAAGTGAAGATGCTGGTCATCCTGAACATGAGGTAGAAAGCAAGGAAATAAGCAAAAGCCTATGTCATGAAAAGTGGGCAATTTCTGTATTTTAGGAGTCATAGCTTCATGGTAAAGGTTTATTATTTTATCTGAATTGTTGTAGATTTTCAGCAAGAAATACTCACAATAAAATATAAGTTCAAAACACATTCCAGAGACATGTGTAACTATATAATCATCTCTCTTAATTATCCTTGCTAATAGGAAACATAGTGGTAAAGATCACCCCAAATATCTTTGCTTGAACACTACTTTTCTGTGGATTTAATGGGGTTTGAGGTATAATTGACATACGTTATACTAGTTTCAGGTGTACAACATAATGATTCGATATTTGTATATATTGTGAAATGATCATCACAATAAATCTATTTAACATCCATCACCATATATACTTACAGAATTTTTTTCTTGAGGTGATAACTTTTAAGATCTACTCTCTTCAGAACTTTTAAATATGCAATAGAGTATTATTAACTACAGCCACCATGCTGTATATTATGACTTACTTATTTTATAACTGGAAGTTTGTATATTTTGATTCCCTTCACCCCTGCCTCTAGCAACTACCAATCTATTCCAGATATCTCTTTAAAAACCATATTAATTGGGCTATGAATATAGTATAGTATCAACATATAATATGAAAAGTTGATGAGCAATAAGAATTACTACCTTGGGATTGTTGCTTGTTGCTGTTTCTCTCATTCTTTTGAGAAGTTCATGCCCAGTTTTAATGGAAACTAAAGAGACATAATGCATCCTTAGGAATAAATTTGGGTCTGAGGGAATATGAAAGTTGAGAGGTTTCCATTTCTAGGGTCTCTTTCATTCTAACATTTAGGAATCTGTGTCTTGAAGACAAAGAAGTTAACAGGTGATCACTGGATTACCTATTACACAGAACAGCAAAAAGAAGTTTTCTAAGAACGTTTGATCTTCAAAGTCAGAAGCAAACATAAAATAAATTTATGAGAGGAAGCCAACCTGGGGAGCATACCAGTGGCAAGAACCAACTGGCTTAGAACTAACTGGCTCAAGAGCAGAGGAACGTTTGTATTTCAATGAAAAGAAGAAAAGAAAGTTTAAAAGAAAGGTGATAGTATATTTGATCTGCCAATAATTTAATATTTGAAAACTTCCAAAAGGGCATTTCTACATATTCACATCAAAAAAAGTCATGGTCTCACCCAAATATCCATGCACAATTGTATTTTTATGTACAATACACAAATAGTCTAAGCAAGTCTAGCTCTAAAACATATTTCTCAGGTGTATTTCATGACAAATTCCCAGGCTGAAGGCCAGGGTAAAACCAAGGAGGCCACTGCCCCTTCCATGATAACCATGTGGGTGGCTGCAAGATGATCAGGTGAACACAGAACGTCTATGAACTTCTTGTAGGCAGAACTAGATATTACTCATCTTTAGTAACTCAGCACCTACTACAGTGCTTGATACACAGTCACTACTGGATCAGTGTTGGCTGATCAATTAATAAATGTGTACCTTATAGGTGAACAATCATAGGTAGCTACCTGGATTGGGAATAAGTCACAGACTGAAATTCAAATTATGTTGGCAACTTGTTCTGTGAACTTTCATGAGTCAACTTCTGTCCATTCAGTCATCTAGGAAAGAGGCTGCCTGTTGGAATGTTTAATGTATCTAATGTGCATTGACGTCTTCATATAAAAGTACCAAATTACTCTTTATTAACTAAAGAACTCATTCTTTGTACTTACCAAAGTGCTTTTAATCTTGCAAGCACTTCCAATAATGGCAAATTACTCCTAATATTTTTCTAAAACCTTGACACATTTTAAGGACTAAAAATGTATCTATAGCTCTCATTTGGAATTATTACTTTACCTAGTTCCAGATGGCTTCACTGTAATAATTTTTAAAGCCTTTCTCTGGTCTCTTACCTTTTTCAGAATTAATAAAATATTTTCATCAAAAGGGGTTCTAGATAAAAAGGAATAATGTGGAGGCCCTTACACTCACTATTAAGTTCAAGGTCAATAAGACTTTAACTCTGTTCATTGTATCCAGATTCAGATAAATCTGAAGAAACCTTTTGCCATTATCCAGAGATTCTCAATCTCTGGACCATTACTAGCCCTGGGGACATAGGTCAATTCTAGTACTTAGGTGGCTCAGAATCACCAGGGGACATCCACACTCAATGAAAGAAACCCAAGTCCTCGGGAATCACTGAACTCATTCAGTTCTTCTAGCACCTGAGAAGTTAGGGGGGTCCATCAACAGGACACACTCAAGGACCCCTTGTACTTCTGCTGCTCAAATACAGACCAGTCTTGGCTACCGGTACTTCAGCCATTTCCCGGCATCCCACTGAGGGTCATTTGTTACGATAGCACACTGAGGTCCAGTTTCACAACTGGTGCAAATCTACCTGTCTTCAGTGCTGAAAAGAGGAAAAATGTTAAGTGAAAACCAAAAAAAGCAGAAAGCAGGAACCAATAACAGATTCAAAAAATGGTTATGTCTAACAGGCCCTTTACATGTAAATATATTAGTATTGTCTTCCCAGCTCTGTATTTAACATAAAACAATGATCATTTTGAAAATGAAACACCTATATTTAAAGCATATAACATGAGGACATTAGTTGGAAAAGAAAAAGGTTGAAAGGAACTTTTGTTGGAAATTTGAAAAGGACTAAATATAGATCTTCATAACTGTTGTAAAAAAATTTTAAATTGCATGATTGACAAAAACAAAAATCAACCTCTCTTTTCCTTCTCTGTCTCATACATCAAAATTAATAAATTCCCCCAAAAGTATAAATTATTTCAAAATACAGACTAGTTGTAAATTTGTATTTACAAATAAAATACTGAATACATGTTTTGTTATGTTGTTCATTGTTTATTGATTAAAACGCACTTTGCTGGATTAAAATTTTATTTTGTTACACATACATTAATTTAGGAAAAAAAGAGATGAATGCTTTACCCCCTCTAATTATTGCTTCTTCTTTCTTGGCCTTCCAAAGGAGGGAAACATAAAGGATGAAACTTAACAAGATCAAATGCAAAAATAGCCTGTACTTCATCAAAATCGCTTATGAATATCACATTTATGAATATTTATGTGAATGTTCATAGGAAGCTATGTCTTCCTTGTGATTCCTTAGAACATTGCCAGAACTATATTTTGTTTTATAGATATTCAATTAATATTGATTAAATACCTTCAATCAACATACTATGAATTTTTCCTAAACTTCGATTAACTTATCCCAAATAAATTAATAAACTTTAAAGTGTTTTTGAAAAGTACATGGTTCTTATACAAAAATAATTTATCTCAATAAATAATAGTGGAGTGACGTCTATAGGTAGGAGATATATCAGCAATACAGAGGTAACAAGAGTGACTAAACACAGATTACCATCCATGACAGTTATTCTTGGTTCCCAACCCTCTTATCCTTTACAACAAAGATAAAAAGAGCTAAAGACTCACTTTCCCAAAGTCCCTTACAAGGAGATGTAGCCATGTGACACGGTTCTGGCCAATGAAATGTAAGGAGTATGTAGGGTGTGTTTAGGAAATTTTTCCTTTTCTAATATAAGGAAAGCCAGATATGACTAGCAGCTGCCCTTCCCCTCCTTCCTGCACTGAAAGCTGAAGTGATGCCCGGAGCTGCGGCAGCCATCTTGGAATCAAATGGGAAAGAATAAGAGAATCACAGTGATGCTGGTGCTGACATCACTGAGATGCTGACATATTGCCCTCAGCAACCTCCTCCCAGATTTTGTGTCATGTGAGAGAAATAAAACCCTATCTTTTTAAGCCACTATCAGAGTCTCTGTTGCTTAAAATTGAAAGACTTTGTAACTGATAAAGAGTTAATGAAAGTATTTTTTAAGTACACAAATAACGACTAGAGGTTCAAAGAAGGAAATTACAGAAAGTAGAAAGATATAGGAAAGGCCTTGAAAAAGACTTGGCACTTGTTAAAAGCATAAGAGGCTGGGATATGAAAGTAGGGTGAATTTCAGGTAAAAATTATGCTATGGGCAAAAGATTTGAGGAAAATGTAAAACTTATTCTTCTTTTATTAAGCCATCTGTTCACAAGGTCATTTTGCTTAGTTTTATTTAAGGCTAAAGATTGATTTATATATTTAATGCTGCCAAATATTAACACATTCTCAATAATACTTGCAATATCACAAAAATAACTGATTTATTTTGGCAATTTGGTGAAAAAATGTCCCCAAAAGTATAAATAATGAAGCATTTTGCAATTTTAAACTCCACATGAACTATTTTAAATGCTTTTTGAGTAACTTATACTTATTAAAGTTTATTTTACATTTATTTTGTTTTTCTTTCTTTACTGTGTTTTTATAAACTAGGGAAACAACAACATCCTAATCCCATTTAATCATGATAAATTATTATTTATTACAAAAAGAAACTATCAGTAGCCAATGAATCATTGCATTCTTCATAAACCTGATTATTACATATACATTCTAAAAATAAATACAATAATGAGCTCCTTGCCTCTGCATAGATACGCGCATCATAATTATAAAACTGTGCAGGCTTCAGGTCAAACCAGTAGGTCAAAGCTCTGATCCTAACCAACGCAGGACAAAGCTGCTGATTAAAAGAAAAAATTAAATAACAACAAAAATCCTATCCCAGTGCAAGGGAATGCACTTGACAAATTGTTTATTAGATTCAAATGTCTCTGCTCAGCATAGGCAAATTCATTGAAAGACGAAAATGAAAGCCCGATGAGCCTGTAAAAATGAGAGTTCTCCAAATTTAATTCAAGGTTGAGGATGATCAATTTGGTTATTTATTCAGTGTGTAAGAACACTGGATAATTGGTGTTAGAGGGAAAGACTGGTTTTTATTCTCTGAGACAATCTCTAAACACATAATTTTGGCATTACTCCAATTTGTACATTGTCATATTTCTGGAAGTATGCTTAATTATGCAATAGTAATAACTATGGATGCTTTGTGCCAAGACATCAAGACCAAAAAGTCTGTTGTGTATAAGTCTTCCCAAGCAAATTAAATAATCTTAATAAGTTATTTTAGTACAAGTTAAATATTAAGATGAGTTATATAAGACAAATAAACTGATGCATAATGGCCTCTAAGACAGATACGTATTTTTTAAATTCTGAAGAGTTCAAAACAGGGATGACATTAAACATGCTAACGTAAACTCCCTGTGCAGAGTAAAGCTGAAAATGTTATGTGAAATTATTTTTAATAAATCAAACTATTTTTATTTTAAAGTACTAAAAGGGTACCTGCTGGAAAGATGCTCAATTTTACTATGTTAACTAATGGGAATATAAAAGAATTTAAGCAAGGAAATAGCTATGTATTTGTCACTTTAACTCATATTTATTTTAAAATCCTTAATCCTGGAACATATACAGATGTGTATATATGCGTGTATGCACATATGTATGTGTGTATGCATGTATTGGTTTTATTGTCCATTCATAGCTTCAGAGACCTGATCTATTTGCAGCTAAAACACATTGGTCTTGGGATCTGACTCTCAATAGTATCCTAGGGTCAAAGACTAACTTATTTTACTTTAAAAACATGTTTAAGTTTCTGAAGATTATCTGTATTTGCTTGTATCAGTTACATATTGAATCCTATTCAGCAAACACTGCACAGCTGAGAGCAAGGTTCTAGCCCAGACATACAGGACATACATATCGTTCTCAAACCTCCCTGACTGCCAAACTTAACTACCACCACAAGCACCCTATTTTTAACAAAATCAAGGAATCATAGTTTGTTTCTTTCAAAATTTCTTTACCAACAAAAACAAATGGTCCATGTTCTGGAGTGAAACTGGCAAACCTCTCAACAAGGCAGCCAGCAGCAAGAGAGTATCCTGTCCCCATGAAAGAAGCAGTGGTTTTTCTGTCCACCCCAGGCTGACAGGTATGGGGGAGGCCAGGCAGAGCCAGACAGAGCAGATCCAAAATCTATGCATGCCCATCTCTCTCTCTCTCTCTCCCTCTCTCCCACTCTCTCTTTCTTTTCTAGGTGGCCATCTATCTTTAGTAATCTGGACCATGAGGTAAAACTGATAAATGAGGGACAACCTAGTAAATCAATGAATTCTATTTTGATACCTAAAGAGTTTAGCCAGACATTTCTAAGCTTTCCTCATCAACTGCAAACATTACTTTTCTGTTTTATTTCTCTCAAACTAAGGATGCTAATTTTTCACATACCATCACTTTTGGCGGGGATGGGGAGATTTCCATTATCACTGCCTCCCTGGTGAAAAGTCCACACTCTGAAGTCCAGGCTTCTTCTCTTTCTTTTCTTTTCAGTAGACTTTATTTTTTAGAGCAGTTTTAGGTTCACAGCAAAATTAAGCAGAAGGTATAAAGATTTCCCATATACCTCCTGCCCTCACACATGCACAGTGGTCCCCATTATCTACATTCCCCACCACAGTGGTACATTTGTTATAACTGATGAACCTACATTAATACATTATCACCTAAAGTTCGTAGTTTATATTAGGGTTCACACTCGGTGTTGTACATTCTATGGATTTGGACAAATGTATAATGACATTTTAATCCTCAGTAACTGTACAAGTTATTCTCCATTACAGAGGGAAATTTTTATAAATATATATATATTTTAAGAACCAATTCTTAAAGCCAAGTTATCATAATCAAATTGCTTCAACTCTTGGTGGATTCACAAAAATTCACATTGCTGTTGCCAATAATCTGTTTTTTTTTTCTTTCATAATTGAGATTTTATTGGTTGTTTTGAGGATCAGTACACAGACATTTCAATTTGTACACAATTCTCAACATATGTACCAAAAATCTAAAAAATCATGTAGTTGTGATTCTTTTCTGAACAGTTATTCCAGTGACTTTCCAGCTTAAAATTTAGGGGCAAATTTTCCTTCACAGGATATCAAGTACCAATATCTTCAAATATTGATATGCTGTTACATCATAAGTCCCACAAATTCACAATTTAATATCATATACACTACATACTCAAATTGTCAATCGTTCACAGCACATTAACAGTTACTAGAAGAACTGGACTACCACAACCAAAGATGTTACAGAGTGCACAAAATTCTGCCCAGGAGAGCCAAGATCAAGGGGTGAGTGGTTTGCTTTAGGAAACAATTCTACCAAAAACAACATCGGAAGAGAAGTAATTTAAAGTGTTTAAGACATTAAATGCACAACTGACTCCAAACTGCCATTTAGTATGCTTTGTATTATAGGATATAAAAGCTACCCTCCATTTGTGGAATGTTAAGCTGACACCCAAGACAATCAAAGCCTCCCATATTCAATATCCCACTATTTTCTGGTTGTACCAAAAAATAAACAACCAGCAAATGATTTCATCTCTTAAAACAAAGCATTTACACTTAAAAAAATGGAATGAGGTGGGATTCCCTCCTTTTAAAAAATGTTTCTAGAGCTACTAAAAAACCTGCATTTACAAAACAGTTGATAAAAATATTCCTCTGGATTGTACAAGAAGGGAAACAGGGACCCCTGATAGGACCAGGTGTGTGATATTAATTAGACTTGGCTTCTTTCTCTCCTGCTTCATCAGAAGCTGGGCTCTCCTCATTTTTAGTTTCTCCATTTTCTGCAGGTAAGTCTTCTTTAGTCTCTTGGTTAGCCACTTCAGCCTGTTTTCCCTTTGCTCCCCTTTTCCCTTTTGTTTGCACTTGTTTGTCGGAAGATTTATCCTTTCCTGCCGCCTTTTTTGGCTTCGTTTCCACTTTTGCAGGAGCCGGTTTAGCTGACAACCGCGCCGACCTCCTCTCGGGCTCCTCCTTCGCCGCCCCCTCGGCGCAGCTGACCTTCCTCTTGGGCGCGTGCCGGGTGCCTGGGGGCCGCGGCGCGCCGAGAGCCTTCGCGAAGCTGGGGGGCTTGGCCGCCGCCGCTCCTCCCGCCGCCCCAATAATCTGTTTTCTAATGCCTCAAATTTTTTTGACAGAGTTAACTGGAAGGCTTAGTATTTGTTTGGGATTTTGGTTTTGTTTTGGCTAATTTTGTTTACATTTTTTTAAGCAACAGAATAAAATAGCCAAATTGAAATAATATTCTACTAAATTAATCATTTGGTTGAACTAATTGACCAATTTTAATCATAACAGTGTTATTAAATACAGTGTAAAGTGCCCTGACTGAAAATTAAACTTGCTCGAAATATGGAAATTCAGAAAATGTAACTATATGCATTGCCTGTATACAGCAAAATTTGCATATCATTAATATACCCTCATCAGACCAGAAGGTAATACCATGCGGGCCGTTTAAGTAACCTGACAATACAGTGCGCTTTTAAAAGCTTTGAATAAATGGAACTATACAGAATAATATTTATGTTACTAAACAGTGTGTAACGATGTGTGGCTCTTGAGTGCCACATCAATTGTTATTTAGGTTTTTAGCTTGTTCAGACATCTACCATTTCTAACAAGGATCAGGAAAGAAGCCAGACCAAGATCATGTTAGGCTGATGCTTGGCCGGGCAAATCGTCAAGTAGCTTGCGTTGGTTTTCAGAGCCCCCTTCCCTTTGCCTGACCTTCCCTAGGTGTATCCCCCCATGTGCCTCCCTAGTGCCTCCCACCATATAACTTCCCTCACTGTCAAACTAGCCTCCCACCCCTCACCTAAACCTGCTCCAGGAAATGATGGGATAGACTCACTTTCATGTATAAATAGCTGACAAAGCTTCACTTGTTATCATTCCTGAGTTATATAAATTTTAGGTAAACAATATGCAAAGAATAAAATATTTAATTCTTAAATTTCAGGATCCTGGGAAGTGAAAAAAGTATTTTTGCAGGATGGTGTGGGAACAGGGCAGGCGAGGGGTGGGTGTCTTCTCAGCGAAAAGGATAGGGGAAGCTTAGTAATCTCAAATTATTTTCAGAATTGCAGTAAATATTCCTATGTACTTAGGTCAGGTGAAACATTTCCCCATAAAATGTGACTGCTAGTATTTGCTTATATCAAATAGCTGAACAAGAGTCTGACCTACAGCTTCATAACTTAAACCATAATTATTTACAAGCCTCATTTCATCCTGAGTCACCCCCCCACACCCCGCAAATTACTGTAATCTACAGAAAAATATTTGGTTGTCCACTGCGTGTCGATGTTGATCTGTCATCTTTCACTCTATCCCTGTTGCCTATTTTACCCTGTCAACCCCAATGCCTTGGCTCATACACGAAAGAGAAGAATTCCATTTTCTCATCCTAGCATTAAAAGAACGAAAACAGTAACTTTACTAGGCTAAGCAAGGAACAGGTCAAGAGACAAAGGGCCGAAAATATGTGAGAATTAGGAGAATTGCCAAGAAAGTACTGAAGTCTCCTGATATGATGAGGCTGTTAGCTAAACCCTTCCAGTGCTTCATGAACTATATAAAGAGAGAGCAACTTCCAGAGCAGCATTAGCCAGAATTCCAGTTCCTGTCTCTTGTCTCCGGCAATGGACATAGAAAACAGTGTAAGATGCATCCACCAGGTTTGACAGCAGCTGTACAGCTAATGAGAGATGTTCGCTATGTTTAATCATATATGTTCAATTGTGAGCACCAAGGGTCACTGGCATTTTAGGCTGCATTCCTCCCATGTAGTTTCCTTCCTCCCTCCCTTCCTCCCTCCCTCCCTCCCTTCCTCCCTTCCTTCCCTTCCTTCCTTCTTTCCTTCTATTTTAAAAATATTTTCTATTTTCTTGTTTCCTATCACTTCAACCCAGTGGCCCTTCAGTGACCCCTACTGTGGTTCTGTTTTCCAGGACAGGCCACATAAACAGGGCAAGAGCTCCCAAGAATTTATGGGGAAAGAGGAGCATTGCCTTGAATGGGTAGGAAGTTTAAAAATAAGCTGTGTCTGGGAGAGTCTAAAGGGTTCTCCCTAACCCAATGCCACTTCATTTCCATGATGGAGGCTACCACAGGTTGCAGGTTAAGAATTCAGATGAACCACACATGGGCAGACCTCCTGGATGAGCTAAAGAAAGACATCTTTTTTTCTGACAAGCCTCAATAAACCAGAATAAAGTTGTAGGATGTGCTTCACACAGACTAACAGAAACAAACAAAAACAACGTTTAATAGAAAGCAGCATAGTGCAGCAGGAAAAGCAGTGGCTGCAGAAACAGGAGGTGGGATTCTAATTGCTAGTGAGCTGTATAGCCTCAGATGTGCTGCTTACTCTGTGGCCCTGTTTCGCCAACTGCAAATCAAGTGAGCTGTGTTCGAGGATCATGGCTTTTTTATTGTTTAAACACTTCATGATACTAAGACTAGAAAAGTTGATTTAAACATTCTATGTGTATTACATTTCTATTGCTGCGTAACAAATTACCACAAATTTAGCAGCTTAAAACAGCACATATTTCATAGTTTCCACGGGTCAGGAGTCAGGGCTCAGCAAGGCTCTACAGGGCTGCAGTCTAGGTATGGACTGGGGCTCAATTCTCATCGAGAAGCTTAGTTCTCATATGGAAGCTCAGCTGGTGATCTGCTTCCAAGCTCATGAGGTTGTTGGCAACATTCAGTTCCTGTGGTGGTAGGACTGAGGGTCCTGACTTCTAGCTGGATGTCAGCTGGAGGCCACTGTCAGTATCTAGAAGCCAGCTACAGTTCTTTGCCAAAGGACTTTCTCCAGAGGCCCTCTGATAGCATGGCAGCTTGCTTTTTCAAAGCTAGCAAGGGAGAAAGAGAGAAAGCCTACTAGCCAGATGGAGTCTTATATGATGTAATCACAGAAGTAACATCCCATCACCTTTGCCATATTCTATTGGTTAAAAGTTAGTCACAGGTCCCAGCCACACTCAAAGGGACGGGATTAAACAAGCACATGAACACCAGGACGCAGTGGTCAGGGGGACCACCTTAAAGTCTGTCAGCCACACTTTTGTATTTTTTCCCACACTCTGTTCTTCAGCAGATTCTGTCAGTTCAACATTCAAGACATACTCCAAATGTGCCACTTTTCATCGCCTCCATTTCCAACCCAGCCTCCCTAGTCTACATCATCATTTTCTGTCATTAACACTACTGCTACATGCTCGTGTGCACGCGCACTCACACACACAGAGACATGTGGACACACACACACTTATCTTGATACGACCAAAAAAAAAATAAAATTACTGCTAAAATCTCTTAAATTGTCTCCCTCTCTCTTGCCCTATTAGCTTAAAACCTTCCAATGGACTTCCTGTTATATGTGGAATAAAATCCAAATGCCTTACTTGCATGACCTGGCCCCTGACCACTTCTGTGATCTCAACCTCTTCTGTTCTCCACCTTTTCTCACTCCATGTCTGCTACCACCAAGCCCATTCCCACCTCAGGACCTTTGCGCATGCTTTCTCCTGACAGAAATGTTCTTCCCTTAGATTTTTACTTGGTGGTTCCTTCTCTTCATCCATTCCTCACTCAAATGCTGCTTCCTCACAGACCTCCCTAACCACTCTACGTGAGTTAACCAACCCTTGCCCTATTCCAGGCATTCTCTGTCCTGATACTCTGATTTACTTTCTGCATAGAACTTACTGGTATGTGAAATATGTGTTTTATTGTTCAAAATTTGTGTCCTCCACTTAGAATGTAATGTCCATGAGGACAAGTCACTGTATCTCCAACAGTGCCCAGTATCACAAATATTCAATGAAGAAAACATAGAAAAACCAAACTCAAATTTTTCAAATTAATTGAATAATATTGGTTATCTGGAAATTTACTATATTGTCCTTAATTTTTTCAGTTTGCCACGGACCAATGACAGGTTTATCAGGAACTGCCACCTATTCCCGCCCAGCTTTTTGAAGACCATTACCTCATTTTATCAACTCCATAGCAATTGTTTCCATGAGGGAGCCCCTGTACTGAGTCTAAATAGCTGGTGAGTGCTTGGGAAATAGGTATCTTGAGTGACGGACTCACAAGCTTTCGATCAAGGCGTACAGGAGGCGAGCGCGAGGGGCGGAGCCTGCCCGGCGAGAGCGGGGGACGCGCGGTGTGACTACCCAGGAGAAAGGAAGGCGCTCCAGTTCCGGGTCAGGCCCTTCGCCCTCCTCCCTCGGCCTCCAGCCTCCGGCAGGGCGAGTAGCAGCGGCGCCGGGGCGGCGGCGGCGAATCTGAATGCGGTGAGGGAGACCATGGAGAAATCTCTGCTTGAGATTTCAAGAATTTTGAATACCGGATTAGATATGGAAACTCTGTCTATATGTGTACGGCTCTGTGAACAAGGAATTAACCCAGAAGCTTTATCATCAGTTATTAAGGAACTTCGCAAGGCCGCCGAAGCATTAAAGGCTGCTGAAAATAAGACGAGCTGACTTTCTGAAGAAATCCTGATGAGATATGTTAAGCTCTGCAGGAGGATTGAAGATTGCATTGTAGTTAAGAATGTACAATGAAATCACTGCATGTAGCAATGTGGAAACATTGTCCTTTTTAAAAGAATGATAAAACCATAGCTTTATAAATCAGTGGAAAGTGGCTTACGGAGAAAACTATCAGTTGTGTTTACACCACATCTTTTTTTTTTTTTTAACAGTTCTAATGCTTTGGCACTGCTGTGTTCATATTTATGTATTCCTTATTTATAGCTCTGATAGCTTTAATTTTCTAAGCAGTCTGTCTATCAGATGTGCACATCTGCTGTGCCTGGTTGAAGTATAGTGAAACCCATCGGTAGTAATGTTGTAGTTATGACTTGTTGACATTTCCATTATAAACTTTAACTTTGAATTGTTTATGCAAAATAACTGGATTTATGTTGTATTAGGCTGAAAGTTGACAATTTCGGCTACCAGTTGTGGATTTTGACTTAGATTCAGTATGCATATCAGAATCTTGTTTTTTATAAGAGTATGGAAAAACATTTGTTGTAAACTGCTCTTTAACAAAGAATATTTAGTTTTTTTAAACAAAGTTTGGCAGTTAATAGTGTGAAGCAGATCATATTTGTATTGATTGAAGAATGAAACTTAGAAACTTAGATTTTAAAAGTAATGACAGTGCTTAGCTTACCATTATTTATCATTTGAATCTAAATTTAGTGAGAATATTAATTGAGAATGTTTTTCTTTCTAATTTTTATACTCTGTAAATCACGGCCTTAAAAATAATAATGCATAATGAAACAATTCCAACATGAAAAGTCTTTTTCACTTTTGTTACATAAAAATAATTTGAGTGCTAACTTAATATACCTTGAGTGGTTATCTAGTAAATCACTAAATAGATGGTGTCACTCAACAAAGAATGTTATTATTTTCTGAAGGAATAAAGATTTCCAGTCATTAAACAAAAACGAAATAATCAAGTGTTCTGTATCAGGAATTCTAAATGTGCCTTTCTAAGATCATTTTTATGTGTCATTATTTTTACCCTGAAAGTTTTAACTAATCGAAGTGATGGTTCAAAATAAATTTTAGAAAACTTAGCATGGATTCTGTTCCTATAACAGAATCTCAGTGGAATATTTTTCCCAAGACTAATACAAATTTAATCTGATTTTTTAAGACTTTGTTAGCTTCCATTTAAATGATAGTATAGGTACTTCCCCGGAAATCCAGTCCAATGGTTAAGATTCCACCTTCCAATGTAGGGGGTGCAGGTTTGATCCCTGGTCGGGGAACTAAGATCCCACGTGCCGTGGGGTGCAGCCAAAAATTAAAAAAAAAAAAATGAGAGCACAAGCATATACTCTTTGGTAGCATTTTTTGTTCTTCAGACAAACCGAAGTGATTTTAATAAGGCTTAATAATATTTAATGGCAACCTTCTGTTCTATTTTTAAAATCTAGTCTTTTGACCACTTTGAATTTTTAAATACATGACATCTTTACCAAATGCACTGAAGGTCTATTATAGGGAGAACTGCTTGGGAGACAATAAAAGTTTTGATTGTAAGTCATTCATTTAATTAAAAAACATTGCAAATACTGCATGTTGTTATTTATATAAAATCAGAAAAAGGACATTCTTGTCAAGTTCCAAAATTTGTGTATACTTTTAGGTCATAAGAGTTAATAGTTTTACTTATGACTTTGTGGATTATGTTTTTTATGTGTGAAACAAAGCAGGAAAATATATTGAAAAGGAGTTATGTTTATAGAGGACTTTTTTAATGTGTTACATTTCTTAAATGTAAACATATATTTCTAATGCGTACTTAAGTAATGTTTAAGGAAAACAAAGTAATGCATTTTTGTGCATGTTGGCAGTGTCAAAAATAAAACCATTTTGGTGGTAAAAAAAAAAAAAAAAAAAGACGTACAGGAGGCAATGACCCAGGCATTAGGAAGAGACACCTCTTCCTCATTTAGGAGAAACTCCTAAAAGCAGTCATTTCTATCTTTAGTGAGCAACTGATATACAAAGGAGGTAGGATGATATGGTGAAAAGAACACTGGTCCAGGAGCCAGGAGACCTGAATTCTAGACCTGATTCTGTAGCAACAAAAAGCAATTTAGAATGTCATGTATTTGCCCCGAGCCTCATTTTCCTCATCTATAAAAAGACAGAGTTCAGCTAGATGACTTCCAAGATCCTCTTGAATATTAAAGCTTTTTTTTGAAATCTATGAGTTCCACCAATCTATAAGATTCTATAAAAGGGTAGCTGCTGAGTTGAGTTATTGAGCAAAAGTCTGACCAACTAATTACAGCACCTGTAGAAAGGAAGAAAAATGACCAACAATGACAACAGTAACATTAACAATAACAGCAACAGCAAAGATGGTTCATTCTGTTCCTCAGAAATTAGTCACACTGTCTTTCCATTAACAGTCCTATTACAGTTGCTGACACTTGTCTTTCAGCCTAGTCATATGGTACCATCTCAACAATAAACACCTGAGCCAAAGGACTAGTAGTTGTTTCAGTTATCCGTATCATATTCTAAAAGCTCCTTATACTCCAGCTACCCAGTCTGGAATTCTGGCAGCACAGAGGAAAACTTTCTTTTACCTAGTCCACAGAAATAATGTATTACGACAGAAAAAGGATTTACCAATTTGAGGGCCAACAAACTAGTTGGATGATGTAGACATAGCTTTCTAGAAAGCTTTGGGAATCTTAATTTTCTAGTAATGATATGTGGCCTATATACATAACACTTCAAAGTGATTCCACATGCCATGTCATTTTTGTCTTTCCTTTCATAAAATTGTACTATTTAAGCTCATTTGTAGTCCATACTAAGACATTGCATGATATTCTAATTAAAGCAATAGTAAAAGGTTAAAGTTACTTAAGAGGAAATTCATCTTTTTTTTTTTTTTATTTTTTGGTTGTGTTGGGTCTTGTTGCTGCACGCGGGCTTTCTCTAGTTGCGGTGAGCTGGGGCTACTCTGTTGCGGAGCATGGGCTCTAGGCGCACAGGCTTCAGTAGTTGTGGCTTGCGGGCTCTAGAGCTCAGGCTCAGTAGTTGTGGCGCATGCGCTTAGTTGCTCCACGGCATGTGGGATCTTCCCGGGCCAGGGCTCGGAGCCGTGTCCCTTGCATTGGCAGGCAGATTCTTAACCACTGCGCCACCAGGGAAGCCCCATTTTTTAGCTTTTATGGGTTGCCTAGTATCCATGTGAATTAAACAAATGCTCTCCTAAAGAAATTAACCTTCAATTTGCTTATGCTTAATTTGCTCGAGGTTAGACCAGTTATAAAGACAGCCTAAGGTAGGTTCCTCAAAGATAAAACTATCAAATTTGGCCTTCTACTTGAAGATAGCACTGTGGTTTGACATAAATAATGGACATTTGAAAAACACACAGGAGCAACTGACACAAAAAGACTTACAAAATCTGGCAGACAATGCAAAAATAATGCTTCTTGGAAAAAAAGAATAAACTTGCTTTTAAAAAAGCCCTTGAAAGCAATTCTAAAATAAGAAACAAAAAGGCAAATATTTTATTTCACAATCTTCAAATGTTTCATGACTGCGCCATTGGAGTTTCTGATTCATTCCAATGACCATCTTCCTCTGCCTTTGCCCTCATTTTGAAAGGCTTCAAAATGTGTACAGACCACCCAGGCAGAGTTGACGTTGAAGTTGGGAAGACCACACTTCCCTGCAGGCTGCTTCAGTCTGCCATCCACATGCTAATGAATAACTAAAAAAAAGTATATGAGGCCTGAGAGAAAAATGCAAGAAAAGTTACAAATATAACACTTTCCCATGTAATTCAGACAACAGAGAAAGAAAGAGAAGGGGATGGATGTGGCAAGAAGGCATAAATGTGAACTGACCAGGTCAGAAAGACCAGTGTTGGCAGTAAGAAGTGATGTGAAGTGTGTGTGCTTTAATCACTATCAGGTGAGTAGATAACAGCCTCCATCTTCTTGTTCATTTTACCTGTGTATTCACAGATTGGTAACTGAAAGTGCAAGACAGATGTTCTCTTCCAGAGGATCATTTACAAATCACAGCTCATTCGTCACATGGAATGATTCTAGAACACTCTAAAAGGTGTTCATCAAATTAAAATGCCTCAGCTCTCTCATAAGGGCATCAAGCACTGTTGCTATGGCAACAATGCTAACGCTGGAGGTGGGGGACCCCACTGTGATGATGTGGTTAATTTAAGACTGTAGGAATTCACTGTGATCATGTGCCCCAAAGTGTCTGGGTATTAAGATTATTTTGAAAGCTCTAGAACGTGCTATTGTAACACTCTCAAATTCCGCCTTCTAGATTGAAGACCTAGAATTGTTTTTGTCCAAAAAGAACCACTCCCAAGAATCTTTTACTCATATAGCTGAAGAAATTTCCTTCATCTTTCTCTGGGGCCTGGATTCCAAGGCATGGAGATGCCAAGGGGCAAGGGTGAACAGGCCCCTGCTCTGTGAAGCATATCTGAGATCCAGTCATTTAATCAACTTTGGGTTCATGCTTAGACCAGTGACCTGACAGCTTGACTGTGTTTCTAAGAGAAGAGCTGAGGGAAGGGACAGTAGTGTTCCTTTCCAAGGCCACAGCAATGGTGTAAGCAGTGATTCCAAAGGACATCTGAGGCTGCTGGAGCAGTGACCTTCACAAAGGCCACTGGTGACAAGGCAGCAACAGACTGTGATACCAAAAGGCTGATGTGGGAGAACCTGAGTTCTTGCTCTCAGGCACATTTGATGTGGTGCTTTGAGACTCTCCCAGCGGTTATCTGAAGAAAGAAACCAGGTGAAGGTTGGACTTGGGGCAGTCACATAGGCTGGAAGTTTGTATCATAATAATTTGGATATAAAGGGGGAATTGTGACCTTATTTGAGTCATAGGCTACAGAGACCAGGGACATACACTCCAACATCTATATAAGCTCCTTGAGGGCAGAGGTCTCTGTGGCTTAGTTTATCTGCAAATATGGGTAAAAGTTGGGTTTGAGGATTAAATTCATGTATAATTTATACAAATATAGTTTTATATTTGTATCATATATAAATTTGTTATATTTATATATTACTGTGTTTATTATATATTTATATAAAATTTATATTATATAAGATACTTCTATATGAAATTAAATTACACAGATATAAAAATCATTAAGTATCTGGCCATAAGAGACCAAGAAATAAGTAATAGTGTACAAATTTATATATTTACCCCCCAGGAGAGAAGGAAGAAAGGGAGGGAGGGAGACAGAAAGAAAAAGAGAAAGAAAAGAAAGGGATGGAGGGATGGAAGAAGAAAGAAAGAATGACTGCATGAACAAGCAAATATTCCCCTGATGTGTCTAGAGAACAACGAGAATCCCTAAATATGCAGGGGAGTGTTCTTAGAGAAATAGTACAGAAAGTACCGATGTAAATAAAACAACTCCATATGACACACATAAATCCACCCCCTATTTTAGCTGTTGACACTTAACACTTTAATTCTTACATCCACAAATACTACGTGACTGACAGCAGCCGTGCAACATGAGCAGCCGCAGGTCACCCCAGATCAGAAGGCCCGGCTGGGCCTCTCACTGGGGCATGCCTGTGTTTCCAGCCTTTGACACGGCCCCGAGGAGGCAGCTAGTGGGAGACAAGATGGTGGCTCAGGCTCACGTACATAGCAAGGCAAAAACAGACTACCTTCCTCTTGTCCACCGCCATTCCTCTGAGAGCTCTGTGGAAAGGTGGTGTCCTGATCCTACCTATGACAGCAGGGTTGAGCAAGGCTGATGTGACACAGGGTCTGCCCTGGCCCTGCTCCACCCCCTTGATCTCCTGTCATACATTCAGTTAGAAATGCTGGCTTCCTGTCTCTCTCCTCTCTACACTACCCTGCCCACCTCTCCTCAAAAACACCCAGATTATCTAAATTCTATTAAACTACAACCATATGTATTTCCCCTATGTCATAATATATAGGAAACCACACCATGTATAAGCCGGCACCGAACTAGTCTAATTCTCCAAAGTGTTGGTCAAAAATGGATGTGGGGACTTCCCTGGTGGTGCAGTGGTTAAGAATCCGCCTGCCAGTGCAGGGGACACGGGTTTGAGCCCTGGTCCGGGAAGATCCCACATGCCGCGGAGCAACTAAGCCCGTGCGCCGCAACTACTGAGCCTGCGCTCTAGAGCCCATGAGCCACAACTACTGAAGCCCGCGTGCCTAGACCCCGTGCTCCGCAATAAGAGAAGCCACCACAATGAGAAGCCCGCGCACCACAGTGAAGAGGAGCCCCCGCTCGCCACAACTAGAAAAAGCCTGCACGCGGCAACAAAGACCCAACACAGCCAAAAAAAAAAATGGATGTGGATCAAGGGCTCCTAGTGGCAATTCCTCACTGTGTTTATACTGAGTGGGAGAATCATCTCCATGCCGTTGTCATTCTGGAAGAAACTTAGTAGTCACCTAAGTAGAGCCAAAATAGGAAAGGGAGAACATTGGTATCAAAGAAAGACTGGGCTTATGAGGTCACTCCTGGCTGGGACAGTGCTGGCCACAGAGCACACATTCATCCAACGTGGGGTGAGTTGCTCAGCTGATCCTGGTTGTGGTCTTGACTCTGCTATTTACTAACTGAATCAACCTAGACAAGAATCACAACTTCTCCAGTACTCAGATTCCTCACCTATAAAATAAGAAAATTAAACAAAACTTTTGTTTTTATTTTTCAGAAATTGAATCTTTTCTTCAAAAAAAAAAAAAAATCTTATGTGTGAAACCCAGCCGGGTAAACTGATACAGGAGTACCTGCATATGTGTAGGGATGTTGGGGTGAAAGGGAGCAGAACCTCTTCCACTGATCCCCTCGTCCTTCTGCCATCACAGAGTTTGAGGATAATTGTGACCTCTCAGCTATTCCTCCAGGAAATCTCTAATATTTGATGTGCCCTTGCACCCTCTTTGGTGATGCAATTATTATGTTGCAAAAGAGACAACTACAGAGCAATACAGACTATGTTCTTCCTGCTGCTGCAGGGCTCTCCAGGGTAAGGAAACCCAAAAAGGAAACCCAGCCATTGGGGTTCTGTAACATTCCCATTCCCACCCCTCACCATTTCGCCCAGAGCACCTGTGCTTTACCTATTTTACCTATTTCAGGGCCCTATAAAATTTCTTTTGAGAAAAAGATTCTGTTGCTTTAAAAGTTCAAAATCCTCTATTTTAAAGCAGTGGTTCTTAAGCACTTTTTCACCTTAAAGCACAAGAAAGATGGCATTGCCATGCACCTCACGGTCCCCTGGACGTGCCCAGAGTGGTAGGCAACATCTCCACCCCTCCTCCCACTCAAGGACACAGAAAGGCTTGCGAGAGGGTGAGAGCGATGTTACTATAGGGTTTGTCTTGAATATATGTATTTGTTCCTCCTCTGTGGCTGACATGATTGCTGTCCCCACCACTGTAAGCGAGAAATATATAGGACACATTAATATTAACTTTACAATTCTTTCTAAATGATGGGGTTTAAAAGAGATGAGAATCACCAATACTTGGAGGAAGATGAGGGGACAATATGCAGGATTTAAAGAGATGATTTGATGTGTCTTTGTTTTTAAAGCCTGTATGTTTAAAATGTGTGTGTGTGTGTATAAACACACATATAAAATACTAACTGATATTTTAGTCATTACCTATGACCAGTAATAACTGAGGTTTTTCAAATAAAATTGCTCATATAAACACAATCTGCATAATCAATAATCAAACTTATAAATGAATCAGAGTAAAATCACTCATTACTATATTTGGGGCAATGCAGCCTTTCCTCCGCCCCACAGTTCTCCCCAATACTTTATGCACTCTACACAGTACTGGGGTGGGATGTATCCCACCATCCCAAACCCAGAGAGTGTGCCTGTTGGCTTGGAGAAGCTACACAGCTTGGAGCTAGACGGAAATATCTGTGTTTGGGGCACCTTCCTGACCCACCTGGAGTGTGAGGTGAGACCTGGTGCTCCACTAAATTCTCTTTTATAACTTAAACGTGAAAAGGCCCATCAGGTGTGTCAACAGGGTGACTTAGGTTATGATCCAGGTATTTTATTCAAATTCTTTCTTATAACTTCAAACCTTACATAATATCAATTCTGGGTAAAGTATTATGATCCACACACCCAAACAAAGACAACCTGATCATTTTCTTTTCTTTTTTTTTTTTGATGGGGAGATATCATGGAAATCTAATTTAAAATCAACTCATTACAAATGTATGAGAAATCAAATCAGTTATTTTTACATCAAATATGGTACTGAAATTTATATACTTACTACAGTAACACATATACCTCCCTTCCTTGCCCCTTCCAAAATAATTTTTTTCAGAAGTAAAATATCTCCTACAGTGGGAAAACAGTACAATTAATTTTATTGGTATGTGCCAAACTTTCCATGTAAAATTAGAGATGAAATTACTGTAGCTATATTTAACTTTTTGTAATTTTTAGTAATTTCATTATTAAGCTTACATAAAAGTACATGAAGATAATTTCATTGTAATGTATGTGATTTTTAATACCAAAAAGGTGCTTTTAGAATAAAATAGAATCTCAATTTGCAGGAATCATGGAGATCATTTTGTATATTTTTTAAAACCACTTTATTGAGGTATGGTCAGCATGCAAAAAGTTGTACATATTTAATGTATACAATTCGATGAGTTTGGAGTTAAGTGTATACCCAAGAAACCATCATTATAACCTATGCCATAAACATATCCAGCACCACCAAAAGTTTCCTACTGCCCTATTTATTTCTTTATTATGATAAAAAAAAACACTTAACTATCTCCTGGCTCTCAACTCTACCCTTTCAGCAAAAATTTAAGTATTCAGTACGGTATTGTTAACTACAGGCACTGCGTTGTGCAGTAAATCTCTAGATGGATCTTTTATAACTGAAACTTTGTACCTTTTGACTAATACCTCCCTGTTTTCCCCTCCCCTCAGCCCCTGGCATCTACCATTCTACCCTCTGCTTCTAGGATTTTGACTATTTTAGATTCCTTATATAAGTGGAGATCATTTTATATTCCCCCACACATACTTGCATCTCCTACAACCCTCACCTCTATTCCTGCCAATCAAGCCCCAATTCAATGAAATTACAGTATAGAAATAATCAGTGACTAAAATCTGTCAACTAATTGGCATTAACAGAATTGGGACCCAGATTTGTGTCATTGATATTTAGTTTGGGGATGTTTCAGCTTTAAAGGAAAGAGAAGAACACTATAACAGTCTTTGGGGGGTTTATTTATTTTTTGTTTTGCTTTATTACAACAGTCTTTATAGAGATCTAACTATTTTGTTTGAGATTTTTGGGTAGAGTAATGGGGGACTGAGGCCCAGGGACTTGGGGGAAAGAAAGTAGGGGAAAATGTATCAAATCTGAAGGGAAGCTGAGCCCAGCAGCTGGCACCCAAGGAGAGAGAGCCAACTGGAAGACCTCCTGATGAAACATGGGCAGGGAACCTAGGGGCAGGGATTTTTGACAGACAGCTTTCAAGTCCTTTAACTCTTCTTATTAACAACTGTAATCTAACATCTGCCTTTTTTTTAATGAAGTATAGTTGATTTACAATATTATATTAGTTTCAGGTGTACAACATAGGGATTCAAAATTTTTATAGATTGTACTCCATTTATAGTTATAAAATATTGGCTATATTCTCTGTGCTCTACAATATATCTTTGTAGCTTATTTATTTTATATACAGTAGTTTTTACCTCTTAATCCCTTACTCTATCTTGCCCCCCCCCTTCCCTCACCCCACTGGTAACCACCAGTTTGTTCTCTATATCTGTGAGTGTGTTTCTATTTTGTTATATTCACTAGGTTTTTTAAAATTTTGTAGATTCTGCATATAAGTGATAACATACTGTATTTGTCTTTCTCTGACTTATTTCACTCTGCATAATATCCTCTAAGTCCATCCATGTTGTTGCAAATGGCAAATTTTCATTCTTTTTTTATGTAGTATCTGCCTAACAGTTGCTTAGAACATGAAGGGAGTGGCTCTCTCCTATGAAGAACAGGGAGAAAGCTCGACATGGAGTATGGTGACCAGATGACCAGTGACAATCAAGAACTGAGAGAGTAGTTAAATAAAAAGTGACAAATGACAACACAACAGGCAAGACTCCAAGAAACTCTCAAAAATACCCATAAGGGAAATGAGTTTCACGTGAGGAAGCAAATGGGAGTTTGCATAATTTTTATTTGGATATTAATAGAAAGGACAATCGCAGAATGCCAGAAAATATAAGGCACTCCAGTTACCCTTGGATTATCTAGAACATTCTACTCACAACTAGATTCCTTCTCAATGACTCTGGAGTTACATCATGATTAAGTTAACTTTCTAAAAGCCTGACAACTTGCTAAAACCAGTCTACTTTCTTTACTTGAGGAAGAGAAGATAACTATTTGTAATTGGGGTCCTTACATCTTTTGTACCTCTGTGTAACTTCAGGGAATGAGGGAAAGGAGCCCAGAGAGAGAAGAGAACTAACATTTACTGAGCACCTACTAAGTCCCAAGTGCTTTACAAACATTGTCCTCATTTAATCCACAGCAACCTTCTGAAGGAGTCCTTATAAATCCTATTTTATAGATCAAGAAATCAGGGTCATGGTTAACTCACCTACCTGAGATTACTGTGTTTCTCATGCTTGAGTAAAGAATAGACCCCTTTTATAAGAATCATCAAGAATATGCCAAGTCCCTGGTTTAAAACATATTGATCCAAGGTATGTTTTTAAAGGATCTTTTGGTTATAAATTGTAACTAAAAAAAAAACCTTTTACTCATGTAAGGGTAAACAATAATTTAAAATATCACCATTGAACTGAAAACACACACTTCAAAATACAAGGACCTGAAAATAATGTCTTCACACCCCTAGGTGTCCACAGATTCTTGAGAAACATTACTCTTCTACCATACTCTCATCATTTCAGGTATCAATAAAAGGATTGGACAGTGCTCTATATCATAATAAGTAGAATGTTTGATCATTAGAACTAATTTTTAAGCTTACAGTCTGCCACTAGACATAAAAATCCATATTCCTGATTTCTAATTTGCATACAAACTTCTACAATGTATACTTGCATCTTTGCAAAGCTTTGTCAAAATGAGTCAGCCTCAGAAGATCAAAGTCACGACACCCTCATGCTGTATAAGGCCATTATTTTTGGACCTGGTTTCCCCCAGGGTGTATCCTGCTCCCGTGAGCATGTTCAACAGCTTTGAACAGGCTGAGACTCTTGTTACCAAGTTGATCTGGCCTTTCTGCCCCTCCCTTCACAGATCTGCCTTGCTCTAGGCTTTGAACAAACCAGTTACAACTGGCTCTCTATATATCCTACCCTTCAAGAGCAATTACATATACAAATTCCAGGGTTCAACACACATGATGCAAGCTAAGTCTAAGAACAAATGGGAAAAAAAAAAAAAAAAAGAACAAATGGGACCCTTCAAGCAGGAACTTCCTTTATCCCAGAAACTGCGTCAACCATCTCAACAAAGATGTGATCTGGCAGTCTTCCAGGGCTCCAATACGAGCCCTCTTTGCACTGCTAGAGACAGATATTCCAGCTAAAAGCAAAAGATCTACAAGTATAGGTGGAAAATACATTGTGTAAAAGAAGCACCAGATCAATGCCTCCTTCTTAGGAATTCAGACTTTATCATCTTCTTGACTCTCTCTTCTAGATAGAATTTTTTAAAAAGATCTATGTTACCTAGATGTTAAATCCCATTAGACATCACAAAGGGAGAATTATTTCTAGTTGGGAACCCCGGACCCTTTTCCACTTGGGATTTCATTTGCTCCCCTTTTAGATAACATAACTAATTCTAGTGGATTCAAGGACCTGATCTATTAGTGGCTATTTGAATTACAGAGAAACTAGGTGAACTAACCTACAGAACTAACATTTTTTTTTAATTAATTTATTTATTTATGACTGTGCTGGGTCTTCGTTTCTGTGCGAGGTCTTTCTCTAGTTGCGGCAAGTGGGGGCTACTCTTCATCGCGGTGCGCGGGCCTCTCACTATCGCGGCCTCTCTTGTTGCGGAGCACAAGCTCCAGACGCGCAGGCTCAGTAGTTGTGGCTCACGGGCCTAGTTGCTCCGCGGCATGTGGGATCTTCACAGACCAGGGCTCGAACCCGTGTCCCCTGTATTGGCAGGCAGATTCTCAACCACTGCGCCACCAGGGAAGCCCAGAACTAACATTTTTAATGCGAACTTATGGCCGGTCAGGGACTAGGCTGGATGCTTTACCTACTTATCTCATTGAATCCTCAGTAGCTGTGTGAGGTAGCTATTACTGTGCAATCCTAAAATCTCCCTTTCACCTAGACAACCAAATACCGCAGGGCAGTGGGGCCTCTGGAATCTGTCTATGTGGCCTTGGGAGGCACAACATAGGGGAATTTATGAAATTGTCTTGGAACTACACAGCAAGCACACTGTGTCTAGATTGGATATTTAGTTGCTGTAGTTGGGAGAGGTGGCTGACAGTGGTGTGGAAGGACTCAGCGGCCCCCTCCCCAGTCCTCCAGACTGACCTGCTTCTAGTACTGCCGCCTTGTGAAGACAGTGAGAACCAGCACTGCAGGAGGAAGGATTCACCCTGCATCTCAGGTAACTGCAGGGGTGAATGCACATGCTAAAAATACATGTGATTACTTAAAAAAAAGGAGGTAGGGGAAAGTCTAAACTGCATTTTTCCTAAAGGAAAGAGCTGGTCATGAAACTGTAGAGACATGAGGTTTTCATGGCAAAAGGGGAACTGTGGTTCATGCCACCCAAGAGTATGTTTTCAGTTGCTTTCCCTGCATTACCGAAGGATTGACTTTCTGACTTCGGACGTCTTTTCCATCTAAAATGTCAAGACATACGGGTTCAATTCATGGTGTCAGCAGAAAACGAAATCCAAACTGTCTATTTTTTTCCTCTTACTATTAAGAGCTGAGCCAGCTGTTCTCATGTGCCCACTTGGGCAGGGGAATTGGAAGCAAGTGTGTGGGAGAGAAGGACTGGTGTCAAGGTTCACACAGGCCTGCAGAGGCCATCGTGCTTTCAAGTTGCATTGATTCCCACGTTAATACTGGAAACCTCCCTAAATGATTTAAACTGAAAAAAAGAGTTTGGATTATACATGATTCTTTGACCTCTATCTAGGGAAAAGAATAAACAGTAAATCAGTCCTATATGACATTTCATCTCTTGTTTTAAACGCTGGCAGAGCAATTTACCAAAATAAAAGCATAGCTAATAGGTTTCTTTCTTCCTTTCCCTCCTTCTCTCATTTCTTCCTTCCCTTCTTTCTTTCTTTCTTCTTAACAAACAGGGACCCAAACAATAAATTTGTTTTCCAGCACCCATGTATTGGCTATTAAGTTAGTTAAGAAAGATGAAACTGACAAAACGTTTTTTTCCCCTAAATACTGAACTCCAGTCAGTGACTGAGTTGTTTTCCGTTCGGGGCTTGTTTGCTTTCGACCAGTGTGAGTCTGCAGTCTTTAGGACTGATATCTGGCACACGTCACTGGAGGTGTTAGATAGTGAGAGTCCCGAGCCTGTAGAAGGCTGAAGCATGCAAGGCTGGGATCTCCTCTCTGCTCTCCACCAGCCAGCTCCACTTCCTGCAATTCTTTTCTAATGTGCTTCTTTGTTGTTTTGTAAGTGCCGACCAATACTGTCAAGACTGTTTGCTATCTCAAATCCCAAAATATCCATGACCTTAAACAGAACATACATGATTTCTAAAAGGGGAATGGTAGCATTGATGGCAAACTTTTTTATACAGTCTTTTCCTCCCAGGGAATCAGAGCTATCTTGAAAGAACAACTCAACAAAAAATATTATGTTTTACTGGGGAGTCAGATAATTATAATTTGAATAAGACCCAGTTAAATCAACCAACTGACAGATATCAAGTTCACAACTTCTAGGCTGAATTAGAAATTAGATTTCTACCTTCCCTTCCCCTCTCCCCCAATAATAAAATATGAGCCAATTACAAAATGAGAAACTTACAAATGTTTATCACCTCAAGCAAAATCTCAAGGATAGTTTAAACTTTCACCAGAAAAGGCAGACAAATCTGATGTGAGAAAGATGAGGCTGCTGCCCACTTAGAAATAAAACAAGGTATTAAACCAGGAGCTGGCCCTAGAAAAGATTTTGAAGTGTGCATATTTTGTGTGCTTATTTCCCTAGAGTTTCCGGTCTGCAATTTCCACCCTCTTAATAGCAGCCCTTCCCCCCTGCCCAGCTGCTGCGTGGTATGCACCAGTTTCCTGCACACCACCCAGCCCTCTCCAGAGCTACACTCAAGTAGGGACCATGGAAGAAGGTTTCAGTCAGTGTTTCACCAGTGGGTCAGTTTGAGTAAAGTTGTTAATCTCATGAAGTGTGTTTTGAAGATAAGAAGAGTCATATCTAATTTAATTATGGAATAAAAGACTTTTCTTTGTTAAAAGAACTTTAGGCCTCATTGTCCAGGTTTGGGATTGTGGTGGAGGTGCGGGCAGACAACTCCCTATACTTCTCTCCAGACTGACTGCTGTGCTTAGGTGGATCCAGGCCCAGCAACGGCAATGAGTCTACATAAACATGTCTCATACCATCTGCATTTGAGAGAATTGTGTGTGTTTTGTGACACTGGTACTTTGCAAGCTCCATCTCCCTGGCAGAGTAAAAACACCTTTTGTAAACTGTCTTTTCTTGAAAACAGTAATAGTAAAGCATTTCACCAAAATGCTTTCATACTCATCAGCCTCACAACAGCCTGTAAGGTGGACAGAGTGGGCCTTGCTTCCCCATTCTACAGATTGGGAAATCAATGTCCAGAGAAACTGAGGACCATGGTAAGCGTCAAAGAACCCTAGTATTCTCAGAATTCTTTCCTCTGTACCAGTGGGTCCCAAACATAATATCGGAATCAGATTCCTGGATCCCACCTCTAAGAGGTCTGGAATAGGCCCGGGAATCTGCATGATGGCAAAGGGTTCCCCAGTGATTCTGGTGCTCAGACAGGTTAACCCTAATGAGGCAATAATAAGCAGGCAGGTAAGGAGAGGAAATGGTGACATAGCATTGTGTCTCAGGCAATCATCTCCGCAATCAGCTCTGTGTTCAATTGGATGGGGTCTTCAACAGAGCAGAGCTTGAGAGGGTAGGATAGAGATATAAAGAAAGCAGAGAATCCAGATTTGAGAAAAGAGCAGAAAACGGAAGATTAACTCCAAATTCATAGTCTAGAATCCTATCTATACAAAACATTGATTCGGATTCCCCCAGCACACCAAAGGAAGGAGTCCAGACTTGCTGCTATGTTGATCCTTCACACAGAGCTAGTGTAGAAAACCTGGGGGAAAGTGCTTCCAGAAACCCAGAGAGTCACCTTGGGGGACTGAAATCCCTCCTTCAATTCACTGCAGAGCCACTTAGTGTCTGGAAAGCACAGAATGTTCTTCTTCATGCCAACGTTTTAATAAACATATAACTATAAACCATCTGTTGGATTGTGTTAGATGTGAAATGTAAAGATTATCCGCAGAATAAAAGGCACTCAACAGCAGGAAATCACCTGCAGGGTGGCTTTTTCCATCAATTAGCAGGGTGTCTATTGTCCCAAGGAGAAATTTGATGAACAACAAGGAACTTGACGCCAAACTGCCTGGGTTCAAATCCCAGCACCATGACTTAATAGTGTGTAAACTAGATCGAGTTACTTTACCCCTCTGACCTTCAGTTTCTTCATGTCATAGGGTTACTGTGAGGATTAAATAGGCTAATCTATTAGCCTAGAACAAAGACAGGGACTTAGTAAATGTTATTTATTAGCTAGTACAATTACTGTGCTTAGTTTTAACAGGCAATGAAAAAACAATAGAGTATTTGTTATTTCAATTTTAATGAGACATATATAATCACCAAATCTATCAGTGTTCTCTGGGTACAAACACTATAAATCTACTCTGGCTAACAAAAGGAAGTTTTTTGGAACTTGGAACAAATTGGAAGTCACAGGAGAGCTCACAAAATAGAAGGAAAGTTGAAGAACCAGGTCTCAAGAAGGACAGATCCACACTGTTATGGAGATTAAGGTGCCGGGAACCAGGTGACAGTCTCTTCAGGGCCCTTGGGATGAATGAATCACAAGTCATTATTTCAGAGGGTGTGTTACTCGTTTAAGATTCAGATTCTAGAGCAACTATTGGCCCAGTTGGGATCATGTGCCATCCCCTGCCTAGGAAACAATGGGACATTCTAATTAAGACTCCCATTAAGACTACAAGGGAAAGTAAGTAAAATCAGAGTACTGTTACCAGGTGGAGAGATGCATGCTGGGCAGGCAAAGAGGACGGATATCCATCATTTTACCATTTGGTTATATTCAAAAGTCTTTTATACAATGGTTAGTTGGCATCTGCCTACATTTTGCAACAGATACCAAGATATGCGTGATGAAGTCCTCTGGCTAGCCCCCAAAGGAAGCCAGTTTAACTTACAATGTGCCAGAAACATTAATAATATTCTTTAGTCAAAGCTCCCCAAGGATTCTTAAGCCTGACCTTAAAATCTAAGCCCTTCCCTTTCAAACCTATGTAAGTATGGAGGAAAACAGGCTTAGGAGCACATGGACCATCTGAAGGTCCTGGGGGCTAGCCATATTAATTCCATATTGATGTAGCGAGGAAATAATACCCCAAAAAAGGGGTGGGCAGGGCCTGGATTCTGTGCCTCATTGGAAATAGCAATAGATGCTTCCAAAACGATATAAAGTTTTCAAAAAGTTGAAACTTGACTCATACAAATAAAAAATAAATATGTTTCAAAGGTTTTATTCAATGCATTAATTAACGAGAGAACCAGGAAAATGGTAAAACTGGTACACAGAGCATTTTGAGGATTAGAATATGATTTCTACATTAAATATTAAACTGGTGAATATTTTACTGAAAAATGACATTATAATCACCATAATCATTGGATTGCCTTTTACACCAGACAAAAATCATTTGCATCTCTACTGGAAACAAATCTATAAATTATCATGTAACTTCCTAAAGTCTGAGCCTTTAATCAATAGAATAGTGAGCCTCAAATACAGGTGCATGCCTCAAAGATAACTGAAGAATCCTTGATGTGGACAAGGGCTGGAGGAGGAGACATGCTGCACTCTCTTGGCTTTGTTTCCAAGCCCTGGATAGTTTTTTTTTTAAAACAAGGGGATGTCAGCAGGGAAAGCAAGAATTCAGTGGCAACGAAAGTGCTCTGACTGTGAGGGTATCACAGGTAGAAGAGGTCTCTGCCCAGCATCAGGGAATAAGAGGGGAGGCCTTGCTTTACACAAGGAGTTCCCATGTCAGGTGTTCTTGAAGAAAAAAACCATAATTAACACTGACAGTGGTGACAAGTCATGGTGGGTACTGCATGAATAAAGAAGACCACCAAAAGGCTTGTGTGGATTACATATTAGAATAATTGTATTATTAAAATGTTTTGTTTGATTAAATACCCTTGTTGTCTGTCTGATGCTACACAAATTTTTACTGTCTACTAATTAATTATTTAAGCTTCTGTTCCTTTCTGGATGTAGAAAGCATTTTTCTTTCTTAGCTCTTTAGTTTCTGAAATTCCTAAAAAATCAATCTTTTGTCTTTTAAGTCCTATAACTGAAGGACAAAGCAGCAGAATTCCAACAATATCTGTTTTAAAACTACCATTATAAGTTTATTATCCTAGAACGGAAATGTCTTCATTTTTAGGAAGTCATATTTCTCAGGACATCAAAATGGAATGGATTTTTATTTTCTAGAATTGCTTTCTTCTGCTACTATCTGACACAGGGAATGGATTAGATGACCTCTAGTATCCCTTTATATTATTGCAGTCCCAGGATTCTATAGTTACTAGATTTCCCAATAGTCATATAACACATTTCAGTGCCAGATCACTAAAACTATACATTGTGGCAGATTCTAACAATTCATCTTTTAAATTTCCAGATATCAACACATTTAAAATATAAAATATGTGCTAAGAACAATTACCATACTTTGCCAACTAAATTACAGGTACCTTAAGAGCTGGGATCCTGTCATCTTGTGCAAATATAAGTCTAACATGGTGCTTAGCATATCATAGATGCTCAATAATTATTTTTAAGTGAATCAATGAATATTGTTAAGTTAAATATCCAGAGGTAGAGATTCTGATTAGGAAAATTAGTAAAATTATTGTGTTGGTCTCCAACACAATAATTGAAAATCAAAAATTGAAAATCACTCTGTGAGAATATCGACAAACTGCACATTTAAAAAATTATCTTTTGGGCTTCCCTGGTGGCGCAGTGGTTGAGAATTTGCCTGCCAATGCAGGGGACACGGGTTCGAGCCCTGGTCTGGGAAGATCCCACATGCCACGGAGCGACTAGGCCCGTGAGCCACAATTACTGAGCCTGCGCATCTGGAGTCTGTGCTCCACAACAAGAGAGGCCGCGATAATAAGAGGCCCGCGCACCGCAATGAAGAGTGGCCCCCACTTGCCGCAACTAGAGAAAGCCCTCGCACAGAAACGAAGATCCAACACAGCCATAAATAAATAAATAAAATTTTAAAAAAAATTATCTTTTCCCATTTAAGAATAGTTTATATTTTAGAATATGTAAAAGAAAAGACAGAAAATAGAATCCTTTGCTATTAATTGCTACATCACAAGTAAAGCAACGACTCAAATATTATCTATCTATATGTATGTAACTGAATCACTTTGCTGTACATCTGAAACTAACACAACATTGAAATTAACTATATTTCAATAAAAATTTTTAAAAGAAAAAAATAAAATAAAATAGATAAACAGCAAGGTCCTACTATATAGCATGGGGAACTATATTCAATATCTTGTAATAACCTATAATGGAAAAGAACATGAAAAAACTAACACAATATTGTGTTAGTTTCTGCTATACACCAGAAACTAACACAATATTGTAAACTAACTATACTTCAATAAATAAATTAACTTTAAAAATACTGATAAGATCAGAAGTCTATAGAGTAATCTTCTCCAAGATGTTTCTTCAGCATCTTTCCGAGCATCTAAATTATTTTTTGCTGTGTTCATATCTCATTTCCTTCTGATCATTATCTGCAACTATCACAAAATGATGAAGCTTTTTGTTTTTCTGTTTTGTTGGTTTTTTGCCAAAAAGCAGTAAATAATTAATTTCCAACCTTCTGGGTCACAGTTTTTGGGGAAAACATCATTCTCTTCTTCTAAAGCTATCTAAGTTCTGTTTCAATGTGTTTTCAAATGTGTGTCTTTTGGAGAGCCCTTTCAAAATGAAAAGCAGATGGTGAAAAAAGTTCTTTGCCTGAGACCAAACTATAAAACTGCTGGAAATCTAACTGCGGTTAGGTAAAATAATAACATTTCATGTTAAAAGCTGACTTTCAGGAAAATGATTCCATTTTGTTTGGAAAACACTGTCAGAATTCATACTGATGGGCTCAGGCAGTATAATTGTAACTATCTCTTTTCTTGCTTTTGCAAGGGGTCATAGAGCATGAAATTGGAAAAAAAATACATTTTTGGATCTACAGAAAAGTTCCTAATGCATTCATCCAATAAATGCTATTTCCATCTTCTTAGACACTGTTCCAGGTGCTGGTGATAATTAGTGAACTAGATACACACAAGTTCCCAGCCCTGAAGACTTTATAGTCTCATAGCTGAGACAGACAATAAACAAGTAAACAAATAAATCAAAAATATAATTACAGATTGTGGTAAGTAATATGAAGGAAATAAACGGGTTCATGATAAGTAGTACTAGGGAGAGGGAACCACTTTAGATAGGTTCATCAGGAAAATCCTCTCTGGACAGCTATATTGATCAGAACTCTGTGTGTTCTAAATAACAACTCCAAAAACAAACAAACAAACCAAAAAACAAAACAACACAAAATACTGGCTTAAACAATAAAAAGAATGTAATGACTTGTCTGGGAAAAGGTCTAATTTCCTGCAGGGTTTGGTCTAGCAGCTCAAAGTCCTTCCAGGAGATTTTCAGCCTGCCACCCATCTGTGCTTTCCTCACTGATGAAGTCATCCAGAGGTTCCACACAGTCGCTGCTCTACACTCCTTACCCCAGCACCCCCCTCCCTCATGAATACACAAATATGCCCCCATTCATGAGCATAACTACCGTTCAAGAATCTAGGGAAAGAGGGAGGTCTCTTCGAGAAGCTCTCAGTCAATAGAAAGGAACTTTTCTTTCTCAGAAACCCTAATAAATGTCTTCTCACATCTCCTTGGCTCTGAGTGGGTTACAGGCCCATCCCTAAACCCATCACTGTGGCCAGGGTAATGGAATATGCTTACTGACGTAAGCCAATTGGGACCACACCTGGAGCTGGACATGGGGTCCATCCCACCTAAACCACAAGCTTAAAAGTGGGGTAAGGGTGGAACTCCAGAGGAAAATTGGGTCACTCTTTTACCAAAAGAGGGATGGATGGATGTTGGGTGCAGAACAACAGATGCCTCTATAAGGAGGTGAGATTTAAGCTGAAAGCTTAAGAAGCCAGCCATGTGCTAAGTCAATGAAGCAGGATTCCATGCACTGAAAATAGCAAGTGAAAAGATCCAAGACAGACGAGAAAGTGGCATGTCAAAGCACAGAAAAGTATAGGTATTTATAAGATAGACGAGCTATGATAATTTAATCAAGAACTTGTCTAACCACAAAAGATAACTGCTTTGAGTCTGCTTTCCCATAATCAAATATTGTCCCTCATATAGTAAATAGCTTCACATGAGCCATTTTAATAATATAAGACCATAATATGGCATAAAATGTCACACAGGGTATAGCTAAATAATTCTATATAAATTCCATATTTGAGAGTTATTCAGGCAAAATTAGGGTATGTCTGAGTGAGAAAAATCTCAAGTTACTTGGTTAAGATTTGTTTGAATTATGGGGTTAGCAGTAGCAAATCCAATTGCTCTTCTAATACGTGTAGTAAACTGAGAATAAACTACTGTAGTAAACTATCTCAGGTCTCTCTTTAAATCTATTGAAACTCAATGGAAAGAGTTGGACTAAATTTGACATCAGATGGGGCCTCAATTCAGCTCAGCCACTTAGTGGTTGTTTAAGTCTGAGCAAGTTGCTTAAACCTTCAGAGCCTCATTTTGATCATCTGTAAAGTGGTGTACTAATACCCACCCTTCAGAAGTATTCTGAGACTAATGACATAATGCACATGATAGCATCTGGCACAATATGCTCAATAAATGTGATAGTTTCCTCTTCTTCCTTCCTTTGGAAATCTTAAGTTGAAATAATAGTCACTGAGCAAAGAAAAACTAAATTAAGTAAAATGTATTTCTTCTGGTAAGAAGACATTAATTATAGAATAGTTTTAAAAATAACTTAGCTCTCGGGGCACATACTGATGAATTTCCCAAGAAACAATATACAAATACTTGACTCTACCAATTTTTAGAATTCAGTTGTACTAGTGTAATTGGTGCTGAGATTTATTAAGTCCTTAATGACCCATACCTCAAAGTAGAGACCCACAGACATAGAAAACAAACTTACAGTTACCGAAGGTGAAAGGGTAGGGGATAAATTAGGAGGTTGGGATTAACATATACACACTATTAGACATAAAATAGATAACCAACAAGGACCTACTGTATAGCACAGGGAACTCTACTCAATATTTTATATTAACCTATAAGGGAAAAGAACCTGAAAAAGAATAAATAAATATATATATATATATATATATATATATATATATATATATCACTGAATCACTGTGCTATATACCTGAAACTAACACAACACTGTAAATCAATTATACTTCAATTTTTTTAAATTCCTATAACCTGAATTACTTTCTGCAATGATAACAATAAAACACAGATAAATGAGAGAACAGTGGATAACAGAAAAACAAATTTTATTAACTTGTGTACTTTATGGAAGAAACAGAGTTTCGTAGAAATTTGCCACCTCAAAGCTCTAAGAGAGATTATTGGAAGTGAAGTGTTGGAAGAAGGCAGGTGAATGCTTTCAGTGGACTGTTGGAAATACATAACTTCTAGATCTCGGTTCAGCAGCCCTCCCTCCCAACCCAACCCTGCGCCAACCCTTCTGAGAACCAGCCTTCACTGGAAGCCTCTGGAAAGGCAGGATGAGAGAAAGGAAAATAGAGAAAGGAAGAAGGAAGGAAGGAGCATCTCTATCTCTTCCCACGAGCCTAGAAAACTGCCCTTCCATTGCTGCTTCTGGCCAAGCCACTCTCTGTTTCCATTTAGGCCTCCTGAAGAGAAGGAGGGCTCTATTTCTTTTCTTCATTTTTTAAAAAATTACATTAGAAATACATCTCCCGTACACCCCCACCAGAAGAAGTGTATCAAGTAGAAAGTTAAAGTCCCACCTAATCTTACCTCCCAGAAAAATCTATTTGAGGCAGGACTTTTTGGTCTTTTTACTATGATTATCATAAAATGATAGATGATAGATAGGTTGATAGAATAGATATAAAATATGTAGTTAGAAGGAGATCAAACTGGCCTATAGCCTATATTTTTTTCACTTAGGAAAGCAAAGATATTCTTCTATATCAATATTCATTCATTCATTCATTTATTTAACAAAAATTTATTGAGCTACTACACACTAGATGCTGTTCTGGGCACTTGGGATAACATACATTTAGATGACAAAGTCATCATAACTAATAAAAGGAATTTTTCTAATTCAAACTGATGACTTAACTATGCCTTACGTAAACTTTGTTTTGTTGACTTCAGGGACCTGAATATTCTCACTTGATATGGGCCAGTACAGTTTAGAAAAGAAAGACTACCTCAGAGGTCCAAGTGTCAAACAGGAATCTAACAGAACCACTGGCATTACACCCTCAGAAACAGTTTTATCTTCTTGCATATCCCCCTTCCAAGATCAAATTGATCCTGTGTTGTTACCACTTTCCCCTAACTGGATGGTCGGGGGGTAGACAGGGCAGATCCATTGCAGCACCCTCAGCTCAAAGACCTTACTTGTCATAGGATTTCCTGGTCCACCTCTGAATTCTAGAGACAAATAGGAGAGGAAGCACAGTATAAATTAAAACACGTAACTTCAGAGCTAGAGGAGATATGAAAACTCAGGTAGTTCCTGTCTTTCATTTTCTATATAAGGACACCCACAAATGATGCCAGAGATACTGACAATCTGCATTCATTTATATTGAGTACTTGGCTTATATTAAATTATTGAATCATATCTCCTCACTTGCCTTTATGCCTAAGATTACAGAGCAAGATAATGAAGACAGCCTCTAGCAGTCCTAACTAGATCCCCCCTTACACAAGCTGTTCGATGGTGAAGTCAGGACTTAAACCCAGACAATCCAACTCCAGAGACAAAGCTCTTAATTACAACCTTCTATTGCCACTTAAAAATGGTGACCTTTGCAAATTTCACCTCCCTAAATCTGTTTCCATACCCCACCCCATATCCCTCGTGGGGTTTTTGTAATTATTGATCAGGCATGTATAGTACTTTATCTAGAACTTTAAAGAATCCGAGATTTCACCCTACTTCCAAGCCAAGAAGTTAGTCATGGATGGCGGCAGAAGACATGAGACTCCTGAGAGCAGTGAACGGTTTATTTCTCACAGCAACAGCAGTGACAGAATATCAGCATTTGCAAAAGTTCCCTCAGCTTTATTTCTGCAGGGTAATGCAAAGAAGACCAGGTGTCACCTACATATGCAATGGGCTGTGTTACAGAAGAGAAACCTCAAGTACAGTGAACTCAACTATTTTATGATGGGCAATAAACCTGATTTCTGCTCAGGTTTTTGTATGAACATTTGCTTCCATTTCTCTCAGGTTAAGACTTAGGAGTAGGAGTGCTGGATCACGTGGAAGGTGTATGTACAAATACCCTTGAAGACAGTCAGGAACAAAGGCAGGCAGTGCCTCTGCTTGCAAGACCTGCACAAACTTGAGAGACTAGTTAGATGGTATATAGTGTTTAATAAAGCATATTCATTATTATCAAAAACATTATTGCCTGAGACCAGCTCTGGACAAGCTATTAGGGCATTTATTTATTCCAGGGAAAGAATCAAGGATCCTGAAGGGTTGTTACTTCCTACCTGCTTCCATTCCTCTAAGTTGAAAGCATCATTCTAATGGGAAATATCCATTTTGGGTAGAAAATAAAATCTTCTCGACATCACAGAGAGTCAATAGATAATACTTTGTTGATAGTGGCTGCTTTCCTGACACTTGACTTCTATAATATTTCCCCACATAGAACTATTTAGTCAAGTGACAAAGTTGAGGATGTCTATGATTACAAGTTACAAGCTTCACCTCAAGCCATACTAATAATCTTCTGTTCCCAAGTACCTGTAGACAGCAAGCTTCTGTTCGTGCCCATGAAGCTCCAGCCTACTCGTGACCTTCCATTTCTGCCCTACAGGTTTTGGACATGCTTAGCCAGTCCCTACAGTTGTGTAAACCAATTTCTTATAAAAGTCCATATATAGGCATAGCCACATCCGTACATAAATATACACCCTACTAGTTATGCTTCTCTGGCCAAACCCTGAATGATGCATAATTTAGTACCAGAAATGGTTCCAGGGGAACAGAATTTAAGGATGGGTTCTCTGAATCAGTCCTGGGTTTTCCGGAATTGGTTCTCTAATATGATGAGGTTTAAAGGCACTAATGATCCTGCTTCCAGTGGTAAAGTAGGCATGGGGAAAGGAGAGGGCCAGGTAATTGGGCTGTTCAAGGTATGAGTTGGTAACTGGACTTTCAACTTTTCACACAGACGTTCAACCAGTTCCTCCGTACCGGATTCACACCTCACCCCACGTTGTTCCTCCTCTGGTGCCTGCAAATTCTGAGTCTATTGAGGTTTGCAGAGTGAAGACCTCCCTGCCGGCACCTAAACTGGTAACTCTCACTCTGTTAAGTCAGTTACCATTCCCTTATCTGATTTCCATCTCCAAAAACTGGCGAAATCTCTTCTATCTTCTTCCACTCTCCATAGCCTCTTATTATTCATTTACTTTTAGTGGCATTTGGGAAGACAAAAAAGTTAAAATGTGCATTCCATCAATGGTGTTTAACTGGAATCCCAAATTCTTATTTTAGATGTATGTCAAGACTAGATCCATTTTCTCATCAACATTAGAAAGTATTTATACAGAGATGTGAGGTTTTAACCACATTTCCAGTTGCTTGCTTGTTTTGTATGCTGCAGTTACTAGGTGATTGAAGGATTATGCTCTTGTGCATTGAAATTACTCCTGTTGGATGGCTTCCTTGTACGTTTTGTGAAGGAAATTAATTCAAAATAGACCCCAGAGGTGACTAGAGAGCAAGGCAGACCCACACCCAGAGCCTCAAAAGCTCAGAATGCCAAGCATGAACGCTGTGGAAATCTGATGTGGAAAGTGTGTTTGTCACGTGGTGAAGGACGGGGAGAGCTCTAGTGGGTCAGTGAGGTTGGCCTGAGGGAACTTAACACTGCTTCCAAGAGACGGGGGACACGAAATTCAATTGGACTGCTCCTCTATTTTTTTAAGGTGGCATTGTCGCCAATGGCAAAATGACAATAATTTTAAGGTAGGAGGTGACTATATTTTTCCTCTGATGTGTATGTTAGAATTTTTCCATAATAAAAATTAAAATAATTTTAATAACAATTAAAAGATGATGTGTGCCTCCTGATGAGAGGGAGACAGAGCCAACTGGCCATTGTTTTAACTTGGGAAAAATATAAAACCTAAAGAAAAGTTGCATGAATATATAATATATCCATGACCCAGATTTGCCCTCTTTTAACCATTTGTCTCTTGGACTCCCTTGCTCACTCATACTCGCTTTCTCTTTCTCTGTCCAGATAGATGGATAGACAAATAGATTTTAAGGGTAGGTTGCAAATATCACACCCTTTTACCTATAAATACTAGAGTTTCCATCTGGTTAAAAAAAAAAGATATTCTCTTACATACACATAGTTCACATAAACTACAATAAATTTAACGTTGCTACAGAGTTTTATCTATTCTTTTTATTAAAATCTTGTCAATGTACACAATAATGTCCACGAAGGTATTTTCTTTGCCATCCAGAACAAAACTGTCAGGATCCTGGATCAGCCACCGTCCTGGGTCATCCCCATTCCATGAGCCCCTGTGTCCCCAGTCAGGCTCTGCAGCACAGGTGAAGGAGGCCGGGTGCCTCAGGCCACCCTCCCCACCACCCCAGGCTTTGTCTTTAGGGATGTATTTCATTGAGTCAGCAAGAAAGCCTTCCCTCTCCTCTGAGAAGGAAAATTTCTGTCAAAGGAATGTTTCTGTACAATTAGAGAAAATTAATTATTCCACATGCTACCACATCCCCTGAAGAGGATGGTCCCTGGTCTCTGTTTCTCATAACCAAGGATCTTTATTCCTTCTAAACATATTTGCTTTTCTAGTAGCCAAGTTCTCTCTTCTGTTGGTGTTATGTTTGGGGTTTTGTTTAGGGAATCTCAGAAATTTGGGCTTTGAGGAAGGAAGGAGTCCACTTCAGCCCTTACTGAGTCCTGTTTTGGCCTCTCAAAGGTGATCAGGGGCTGGGAAGGAGGCTGACCTTGGCTTGGCTCTCCCTGCCAGTTCAGAGGTATGTAGACAGCAGAAAGCAGGGAGGCTGCTGGGTCTTGTTCACCCACCTGGATCAAATGAAAAGAAACTAGTTCTCAGTGGCCCTGTTCACAAGTGAAAGACCTTCCCTTCCTCCCTCACAGCAGAGAAGGTACAAAGAGCTCAGTGTGAGAGATACATGTGTGTGAGTATATGCATGGTAACCTTGGCTACCTAACTGTAGGATTCTCTGTACTCAGGGTGGAATGAGCGTGGTAAAACCATATCCATATCTCCTTTCCTCTCTCTGTCAGGAGGAGGCCAAAGAAAGGGACCAACAGTCTGTGAGGCAAAAAAGAAGACTTGGACAAGCAATCTGTATATAGTTTCATATAATACTCAGCTCACTTTTCACCACTGGAGTGTGAACTGGACTCCAAGACTGATACATAAAATTGACTCCTGGCCTGGGCCGGCTCTCCCCACCTCCCCTCCACTCCCCCACCACACACCAAGTCAGCCCAGCTCTGAAGTGGGTCAGGGACAGGACATTCTTCCTGAAAACTGTGGCTTCTGCATTTTAGAGAAGGTCTCCAGGATCACTGGGCCCAGAGCTACGTACACACCTGGCGGGGGTTTGTGTGGTGGGCAGTACTGCTATATTAGATTTTGGGAGGGCTCAGGGCCCAGCCTAAAATTAAGGTAAATTCACTTAAGATTCTGTCAAGTCTGTAGTGTTAATCTGCCTGGGAAGCAAACTTTAAACATGACAAATAGGTCTCCCTCTGAAATGGGCACCCTAGAAAAGGAAAGCCCCTCCCAGTGGAAGCTGTTCAAGATGCCCGATCTGATGACACATTGCTAGGTGAGAGTATTACTCTGCAGAAGTGTTCATGATACAGCCTCTCTACCTGGGGAAAAATGAGGCAGAGAGTGAAAAAATGGTTTGGAATTTAGTAAATAAGGAGGAAGGAAGAAGAATAAAAAGAGACTAATCCAGCTGGTCAGAAGGAATGGGAATGCTCCCATTATCCCCAGTCACATCCCTCCCCCCCACACACACACAACCGGAGCCAGGTCCCATCTCCTTGAGGCTCGTCAGGCACTGTGAGCGTACTGATGCCATTCTGGAGGAAACGTACAAGGGTCTTACCTTTGATCACAAAATAATGTATATAGGAATATCGTCAGGCGTGGCATGGCCCTCTCTCCTCTCTGGGAAAGGTGACCTTAATGTGTTCCTGCCAGCTACACTTGACGACAACGTGCAGGGCATGCACACGGTTTGATCACCAGGGTTGAGGCACTGCCTTGTGATTTTCAAGCTCTTGGTCAGTCTCTGGTAGATCTCCAGAGACACCTACAATTCATGCAGGACAGGGGAGTCCTACTCCTTGCTCCCAGGGTTCAGTGGTTGTAAGGTTGCCTTGGACCCCAGTTCAATGCTTTGAAGCCAAAGTAGTCAAAGATACCAAGCAAGTCCTCATTTTCATGCATATCCATGTCATCTGGATCAAAGCCACAGAATTCCAAAGGGTCTGTCTTCAGGCGAAGAAGATATCAAAGGGATGGAACCATAAAGAAGTAGGCGAAGGTAACTTGTGGGGCCAATGAAAGGTAAAGTCAAAGGATCCCCTTAAGCCACCTGATGTACCACCACCAAAGTGTGGGCCTGGAGCGAGGAGATGGGGCAAAGTGCATCATCCTGTCTCCATCCCAGTCTCATCACCCTGCCCAAGCTCCCAATTCATGGGCCTAGAATAGCAACCTTTATCTTTTACAGAGAGAGCCAGTCTCACAGAGGAAGTAAAGCGTACAGATGGCAAGATTAATTCCAACTCTTAATAATATAACAAATAATACTGCACATCCCTCATTTTATTTGATTCTCATAATTTGAAGTTCAGAGAGACTGAATTACCCAATAAGTGAAAAATCTAGTACTAGAGAAACTCAGATGTGACTGACAGTCTTGGAATCTTTGCCATGGACCCATAGACCCTAACCAAGGGCTGAATGACTGGTCTGGGGACACATCCAAAGTCATCCCTGGTCCCCAGATTTTTTCTTATCTCCAGAGATACATAGGAGGTGAAGCAATCAGACAGGACTGAAAAACACAGGAGGCTAGTAAGGAAGGATTCCCTAATCCTACTCTGCTTCTAGCACTGTTTCTTCTTTCCAGGATCCATCCCATACGAGAAAACAGGAGGGCAAAACTCATTAGCTGAATATTGGTGGGAGAGATGAGGAGCCATTTCTCTTTTGAAATAAAGTTTTCAAATACTTCGTACTCACACCTAGGGCTCATAGTATTGCTCAATTCCAAGGGTCATGGTTCACTTTATATAGAGTTGCACTCCAGGAGGTGATATTGACATAGAATATGATGGGAATGGGGCTCCTTGGAGTTCAGGATCCCAAACCCGACATCCCACACCTAATACAAAGCCAATCAAAATGCATGAATGGGCTGGCAGCTTGGGATGAAGTGACTCTGGTCGACACATTTTGGGGGGTTGGTGTTTTAATGTTATTATTTGTCATAAATTTAATGGGCAAGAAGTAGTATGTTGGTGTTTTAATTTATAGTTTCCATAAGTTTATTGGCCATTTATGTATATATTTTTTAATTATTTATTTATTTATTTTATGGCTGTGTTGGGTCTTCGTTTCTGTGCGAGGGCTTTCCCTAGTTGCGGCAAGTGGGGGCCAGTCTTCACTGTGGGGCGCGGGCCTCCCATTATCGCGGCCTCTCTTGTTGCGGAGCACAGGCTCCAGACGCGCAGGCTCAGTAGTTGTGGCTCACGGGCCTAGTTGCTCCGCGGCATGTGGGATCTTCCCAGACCAGGGCTCGAACCCGTGTCCCCTGCATTGCAAGGCAGATTCTCAACCACTGGGCCACCAGGGAAGCCCGGCCATTTATATTTTTAATGAATTTCCTGTTCATGACCTTTAGCTTATTTTTTATAGGCTTTCTTTCTTTCTTCTTTTCTTACTGTTGATTGGCAGAATTTTTAGAATTTTAAACTTTTGTCTCTTATATGTTTCAAATATTTTTCCCAGTGTTATTTGTAGTTTACCTTTGTTTTGGGGGTCCTTTACCATACAGAAATTTTACAATTTTATGTATCAAGTCCGCCAAACATTATCTTTTTGACATTGTTAAAAATTCAGACGGTTTTAAACACCAGACAGATTAACAACAAATAAGTGGCCCAGGAGAGGACCGGGTGAACTAGAAAGCATTTTTTTAATAGTAAGGAGCATTACTTCTTCTAAAAATGGAGGAATCCTCTAGATTATGGATATGGCTGAGCTGATTTTCATGCTCTCCCAGAGCTCTGGCCAAGGTGCCACAGGCCTTGATGGAAGGGTATGTGCAGTCATGCTGGGCTTGAGGATTCCTCAAAAGCACACAGAAGCTCTGGAAGGAACTTTAATGACTGAATCACAGAAGATGTGACTTGCCCAGGTTGAGAGTGGCCATTTTTCACATGTCCACTTTGATGCAGAAGTACTAGCTCATCCAGCTTTGATGCTTGGATAGCAAGTAGTGCAACATGACGGTATCTCATCAGTAAATATCTCTAGAAACTGAGAAATTGCACTGAAATCCGTTTGCGGTGACTATGAGTAAATACCCTAATTTTCCCTCTCTTGTACCCACTCTCCCACCCTTTGCCCAGCTCATCTGTACTCCCTCCAGTCTCATCTTAAAACTTCCTTTAATTTCCCTGACCTTTCCCTGTCCACCTCACTCACCCCCTTATCTGCTTTGATGCTCTTCATACATGCTCCCACAGTAAAATGCACTTTCCATATCGTAGCATTTATCACTTCAGAAGATAACTGTCTGCTCACCTGTCTACCTCTCTAACTACATCACATGCTACTTAAGGCAAAGACAGATGACTGCCTTGTTCACTATTATATTCCCAGCACCTAGCCTAGCACAAAGTAGAAGCTGACATTTATTTGGGGCATGAAGGAATAATGTGTGGACGGCTCTATAGAGCTCTACGGCTCTATGGGAAGTACTGAATCTGCCTCGTATTTTCATTCTGCACAGGAATTTAGAAGGCACGCTGGATGAAAGTGGTCTTCCAGGCTGGGCCAAGAAATGCCTTCTGGTTTGGCAGTGACTCAGCCTATGTCTCTAACAGAAATCTGAGAACTATGAAAACAAACATGTGGTCATTTGAATCTCTCTCCCTGTTAGCTGGGGAGGGCTCAATTTTCATTCCAGAGGATTTTACATGTCACTCTTATTGTTTATTTTGGGTTAAAAAAAAAAAAAAAACTTGAAAAGAAATCAAATCTCTAATATGGAACACAAACTGCTAAAAAAACATCAAGGGGCCGGGGCAGGGAGGAAGAGATGGAAATAGAAAAAAGACAGTGAAAATAAACTGAATAAAACAGCTTTTCAAAGCACATTCTTACTCTGAGACAACAGGGAGCTGTCTGACTCTGGTTCTCATGATGTAAAACATTTGACAAGTTTGTTGATCTTCACAAGGAAAAAATAAAAGCAACTTCTTGATTTGAAACTAGACTTTTTCTTAGATACCACGTGGAAAACAAATGTTATCTTTCCTCTTCCTCAGCAGGGATCTCAGCCGAAAAGAAAAAGAAAAGAAAAAATTCTGACGTTTAGCCTTCATGAATAGGATTGTACTATACAGGCTAAACATAAATACTAGGAAACAGCAAAAAGAGTGGATGAACATAACTCCAGCTTCAGCATAAAAAGCAAACCTTTACCTGTTAATCTTAATGATATTTTTAAAAAATGTTTTTAATGCTCTTAGAAAAAAAAAAAAAAGGTGGTTCTTCTCTATCCTAGCTGTGGAGGTACTACTAGAGACACTTCAGGGGTGTCTGTGTGGCTGACCCCTTCCCACTCTCTCCCTCCCCACCCCTCCCATGGGCACACACCTGCTTCCACCATTGCCCCACAGGAAAGATGAATCTCAGGGACATGTGATGCTCTCTCCCTGACCGCAGCTGATTGAATCGGGGTCAACATCTTCCCCCACTATACCAATCAAACATATTCTCTCAATCTGAAGCAACAGACAGACATTGAAGTCAATTTGACTTTCATTCATCCCCCTTTACAGTCAGAATAAATTTCTGCTGCTTGAATCACTAACTTAATTACAATTCCATTGTCATATAGCAAAGAAATAAAGAGGAGGAGAGAAAGAGAGGGAGGGAAAAGAAACATACTAAGGATTTCCATGAGTTAAGATAAATGTACACTTACCCCTAGATAGGTTCTCAAACAAAGCGATTCAATACATTTTGACCTACTGGAAGTCAAATCTCCATTATTAGGATCGAATATCTATAGATTCTGAACATATGTATTACAAAACAATTTACTGGTCTTGAAATTTCTAAAATGGTTTCACAGCTTCAATAAAAAAAATTGTATCATATCAGTAAGTCATTATAAAATTATCCATGAATTTTGAACTTAGATATGAATCCAGACAGAAAAAAATGAAATAACTCACTTCCTTTGGAAAATATGGAATAAAACTGAAGGCAATAAAGCCATTTCCAAGAGTATTTAGCTATTTTTAATATAAAAATTCATTAATAGGTAATGATATCGTAGACAACTGAATTCTAGGTGAGCCAACATAATTAATTACAAAAATTATACTCATTTATTCAAAATCATTTATTGAACTCAGCTATATGCCAGGCCCTCTAGTAGGCAATGAAGAATACATCAATGAACAAAATAGACATAAATCCCTGCCAAATGGAGCTTACATTCTAGAGGGGGAAGAAAAACAAAATTAATAAAATATGCAGTAATGAATATTGCTCATGGCCAACAGGAAAAATGTTCAGAGATCTTAACCAGGCAGTCAAGTTCTGCAGCAGCTGGGCCTTGACACCTTCCTACTCTCCTCTCCCACCAACACCCACACCTCCCCTACTCCAGTTTTGCAAACAGGCTTATCATGCCTTCAAAGCCATGTCTCCAAGCTTCTGCTGAGGCTGCTTCTTTTGTCAGAAGTTCTTGTTCTCCTCCTGTGTCTGGTAAATTTGTACTCATCTCAAGAATCTATCTGAGCTTTGTTTCCTCTGAAAAGCCTTTCCCAATTTCCTCAGGTAGAGTTAGGTACTCTTTTTTTCTGAGCCCCATATTGCTTTTCCATTCCTCAGGAAAAATATTTATCACACAGTGGTAAAAATGTTTCCTTGTCTGGTTTCTCCTCTTGACTGAGAGTTCTTTGAGATTAGAAACAATTTTATTCCTCTTTGTACCCTCAGTGGATAGCAACACTGCCAAGTACATAGTAGTTACTTAGAAGTCTTGGTTGAGTGAATGTTGAACAGATTTTAAATACTTTCATAAGAACATTCAGCAAAATACTGTCAGAGAGAAGATAAGAAAAGGAGTCCCCAGTGTACTTGTTCCTATATATGTACCATTCTGCATACTGAGTTGTGGCTCACATTCCAAAATCAGACAATCTAACCCAGGCACATCACTTATCTCTGAAGGAAAGATCTCTGAAATCCTTGGTGGCAGAACATGTACATAGCACGAGCTATTTCATATAGCATTAAGACTTAAAATACATTCAAAATTAGCAATGTGAACAACTAAATGGAAGAACTTAAGCAAGTGGTTTTAATTGGAAACATTTAGCAATGTCTGGAGTGATTTTGGGGGTCACAATTTGGGGGATGGAGCTGCTACTAGCACTTAGTGAGTGGAGACCAGGGATGCTGTTAAACATCCCACAAAGTACAGGATAGTTCCCCATTACAAAGAATTATCCAGCCACAAAGATCGATAGTGCAGAGGTTGAAAAACTCTGACCTAACCCTTCCACCTCAAGAAATTATAATTTTTTCCCTCAAGTCACTATAATGATACTGAAAGTTATGATGGGCTCTTATGTAGATATGACTGCTTCCCTAGTCAACTGCTAGAAATGTACAACCTCTAAAAATAACTGTAAAACGTTGTACTCTGAACTGAAAGAAATGTTGATCTCAGGGAAAAGGGAAGGGCTGGGTTTTCATGTTCCACATTTGATCAGTAGCAATTTGAACTCTGCTAAAACAATTAGATAACAATAATCATCATACTCGATCCCAGAAACATTTGGATGAATTATTAATAAACATTAATCCAAGCATTTTGCTGATAAAATGGATGATTACTTTGGAAAGAACCACTTGGCTACTTAGCAACAAGATTATCAACCTTTGTAACATTTTAGCAACACATACAAGACTAGAGTAGTTTCAAGATAAGGAACTACATCAAAGCAGAACAAGAAAATCTGAAAGCACTCTAAATGATGACACCTAAGGTTAACTAGCCACGCAGATACAGAAATATGTCAAGAATCTGGTGAGGGTGGCAATACTCCAAGCCCTGCTACTTTAGTCCAGTGACACAATAGCAATGTGGTACAAAAGCAGATTTCTACTTCTGGCTCCAACTTCTTACTGACCATATATTTGATTGTCTAGAGGTGATCTTCACTTAGATTTCCCTTTGACAAACAAAATACAGCATTTCAAAACCTGAGCTTGTCATCTTCCTATAATAAAATGGAAGCTTCATTATTTTCAATGGCATCACCCAATTTCTGAGCTCCTGGACTCAATCCTGTTATCTTACATTTCACTATGTATATACTTCAGCCTCATCATCCAACAACCCCTGATCTGTATCATGCACTGTCTTTTGAATTTGGTCCTTTGCCCCATTTATTCCCTTTTATATCTGCTTTTAAACCACTACCTTAACGTGGGTCCTTATCATTTATGCCTAGATTTCTATAACAACCTTGGATGGTCTCCCATCTTTATTGTCTCCTTGATCCACTGCTTCACATGCTATTGTAATAACAACCACCACAAGAATACTAATGACAATTCTAGGCTGCTGTAGTTTAGAGGTTTATAGCTCAAGTTTTGGAGTCAGACTGCCGAGATTACAAGCACTTAAGTGTATTAAGTCATTTAATCCTTGTGACAACCCAATGAAGCAGCTACTATGATTATCTTCATGTTACAGATGAGAAAACTGAAATGTAGAGGGTGGAAATCACTTGCCCAAGGTCACACATCCAGTAGCACTGAGCCAGGATTTGGTTGCAGTGTGTGGGACTCCACAGGCTGGGCCCTAACCACTTTGCTACCCTGTCCATCCTCCAGCCTATTACCCAGGACTTGGTGTGTCCTACACCTATGTCATGAAGCCACTCTCCATATATCTGGATTCTATGAAACCAACTTATTTTCTCTTTCTGTGTCACTTTTGCACATAAGGGACTAGTCACCTTTATTTTATTTTGTATATGGTAGTGAATTGTTTTGCAATTATCCTCAGGTTACTCCATATGTTTATATTTTGTCTCTTCACCTAGGATTAAGCATTTTTTTAGAGCTTCTTTATTCTTCTACATTATTACAAAGTGCCTACTATAACAGCCATGAGTACTAAGTGCTTTAAGGCTAATCTTTTAATTACTTACATGAAAATCCTTTGCAAATAAAAAACATAATGAATGTAGGTGAATATTTTAATTCTAGGTATTATTATGAATATTAAAATCAAGTTGGAGATTTCCTAAAAGATAATCAAAGCAAGCTAGATTTGGAGACCCTGAAAATAGTAAACTGTTACAGCTTCATCTGTTAAAACCAAATACAAGAGCTGAAAAACCAAAGACTTTGTTTCCCCAATTAGTAAAACTGGCCTAGTCATTCCAGAACACTGCCTAGCTTGGGGCTCCACATGACACTGAAATCGCAAGCTAGGTTAGAAGTCAGCAGTGGTAGACAGTTCTTACTCTCTGTACAGCAGCAGCAACAACTGGGTGACAGTCCGAGGGAGAAGAGAGACTAACACCATGCTCCCTCCAGCACCACTATCATCACTGTGGCCACCACTTGGAAATCTTTCATTGGAATAATAGCTGCAGTGAGTCATTATCACAGGTCTTCAGTCTGGCTTGCTCATATTCAGGAAAGGGAAAGAGACAAGACGCTTAACTCACCAATTAATATAAGCTCAGAGTTGTTCAGTGAAGATCATACTTGTCTGTCTTGTGTACCTAGAACAGACCTGACTCAGAGGCACTCAATTTGTTGAATTCATGAATGGCTTCAGAACTTTACATTCTCTTTACATAACAGTAATGACAACAATAATATCTATCATTTATTGGATTGACAGCATAGCATGGTGGTTACAAACCAGCTCTCTGGAATCAGACTGCCTGAATCCATAAACCAGCTGTTTGTCCTTGGGAGAGTTACTTAACTTCTCAGACGCCCAGATTCTTTACCTGGAAAGTGGACCTAATAAGAGTAACTACCTTCCACGGGACTTTTGAAAGGATTAAAGTCGAAAATAATGTTACACCCTTAGTATAGTCTTACACATCTTAAGGACTCTAAAAATTGTAGCTATTTTTGAGTGCCTACTCTGTGTCAGGCATTACACCAGGGTTTCTCAATCTTTGTGTGACTGACATTGTGAGCTAGATAATTCTTTTTTGTGGGGGGTGTCCTGTGTATGGCAGGATGCTTAGGCCACCCCTGGTCTCTACCCACTAGATGCCAGTAGCGTCTCCCCAGTCATGACAACCATAACTGGAGAGCAAAATCAGCCCTGGTTGAGAGCCACTGCACGAAACTGAGCTCTCTACAGGTATTTTTCCTGATTCCTCAAAATACTCTGACAAGGTAGGATGCCAATGGAATCCTCTCTATTTTATAAGTAAGAAAGTGACAGCTCAGACATTTTACCAACTTTCCCAGGGTGACCCAACCTGCCCAGGTTCAGCTGACTCTGCAGTCTTGACTGTGTTATGCCTCCCTCAGGTAGGTGATGCCTGTCTTCAAGCCTCTCCCTTGGCTTTCGCACCCACAAAGGCGCTTCCTATAAGCAGAAGTCGCAGGAGGACCTTCAGAGGATAATAGTGAAGCCAAACCTCACTTCTACAGAGTCATGAGATGATCTCAGGAATCCTCATCTCATTCCATAACTCTTGAACCACCGTATTTCTATGCAGAGCTACAGAGTTTTGGTAAATCCCACCTGAAGTGGGTAAATAAGCAAAAATGGCATTACCCTAAAAAACGCACTCAAAAATGTGAACTAAAACTATACAAGGCCCCATTATTAGTTCCTTCCTCTTCCTCAGTTTCCCTGTAAAGTCTCTCTCCAAGTAACATGCATGCTTTTCTACTCAGCTTCTCCTTTTTGTTTCTACAAACTCTATCTTATCCCTCTTATCCCTCGACCTCACTAGACACCAAGCCCAACATGCTTTAATGGCCCTCCCTCTACCACTCCAGTTCATTTAGCACCCTGCTGCCAGATCAATCTTCCGCAGTAATTAGCTCACCAAGTTACTCTTCTACTATAAAAGCACTAATAAATCCTTATTTTCTAAAGCATCGTTTAAATTTCACTAATTGACATTCAAGTCCCTTGAAATACTCTCTCTCTCTCTCTCTCTGCCCCTTGCCATGCTGTCTCTCCTCCTCCTGCCAAAATCCTAGGTATCCTACCAATTGGCTGAGAGGAACACTGTTTCTCTGTGCCCAGAATCCTGTGGCTTCCATGTTTGGCAATACTCTCCCTTCTCTATGCCTCTCTGTCAAAATTCTGGCCACTCTTTTAGGCTCAGCTCAGGCTGAAGCCCCTCCATGAAGTATTCTCTGACCACTGCAGCCTCATCAAGACCTTTCTATTTCAAGGTGTTCACAGCCCTGATAGCTGTGAACACCATACCACCTAGCACCTTAATTTAAATCTCTGGTATCTGCTAGAGTTTCACGTTTGCCCAAATGGATTATAATTCTGTTGCATGCTGGCACCATATCTCACATTTATGGGCTGTGCTCAGAGAAGATCTTCAGTGAGTCCTTACAAATTGACTCTGTGGAAGTCTTCTGCTGTTGTAGGAATAGAGGCAGTGCTTCACAGACGTGTGCGCCACTGATCTTATCTTGTCGTCTGGGACTCCACCCTATATGAGGTCACCTCATATGGTTCACTGCCACTTGGAGACACCATTGCCAGCACACCTGCTTTCTGCCAACTCACTTCCAGACTGAACCCTCTGTTGGCCCTTTGCTTTCAAGACTCCTGGTCTCCTTTTCTTATCAGCACACCTTGACTTACTTCTGCATCATGGTCTTTGATGCTGACATTCTTCCTTGGGAGTAAACCCCAATCACCATGCTGAAGTTAGCTCTTTATGGCCTCTTTACTGGTGTCTCTGGAAATGGAAATTATGACTTCATCTAAGCCAATGATTCCCAAACATAACTGAGGCTAAGATCACTTGAGTGCTTATTAAATATTTTGACTCCTGGGCTCTGCTCCAGACCTACTACCTCAGAATATCCAGGATATGGGCCTAGGAACCAGAATGCTTAACAAGCATCCCAGGTGATTCTCAGGATCAGAAAAGTTGAGGCACTGATCTTAAGCTACTGGGTAGTATTTTACCAGCTGATCTGATGAGATATTCAGGCCTAGTTGACAAGCAGGAATTAGACATCCTGTAGAAGGAAATCATTGATTTCAAGGGCTTAGCAGCATTCTTCCTTATCAATTTCTATTTTTCCAGCTATTAGTATAAGGAAATATGTTCTACTAAATGGACCACTAATATAGAAACTAACAGTGTGACCTTGAAGAAGTCACTTAAGAACTCTGAGCTTCAATTTCTCATTTTTTTTAAAATAAATTTATTTATTTATTTATTTATTTATTTATTTATTTATTTATTTTTGGTTGGTTGGGTCTTCATTGCTGTGCACAGGCTTTTCTCTACTTGTGTCAAGCAGGGGCTACTCTTAGTTGCGGTGTGTGGGTTTCTCATTGCGGTGGCTTCTCCTGTCACAGAGCACGGGCTCTAGGTGTGTGGGCTTCAGTAGTTGTGGTTCACAGGCTCTAGAGCACGGGCTCAGTAGTTGTGGCACACGGGCTTAGTTGCTCCATGGTATGTGGAATCTTCCTGGACCAGGGCTCGAACCTATGTCCCCTGCATTGGCAGGCAGACTCTTAACCACTGCACCACCAGGGAAGTCCTCAATTTCTCATTTATAGAAAATGGGAGAGTTGGGCCAGATCAGTAGTTCTTTCATGGATGAACATTAGAATCACTTCAAGAGTTTTTAGAATACACCATTCCCAGGGATTCTAATTTAACTGATCCAAGTGATTATGTTGTATAAACGAGGTTAAAATAAAGTGAACTGGGTGATTTTCACAATGCCTTCCAGCTCCAAAATAACTCTTTGATTTAATAACTCTACCATTTTTTAATTCTCATGTCGACTCTAGATGTTTACTTCATGTCATATGAAAAAAACATACATAGTGTTTTTTATTCAACTTTTTTTTCAATAACATCTTTGTTAGGTATTTGATGTTCATATAGGAAATAGGCTGAATAATTTTTAAATATCCTTATGAGTTATTACTACCATGTAAAAATATTCAGGAGTATAATAAACTCTTTTAAAATCTGTAGACCCAGACATAAAGAGCAAAAACTCAGCTGTGAATTAAATCAAAGATAGGGATAGGCCTATCTGTTCCTTCAGTATTCAAAGTAATATTTATTGCTGAGTGGCTGCTATCTATCAGCCCCTGTGCAAGTTACTGGGGATACAGCAGTATATGAGAAACAGTCCAAGCCCACATGGAAAGATAAACATTGTGTAAATGTTACAAATGTGATTAGGATCACAGTGGAGTACAGAGAGCTACAAGAATGCATAAAGAGGACTTAACCTACTCTGTGCAGGAAAGGCTTATAGAAAGAAGTGGGAGTTAAGGTGAAGCCTGATAAATGAATTGGAATTACTGGTGCATGTTGGGTGAACAGCATGTTGGAAGGAACTGGGGTAGAAAGAGCTTGCAGTGTACTAGAAACAAAAAGAAGACCAAAGAGGCTTGAACTAGTAAGCGAAGGGGAAAGTGGCACAAGTGGAGGGCATGTAAGAGAGTTCAGAATTTATTCTAAAATACCCAAGTATGAAAGTTTAGAATTAATTCTAAGAGCCTTGAATATTTTAAACAGGGTGCTGAAGTGATCTGATGTACATATTTGAAAGTCCCACAGTACTTGGAGTACAGAGATGCCTGAGTGGGTACAGGGAAAACAGGCTATTGGAGTGTAAGACAGACGAAAGTGGTGTGAGCAGAGATGGAGAAAGGTGAATAAATTCAAGATATCCATCTGAGGAGACTCAGAAGGGATCGGTGATTGATGGGCTGTGGGACAAGGGGGAACTGAATGAGTCAAGGTTTCAGGCTTGAGGAACTGGGTGGGTGACCATACATTTACAGAGATAAGGAACCCTGGAGGAGGAGCAGTTCAGTGGAAAACATGGGTTCAGACTGGGACACACTGAGTGTGAAACACCTGTGGGTCAACCAAGAGGGAGTCTTTCTCTTTCTTTCTTTTTTTTTTTTTTTTTTGGCCGCGCCGTGTGCCTTGTGGGATCTTAGTTCCCCGACCAGGGACTAAACCCAGGCCTGGGAGTGAAAGCACCGAGTCCTAACCACTGAACCACCAGGGAATTCCCAACCAAGTGGGGGTCTCGATTAAAGTGGGTCTGAAACTAAAAAGAGAGACCTGAATTAAAGTTACAAATTGCAAGTTGTCAGCACACAGATGATACCTGAAGTCACCAGAGATGGATGAAATCACCTACTACATGAGGGCTATGGTAGGTGCTAGGGCAATACTAGATTCTTTGCACTCAAGTAACTTACAGTCCAACAAATATAACCATGTATGAACAAGGCCTGAATTTTAGTTCAACTGCCATGAAAACCACACCGAAAATCTCTATTATTGGTCATAGTAGGTATACCCCCTTTTTCCTTCTACCCTCTGGAGGTTTATCTCCCAATATGACCCCAAACTAGAAATTCACCTGAAAGTAGACTAGCCTATACTTTGTTCTAATAAAGTGGACTTCAACAGAGAGGATTTCTTAAATCATTATGCAATATCACTTAAATCTTAAAAATAAAATTTACAAGTTGAAATATATTTACACTAACATCACACCCTTTTAAATATCACTGAACATGAAAATCTAGGGAGCAAATTGCAGATTTTGAGCTTGGTCATTCTCATGGTGATATGAACTCTACAGTTTACAGGGCTATGATCACAAAGCCCAGGGTCTGTTAAGCCTGTGCCACATGAAAATAAGTCCACTGTCTAAGGGGTTCTTGGGACATGGTCTACTTTTAAAATGTACTTTGTAGCTTAAAAGAGCACTGCACCCAACAGCTAAGGCTTCTGTTTGAAAGTTCACTTGATACCAGAAATAATTACCAATAAACCTAATGGAGATTTCTGAGATTTGAACCTTCTCTGATTATCCTTTTTCCTTCCTCCCTTCCTTTCTCTTTCTTCTTCCACTTCTTCCCTCCCTCTCTTTATTCCTTTAATCTCCCCTCCCTTCTTTCCTTTTTCTCTCCTTTTTTTTCATTTTCCTTCTTTCCACAAATATTTTCTGCCTCAAAACTTTTATGGAATGAGACAAGGCATACATATATAACCTACATGCCACATACAACAATGCTAAGTGGCTCCTCTGTGCAAGGCACTTTGATAGAACCACAGCATAAATATCAGAAATGGAAGAGACCTCACAGACCATTTTATGCAGTTCATCCATCTACAAATCAACGAAGGTAAACTTTCTTGATGTTCCACTGTCGTGCTTAAGAATCATCTTAAAGTTTATTTGGCCATCATGTTACACTTCACACAATAATGGCAGACACTTTTTATTATTTTATTATGTCATCAGGCCTAGGAACCACACTAACCAATACAGTTACTACGTATGTGGAAACTGAGCCCTCAAAGTGTGCTGAGTCATAATTGAGATGAGCTATAAAATACACAATGAATTTTGAAGACACTATGAAGAAAAAGACTGTAATATATCTCATTAATAATAATTTATTATTATGATACCTCATTAATAATAATTATTAATAATTAATACCTCATTAATAATGTTCATACTGATTACACAGTGAAATGATAATATTTTGGAAATATTGAGTTAAATAAAATATATTATTAAAATTAATTTTACCTTATTTCTGTTTACTTGTTTTAATGTGGCTCCTAGAAAATTTTATATTAAATACGTGGCTCACATTTGTGACTCATTTTACAGTTCTATTGAATATAACTGTTACAGAATAATAGTTGATAGATTAAGAAAATTCCTTCATATACCAAAAACAAGTGGATCACATGTCTTAGAGGGCTGAGAATTTACTAGTCATAGCTCAATAAGACCCAAGAATTTAATGAATTGTCCAAGGTCACATAGCTTATTAGTACAGAGATGATACCAGGACCCAGTACTGTTTGCTTATTGATCTTTTATCACAGGACAGTTCAATGAACAAAATTGTAAAATGGTCTTCAATGGCTACAAACCTGATTTCAGTTGAATTCAACAAATATTTGAATGCCTCAAAGGTGTTGGGCATCATGGTAGGCAGTAGTGATGGGAGGGTTTAAGTTTTATCACTTTAATGTCTGAGGAACTTCCCTTCAGTTCTAAATGAAAAACAAAATTACTTTCATCATCTTTTTCTCATATTCATAACTTAAATATGACTACATCTGTGTGGGCATGTTTTCTTAATTTTCAAATTCTAAACGGAATATTTGATCAGTGTAAAGAAGAAACTATTAAAAATTCCCTAAAATGCAAAAATATGTTAATAAAACTTATTTTGACTACAAGGAATATACATTATAGCCGTCACCAAAATTTTTTTCCTAAAATACTCTTATTAATTTGGTTATAATTTAGTTAGCTTAAAACTGAAACATACTATCTGAGATGCACTATTATATTCTTTTCTTAAATGGCCAGATTTTAACATCTATTGATTTTATTATATGGTTATGTGGTTTATAAATGCTCATCTGTTACTAAATAGTAAATTTTAGTTTTTCACTATGGGCAACTCATAAATTTTTTTGGTGAATTTAGAGTAATTGCACTTTATCAAGAGTAACTGTTGGTTGTAAAGGAATCACTTCACTTGCTTTAAACCTCTGGACACTATTGCTTAATTCCATTTTCTATTAATATCTTGGCTTCATCTATTTGTCACTTAGGTGATTAACAAGTTAACCCATGCTTGTAGCCTTGGAATAAATTCCACTTTGCTATGGTCTTCTTCCAGTTTAACAATGGATTTCATTTGTTACTATTTTAATTAAATATTTGCATATATTCGTAAGTTTGGGGAGCTTAATTAGATTTTGGTATTTAACCATGCTAGCGTCATAAATTAGGAGTTTCCCTATAATTTTTTATGAATCAGACTAGTTAAAATACAGGAATTGTCTATTATTTCTAGGTTTGAAAGAAGTCAATAGTGAAAATCACTCTGGCCTGGTGCCTTTTTAAATTGTATTTCTTCAACAATCTTTTCCATTTCTTCTATACTTATTAGTCTTTTTTCTATTTTCTTCCTTTCCTTGGGTCACTTTTGTTCACTTATATTTTATCAGAAATAGTTTTCTCTAGATTTTCAAATTTATTGCCACTGAATTACAGATTATATTCTCTTAAAAAGTTTTCTTTTGATCTGTTTCATATCTCCATATTTCCTTTCTAATTCCTAAATTTATATCTTTTTTTTTCCCTTTTCCTTAATCAGGCTTATTAATCTTTTCTGAGAACTCAGCTTTTTACTGTATTTACTTTTTAAAAAAAATCTGTTTCACAATTCCAAATTTTATCTTTATTAAGTCTCTGTTCCTACTTGCTTTTGGTTTGTTTTGTTATAAGGCATATTTGTTATTTGTTATTCATTATCTGAGGTCCCTGAGAAATTCTGTTGAATAGGGATAGAAAAATCTTCAGATCCCACAATCATTTCATAATGACCCGACCACTATAAAATTTGTCTCCACTCAAACATGTTTTTCCTTCCTTGCCCCCATGAACACTAGGATCTATCCTCAATCATGCAGGGTTAGCCTCTGGCTACTGGTGATGTTGGAAACACCCAATGTTAAAATATACAAAATGAAAATGAATTGCAAGGTGATATTACTAATGTTGCAAAGCTGCAAAGTGATGTTTCGTGGATCGCTGGAAAAGCCTTTGTTTAAAGAGAAGATCAGCAAGGCTCATTTATATCACAATAGGTGATTCAAGAGAGGCTGCTTTGAGTACCAAAATACTGAGTCAACTTTGGGAAAACTGATGAAGCATGAAGTTCTCAAATATGTTTGCAAAATTGGCCGTCTTTGACCATTTTGGGCCAATCAAATGTGAAATGAAAGATGTCAATCAGGCTCTCATAAAATGTCTCATATGGTGTATTGCTACACTGTGTACATATGTGGGTGTACAGTAGTCAATAATCCTATAAATGATAAAGCAGTATTGTTCATACAAACAAAACATGCCTAGAATCATTAAGGAAATTGTGATATGTCAATCTGGTGCCAGGCATATAAGAAAAACAATAATTATACGAACTATATATGTATACAGACATTGTTGGTACATGAAAAGTCTATATGGAAATAGTTTCATTTTTAAAAAGGCTGAATACAATAAAATAATAGTAGATAGTAGTGCAAACTATCTACAACTAGTTAATTTATATATTATATGATTGGGTATGCATATACATGCATATATATGTAGAATATGTTGGTTAAAATGTTAATTAACTTACTGTCATCCAAATAAAAGGTAATTAAATGTTCAAAGTGTTAATTAAATGAATAAATTATTTCATTAAATTTTACACAAAAAATTAATAGAAGCATAGTTCTAACAACATTTTGACAATAACTGAAGAACTATTCAGTGCTAGATTCTTCAGGATATTTTTCATGCTTACAAAAACACTATTAAGTAGGAGTTATTATGCCCATTTTCCAGAGGAGAAAACCTAGGTTTAAAGAGATTAAGAACTTGCCTAAATTCACACAGCAAGAAAGTCTAAAGGGATGTAAAATGCAAATCTAGGTCTTTTTGGTACCACAGCCCCATTCATTTCCTGTGCCACATTGCCAAACACGCTGCTACTTCTAAAGTTACTGCTTTCCCGTCTGTTAATATAAAACTATAATAACATGCTCTTCTCCCAATGTGCACACCCCCCGTCCTCCAAAAATATTATGTTTACATTATGACTTTAGTCTTTTTTTTTTTCAGAATCTCTGGGAATGCCCAGATACTTTTTATTTTTTATATTATTTTATAATTTTTTCTTCCAGTTTTATTGAGATATAGTTGACATACAGCACTGTATAGGTTTAGGGAGTACAGCATAATGATTTGACTTACATACATCATGAAATGTTTATTATAATAAGTTTAGTGAACATCCATCTCATAGATACAAAATTAAAGAAATAAAAACAAAATTTGTTTTCTTGTGATGAGAACTCAGGATTTATTCTCTTAACAACTTTCATATATAACATACAGCAGTTAATTATATTTATCATGTTCTACATTACATCCCTAGTACTTACTTACAACTGGAAATTTGTAACTTTTGACCACCTTCATCCATTCTCCCCTCCCCCCCACCCTTCTCCTCTGGTAACCACAAATCTGATCTCTTTTTCTATGTTTGTTTATTTTTGAAATAAAACTGACCTAAAACACTATATTAGTTCCTGTTACACAACATAGTGAGTTGGTATTTCTATACATTTCAAAATGATCACCACAATAAATCTAGTTATGATAAGTCACCATACAAGGATATTACATAGTTATAGACTATATATCCCACACTACACATAGCAATATATATGTGATTATTTTAAGTTGCTGATCCCTTAAGTTCAAAGGTATTTTAACAAGCCTGCATTTTTTCTCCCCACCCCACACTTACTGTTTTTTTTAATTTTTAAATTTAATTTTATTTTCTTATACAGCAGGTTCTTATTAGTTATCCATTTTATACATATTAGTGTATATATGTCAATCCGAATCTCCCAATTCATCACACCACCACCACCCCCCGCCACTTTCCCCCCTTGGTTTCCATACCTTTGTTCTCTACACCTGTGTCTCTATTTCTGCCCTGCAAACCAGTTCATCTGTACCATTCCTCTAGGTTCCACATATATGCGTTAATATACGATACTTGTTTTTCTCTTTCTGAGTTACTTCACTCTGTATGACAGTCTCTAGATCCATCCACGTCTCTACAAATGACCCAATTTCGTTCCTTTTTATAGCTGAGTAATATTCCATTGTATATATGTACCACAACTTCTTTATCTATTTGTCTGTCAATGGGCATTTAGGTTGTTTCCATGTCCTGGCTATTGTAAATAGTGCTGCAGTGAACATTGGGGTGCATGTGTCTTTTTGAATTATGGTTTTCTCTGGGTATATGCCCAGTAGTGGGATTGCTGGGTCATATGGTAGTTCTATTTTTAGTTTTTTAAGGAACCTCCATACTATTCTCCATAGTGGCTGTATCAATTTACATTCCCACCAACAGTGCAAGAGGGTACCCTTTTCGCCACACCCTCTCTAGCATTTGCTGTCTGTAGATTTTCTGATGATGCCCATTCTAACTGGTGTGAGGTGATACCTCATTGTAGTTTTGATTTGCAGTTCTCTAATAATTAGTGACGCTGAGCAGCTTTTCATTTACTTCTTAGCCATCTGTATGTCTTCTTTGGAGAAATGTCTATTTAGGTCTTCTGCCCATTTTTGGATTGGGGTGTTTGTTTCTTTAATATTGAGCTGAATGAGCTGTTACATATTTTGGAGATTAATCCTTTGTCCATTGATTCATTTGCAAATATTTTCTCCCATTCTGAGGGTTGCCTTTTCATCTTGTTTGTAGTTTGCTTTGCAAAAGCTTTTAAGTTTCATTAGGTCCCATTTGTTTATTTTTGTTTTTATTTCCATTACTCTAGGAGGTAGATCAAAAAAGATCTTGCTGTGATTTATGTCAAAGGGTGACCTTCCTACGTTTTCCTCTGAGAGGTTTATAGTGTCTGGTCTTACATTTAGGTCTCTAATTCATTTTGAGTTTATTTTTGTGCATGGTGTTCTAATTTCATTCTTCTACATGTAGCTGTCCAGTTTCCTCAGCACCACTTATTGAAGAGGCTGTCCTTTCTCCATTGTATATCCTTGCCTCCTTTGTCATAGATTAGTTGACCATAGGGGCGTGGGTGTATCTCTGGGCTTTCTATCCTGTTCCATTGATCTATATATCTGTTTTTGTGCCAGTACCATATTGTTTTGATTACTGTAGCTTTGTACTATAGTCTGAAGTCAGGGAGTCTGATTCCTCCAGCTCCGTTTTTTTCCCTCAAGACCGCTTTGGCTATTCGGGGTCTTTTGTGTCTCCATACAAATTTTAAGATTTTTTGTTCTAGTTCTGTAAAAAATGCCATTGGTAATTTGATAGGGATTGCATTCAATCTGTAGATTGCTTTGGGTAGTACAGTCATTTTCACAATATTGATTCTTCCAATCCAAGAACATGGTATATCTCTCCATCTGTTGGTATCATCTTTAATTTCCTTCATCAGTGTCTTAGAGTTTTCTGCATACAGGTCTTTTGTCTCCTTAGGTAAGTTTATTCCTAGGTATTTTATTCTTTTTGTTGCAATGGTAAATGGGAGTGTTTCCTTAATTTCTCTTTCAGATTTTTCATCATTAGTGTATAGGGATGCAAGAGATTTCTGTGCATTAATTTTGTATCCTGCTACTTTTCCAAATTCATTGATTAGCTCTAGTAGTTTTCTGGTAGCATCTTTAGGATTCTCTATGTATAGTATCATGTCATCTGCAAACAGTGACAGTTTTACTTCTTCTTTTCCAATTTGTATTCCTTTTATTTCTTTTTCTTCTCTGATTGCCATGGCTAGTACTTCTAAAACTATGTTGAATAATAGTGGTGAGAGTGGACACCCTTGTCTTGTCCCTGATCTTAGAGGAAATGCTTTCAGTTTTTCACCATTGAGAATGATGTTTGCTGTGGGTTTGTCGTATATGGCCTTTATTATGTTGGGGTAGGTTCCCTCTATGCCCACTTTCTGGAGAGTTTCTATCATAAATGGGTGTTGAATTTTGTCAAAAGCTTTTTCTGCATCTATTGAGATGATCATATGGTTTTTCTTCTTCAGTTTGTTAATACGGTTTATCACATTGATTGATTTGCATATATTGAAGAATCCTTGCATCCCTGGGATAAATCCAACTTGATCATGGTGTATGATCCATTTAATATGTTGTTGGATTCTGTTTGTTAGCATTTTGTTGAGGATTTTTGCATGTATAATCATCAGTGATATTGGTCTGTAATTTTCTTTTTTTGTAGTATCTTTGTCTGGTTTTGGTATCAAGGTGATGGTGGCCTCATAGAATGAGTTTGGAAGTGTTCCTTCCTCTGTAATTTTTTGGAAGAGTTTGAGAAGGATGGGTGTTAGCTCTTCTCTAAATGTTTGATAGAATTCACCTGTGAAGCCATCTGGTCCTGGACTTTGGTTTGTTGAAAGATTTTTAAGCACAGTTTCAATTTCATTATGTGTGATTGGTCTGTTCATATTTTCTATTTCTTCCTGGTTCAGTCTTGGACGGTTATACCTTTCTAAGAATTTGTCCATTTCTTCCAGGTTGTCCATTTTATTGGCATGGAGTTGCTTGTAGTAGTCTCTTAGGATGCTTTGTATTTCTGCGGTGTCTGTTGTAACTTCTCCTTTTCCATTTCTATTTTTATTGATTTGAGTCCTCTCCCACTTTTTCTTGATAAGTCTGGCTAATGGTTTAACAATTTTGTTTATCTTCTCAAAGAACCAGCTTTTAGTTTTATTGATCTTTGCTATTGTTTTCTTTGTTTCTATTTCATTTATTTCCGCTCTGATCTTTATGATTTCTTTCCTTCTGCTAACTTTGGGTTTTGTTTGTTCTTCTTTCTCTAGTTCCTTTAGGTGTAAGGTTAGATTGTTTATTTGAGATGTTTGTTGTTTCTTGAGGTAGGAGTGTATTGCTATAAACTTCCCTCTTACAACTGCTTTTGCTGCATCTCATAGGTTTTGGATTGTCGTGTTTTCATTGTCATTTGTCTTTAGGTATTTTTTGATTTCCTCTTTGATTGCTTCAGTGATCTCTTGGTTATTTAGTAACATATTGTTTAGCCTCCATGTGTTTGTGTTTTTTACCTTTTTTTCCTTGTAATTGATTTCTAATCTCATAGTGTTGTGGTTAGAAAAGATGCTTGATATGATGTCAATTTTCTTAAATTTACTGAGGCTTGATTTGTGACCCAAGATGTGATGTATCCTGGAGAATGTTCTGTGCGCACTTGAGAAGAAACTGTAATCTGCTGTTTTTGGATGGAATGTCCTATAAATATCTATTAAATCTCTCTAGTCTATTGTGTCATTTAAAGCTTGTGTTTCCTTATTTATTTTCATTTTGAATGATCTGTCCAGTGGTGTAAGTGAGGTGTTAAAGTCCCCCACTATTATTGTGTTACTGTCGATTTCCTCTTTTATAGCTGTTAGCAGTTGCTTTATGTATTGAGGTGCTCCTATGTTGGGTGCATATATATTTATAATTGTTATATCTTCTTCTTGGATTGATCCCTTGATCATTATGTAGTGTCCTTCCTTGTCTCTTGTAACATTCTTTAAAGTCTATTTTATCTGATATGAGTATTGCTACTCCAGCTTTCTTTTGATTTCCATTTGCATGGAATATCTTTTTCCATCCCCTCACTTTCAGTCTGTATGTGTCCCTAGTTCTGAAGTGGGTCTCTTGTAGACGGCATATATATGGGTCTTGTTTTTGTATCCATTCGGCAAGCCTGTGTCTTTTGGTTGGAGCATTTAATCCATTCAAATTTAAGGTAATTATCAATATGTATGTGCCTATTACCATTTTTTTAATTGTTTTGGGTTTGTTTCTGTAGATCCTTTTCTTCTCTTGTGTTTCCCACTTAGAGAAGTTCCTTTAGCATTTGTTGTAGAGCTGGTTTGGTGGTGCTGAATTCTCTTAGCTTTTGCTTTTCTGTAAAGCTTTTGATTTCTCTAACGAATCTGAAGGAGATCCTTGCCAGGTAGAGTAATCTTGGTTGTAGGTTCTTCCCTTTCATCACTTTAAATATATCATGTCACTCCCTTCTGGCTTGTAGAGTTTCTGCTGAGAAATCAGCTGTTAACCTTATGGGAGTTCCCTTGTATGTTATTTGTTGTTTTTCCCTTGCTGCTTTCAATAATTTTTCTTTGTCTTTAATTTTTGCCAATTTGATTACTATGTGTCTCCGTGTGTTTCTCCTTGGGTTTATCCTGTATGGGACTCTCTGTGCTTCCTGGACTTGGGTGGCTATTTCCTTTCCCATGTTAGGGAAGTTTTTGACTCTAATCTCTTCAAATATTTTCTCGGGTCCTTCCTCTCTCTCTTCTCCTTCTGGGACCCCTATAATGCAAATGTTGTTGCGTTTAATGTTGTCCCAGAGGTCTCTTAGGCTGTCTTCATTTCTTTTCATTCTTTCTTCTTTATTCTGTTCTCTGGTAGTGAATTCCACCATTCTGTCTTCCAGGTCACTTATCCGTTCTTCTGCCTCAGTTATTCTGCTATTAATTCCTTCTAGTGTATTTTTCAGTTCAGTTATTGTATTGCTCATCTCTGTTTGTTTGTTCTTTGATTCTTCTAGGTCTTTGTTGAACATTTCTTACATCTTCTCAATATTTGCCTCCATTCTTTTTCCGAGGTCCTGGATCATCTTCCCTATCATTATTCTGAATTTTTTTTCTGGAAGGTTTCCTATCTCCACTTCATTTAGTTGTTTTTTTGGGGTTTTATCTTGTTCCTTCATCTGGTACATAGGCCTCTGCCTTTTCATCTTGTCTATCTTTCTGTGAATGTGGTTTTTGTTCACAGGCTGCAGGACTGTAGTTCTTCTTGCTTCTGCTGTCTGCCCTCTGGTGGATGAGGCTATCTATGAGGCTTGTGCAAGTTTCCTGATGGGATGGACTGGTGTTGGGTAGAACTGGCTGTTGCTCTGGTGGGCAGAGCTCAGTAAAACTTTAATCCGCTTGTCTGCTGATGGGTGGGGCTGGGTTCCCTCCCTGTTGGTTGTTTGGCCTGAGGCGACCCAACACTGGAGCCTACCCAGGCTCTTTGGTGGGGCTAATGGTGGACTCTGGGAGGGCTCACACCAAGGAGTACTTCCCAGAACTTCTGCTGCCAGTGTCCTTGCCCTCACAGTGAGACACAGCCACCCCCCGCCTCTGCAGAAGACCCTCCAACACTAGCAGGTAGGTCTGGTTCAGTCTCCTATGGGGTCACTGCTCCTTCCCCTGGGTCCCGATGCACACACTACTTTGTGTGTGCCCTCCAAGAGTGGAGGCTCTGTCTCCCCCAGTCCTGTCAAAGTCCTGCAATCAAATCCCGCTTGCCTTCAAAGTCTGATTCTCTAGGAATTCCTCCTCCCGTTGCCGGACCCCCAAGTTGGGACGCCTGACGTGGAGCTCAGAACCTTCACTCCAGTGGGTGGACTTCTGTGGTGTAAGTGTTCTCCAGTTTGTGAATCACCCATCCAGCAGTTACGGGATTTGATTTTATTGTGATTGTGCCCCTCCTACCATCTCATTGTGGCTTCTCCTTTGTCTTTGGATGTGGGGTATCTTTTTTGGTGAGTTCCAGTGTCTTCCTGTCAATGATTGTTCAGCAGTTAGTTGTGATTCCGGTGCTCTCACAAGAGGGAATGAGAGCATGTCCTTCTACTCCACCATCTTGAATCAATCTCCCCATGACTTTTGTCTTGCTAATTAGAATACATCATTAGAATGCTTAATTGTATACCCTGATATGGACATTTACAAATAAAAATAAATAATTCCTCCTGAGTAAAATAAAAGACTTGGAGTTTCTTAGTCCCTTGAAGCATGCCTTTGAATGAGTCACTGAATTTTTTTTGACCTACAAATTCCTTATCTATAAAACAGCAAAATCATACCCACCTCACAGAATTGCTAGAGATGAAACAAAATGTCATATGTTAAAATACTTATAAACTGAAAATCATCTTACAAATATACTGAGATTAGTATTTTAGTTTCCAGGGTTATTTTATACTGTTTCTGCCAAGATCACTAAAGTTGTCTTATTCCCACAATTCAGCTCTTCAAAATAGCATTGTAACAAGATATAAATACTAAAGAGCCTACTTAAAGAAGGGGTATGTGGGATTAAATACATAATCACCAAAACTAAGATACTTTCTGGATGTAATGTGCTCTCACCTAAACAACTTTAAATTTTTCTGTGACATTTTCCAATTTTTATCCTTTTATGTATACAATTTTCATATAATTATAATTATTTCATTCAACATTATTTTGTATCACTACACTATTCCATGTGTCTAGATATCTTGTGTATATTATAATGACTGCATAGTGATTCACAGAAATAAAACCTTAAATTAACTAGCCCTGACCTAGAATTTAAAGTATTTTCAGTTTTTTGCAATTAATAATTCTGCTATGAACATTGCTTTACATATAGCTTATTATTTCACTTTTAAATTATATCCTAATCAGAACAGTGGTGTGTCAATACTGTTTAACAACTGCCCTCTGGGCAGGGGTTGCGGGGAGAGGAAGGTGGAGTAGAGAAGCCTCCATTTGTCTCATTTGCCAACTTACATGGTGTAAATATTCCAACCATGGCCGATTTCAAACTCCAATGGGCAAAGATTGAAACAGAAATCAGGGCAAGAGCAATAATAATCAGAAAGCAAAATTTAAGACATAGCAACAATCTAACAAAATGAACATGAGCCAAAAAAACCCCCCATGCCCTTTGACCCTTTAATTCTTTTTTTTTTAATTGTGGTATAGTTGATTTACAATATTATATAAATTTCAGGTGTACAACATAGTGATTCACGATTTTTAAAGATTATACACCACTTATAGTTATTATAGAACACTGGCTATATTCCTTGTGCTATACAGTATGTTTGTGGTGACCCTTTAATTCTGTAACTAAAAATTTAGCTTTAGGAAGAGTGGTGATTGAAACCAGCTTAAATTGGCTGATGATTAAATTTTTAGGACTTTTATAAGCTGGTTGTTAAACACGACCATTATTTTAAATTAATTTGCACAAATTTACAATTAAATAAATTATATTTTAAACAGAGGCAATAAATACTAAAAATTCATCATATCCTAATTTTTTTTCCTATATTTTACTATTATCTATGCTCTTTAGCTTTTTATATCTATAGCGTGCAACTGCATATTTCTTTCCAACTCTGTATTCAGTGATGTCATGCTGGTCATAAGGAACAAGGTATTAATAAGATTTTTTTTTAATTTAGTATTTTAAATGTTGAGTTTAGGAATTTAAAGAATTGTCAGTAGAGATATGGAATTTATTATTTTCCAGTGGAATGAGAAAGTGATTATGTAGATAAGAAAGTAAGAAGATGGTAGGTGATTTTCTAGCCTAAGAGAATAGACTCAGAGTTGGGTCTCTGGGAAATAAAATGGTAAAAGAATGGTAATAAGAAATGGGAAATGAAGTGTGACCATAATGATGTGTTTAGAAAGTAGAATCTAGTTGTTAAATTGGAAGAAGGCTAACCTGGATGTGCAGGTATTTAAAGGTCATAGATTTTTAACTTGTCTGTAATGACTTCAGCAGCAAGATGGCAAGGCCTGGGATTCCCAAACTGTGCCCTAAGGTGCCCTTGGGTGTCAGAGTGAACTCACAGGGGCACCATGGGATATTTTAAATTTTTGAAGGCAACATAGTGATACTGACATCTGTTGGACATGGCTTGAACTGGTTGCTCAAGGTATTCTCAGTTTAAACATTAGATTGTACTATATTTATTTTGACAATGTCATATCTTTGCAAAGATATAGGGTGGCTGCTGAGATAAATAAAAAATACCTCATGAAAATCACTGAGGAACAGTAATGAGGGTGGTGATGTCCAATCTGACCCCAAGGTTTGAGAAGTTATGCAGTGCCCAACAGTGACACACACCCCATTAGTAATTGTGGTTACTTAAGAATAAAATGTAAATGGTATTTTCCATTTCAATTTATACATATTATTTTTTCAAGTGGCTACTAAGTTGTTAAAATGCAAATACTTCTTAAGTTTTGGGGCCTGATTACTTAGTAAAAAAGAATTGTTCAGGTTTTTTTGTTTTGTTTGTTTGTTTCTTTGCTTGTTTTTGACTTTGGGGACCATGAAAAAGTTATAGAGACATTCAGGGTACTCTGAACTGAAAAAGTATGGGAATGTCTGGGTTAGGCATCAAACAAATGAAGAAGGAATGAGCGGGATTCTGGGTGCAGAGCACCTCAAAACATAGCCATATTAAATGCAGGGGGAAAATGTTGCATTAAACATATAAAAAGGGATTAAAGGTCAGAAATAAGGTACATGAACAAGAATAATAAGTAATGATGTATGCAATACTACTTATAAAAGCAAAGGAATGGAAATAACCCAAAAGTCCTGAAATAGAAGGATGACTGAATCACCTAAGGGACAACACATGATGGGGTACTTACTGGGCAGCTGTAAAAGGAAACAAATATGTATTGCTTTACACTATTGTGAAATCATCTCCAGGATATAATATTAAATAAGAACATCAAAGTGGAGGAAAGTATGTATAGTATGTTATTGTTTATTGAAAAGAAGGGGAAAAGATATGAAAAGTTACATAAACATTTGTTTATAAATAAAATTTAAATACAATTTTTTAAAAAAACTATTATTAGACTTCAAGCTTCCCTTTACGTTGTAGAAAGCCTGACAGAAAATCACTCTGCCACTTACCATAACAAAAAAATGAATGATCTGCAAAATCAGAACTTTTCTTGAACACATTGGAGAACTGAGTTCACAGGGCAACAAACTAAGCCAACACGTAAGGAAAGTTAGGATCCCTCAGTGAGAGTCAGGACACACGCACTTCTTACCTAGTACAGACCCCACCAGATGCCATACAAGCCAAGAGGAAAAATTCAGCTAATGTTTTCAATGAATTGCTGAAAACTGTGAGAATATACAACGTCTGGGAGACCATAAATACAAGGGAAATTCACAACTACTGGTGCTCACAAGTAAGATCTGAGCAAGCCTTCCTCATGGTGCAGGCCTAGGGGAGGGACAAACTCTGAAAAACACAAAGCTCAAAAAGAAACATATAACTTGAACAGTCCTATATCTATTAAAGAAATTGAAACAATAGTTTTTTAAAAACTGTCCAAGAAAGAAAATTCCAGGCACAGATTACTTTGCTGGGAAGTTTTACATAACATTAAGAGAAGAAAAAGTAATATTTATATAAACTATTACAAAATACAACTAGGCAGGAACACTTCCCAACTGATTTTCTGAACCCAGCACTACCCTGATGCCAAAATCAGAAAAAAATACATTGCAACAAAATAAAGCTGCAGACCCGCAGCTCTTATGAATCTAGATGTAAAAATCCTCAAGGAAATATTAGCAAATTGAATCCAAAAAATATTAAAAGGTAATACATCATAACCAAATGGAGTTTATCTCAGGAATATAAGACTGTTTCAACATTCAGAAAGCAATCAAGCTAATTCATCATATCAACAGACTAAAGAGTGTCAGGAAGCTTAGGGAGAGTGAAACCCAGAAGAAAGATCTGAGTATAGTAAAATGCAGTCTGAGTGAAGATTTATGATTGTCACCCCAAATAGTCCAGCAACAAGCTCTGTAACCCAGAAGTTCCTGCAAATATTTCAGAGAAGGGACAACTTTTTTGCACTGGATAAACTAAAGGTACATGGGATTGCTTCCTAGTTTAACTACAGTTAATTCTTCTCCTAAAGGAAAATTTGCGTTTCTGATTTATTTCCCTTTTCAAAGTGCTGTGAGGATAGGGAATTATAATATTATTTCCATACCACCACTCACCAAGAACAGCCCCAGCCAGGCATTATTATAGCACACATTTTCATGTGTCATCTCTAATCCTCACAAACTGGAGAAAGAAAGCAAGAAAGCAAGAGAGAGAGAGGAAGGAGGGAAGGAGGGAGGGAGGGAGAGTGAGAGGAAGGGAGAGAGGGAGGAAGGAAGCGAGGGGGGAACTGTCTATTCATAGACAACTAATTTTCTGCATAGAAAATCCTGAAGTATCTACAAGAAAGTTACTAAAACTAGTAAGTGAGTTTAGTAAGGTCACAAGGCACAAGATCAATCTATAAATCAATCATATTTCTACATACCAGCAATGATAAATTGGAATGTTTGATATATATTCTATATATTCTAAATATATAATATAATTGAGATATTATAAAAATATTCTTTCTAGGTGAAATGCAAGACTGTGTCCTTAGAGATGAACTGGGTCTCCAATTATAGAACAGCTTTTAAAACTCTGATTCCTGGAAAGTTTATTAGTAACTTCTGTTTGAGTATTCTATATCCAAGGGTGTTTCAAAGTTAATTTATGTTTCTTCTTTTTATCCTAGCTGTGTTTAAGTAATCCTTTAGGGAGCATCATAACATTCTTATAATGCAGGTGCTTATTATCCTTATTTTGCAGATGAAGTAACTGAGGCATAGAGCTCTTGAAACTTGCTCAAGGTTACACAGTGAATTAGACCTATCTCAGATTTAGAAGTTAGGATTTCACATTTTTTAAGACTAGAATTTACTTATCCTGGGGGGTAGAATAATTTCCTAACTACATGGAGGAGGAAACAATGAAATGTTATGGGATTTTTTTTGCTGCTATTGCATTTTATTTAGTTTATCAATAGGGATTATATAAACTTTATGATGAGGCCCTTTGATCAAAAATTCTAATTTTAGAATTAAGAATAGCTAGGCATAAAGAGTAAAGAAAAAAATTTGATACTGTAGAGTTCAGAAGCAGAACTTCAATAAATGGTATTTGGGATAAGTGGACAGTTACATGCAAAAGAATCAAACTGTATTACTTTCCCACACCACATAAGAAAACAAACTCAAAATGGATGAAAGACTTAAATGTAAGACCTGAAACCATAAAACTCTGAGAAGAAAACATAGGCAGTATGCTCCTTGACATCGATCTTAGCAATATGTTTTTTTGGCTCTGTCTCCTCAGGCAAGGGAAACAAAAGCAAAAAATAAACAAATGGGACTACATCAAACTAAAAAGCTTTTGCACAGCGAAGAAAACTATCAATGAAACAAAAAAGCTGCTTACAAAATGGGAGAAGATATTTGCAAATGATATATCCAATAAGGGGTTAATATCCAACATACATAAAAAACTCATACAACTCAAAAAAAAAAGCAATTAAAAAATGGGCAGAGCAGGGACTTCCTTGGTGGCACACTGGTTAAGTTAAGACTCTGTGCTCCCAAGGTAGGGGGCCCGGGTTCGATCCCTGGTCAGGGAACTAGATCCCACACACATGCCACAACTAAGAGTTCACATGTCACAACTAAGGAGCCAGTGAGCCGCAACTAAGGAGCCTGTGAGCTGCAACTAAGGAGCCCACCTGCCACAACTAAGACCCAGCACAACCAAAATAAATAAATAAATGAATAAATATTTTTTTAAAAAATGGGCAGAGGACCTGAGTAGACATTTTTCCAAAAAAGACATACAGATGGCCAACTAACACATGAAAAGATGCTCAACATCACTAATCATCAGGGAAATGCAAATCAAAACTACAATGTGATATCACCTCACACCTGTCAGAATGGCTCTTATCAAAAAGCAACAGATAACAAGTGTTGGCAGGGATGTGGAGAAAAGGGAAACTTCATGCACTGTCAGTGGAAATGTAAATTGGTGCAGCCACTATGGAAAGCAGCATGGAGGTTCCTCAAAAAATTAAAAATAGAACTGCCATATGATTCAGCTTTTCCACTTCTGGGTATTTTCCAAAGAAAACAAAAACACTAATTTGACAAAATGTGCACCCCTATGCTCACTGCAGCATTATTTACAATAGTCAAGATACGGAAGCAGACTAAGTGTCCGTCAAAACATGAATGGATACAGAAGATGTGGTATACATACACAATGGAATATTACTCAGCCATAAAAAAGAATGAAATCTTGCCATTTGCAACAACATGGGTGGACCTAGAGGGTATTTTGCTAAGTGAAATAAGTCAGAGAAAGAGAAATACTGTATCATCTCATTTATATGTGGAATCTAAACCACAAAACAAACAAACATAACAAAACAGAAACAGACTCATAGACAGAGAATAAATGGGTGGTTGGTGGGGAGATACAGGAAATAAGTGAGAGAGATTATTAACAGGTACAAACTTCCAGCTATAAAATAAGTAAGTCATGGGGATGTAATGTGCAGCATAGGAACGTAGTCAACAATATTGTAATACCTTTGTGTGGTGACAGGTGGTAACTAGACTTGTCACAGTGATCACTTCATAATACACGAAAATGTTGAATCACTATATTATACACCCAAGACTAGTATGGTATTGTAAGTCAATTATACTTCAATTTAAAAAGAGAGAGAAAAAAGAAACAGAGCTTATCACTCTATTAAAGGGCTATAAAATATTACACCAGCTTCAGATAGCTGATTTCAGGTATATTTGGTTCCCAGTAAGGACACCACTTTCCCACCAGTTCCTTTGCTGTTCTTCTCTTAACATGTAACCTTCTTCAAATATCACAAGGGATGTAATATTTTAGTTACTATGCTTAGAAAATTCATAAATATTTTGTTTTTTAAAAACAACAAAATTTATTAATAAAATAATTCCTTAACTGAATAGATGAAAAAATGGTTCAGAGTCTTGTGGTCTCATGATAGAAATTTTTATTCCTAGATAAAAGTTTAAATAGTTTTAATTAAAGTTTAACTTTAATTAAACCATGTATCTTGAAGAAGAAAACTTCAATTTTCAATTATAGGTTTAAAGTCATGGAGAACTCTTTACCTAGTTAAGTTTTGTTTTCATTTACCTGACTCTAAGTAAAAATCATAATTATAGCAGTAGTATAATCATAATTTCCAGTTTGGTTTTTTTTTGGCCACACCCTGCGGCATGTGGGATCTTAGTTCCTAGACCAGGGATTGAACCCGTGTCCCCTACAGTGGAAACGTGGAGTCTTAACCACTGGACTGCCAGGGAAGTCCCAATTTCCAGTTTCTTTTTTTAACAAAATAGTCTCTCAAGAGTTTTAACTGCCCGACATTCCTCTTACTCTTTCATTTCCTCCCTCTTCCCCTGCCCTGTACAATATTCTTTCTTCTGCAAAAGCCATCCATGAACCTTCTTTCAAGAGGCCTCAATCACACAAACCTACATTGATAACATTAAACCAGCAGTGGGTTTGGCTTTGGTCATCCAGAATTTAATCTCAGCCTTCCTTGGACACTCAACTTCCATTACAAAATCATCAAGAGGTTCAGACACATATCTGTGTGCTGTTTTGTTTTGTTTCACTAGGGCAAGCCAATAACTACTCTATAGCAATGCTTTTAACACCAGAACCACAGAACCTACAGGCAAATAAATGCAGGTAAACTGAACAAACTTGCTTGTTTACACTGTGCTAATACTTGTAGTATTTTCCTGACTTGTGCTTCACAAAGGAAAAAAAGATACAAAGGCAAAGTTATGTTGTTGCCATAAACAGATTTTGCTTAACAGCTTTGTAAGAGTGAAAATCAGAGTGGAGTCAAAATACCCAGCTATGAAGAATTCTGCATTATAATGAGGGCATTCTATAAAGAAAAACATTATCTGAATGTATAAATATTTATCATTGATACATCATTTAGACTTTGTTTCTTTTGATTCACTCAGGTGGACACATTTCTGCATGCTTTAAAAGCATCGAAATGCAAATTTGGTAACAGTAAAGGCCTAATCACTATTTGCAACTCTTCAGACATTAAAAATTTCATAACTCTTTTATTTAACTGACTCAGTCATTCACTGCGATCTAACTCACAGATATGGCTATGTTTAATTTTGCTTCTTCAATAATGTAGACCAGGGACTTCCCTGGTGGTGCAGTGGTTAAGATTCTGCACTCCCAGTGCAGGGGGCCCGGGTTTGATCCCTGGTCAGGGATCTAGATCCCACATGCATGCCGCAACTAAGAGTTCGCATACCACAACGAAGGAGCCGGAGAGCCACAACTAAGACCTGGCACAACCAAAATTTAAAAAAATAAAATAAAATAAAAAACTAAAATGTAAAAAATAATAATAATAAATAATGTAGACCAAGACTTTTTAAACATGTCCTTAATCTTTGGGAAAGTAGGTGGACTACGGCACCTGCATGGCAGAAGTTATAGAAGCTGCTAATTTTGATCAACCTTTTACATAGTTGTTGGGCATGTAAAGATACACTAGGCAGGGCAGCATAGGAAGCATCTTTCACTGGTGTCATTCACGAGCCACACTGGGCACTACATTGTAAGACAGACCCACCAACAATGAAGCCTTCAAATCCAGTTGGTATAAGAGCGGGTTTGAGACTAGGGTGTGGTATATGAGGCACCTAGGGTGGAAAATTTAAAGAGGCACTCACTTGCAGCACCCTGAGAAGGAGTGCCTCTTTAAATTTTGCACCCTAGGTCCTCATTTACCTCATCCTAATCCCTACCCTGCAGAAAAGCCCCAAAGTGATGTTGTCTGTAGGAGCCAGGAGCACCTGATCTCCACATTCCACAGCTGAAGCGAAACTTCATAACCAATCTTATGTCAGGTAGTAAAGGTTGACTCATCCCCAGCCCAGTGCCTGGAGACTCAGCTATTTCCCTTGAGGGACCAAGATCAACCTGATGCATTCACTTCCTTACTAGAACTAAGTCGCTGCGTCCCGCCAATGCCTGCGTGATAAAGACCCCATCGTCCCCCTTTCAGATCCTAGAGGCTGCTTACAAATATCTCGGGCCATCATCTTCTGACAGAATTCCCGGTGCAAATTACCTGCTTAGATTGCAGTATTACCTCTCCCTGGATTTCACCTCCTTGTGATTTGGTCCTAGAGGCCGTCCCTCTTCCCGCCCCACATGATTCCCAGTGCCTTCATCCGCTCCCTGAGACTGCTCTTCGGCCTGCTAGTCTGGGCTTCTTAGAGTCTGTGGCTCAGTCCATCTCTTTTCGACTGGCTCCCAGTTATTTCTGTCTCCGTCAGAGTTAACAGAACCATCCAAATATTGTGACAACCAAATGTGCCTCCACATATTTTCGAAAGCCTCAGCTGGGGACAGTCCTAGCCCAGCTGAGAATCACTGGAAGTAGAAGAGAGGGTATATCTTCAATGAGAAATGGGTCAAGCATTTCAGAGCCTGGCTCTTTCCATTCCATTGGTTCATAAACCTTGCTTGTGTTAAAATCATCTGGGGGAACGTCTGATTTACTTATTTAACACACACTTAGATACTGCTGACTATGTGCCTGAAACTGTTAAAAAAAAAACACTCTACAAATATTAACTCATTTAATCTCACAACAACCCTTTGAGCTAGGCACATTACTCTCATTTTACAGATTAGGAAACAGGCTTGAGAAGTTTAATGACTTACCCAAAGTCACACACCTAACGTATGTAGAAGCCAAAATTCAAACCCAGACATTCTGGTTATAGGGTAAATGGTAAGCACTTTGTTGTGCAGCAGACAACCATGTCCCAACCACAAAGATTTGATTTAGTAAATCTGTGAAAAGGACTGAGAAATCAGTATGTAACTGAACAAGTCTTTCAGATGCTTTTATATAGTAAGAATGTCACCCTTCTACTAACTGTTATTTGGGGACCACAGCACTATTCCACACCTTATTTGGGAGAGACCAGACGGAGACTGACTTATGTGGCTAGAAATAAATCTGTGTTAGATTACACTGAGTAAGCAAGGGAAAACAGTGTTTGGGATATTATTTCTTCAAAACCTCGGAAGCCAAGCTAATAATACACATCACTTTTACAAAATGGTCAATATTGAACTATGTATTATTAAACAGAATGAAATATGTTAAGAATGTAGCATCAGAGGAAGAGTATAAATAGCATTAATAAATATGAAATTATCCTATGAAGTAGGATACACAACGGCAATGGACTTAAGTGAAAGATGCACGAAAGAAGGAAGAACAGCCTAGCTATTCGTATCCCGGGCTCCAGGCAGCCCTGAACCAGTCAGGCAAGACAAATGATACCAAGTAACCCTGAAGTGTGACTTTAAGCAACACAGAAGTTACAGCAACTGAGGAGGGGAGATAGAAGCAATTGGATAAACATGACAAAAACAAGACAAAATGTGAAAGAACTTTGAAAACATTTTATCACCATACTAGTATGATTATCACTGTATTGTTTAGTATTATGTCATCTTGGGTGGCCTCAATAAATAAAGAGAAACATCAGAACCAGAGCAGAGCGATAAGCAGCAGCTCTCCCAACACCACCCCTCCCAAAGGGGGGTGAACAACTGTAGCCCAATCAGCAGTGTTTCTGGTTACTCAGTAGGGAAACAACTGTGGGTCAGAGTCAACTCAGGGATTAACCACAGCTCCCACTCTGCCAGACACTGCCATAGAAGGTGAGGTACAAAGAAGACTAATACACTGGGAAGTTCATTCTCTTTAGCTTTACAGATAAGCCTCCCCATCACCTCCAAACACTAATTAAGAAGACATCCCATGTGTCAGTGTCAGGAGACGCATGTTCCTAGGTTCCCACCAGATCAATTGTAGTGAATCCTAAAGGTTTTGGAAAATGGAGCCAGGAGGTGGGTTAAGAGAATGCCAAATTTTAGTTTTTAATTAACATAAAATTTGGCAGTAACATTTTTAAAAAATAATTATCTTGAGAATAGGACTTCAAAACTGAATGTACTTTGCCAAAATTTTAGCATATTTCAAAATTTCCTTTCGGGGCCTGGTATTACAAACCAAGGCAAATAAGATCCACTTTCATCAAACCTTCTCCAACTTGCTATACTTCCTCAAGTTTTTGTCTTTCACTGTGTTCTTTCATATTCTGAATAAAGTGACACCTTAGGACTCTCTTTTTCCTTTCAAAACAAGATTCATTCCATTACCTTACATGCTCTCTTATTCCTGCCCTTAATGTGGTCTTAGCTCCCATATTAATTATAACTCTTAACCAATTTAATAAGTTCTGTTTCATAGGAAAACTGGAGGTAGATTATTGAGAACTGTCATATGCAAGCATTTTAGCAGATGAATAAATCTTATAAGTCCACATAACACAAGTGTCTACAGCCACACACATTCCTTTCACACCTTCTGAAAGTGGCAAAAATGAACATGTATATTAACATGACCCAAAAGGATAGCCATTCTATAGTATACAAAAGCAAGAAGCAAAAGTATATAAACTTAAAATCATGCTTTTATTAATCAGTGTTTCAGTATTCAACTTTTAAAATAATCTAGTTATCTAATGATTAATTAATAATTAATTTAATATTATCTTAGGGTTTTAAGTTACCTAAGGACTTTGGAATTATATTTAAATTTACAGAGTATAAAACATAATTACTGTTGATATAAAAAGTTTGTCTTAAGTTACTTTAGTGAACACAAATTAACATTTTTCATAAACTTAAATATTTTCTAGCAATAATGCTAGTTTATTTAATAAGTAAATCAATATAAGTAGTTTAGGAAGTTCAGATTAGCTAATCTCTTCATGAGAAAACAAATCTACATGTTATTCTTAAAATGTGTATTTATTTTACTTAACATTGATAAATCAGAGGAAAGACATATACTTGCCTTCTTTTCTTAAACCAAAATTATTAATCCAGGCTGATTTCTCCAAAGACTCACCTTAATTATATAAACTTGGATTCTTCAAATGTTTCTAAGCTAGTAGTTTTTGTAAGAAGGACTTTTTTGTTTAAGTTTAGCACACTTAAAGCATTAGAAATTCTGGGCTTTTTTTTTTTTTTTTTAATTTGGGGAATTTATGCAAGTGCATATGTACGTCTGTAGACCAATCAGAACAAAGTTCCTTTAATTTAAGAGGCATTACAATGGAATTTATTAATACCCTACAGAGTAGGAAAACATTTTACTTTTACTCAGCAAAATATAAAGGCTGTTATAAATTATAGACACAGACACTTAGAAAGCTTATAGCTTCAGCTTTACAACCTCAACCCCAGGTTGAAAGTAAACATAGACAGACAAAAACCAGTTCAGATCTCAAAAAGCTGATCTTCCCAGTGGGCACAACATTCTTAATCCATCTGAGCTCACAAAGGACAAATGAAAAGACTAAAAACCTGGATTCTTTGTCATCTCACTTCTAATAGAGACTAGATAGCCATCATTCAACAGGTATCACCAAATGGTTAGGCCATAAAACCAAATTCTCAATCATTGCTGCCAATGCAGAATAACTTAGCTATGCATAAATCAGAAACAAAAACAAAATTTTTTAAAAAAATCAGTAAAAAGCAAAAACAGACAGTGGTTAGTTCTATAACTGCTTTGGATTTACTCTAAGAGCCAATAAAAGATATTCCTGGGTTTAAACAACCCATGAGGTACACTTCCTTAGCCATAAAGTTTGGCTCCATCACATGAGTTCACTTGAGCATCTCTGTGGAAACTTGAGATTTCCTACGTTAAAGTATAATTTTCAAAAACAGAAAACCATCTCTCCTGTGCAAATATAAAATGAACATTTGTCAAAGTTTTATTCAACTCATTAATTAATGAGCGAACAAGTAAGATGCTAAAACCAATTCTAAAAGTACATGAGAAAGTAGACATATATTCATTTTAAAAATTAGGGTAGGATTGCAGAGTTAGATGCAAAACTGTTAAATATCTTACAGAACAATAAGTCACAACGTGTGGGGTTATCTGGTGTATCAGATAGAAATTATTGCATATCTGCCAGACAAAAATCTACCTGTTACCCCCCCCCCGCCCCTACAGAATTATAAAATAGCCCAGTCAACATAAAGTCAAGCTCAGCAAAGCTATGAAGGAACACCTTGGTAAATTCTTGCCTATTTCCAAGTTTTGGATAATTTTTCTCATAGGAGTGAGATATTGCAAATATTGCATGGGACATACTTACACTAAAAATTTATTCATTTACCTGCAATTCATTTTTACCTGGGAATCCTGTATTTATCTTTTAACCTTAATAACAAGTTAACAAAAACTTTACCTAGTCTGCACAGTTCCATTGCCAACAACGTATCTCTTAAATTTGTGCCTGGCTTCATATTCTTGCCTAGATAATAAATATTAAGCGGTATTTCTACAGCGCTTCTATTCTTTATATTTACCACTGGGGGGCGCATATAACTCACAGTCTACCGGATGCCACGTGGTGACGAGCGTTTTAACACCCCATCCGCTAGGGGACCGTTCAGGAACCTCTCAGATTTCACAACCAGGCTCTGCTCACGTGCTCACTAATCATTTGTGCGCACGCGTGCAACTGCTCCCAGGCCCGATCCGGACTGCGCAGGCGTACGAGAGAGTGGGCGCGCAGGCGTAAGAGAGTGTGAGCGCGCAGGCGTAAGAGAGTGAGCGCGCAGGCGTAAGAGAGTGAGCGCGCAGGCGTAAGAGTGAGTGCGCAGACGCCATTGGTAGGACTCACGGAAAAGGAAAAGGGAGGGGATGGAGCCGCTGGGAGCTCAGATGTGCTGGGGCTGTGGATTGGGAGCCGCTAGAACGTTCTCCGGGCTGCACATCCTGCATATTTGACGCTCCGTGGAGATGCCCAGCCGAGGTGCGCGACCCGAGGACGGCTCCGGGCTGGTCCCTACCGACAACTCGACCCAGCACAAGGAAGATCTCAGCAACAAGGTGAGTGTGGGACGAGGTGACCAGGCCCCCAGGCTCGGGACGGGGCGCCGCTCGCCCCCCACACGGCGGCCGAGTGGTCCGGTCTCAGTTTTGTCCCGCTGCTTTGACAGCTGCAGTTAAAGGGAGACCTTGAAACTTGCCCCAATATTAGACCCAGATGGCAGTAGGGCGGGGGTTTAGTTGTTTTGTTTTTCAAATTGTGAATTTTTTAAAGTTTTATTTTAAAAATTATCGTACAGTAAAATTTGACCCTTTTTTCTTTTCTCTAAATTTAACACATGTGTAAATTTGTGTGACCACCACCACAATTGGGATACAGAACAGTTCCATGACCCCAAAAGACTCCCTTTATAGCTGTGCTCTCCCCAACCCAGAACCTCGGGCAACCCCTGATTTGCTTTGCATCACGACAGTTTTATCCTTTCCAGAACATCATGTAGATGAAATCATAGCGCATGCGTCTCTTACTCAGCACGTCTTTGAGATTCATAGTTGCTTTTTTTCTTTAAAAACAAAAAACAGAACAGGTACAAAGTTTATTATTAGAGACATAGCACAACAACAAGTGGGAGAGCACACAGAGAATAGATAACATAGAGGCAAGGCAGAGATGCACACCTGGAGAGCAATGAGGAGGAGTGCAGTAAAGAGGTGGTGAAGTCGTTTATATAGGGCAGTTCTTCCAGGTCTTTGTTTACCTTTGGCCCATTATCTGGTTTCTTTTTCCACACCTGCCCTGCCCTAGGATCCTCCCCAACATGCGTGCGCAACTTTTTTCCAACATGGATTACAGCCCAGAGGCCTGTGGGACGGCCATCACATATTATGGGGTGGTGCCCCCTCCTTTTGGACCCCCAAGGAGCCTTTCTGCGCATGTGCAATGTTTCCCTTGCCCCAAGGATGGGAAATGTATGACCTCTTGATCTTTTCACAGGGTTTAGTCCCACTCTGTTCCTGCCATAAAAATGTCCAATGTCCGGTTATTTACTCTATTTCTGTTGCTGGTTTTTATATCGAGGTGCAGATCTCGAAATATAGACAAGAGTCCGGTCATAAATATGTAGTCCTGGAGCCCGTTTGTCTCTTGCTTCAGGAAATGTAAACAGGGAGCTGGTAATGAATGTCCGGCCTGGAGCCCATCTTCTTCTCACCCCAGGAAGTGTGAACAGGAGGCCAGCTGTAAATGTCTAGCCTGGAGCCCATCTATCTCCTGCCTCAAATCCCCGCTGAGAGATGTGAACCCCAATAAATCTTTATTGGGAAGATGAAGGGCAAAGGTCTGTCTTCTGCAGCTTCTAAATACTGGCATGGGGCTCGTAGACCCTACCTAGTTGGGATCACAGAGCTCTCGTCCTGTCTCATTAAGGGGCCCAGGGTGACTTCTGTTGTTATTCCAAGGAGTGGCTGGAATCTGCGTCACCTCATCTTGTCTGGGAAACCGTTGTGTCCTTAGAAAGAACAAACTAGACAAGTTGATTAACAAAAGGCAGGGGCCAAAGATCAGTAGAAGAATTGTTGTAACCAGGGGCCCAAGCAGGAGTAAGAACCAGGTTACATTTGGCCACATTACTTTAACTGTAGTCCAGATAGTGTCAGCGCTTGGGTTACCCTGTCCAAAGGAATGAGGCCATTGAGCACGGTCATATAATTTTTTGATGTCTTTTTCTACTAATCCAGTGTTATTGAAGTAGGTGTGACAGACCTAGTTAGGAGTAGTTGGAGGAGTGACAACCTGAACGTTAATAGACAAAATAGATCTCATTTCTTTTCGGGAGATAAAGCCTGAAACCCAGTCTGGACCTGACGCTTTGGGGTGACTTGTAGCCAGGTAGCCAGTTGTCTAGTTTCATTTAAGTAGGTTTTAACTTTTAATGTGGTATTAACACATAGATAACAGGTGTTATTGGTCTGAAAATTTTCTCCTTAATAGCCAAAGCAGATGTTACCATTAATGATGTTAGTGTTTTCCTAGGTATGAGAAGATGTAAGAATTTGGGCTCATAAAATCTTTTTCTGAAAATATCTGAATTTATTTTTGGCTGTGTTGGGTCTTTGTTGCTGCGCGCGGGCTTCCTCTAGTTGCGGCGAGTGGAGGCTACTCTTTGTTGCGGTGCACAGGCTTCTCACTGCAGTGGCTTCTCTTGTTGCGGAGCACGGGCTCTAGGCTCCCGGGCTTCGGTAGTTGCAGCACGCAGGCTCAGTATTTGTGGCTCATGGGCTGTAAAGCGCAGGCTCAGTAGTTGTGGTGCACGGGCTTAGTTGCTCTGCGGCATGTGGGATCTTCCCAGACCAGGGGTTGAACCCATGTCCCCTGCATTGGCAGGTGGATTCTTAACCACTGCGCCACCAGGGAAGTCCCCCAGAGTGCCTCATTTCTGATCTCCACCCTGAACTCCTTTCAGGGGGTGTTGAAGGTCAGCAACTGCAGTGGCCATGATTTAGTCCTTGTAGAGGTAGATGGCAGGTGTCAGTTAGCAGTCGGCAGGGCCCCTTCATGGACATAAGTTTAACCATGGTTTGGGGGGCATTTCATGACCATTTCGTCCCACGGTGCTAGGAATGCTCATTCCCGGGTCTGGCAAAGATTTCGTTGACAGGCCACTCAATGTGGTGTTACTGGACTAGGCCCTGTTAACAGTAGCCAAAAACCTCTGGACCACCTGTCTTACTCATCCCTTATGGTCCAGGTAAATATTCCCTCTTGTTGCTTCTTCCCATATTTAGAGTTACACTATTACAATCATTGATCTCATATGGAACTATGTATCATCATTTTATCAGAGGCTCAGTCACACATTTGGTAATGTAATTAGCAACAATTTTGTAAAACAGGCAATATAGAAAACAATATAGCTAGCAGTACTAGTAAGGTCATAAGTAAGAATTTAAGTCAAGAACTTCCATTAGGTGTTGCCCAGTATATACCCAGGTTATCTGACTTAGTCTGTTCTGTACCAATCCTTATCTTTCAGGGAAATTATATATTGGCATTGTTCGTAAGGCATTTGCCCCAATTTTTTAGTGTAACTAGACTGATTATCCTTAGTATGATTTAATTGTCCCCAGCGTAGAGGAGCTGATAATGCTGCTGGGAACCTAAGAGTTTCCAATCTCAGGAAGGAGCGGGTAGAGAGAAAGATAAATGTTTTAATTTTACCCACAGGTGTAAATTACCAAATTGTTGTAAACCATAAATAACTTGAGGAGAAGAGCTTCTTTATCTCTTTAACTCCCAGGTTTCGGCACCATCTGATCTCGGAGAGGCAGCAGTGAGTGATGGCATGAAGCAAGATCTTAATTCCCTGCCCAGGAATTGAACCTGGGGAGCCTGGATGAAAACCAGGAATCCTGGCCACCACAATCCCTGGCTCTTGCCCCCAGTGAAAAATGCGTTTCTCACGGAGGCAAAACTATAAAAATAGGTACAAAGTTTATTATTAGAGACATAGCACAACAAGTGGGAGAGCACACAGAGAAAGTTTGTTTAGTTAAGATAGAAGCAAGGCAGCGATGCACACCCAGAGAGAAAGGGTGTGGGCGTCCTCCCTAATGAGGAGGAGCCTGGTTTGGTTTTTTTCTGGAGCCTGCTTTGGTTTTTTTCTATGTGCTCTTTTAATACTTTTAGAAATACCACTCACCTTAGATCTGCTGCCTGTGTTCTCTGTCTCAGAAAACGTCACCACCATCCATCCAGTTGTCCATGCCAGTAACGTGGGAGCCAGCCTTTATGTACATCAGGAAGTCCTATCAGTTTTATTTTTGAGGCCCATATGAAATATGTCCCTTTATCACCGTGTACACTCTTAACCATCCTAAACCAGCCACTTTCATCTACCGTAGGGAATCCTGCAAAGGTTTCCTAACTGGCCTCTCCTCATCCATTGTTACCTTCTTCCAGTATGTCCTTCACTTTGGCCAGAGCTACGTTCCTGAAACAGGTATCTGATTATCACTCTTCTGCCCCTCCCCCCCCCAAAAGGGAACCAGTATAATATAAATCTTAACTGCCATAAGCAGGAGAAAAAAAAAAAAAAAACACCTTTAAAAATAAATTTGAGATGAGGATGGCTATAGCCTTTGAGGTAATAGATGTCCTAGATAATACTTTGGTTCTGTCCCAAACTGACAGTGGCATCTTGGGCAAGTCTCTAATCCCTCTATCACAGTTTCCTTGTCTGAAGTACTAAAGTATACCTGCCATTCCTAAAATGAATGGGAAAGTGCTGTTCAAACGTAAGCTTCAAGGGGGTTGTACAAATTCAATCTTGGAATTCAACTCATTCTCTAGTCAGTTACTACAGTGACCGTCAGCTGGAGAGCAGGAGGGTACACATCTGTGAGGAATGAATTTTCAAACCACACACAGCCCACTCTGATTACTACCATAGCATGCCACTTATACTGATGTATGACAGATCCTTGAGGCTTCCCAGGTAGGCCAAAATTATAAAATATGCTTTTAGAGGCTCTAGTGATACTATGTAATCAGTCATGTTCACAATATAGCTACCATTACTGAAAAGAGTTAAAAGAAACTTAGTTTCCACTTAGTTGAGCCCTCTTCTACTAATACAAAGTGAGACCTAGTTGACAGTGCCAGCCCTGTGCTAACCTTTGAGATGTAAAGCAAAGATGGAAAGTGTTGGGTCGTACTACCCCAGGTAGGGTACTTACTGCTACTTGCTTCCTCTGAATGTCTGGCTGTACCATTTAGTACATAAATCATGAAAAGCATGGGAATGGGGTGGGGGAGTAACCCACTCTTCATTCCATTTGGTTTTTTTTTTTTAAAGCTAAAATATAATTTAAAAGAAATCATTGAAAACTTGGTATTACTTTTGGGTTTTGGTGCATACTGTCTTTTTTTTTTTTTTTTTTTTTTTTTTTTTTGGTACATTCTCTATTTTAAATAAAAGATGTAAATCTTACTTAGTAACTATGGCTCTTGCCTGAATATGAATGCTGGTTACCAACACCCTGTGTTGGCTCAGTGAGCCGTCTAACACTTTGTAAGTCTAATCACTGTTTCTTCCCTCAGCTTTCCCCCACCTGCACTTCCACACAGCTGCTGTTGAAAAGAATCTATATATTCACAGACTGCCCATTTGGACAATCAATACTTATCCCATGTCTTTAATTTTAAAGGGCCCTCGTTGAGCATACTTTGATAACCTCTGATTTAAGAATGTTTTCTTATTTTAATAGATCAAAGAACAAAAAATTGTTGTGGATGAACTTTCTAACCTGAAGAAGAACAGGGTGAGTTATTAGAGTTATTCCGAACAGTATGTGGGAGGGTTTGATTATATCTTATTAACTATATACAAAAGTTATAAGAACTACATATAAGATTCATATTTTAAAATTTACAAGGTTTCAGCATCTTTTTAGTTAAATTGCAAAAGTGAAGTGTCCATGATTTTTTAATATATATCATATATAGATATCTACATATTAACCATAGCTGTTGATAATCTTTCCCCCATCATATGCAATTGATATTACCTTTGAACCAAATGATACTAATTGTACTATGTTATCTTGGAGCCATAGTCACTAATGGTATTTATTTTATACTTGAATTGGTGTTTTCTTTTGAAATAAATGAACTTTAAATCTATTGAGAAGAGTAGAAACTATTCAAGTGAATGTGAATAATTGTTTAAAAAAAAAAAAAGATAAATGCTTCCCCTTCCTTCCCCCCCCACCCCAGGTTTTTTAACTCAAAGCTTCCAAATCTTTAACATGGTTATTTAACTCCATTTCCATTAATGTATTCACAAACAAGCAAGCTACTGTTTCATGGGTCGTTATACTGCCAAAACATATATTTTAAAGTTAAATGATTTGAGCCCTTTAAAGCATTGTAGAGATTACTTGATAACTGACATGTTAGACATTTCTGATAAGGGGAATATTAGAAGGTAAGGTACAATTGATACAAACTTTCTAGAGGGCAAATTGGCATAATGTATCAAAGTCTTAAAGCCATGTAACACTTTGATCCAGCTGTTCTATTGATAGGAATTGATACCTAGGAAAGTATCATGAGAGTGCACAAAAATTTAGGTACAAAGACATTCATCTCAACGTTGATTTATAATGGTGAAAAGTTAGGTAATACTTAAATGACCAAATAAACTGAAATATTACTAAAGAAAAATGGTATTATAGTATATGCAGAGAAAAAAGAGTTTTACCTCAGTGTTAATGGTAGCAATTTCTAGATAGTTGGATAATGGGTGAGTCCTGTTTGTTTATCTGTATTTGCTAAGGTATTGTTCTGAACATGTTACTGAAGTTCAAGAATAAGCAATAATCGGGTTCAGAGTTTTGACATCTACTTTTTAGAATAAATCATGATATTAGCCTAAATTATGTTTTGCAGAAAGTATATAGGCAGCAACAGAACAGCGACATATTCTTTCTTGCAGACCGAACAGAAATGCTTTCTGAAAGCAAAAGTAAGTTTTTTTTGATACATTATATAGAAACACACAGAAATTCTTTTGTGGGCTTTCTGTAGAAATTCATGATGGTGCCTAAATTATACTGTCTACATCTGAATGTTTACACATATATCTGTCTACATCTGAATGTTTAAACATATACCTAAAGATGGGATGGTGGTATACCTGTTAATAAAATTAATGCAATGGTTTGGTTTTTTTCAAGTTAGCCTTTCAAGGATGAGTCAACAGTAAAAATAAAATCAAATTAAAAAAATATAAGATGTGTTAGGAAGCGATAATAATTAACGTAAGCTTTAGAGTTTTAGACAGATCTAGGTATGAAATAGTGTTCTACCACTTTCTACCTTTGTGGTTTTGAGTGAATCACTTTGAGCCTCCAAAGTCTTACGGGATTTAAATAAAATGATATGTATATTTAATGTGCATAGCCCCATGCCTGGGTCAAAGTAAACATTTAACAAACAGAAACGAGTTCCCTAAGTACTAAACATTCTTCATTAGAAGCCTGTTGTAAATTATTATTCAAACTAACATAGTACATATACTCATATGTTTTGATCTTGGAAAATAACCTGTTTTGCCCTTTGAATTACTAGGTAAAGGTTCAAGAATTTTTATTTCACTTAGTATGTCTTCTCCCTTCCCCCACAGATATATTGGATGAGCTGAGGAAAGAATACCAAGAAATAGAAAACTCAGAGAAGACCAAAATCAAGAAATAGTCAACTTGATTTTACATAGCAATGTGTGGCATTTGTTGTGCAGTAAGCTTTTCTGTTGAGCATTTCAACAAAGATTTGAAAGAGGATTTACTGTGTAATCTTAAACGGCGGGGACCCAATAGTAGTAAACAGTTGTTAAAGTCTAATATTAACTACCAGTGTTTATTTTCTGGTCATGTCCTTCACTTAAGAGGTGTGTTGACTGCCCAGCCTGTGGAAGATGAAAGAGGCAATGTATTCCTGTGGAATGGAGAAGTCTTTAGCGGAATAAAGGTTGAAGCTGAAGAGAATGATACGCAAATAATGTTTAATTATCTTTCCTCTTGTAAGAATGAATCTGATATTTTGTCACTCTTCTCAAAAGTCCAAGGTCCTTGGTCTTTTATATATTATCAAGCATCTAGTCATTCTTTGTGGTTTGGTAGGGATTTTTTTGGTCGTCGTAGCTTGCTTTGGCATTTTAGTAGTTTGGGCAAGAGTTTCTGCCTCTCTTCAGTTGGCGCCCAAACGTCTGGAGTGCCCAATCAGTGGCAAGAAGTTCCAGCATCTGGAATTTTCAGAATTGATCTAAAGTCTACTTCCATTTCCAAATCTGTTGTTTTAAAATTGTATCCTTGGAAATATAACTCTGGGGAGGATGTTATCAAAGAATGTGTTAATAGCCTAACTCAAATTTCAGCAGATTTGCCAACATTTGTATCAGTGGCAGCAAATGAAGCCAAACTGTATCTCAAAGAACCTGTTGTCCCTTTAAATATGATTTTGCCACAAGCCGCATTTGAGATCCATTGCAGTAGCATTTCCAGCGTCCCACCGTCAAGAGAGACCCTTCAGGTCTTTCTTACTGATGGACACATGAAGGAAGTAGTTCAGCAGTTCATTGATGTCCTGAGTATCGCAGTCAAGAGACGTGTCTTGTGTTTACCTAGGGATGAAAACCTGACACAAAGTGAAGTTTTGAAAACTAGTAATAGGAAAGCAAATGTTGCAATCCTATTTTCTGGGGGAATTGATTCCATGGTTATCGCAGCGCTTGCTGACCGTCATATTCCTTTAGATGAACCAGTTGATCTTCTTAATGTGGCTTTCATGACTAAGGAAAAGACTATACCAGCTGGTTTTAACAAAAAAGGGAGAAAAGAGAAAAATAATTGTGAAAAACCCCCTGAAGAATCCTCTAAAAATGTCACTGCTGCTGCTGCTGCTATTGCTGGTGAACAATTCAACGTACCAGATCGAATCACAGGAAGAGCAGGGCTAAAGGAACTACAAGCTGCCAACCCTTCCCGGATTTGGAATTTTGTTGAAATTAACGTTTCTCTGGAAGAACTGCAAAGATTAAGACGAACTCGAATATCCCACTTAATTCAGCCCTTGGATACCGTGTTGGATGACAGCATTGGCTGTGCAGTCTGGTTTGCTTCTGGAGGAGTTGGTTGGTTAGTGACCCAAGATGAAGCAAAACCATATCAGAGTAGTGCAAAGGTATGACACGGTATTTCTACTCAGGATTTCTGAGACCTAACTTTGACCCTTAAAGCTTTTAGCATTTAAGTTGCAAGAATATAGCGTATTTCAGTTGCATTTAAACTACAACACAAAGTATATGACTTTGTAAAGACTGGGCCTATTTTACTATTTTATGACTTTGCCTTATGGCTTTTCTCTGAAAATGTTATCTTTGGGGTTATCATTTTTTAAGCTTGACTTTTATCTTAGTTATTTTCCTTACTGTATAGTAGATAACATTTTTTATATGGATTTCTTTAAACCTTTATAGGTAGTTCTTACTGGAATTGGTGCAGATGAGCAGCTCGCAGGTTATTCTCGTCATCGTGTCCGCTTCCAGACACACGGGCTGGAAGGACTGAATAAGGAAATCGAGATGGAACTGGGTCGAATTTCTTCTAGAAATCTTGGTCGTGATGACAGAGTTATTGGTGATCATGGAAAAGAAGCAAGGTAATTCCTATCATCTATCTGAGGGTTTTGGGGTAATCTTGTAAAGACAATAGACTGTAAAAGATTTTTAGGTTCCTTTTTCTTTGGAGACTTGTTCAGATGAATAACAGTAGCAGCAATATCTTGGCTTTATATTACAAACACAGTCGGTCAGAAGCAAAGCTGGAGAAGAGCCAGAGGAACAGTTTTTCCAGAACTCATTCTCCAAGAAATGGCTTTTCAGTGATTTTCAAATATGATACAATGCCATGATTGCTTTTAAGACTACAGTGAAAGACCGTAAAACTTGAGGTAGTGAAATACTGAGAAGAAGGTGTTTAAGGGGCTTTGTTTTGTTTCAGATGTTTGCTTTCCTCCCAATAAGGGTATAGTCCTACTCCCAAGCTTTCTCCTCCAATGTTACAGAGCCTGACTTTGTCTCTACAGACATTTCTGTATGTACAGGCATACCTGGAGATATTGCAGATTCAGTTCCAGACCACCGCAAAAAAGCGAGTCATGTGAATTTTTTGGTTTCCCAGTGCATACAAAAGCTATGTTCATACTGTACTGTAGTCTATTAAGTATGCAGAAACATTATGTCTAAAAAAAAATGTATATACCTTAATTTAAAAATACAGAACAAAAAGCAATCACAAGGTAACATCAGAGATCACTGATCACATATCACCATAACAAATATAATAGTGAAAATTTTGAAATATTGCGAGCATTTCTAAAATGTAACACAGAAACGTGAAATGAGCAAATACTGTTGGAAAAATGGCACCACCAATAGACTTTGCTTATTGCAGGGTTGCCACAAACTTTCAGTTTGTAAAAAATAAATAAATAAATAACACAGTATCTATGAAGCACAATAAAACAAGGTATGCCTGTGTAGATCCATACTGATTTAAATGGTGGTTCTGGTACTGGATTCCCCTCTGTCATATGTTGTTTGAACACAGTTTAGTCATATGTTGCAGATTATCTGAAAGTTTCAGAGATCAAGCCACTTTCATGTATATATTCTTTTTTAATCTTAGGGGTTTGTGTTTACCTACAACATATTTCTAATGATAGTAAAGTGCTTGAATACAACTTTTTAAAGCGTTACGGATAAAAGAAGATGTTTCATTTAATTATAAAAAGCAGAAATTTGTTCAAGTAGGTTAATTTATTAAGTGATGGTTTTATTCAAGGGTATGAGCATGCAAGAACAAGGAGTCCAAATAAGCTTCCTGGGAATTGGAGCATCATAATACACGAACTCTGAGACTTCATTGTTTCTTGTCTCTACCTTGTCATTCCTGTGTTGCCAGTTCTGACATGTAAAATTATCATAATTTTCAAAATTTCATTATAAAGAAATAAGTACTGCCACAATACAAAGTGTGTAAAATGTTTTCCTTTTGAAGGGTATATGTGTATGAGAGAGAGAAAGAGAAATTCAGTCCGTTATTTCAGCTAGGTCAGAGAAAAGGGAATTTATTTTATTCAGGAAAAGCAGTTAATTCTAAAGACCCCCCAGGACTTCCCTGGCGGTCCAGTGGTTTCAGACTCCGTGCTTCCACTGCAGGAGGTGTGGGTTTGATCCCTGGTTGGGGAACTAAGATCCTATATGCCGCATGGTGCAGCCAAAAAAAAAAAAGACCCCCCCCCCCGCCCCCATGACATCCTTGGGTAAAAATGGATGTAAAGGATGTTTAAAACAGCAAATCAGAATTGTAATTTAACAAATACCATTATAGTGGCTAGATTTAAACCTACTTATTATGGATTTTGGCATACATATTATCCGTAATCTATTAGCTTCTCTTATTTAAATTTGCTTTCACAATTAATTCATTTTTATAAAATATTTTGTATAACAAATGCCTTTACCCTTTCTGATCTCTCTACTTCAGTTAGAATGAAATGTAATGAAATAGAAACACTAGTGTAATTGTATTGCATTTTGAGGAATTGGGAAGGAAGGGGGTAGGATTAGAGTATTTTAAACAAAAGAAAGAACAGAATTTGCTAGAAAATTAGGAAAGCCAAAAGAGCAGAAAGTTTTTTTTTTTAATCTAATATTTTGTCCTGTTACAACAATTTGTTGCCATTTAAGCAGTTTAAATGTAATTACAATTTTGATACCATAACATTTTGCCATAAGTAAATGTTTCACAAGTTCAGGAGAGTAGAGCCCTTCTATATTGGTTTCGTATCCCTAAAGTTCAATATCTTTAGATAGTAAAGAGCAGACACAGGTTGAATAATTAACTCAAGACCGTGCTTATTTTCAAGGCATCTCCAAAGATATCTTGTGAAACAATTTGAAATTATTTCTTGACATCATAGGCTTAATTTATCTATTGAGGGAAAATTTCTTTATATTTTAGCATATGTATTAAAATTAGACAAGTGTTGTGAAATAATTTTTAATGTGATTAAATTTTAGCCATAAAATTGTATAAATAACTAGAATATTTTTAATCTAGAAAAATAGTGCCCTCAAAAATAAATTTATACTGTAAATATTAGCATACTGAAGAAAATACAAAAGAAATAATCACAACAGATTGATTTTTTTCTTTAATAGTAGTTATACTTTTTATTTTAGATTTCCTTTCCTGGATGAAAATGTTGTCTCCTTTCTAAATTCCCTACCGGTTTGGGAAAAGGCAAACTTGACTTTATCCCGTGGAATTGGTGAAAAACTAATTTTGCGTCTTGCGGCAGTGGAACTTGGTCTAACAAACTCTGCTCTTCTGCCGAAACGGGCCATGCAATTTGGATCCAGAATTGCAAAAATGGAAAAGAATAATGAAAAGGCATCTGATAAATGTGGAAGGCTCCAAGTCATTTCCTTAGAAAACCTTTCTATTGAAAAAGAGATTAAAACGTAATATTTCACAGTGTAACAACATTTACTGAATGATGATTTAAAAAAATACTCTGCTGCTTTATTATTGTATAATGTGGCTGTAAAATTCATTACGTGAATTTTTACTTTGTAGCATAATACAACCAATTTAATCAAATTGATACTCCAGAGAAAGAGATTATACTTGAAAGAACAACCTGGATATTTTAAACTGTGGTATTAACATTGTTTTGAACTCTTACATGGTAATTTCCCACCAGCAGCACTAAAAGAAGGCAGCTTTTATTGACTCTTCATGGTAGCTATATCCAGAAATAACTCAATTTGTTACTGTTGTTATTTAACAGATAAGAGAACTAAGGTTTAGAGAAGCTAAACAATTTGTTTGAGGTTCACACTCCTGAGAGACATGTGGTACATCTCTTTAGGCAGCTCACTGTCCCCCTCTGAGAACTTCTGAAGACTATATTAAATATTCTCCTGTCCCACAGATCTCTAACCTCCCTCTCTTTTCCCCATTCTCAGCTCATGACCTCGGCTTTTCACAGAGAAATCAAAGTCATCCAGCTAAGAACTGCTCAACTTTCCAACACCAAAAGTTCTAACTTACCTGTGTGTGCACTCATCCTTTTCTTCCTTCTTGCCTTTAGAAAGAGAAATATATGCATCCATCCATCAAAAAGGCTGTGCCTCCACCTCTTCTTTGTATCCCAACCCTTCCTGCCTTTCAGGAACCTTACACTAGGCTTTCTAGTATCTTCAGCCTCTTCTCTATAGTATCCTTCGTATAATCATTTAAAATGTTCTAGTCTATACCAATTTAAAATGCACATCCTTGGTCCCACATCTTCCTGTACTTACCATCTCTTGCCTCCCACCCACACTCACCCTTTCCACCTTTTCACCTAGTCACTCAACTTCACTCCAACCTGACATCCACCCACAGTATTCAGTCGTGACCACCATAACGCAAGGTCACATTTGGGATCTATCCCCAGTTAGGGCTGACACCCTTTCTGGATCTGGACATACTTTGATTCTTTTAATTATAGTGGTAAAGAAATTTTAGGAATTTACATACATTGCTTATACTTCAGAAGTGCAAACATGCAGCTCTCTTAAAGAAGGCAGTGACTTTTTGACATCTCTTGATCTGGGAGAGCAATCACAAGTTTATTAATATTCACTACCTCCACAGCAGCTAAGATAGTGACATGGTTGGAATAAGAGAAATTCTGCCTTCAAACAGTGACCAAAACCCTCCCTGTTGCTAAATTCAGGGGAAAGTTTCAGTTCTCATCTCCCTTGACCTAGAGCAGCATCCAGTGAAGTTGGCCATTCTCTTCTCTTGGCTTCTGTGACCAGTCTTGGCTTTCCTCCTGCTCTCCTGACTGCTCGCTTTTGTATTCTTTCCTGCCTCCACCCTCTCCACCTGACCTTTATATATTAAATTTCTCAGGTCTCCATCCTGGGTTCTCAATTATCTATTCTCTCCCGTGGTGATTTCAGCCACTCCCCTGGCTTCATTTACCCTAAGCGTGCCGGAATGTATACATCTAACCCAAGCTGCCATTTTTAGCTAAGACCTGTATATCTAAGGCACATCTGACATCTCTACTTGGTTCTCTCACAGGTACAACTGAACTCTTAATCTTGCCCTGATCCCCCATAGCTCCTGACAGAAATTTAGGTGTCACCTAGATGACCACCTTCTTTTTAAACTCTGCCACTATTCGATCTGTTCCCAGTAGGCCATCTCATTATTTCTCAAACCCATCCACAGCCCTCCATCACGATCACCACCACCACTCAAGCCTGCACCTGCCCTCTACTGCCATCAATCTAGCGTAAACTCTTAGAATAAAGTTCAAAATCTTTAACTCAGCAGCCTTCATAGTCTGGCCCTCACCTACCTCCTCATCCTATTTTTGTGCCCACATCTCTCTAGTTCTCTATGCAGTTTTGTTCAGTTTCTCAAAAATTTCAACTTTCTCCTCAGCTCAGTTCTTCATCACCTGTTGTTCCCTGTGCCTGGAAAGCTACTTCTCCAGCCCTCTGCTTGGATAGCTCTTTCTCATCTATCAGGCTCAGCTTGAAAGATCACTTCCTCAGGGCGGCCTTTCCCATGAAGGCTAGCTTTCCTTCACGTGCTGTCATTACCTTACATTATGGTACTGTTTAAATGCAGCTGTATGATTATCTGCGTAACTGTAAGCTCCTTGAGGTTTTACAACTGCCCTTTTCCAGCGTCCCCAGCGCCTGGCTCATAACAAGCGCTCCATAAATGTTTGTTGAGTAAAAGAATGATGATAGAGGTGGGATTCTAACTCAGGACTACCGCAGAGCCTGGGGCCCTCGCCTCTGCCGCTCTGTTTGTGTGCTTTCTCGTAGACAAATAGTGAAAGTAGGAAATGACAGAGATGCACGGTTCGCAGAGCCCCAGTCCGGACTGAGTTCTAAAGGGGAGGGGTGGGGGTGGGGTAGGGCATCTGCCTTGGAGGAATCTAAGCCGCGGCGAGCATCCCTGGCACCGGCGGGAGGCCCCGCCCCCGGAAGCACAGGAGCGCCCCCTCGCGGCGCGGCCCCGCCGTCCCAGGCCCCGGGTACCAACGGCTTCGGCCCGCGCCGGGGCGGCGGGACTTCAGCAAAGGCCCGGGCTCCCAGGAGAGCCTGGAGGCTGCGCGCGGCGAGCAGGCCTCCCCAGGCCCTCGGCTCAGGAGAGTCCCTCCCAGTCCTCCCTGCAGTGGCTACCCTCGCCCTCGCCCACGCGGGGCTCCTGACGTTGGCTTCGGGCCCAACGAGAGACCGGTCATTCAAAACGACCACTGCCCTCGGCCCCGGGAATACTCCAAGGACCGGCGTGGACGCAGCTCCCCTCTCCTGGACAAGCAAACTATCATCTCAGAGTTGGTTTCTTCCCTTTCCTTGTCCTTTCCCTTTTCCCGTGTCCAGTGGGCATAGGTCTTGAACTTGAGGATGGACAGACCTGGGATGGTTCTGATTCTGAAGGTGTGAAACCTCAGGCCCATCCTGTAACCTTCCTAGTCTCGTTTCTGCATCTATAAAGTGGGGCTCCCAGCGCCTATTTCGCCGAGCAGCAAATAACTTTTTCAGAAACGGAAATTCTGTGGCTCCACTCCAGGCAACTGGATCAGAAACTCTAGGGTAGGATCCAGCAATCTGTCGTAACAAGCCGCAGGTGATTTCAACACAGGCTAGATTTTGAGAACCACTGTACAGAGGGGCCAATTAAATGAAATATTGTGTATAAAGAGCTGGGCAAATAGTAGATGCTCAATAAATAGTGGTTATGGAAAACCACACAAAAAAGGAAAAACCCAAGCATAGATAACAGAACAGATTGGTGGTTGCCAGAGACAGGGGGTGAGGTGGGCAAAATGGGTGAAGGGGGTCAAAAGGTACAAACTTCAGTTATAAAATAAGTGAGTCCTGGGGATGTAATGTATAGCATGGCAACTATAGTTGATAATAAAATCTTGAAAGTTCTCATCACAAGAAAAAAAATTCTGTAACTATGTATGGTGATGGATGTTAACTACATTTATTATGGTGATCGTTTCAAAATATATACATATATCAAATTATTATGTTGTACACCTGAAACAAATATAATGTATGTCGTTTAAAAAAATTTTTTTAATTGAAAAAAATTTTTTTAAATTTTTAATTGAAAAAGAATTTTTAATTGAAAAAATATAATGGTTGACCATGAAACAATTAACGTGATAAAGATGAAAGGTACAGATTTATTTCTTGAGAAATTCAGCTTCATTACCATGGTAAATTTTATTGCTTGTCTTTTCCTTTTTATTCATTGCAGAAACTTCAGAAAGGACACACTAGAATTAATTAGAAATGTTAAGATTGCCCAAAAAAGGAGCACCTAGATTTGATCAAATTCAAGATGAAGAAACTTACCTGGAGAATTTAGCAGTACAGAGAAATGCTTCTGCTTTTTTTGAAAAATATGATCGGAGTGAAGTACAAGAGTTGCTAACTACTGCACTAGTTAGCTGGTTGTCTGCCAAAGAAGATGTCCACTCTCAACTAGACATCCCGTGTGGAATTATGAGTCAAATAAATAATGTAGCCTTCTCCACAGCAATCCTGCTGACTCCTGTAGACCCTACTGCCCTCTTAGACTATAGAGAAGTCCATCAAATCATAAGGGAATTGGCTGTTGGAATTTATTGCTTAAATCAAATTCCTTCAATCAGTTTAGAAGCTAATTATGATCAGAGTTCTTCTTGTCAATTACCTCCAGCTTATTATGATACCAGGATTGGGCAGATTCTGATCAATATTGACTACATGTTGAAAGCACTATGGCATGGAATATATATGCCCAAAGAAAAACGAGCTAGATTCTCTGAATTGTGGCGTACCATCATGGACATTGATCCAGATGGGAAGCCTCAAACAAATAGAGATATTTTTGCAGAGTTTAGTTCAGCAGGTAAGAGAATTTAATTTGTTTTATTTTTATTAGAAGCCTTTTTTTAAAATTTAAAAGTAATTTATCTGTGGCTCAGTTTTATGTGTTTAGCCAATGTTTCTTGAAAGAGATTTTTTGAATTACAAAGAGTCTATCTTTTCAATAATTAATAATTAATTTTTTTCAATGTCACCTTCTGAAGCTTGGTTAGGACCTGAACCACAGAAGTGTTCATTTGCTATTTACTGTATCTGTGGCTAGACTTCTGTGAAGTTCAAATGCCTGGGAATAAGATTTGCTTGATGACACTAAGGCACCCTGACTCACCTGCTATGGGTTTGGTTTCCAGATGTGTTTCAGCTCTGTAGCTTTTGTGTGTACCAGCAAGCAGTACCATCTCTTGGAGATGGTACCTCTGTGTCTCAAAGACAGTTTAGATAGCTAATAGCTCATATTTCTATGCAAGGTAATCAACTTCTGTTGAGAGCAGACTCCAAGAGTATTGAGTATAGGCAGAAATTCTCCCCCTCTGGGTGAGAATTAGTCTGTGATGTTGGTGGAATCAACAAATGTCACTGGATAGGTGCAGAGTACCTACGATTGAAGGATCACTGGCTTCTAAAAGATTATAGCTGTAACTGGAACCAAGAAAATCTCTTCTTGTTGTTCAGGTCCTTGGGGTGATTAGGGTGAAGTAATGCAAAATGCTGCCAGTAATGTCTAGTAAATTCCATTAATTTCTGCATTCCCTTGACTGGTCTGGTAGTTCCTCTTAAAGGGTACTGATACTTTGGCACATGCAGATGCATTGTTGAAGAGAATATGGCACGGTCAAAGTCTTAAAAACACTTGTTAGCATTCAACCAGAAGTGCTATCATTTCTGGTAGTTTAGGACCTCCAAGGCTAGTTGAGGTCACATAAATAAAATGTATCTAAATTAAGATGTCATTTTGATGTCAAAGATGATAGAGTAGTTGATGACTCTTCTATCCTGGAAGTTGTCTAGTAATCTATTCACTACTCACTGGAAGACAGTAGGGAATATGGCACAAGCCAGATAATGTTTCTGCCTGCTTGCATTGGCCAAGATGTGTCTATAAACTAAGCTACACCGTTTTCCCTTCTTGATTGAGATGATGCCAGGAACTTTGTGAAGATCTGAGCTCCATGGAGGTTAAGGATCAGCACGATTGGATGGTGGTTTTTAACAACGTTAGAGCTTTGACAATCCTGACAAAAATTGGGTTTGCTTTTCTTCCCTTTTTACAAAGATTACTTTGAGACTCTCATCAGAAAGGAGGTGGGACTAATGAACCATCATTCCAATCTGGCATGTGTCAAGCAAAGCAAAAGCCAGAGCTGACAGATTGACTGGTAAAGAAACAAGGAGCCCTTTTTAGATCCAGATATCTAGGTGGAAACTCCATTATACAAGTCAAATTCTGGAGAGCAATCAGGGTTAGAGGTGCACATTGAGGATTCAGACATTCATATGTTAAAGTCACAAGAGCCTTTGGATCATCCAGTGAGAGCATCAATAGTAAGAAAAGAGATGGCCAGGGCAGGAAGGAGCACATGTCCTGTTTTGTATCTACGGACAAAGGGCTCCTACTTAGTTGATGATAAAATCAGTTATATCAAGCAACTTTGTGGCCCAACATCTGGTCTATTGAATGTAGCTGTCTGTCATATCTGAGGCCACCCTCTATGAGTGGTGCCTCACAGTGGTGCTCCTGGTGGAGGAGCTCAGAGACACATAGAAACATTCTAATCAAGCTGTAGGTGGAGTTGGGGAGCACCCAGAGACTAAAGTTGTCTGTCTTCCATGGCTTACGCTTTCAGGGGTGATATTCAAAATAATTAACCACCAGCACAGCATGAGCACTGGCCAATCAGAACAGACATCAGCAATAATGCTGGAACAGGATCTCAGAGACCTCCTGCTTGTCATATGTACCCTTTGCTGGATCATGGAGCTTTCTAGGCTATCCCAGGGAAGGGAGGCATTCAAAGAGCTCAGGGCTGTAGCAATTTAATTTACCACACAATATGGAAGATTTCAATATTTTAACAATGTGGCCATATTGATACGTAACTAAATATCAGTCCCAGACATTTCGACTTAATTCTCCTTTTCTGGATAGGAATTCATGTCTTGACTATTATGATTCTACCACTAAAATATCTCAAAATCATCCACTTTGCTTTATCTCAACTACAACACCCTGATACAGAACACTCTTTTCTCTAGCCTTACATACTGCAACTGCCTTCTGGCTGCTCTCTCTGTCTATAATCCCTTTTTCACTGAATATGAATGAGGCTGGAAATCTTTCAGAGGCAGTCACTACCACCATGTGCCTTGGGAAAAGTGCTGTGTATGTTACACTAAAGCGCTTTGTAATATTGGCTGCCGGACAATCAAAGAAGAGCATCATATGGGGATAGAGATATTTTTCTCCCTCCACCACACTTCAGGAGGCTGCTGAAGAACCAGCAGCATCAATATGCTTCAGGCACTGTAACAAAGGTATAGTGCAAACAATTGTAAATGACCAAGCAGCACACACTTGAGATGTGCTGGAGCGGAGTTTTCAGGGGGAAACTCCCAGAGGCAGCAGCAGGAATAGGTACAGGTTCCCCATCATGCACCACATCTAGAGCATCACTATGAAATCCTGCAGGGTCAAGCATCAGATTCCAGGAAAGGGACCTGGACTCTTAGAAGGTGGGGCTTTTATGCTGCATGCTTAAGGATATACAGGGTCAGACACCAGCATACAAGTGCAAAGTGTATTAGCCTAGGTTACCCCCCAAATTAGGGCCTGAAATGAGGGCTTAAGTCAGAGTAGTTTATGTGAAATGACTCCAAGGAACAGGAGTGAGGGACAGGAAAAGTGAATAGAAAAAGAGGAGTCATCAATCCAAGGATAATGCTGTTGAGCTTTCATCACTTGAATAATTAGGGACGGTTTTGCTGGGACTCTCTGGGGAGTCACATAGAATACGCTTCAGGATTGTCAGCCCGAGGGATGGAAGAGGAGAGCATGTTTTCCCTGGCTTCTCTCCTTCATTAGTCGAAGGTTCCATGAGAGTTAACTCCCTCATGCAGATTTGTTCATCCGTCAGAATGGTGGAATGGGTTCCATCAGGAGTCCAACACAGCAGTGGCAGAGAAACCCCAGGCCAAAAGTAAGGGCCACATGGTGCAGTCAGGTTACATCTGTGTGGAGCTGGTCCATGCAACGACAACTAGAATGAAAAATATGGTCTGGGAGGAAGTGAGGTAGGGAACAAAAGGTGTCTGATATAGAGTGTGACTCATGGAAATTTGGCTCTAACCCTGTGCTCTCAGCTTAGTCCTTGTAGTTGCCACTGTATGGTGGCAAGATAGTGGCGAGACTTGCTATTTCATATTTCACATTTGGGGAAACAGCACCTCCTCTCGACTTCGAGACTGGGTTCAAACCTTGCAACTGACCATGTGATTGCCTTAAACACTGTGCTACAGTGAATTTCCAAGGAACTCTGTGGGAGGCCAACTATTTTTTTGGGAGGGAAGACTACTGGGAATCACTGAGGCCAAGTTAAACTTCACCTCTTTAATACCTTTGCACTGTATAAAACCACCGGCAAACACCACCTTTAAAAAATGGTAGCAACAGCAGTGGAGCATAGAGCCCACCAAAAATCTGGTCGTATTATCCAGTTTGCTTACGGTTCTAAGCCGTTTTCTCAAGCTTTGATTAAGGTTGTAAATATCTTAAAAAAGACAATTTGACAACAAGAAACAATTTAATTTCATCATAAATGGGAAGAAAATGTAATATAAAAATTGTCATTCATAATATAGAGTAAAATCAAGTTTCAAGTCTTGTTTCATCATGATTAGTTGGTAGGAAAGTTATTTATTGTATATGTTTAGCTTCTGTTATCATCAAAAAGAAGAAATATGTAATATAGGACCTGAAAAAGCAAATATACTTTATGCCCAAGTAAGAAGCTGATTCTCTGCTTAAAGGAAGATCACATTTCTTGTTGTTCTTCCATATTTTCTTTGATTAAAGATGGGACTTATGTTATTATGTTTCCATGGTGTTGTATTTCTCCAAAGAGAATGAAAATCAATTCTTTTTAATTCCGCAAGCTTCCATCTTTCTTTACTCTGCTTAGTTACCACGTATCTATCTGTTTTTATTCTTTGACAATTTTATTGGCATTTCATTATCCCTTTGCTGTCATTTCGGTAGAATTTCAAGATGAAACTCTGTCTTCAATCTACTCTGTTTATCCAGAAACCAAGTAAGAAATTTTCACAACCTAAAATCTTTCTTTTTTTACTGTGAAGGTTTGATAGATATTACAAAGGATCCAGACTTTGATGGCATGTATGACGAAGACATGAATGAAGATCCAACATACAATCCCAATAGCCCTGAAGAAAAAGCTGTATTTATGAAACATGCTGAAAATATTCTACTAAAGTTGACATTCAGTACCACACAAGTTCAACAGTGTGAAAATGTTTTTATATTTGAAACAGCCTATTGGCTTACTAATGCTGTAAGATATAATCAGGATTATCTTGACATTTGTACCTACCAGAGATTACAGCAAAGGTTATATCTTCAAAAAAAGATTATTCAAAAACACTTTGAGAAGAAAAAAGAAATCAGGAAAGGGATAGGATACCTAAAATTAATATGTTTTCTGACTCCATTTCTACTGAGTTTAAAACAGAAGATGAAAGTTCCATATTTAAGTAGTCTGCTTCAGCCTTTTTCAGGTAAGAGTATCACCAAAAATTATATATAAAATGTAGATATATATTGAACTTATATGTAAATTCAATTTTGTTTCTAGTATGTGGGTCCAAGCATGTAACCAAGCTGTAGCCTGTTAAAAAGCAAACTGTAATGTCTCCAAAGTAATTAAAAATACTTGGTATATTCACACAGTACATGGTATATATTTATATCAATTATAAGGACTGTTGAAAGACTTAAAATGAGTTCTGAGAAAATAGGGAAATATGCTATGTTCACGATGGGACAACACTACATTATATCTCATTCAAATTATAAGTTCAGTGCGCTTCTACTCAACATCCCTATTGTGTTTTTCATGAAAGTTTAGAAGTTGATTCTGAGATTAATATGGAGCAGTAAAAGATCATGAATGCTCTTACATTTCTGAAAAAAAGATGAAAACATATTAAAAACTTTAGTAATATATTGGTATTATAACAAAGAAATAGACAAATGTAAGAGAATAGAGAGCTTAAATAGGACCATGTTTACATGGAATTTGACAGGAATGCAGAGCAGACTATTCTTCCCACCCAGATTAGCACACAATTTGTGTATTTTCACTGGTGCTCAAACTTGTAGGCTTATTATAGTGGGCTTTCTATTCAGATGGCAAATTTTAAGTAGAAATTTTATAAGTCATTTAATGAAAGTTTGTGTCATGAGAATTATGATAGTGAAGAGTATAATCCATATCTGTAAACTATTTAAAAATGGACTCATGACAACCCTTGTCCAGGATGGGAGTGGGGAGAATGTCATGTGTATGGAACTGATATGCTTAAAGAGGATGTTAGCTATATCTGTAATGTCTTATTATTTAAATTATTGGAAACAAATATGACTAAATATTAATAATTAATTTCCAGGTGGTGAGATTAAGGTGTTATATTTTTCTTTGTACTTTTCTAGACCTTTTGCATTTCTCAAAATACATTATATACCTTATATTGATGAAGCTATATTCTGCTAACAAGTCAAAATATTGAATAAACCTAACCCTTGCCAGGATTTTAGAAAATTATTTTTCAAAATAAATGTCATATGTGTAGCTTCATTACTTTCCAGAAAAATGGGCTGATTATTTTTGTCATGTGAGAGATACCCACCTTTTTCTTTATAGTGTCTCTCTTTTCCTTAACTAGCTCAGGTAACTTTTGTTTATTTAACTAAAGATTCTTCACGGCACAGAGTTTCAAATCTTTTCTGATAATTGGGGGTAAAATATTAGTCTTGAGCTCATATATAGTAATCAATAAGTAAAATAATGTTTTGATTATTCTTTTGAAATGTCTGTACAATGAAACTACAAAAAAAGACCAAAATGTATGATATAAATATATTTTAATATTTAAAATATACATTAAGAGCATGAATAAATAGACTGTAATTGCCAAGATTTCCATTTCACATAGAATTTTTTCATTTTATGAGAAAGAGAATTTAGACCTCAAAAGTATGATTGCCTATATGCTGTTATTCAATTTTTAAACAAAAATTTGTTTTCATTTTTGGAGATGACAAGGTCAAGACAGAGCGAGAATTGCCTCCATTTATTTATGGGCGAGATTTTAAATGCCAGAATTTTCACTACAAAGAGGATCAGTATTTTCATGTTCATGGAGGAATTGAATTTGATATCAGCACTCCTTCAGTCGAGAATGCTTTGGAAGATTTTAAGGTTTAAATTATTATTGTTCCTGAAATGGTTTGTCATTTCACAACTCTTTTATCCTATTCTCCAACCAGAAAGAGGCTCTGTTGGTACAGGCACTAGGCAGCTCTCCAAATGATTATCTTCACAAGTCACTAATTTCTTCAAACATTACATAACATATATGAATTAAGTGCAAGTATATCTAAGGTCTTGTGTTAAATGTCAGAGATAAAATGATAAATAAGCTAGGCACAACTATCATCCTTGCAGAATTTACAGACTTCTAATGGACCACATTTGCCCTAGAATAGTTAACCGAAGAATACGGTAGAAATCCCTGAACATTAACTACATATTCTTCCATTTTTCTCAAAGATTAGTATTAGAACAGAGATCCTCTAGAGTTTGAGAACAAAATTCATCTGGAAAACATAATACATTTCAATTGTCATTGTTTTTCTACCTTCTCCATATTATATTCTTTTTAAAAAATTTTCCTCTTTAATCCAAATTAGGGATTGGATACATTCAGTTATTACCAGGGTCACTTGGGATTTTTTATTAAAAATTTGTCCTTTACAGGTATAAAATTTCATCTAAAATAAGTCTTAAAATTGTTTAGATTTGTTTAAAGATTTTTTTTTCGTAACATAACTTGTATTTTAGAACAATTTAGAAAAAATACGGGATTGTGCTGCTAATACATTTGCAGAAGATTCAGGATACAAAGAATATTACTCAATACCAGTCATGAAATTAAATGGAAAAAGGTAAGGAACTTTTAGTAATTATTCACAGTAACACAACTTGTTGAAAGCAGAAAACAGGAAAGTGTCAAAATGCAAAGGCTAACTTAAAACCTCAGGATGGAGATCCTAGAACAATAATAACCCCCGTGAATGACTACAGACTCTACAAAGTATTAAATCTTATATTTATTACTTCATACACCTTGATACATTCTGTGTAATAATCCTTAGACATTATAATTTGTTCTTACAATGAACACAGTGGTTAAATGGGGATGGAGGTGGGGCTCAAATCCTATGGGCCCACTGAAAAGCAATGGACTCAGCACACACCCCTTTGTTTCCGTAAGGAATATGATTTTAAATCCTCTTCCTCGGCTGGGTCTTGTTAAGCCTGTCATCTCTTAGAGCACCATGTTTCTCTCAGTATTTTTAGGCTCTTTTATATATGTTCTTGGATTTTTACAGCTTGGAAACTGAAATTTGTAAATAAGGGAAATAGAATGCAGAGGAAACATTTGAGTTGGAGGTAGAGACTTGAGATTTTAAAGCATATTGGAGTTTGTTTTGTATTTCTTAAAGTCATGGAAGTAGTAGAGAGGCTAGGGCCATGTCAGAAACTCTGAAGAGTAGAAACCTTTAAGGGGGGTGGGGAGTAGCAGAGAGAGCAAAAGAGACTGAGAAGGAATGATAGAGGTAGAGGAGAAACGAGAAAGTATGATAGCATGGAAGCCAAATGGGGAGAAGTTTTAAAATATGGTAATAGTTAAAAGCATCAAATTCAAGAGAGAAAAAGGCCAAGTTGATTTAAGACTGAAGAAAGCCCTCTAAATTTGACAATGACTTGATAAGAGAAGATGTGGTTATAGAAGGCTATGTGTAATAAGTTGAAGGATAAAGTCGGGGAGAGTTCATGGGATGTGAAGAAGTAAAGACAAAGATTATAAATTTCTTTCAAGATGCATGGCAGTGAGGAAAATAAGAGGAATAAGGTAGAGGGAGAAGCAGATAATAGATGAAAGGTGGATCTTTCCACTGAATACTGCTTGGATGCACACAAGGTACTAGAGCTAAAGTCAAAGACCATGTGGCTAACGGCCTCCATGATTTTGAAGGGAACTAAGAAGTAGATCTCACTCCTCTGGAATGGACAGTCGGTGTGCATCTCCCTGGAGGAGGAATCTCTGAGGGACCTAGCACCTGTAGACATACTCCATGTACGGTTCTTGCCAAGCTGGAGGCTCTTCTAAACAGAGGTTTATTCTCCCAGGTTCTAGTGTCTAGCGGGACATGAATGATCCTGGAAATGCAGGGAAAGAGCTGGAATGAAGGCTGTGCTGGATGAGGTTGTTGTGGGTGAAGGAGTATGGTTGGTGTAAGCACCCTGCCATTGCACCGTAAGGGATCCAGTCATATCACTGCAGTGGGATCTCATAGTGGAATTGTTTTTCTAGTTTCTGACTAATGCACAGCATTTGGTTATCAGTGTTGGCGAATTGTAGACGGATGGATTTGAATTTTCAGACTTTCAAAACCAGCATAAGCTTGTTTCCCAGACCCAGCCAGCATGGAGTAAAAGTGAAAGCCACAAGAGGAGTAGTAGTATTTTCCTGGCTCCTGAGCCAATTACCAGTGAACCTTCAGTTCCCTATAAAATCTACCCCCACAGAATTATTTCTAGAAATCTTGTATGCCCATGGGTCAGCACTCTCATCTACTATGACATATTTTCGGTCTCCTCCTTTCCTGCCTGGGCTCCCTGTAATGATCCACTGCTGGAACCCCAGAGCCCAACAGCCCCAAGAAGGCAACTCGATACTGATGTCACTGTTGTCTCTGACACTGCTGCTCCTGGTTACAGAGCTGGCCTCACCCCTGGACTGACTCCTCCTGATGTCTGGTAGATAGCACGCATCAAATGTGAGATGTGTTGAAGCCAATTCAATGACATAAAGATAATTTCTTTCCCAATTTTATTGGCTTCAAACAAGTGCTGCCTTGAGCCCCTAACAATTTGGTGCAAAAAACAGCTCTTTCAGTCATTTTGCTTACAGTTGTTTCTTTCTGTGTAGGGATCTTCTTTCTGTGTTGGTCCTGGACCAGAGAATAATCTGAATGATTGAACACATGCCATCTCAAAATCTCCCCTCTTCTTTGCTTTTAGGGGCACTGTTATTGGGCTGAGCTCATGTATCGTGATGTTCTCTTTCCTCAGAATGACTTACTTCCTAGGAGGCTCCCGGTTCCTAATGAAAATAGGATCATTTCCACTGGCCTTCCTGCCCTGCTTGGAAACATCTAAGTCCTAGATTCATTTTTGGCTCAGGTTGTATTCTTCCACCATACCAGCATCAAAAAAATAGGAGCCACAGTCGGATACCCAGGATTTGGCAGTCCATGAAAGTAGAATAACTCATGAATTATTAAAATGATAATGATTGGAGCAAATAGATGACTTGATACTGATACTAAAATGTCCTACGGGGGGGAGAGCATACCAGCATCATGATGCTGTTGTGGATGTTAGGAGGCAGGTCAGAAATCAACTTGACGTAACGGTGGCGTGTCCGGGAAGTGTGATGTTAGAGGGTCCTACTGCAGTCCCTAAGCTGCGTGCAGATGCCCAGGCAGAAGACTATGGAGGGAGTTGTTTAAAAGTGAAACTCCGCTAAAGCCCCTGCTGATGCCTACACTTTAAGTTTTGAGTAAGAACAGTGGTGTGTCACTATGCAGTACTTGGATGAGGGCTCACTCACAGTGCTGGCCATCCGGGCTTTCTGTGCTTCCAGTAATCATCTCTGTGTGGGCCAGTGTTGGCCTAATGCACAGGTTGTGTATCCAACTTTGCAGGAGTGGGGGTGGGGTCACAAAATTCTGAGGTCAGAGACTTTTTCAGGGTACGGTGATCTTCACCACCAGTTGCTTCTCCAGTTTCTAGGGTAAGACAGCTCCCTGCTGATCTTGGATGTTTGATTGGTATTGGATGATTAGACCAAATTTCTAAAAGAAATCAGCCTACCTTCCCTTGGTATTTGTTAAATTCATAAGTTTGTTTCATCGCTTGGGCAGTGATCTGGGAGTACATCACTGAGTACCAGGGCTCCAAATGTAGTCAGCAGCTTCTGATTCCATAGCAATTTCCCACAGCCAGAGCCAGCTCCCTGGAGAAGTACATGAAAAGACAGAGGTTTCTGACACTGGGTTTCTCTTGGAGCAAGATGATGTAGAGCTGGGCCAGCCAAAGACCAAAGGACATCCTTAGTGTAATCCCTCATGCCTAGATCTATGGACACAGTCTTGTGGGACTTGGGGTATCTGTATATGGTGTCCACTCTTATCAGTGTGTATAATACCAAGGAAAGGTGAGCCGTTTTCTTCCAGAAATTTAGTTTAGTCATCCAGTGCAAATCAAGTATCCGGGTCTGATCCATACAACTCCTTAAGGCCCGTTAGCCTATCACCACTATGATCTGAAAGCCTTCAAATCTGGGTAGGATTCAGAATACCTGCTTCTCAATTTCAGAGGCTGGAGTCTAGTAAGTTAGGCAAGTTCCCATTGATGAAGGTGGACAAAGTGACAAGTCCACCATCTGGCCTGGCACTATACTTGAGAGGTGTGGGTAAAGAAGCCTTTAGTTTATATTCTCGTAGTCTGGTTTCCTTTGGGGGAAGAAGATGGTGGATATGAAGAATGACAGCCTCAAATAAATGCTAACAGGTCCTCAAATATGTCTCCATCTATGCAGAGGTCTTTTATATTCAGAAAACTGGGATTGAAGTAAAGGTCAAAGAAGAGAGGGTATTAGCCCCTGATCGGTTCATAATAGAGTGTTTTCCTAAGATCTTCCTTTAACTGATCCATGGGGCCCAGTGATTCCACCTCAGCCTCTGGGCAAGGAGTTTCCTTAGCATAGAGAGTCACCGACTCACTTTCCTGGAAATTAGCACAATGGAAAAAACTTCTCAGCATCCTTAGGAGAACTAATAGTCCCTGAGCAGCAAAGTGAAGAGCCATGGGAGGGGGTTACCACTGTCAAGAATACTGTTTTTACAGCAATCAGTAGTTGCCTTTAGAGGAGAAACCCAGGTGACATTAAGAGGCTTCCCACTGGCAGAGGTGGGGACAGCAGCTGAGACACTCACCACTGAAATCTGGCAATGGGGAAAGGTAACTCGTGGCAGAAGTGGAGGAAGGCCACCATTTTCTTTTACCTGTGATGATAAGCAACCCCAGGGAACAGAGCCACTCAAGATGTTGTCATTGTTTCATTCCAGAGTGAGAGGGGACTGGGCCTATTGCCTACCTATGATTCAAGGACCTGGTGTGTTGGGGTTTCCCTAGCCCACTGTGCAGTGAGTAAAAGTCAAGCAGCCATTACCCAAAACATCATTCCAAATCAGACTCACGGTACACTCTTGAGAAAGCAAATATAGACATAACTAGATTAAAGGAATTAAAAAGTAAATTTGTAAGAGGAGATTAAGCAGATGGTTAGAAGGTAAACCTAGAAATCTTTCAACCAGAGTTAGGACTTTCAGTGACTTTTAGGCAGTGCCCCTAGTCAGTGGTATAGGAAAGACAGAGTCAATTAAAAAGGCCAGTATGGAGAAGATACTTGTTATAAAAGACCTGATTAATAACAGTTGATAACCATGTCATGAAAAAAAATACTTACAATCAAGTACATTTTAAACTATATTTTGTATTTGTTATAGAAAATTGTAATTGTTATAGAAAAAGTTTTGCCAGCATAGAAAAAAAGTAACAAATAACTTCCAAGTCAGAAAGACTTAAATTGTTTTCTTTATTTTTTTTAATAGCTACTATGTGATCAGTTTTGAACTTGAAACTTTCTATCAGCAACTATATAAGACACAGTGGTGGGGAGCCATAAATGAAATAGTGAACAATCTGAGACTGAAAAGACTTCCACTGACAGATGCTCAATTACATGAACAATTTAAGAAAAAATTTGGTTTCAAAAAAGCTATGAAATGCAAGGTATTTCAGTGATTACCACATAATTTAATGTAAGAAATTATAAATAAGTATATGTCTCAAATTTTTATCATAGGGATAAATAATAGGTTAAATAAAGTCTTCAATATGCAATTAAGATTCCACATTTTAGCAGCTGAAAAGCTCTACAATTCTGGATTACAAACTTCTGGCCAGGTTACAAAACAACCTGTTTATGAATGGAATAGTGATTAATCTTAATAACAGCTAAATATCTATTGAGTGCTTATTTTGTATGTCAGGCATACAAATACTATAAATTCTTTCAAGACACTGGTACTATTGTTATCAATCCTATTTTACAAATGAGACATTTGACATGCGGCGAGTTAAGGATCTTTCCCAAATCACACAGCTAGTAAATTGCAGAGGCAGGCTTCAGTTGTGGGGACTAAATCTAAGGAGCAAACCTGGCATCCTGAATCAAATCTTTGTATCTGCTTCAATATGCCTTGACTGACAGCTTTTGGAACTGATAAATTAATTGGTGAGCTCACCAGTTTCAAAGGATACATTGGCATTTACTTACCATTTATTTGTTTTAATGTCCACAAATTTTAAGCTTTGATAAACTATTAGTTAATTTTAAAATATTATTGTAAAGCAATTATACGCCAATAAAGATGTAAAAAAAAAATTGAGTAGTCAGAACATCTAAAAGAAGAGTGTAACATTTTCACCTCTCCACTTTGAGACATAGAGCAAAGAAGACAAACTGTATTCCTATAGCTATATATTTCAAGTCTCTAGACTTCTAAATTAGATTGTTCTTAAATCAGAGAGGAATTCGATGTCCATTTGCTTTTAAATATTTCAGAAGGATATTTGTTTCCTTGTTTTAATTGTCTCCAGAGAAGAAAGATCTACAACTTCTCCCTTAAAAAAAGGATGGGAAAAAAAAACTTCCCCAAAATATTTTTTTAAGTTCTCAATGTTTCTTTATAGCTCTAACAACTTCCTTGCCCACGGATCTTGTGAAAATTCTACTGTAATTGCACACCAATCATGTGATTATATTAATATATTTCATTGTACTTTTCGTCCTTTAACTAAACTTTAGGTGTATTTTGAAAAAACTAATTCTGGCCTTCCTAATAATTTTAGAGTATCCCATTTGGTATGAAGTCTGCTGTTGAAAGAGGATTATCTGCTGTTTTCCATACATTTAGCCGTAAAACTTCAAGTTCGACAATCAATGTTTCAGATGAGGCAGGTTATGCTATTTTCCATCAAGCTGCTCTACACAACAGAGTTCCAATCATATGTCAACTGTGCAATGCCAACTTCAATGTCAACCAGAGACGCTTTATTATACTTAGCCAAGGTACCATAAAGTTTTTAAATCTTAAAATGTTTTTCTTTTACTTACCCCTATTTGGCATTAGGAATGCATGTTGATTTTAGCACAAGGTTAAAATTTAGTATTGGAACCTAGAGCAGAGTTGAGGTTTTTGTTTCACTTATCTCAGAGAGGCTCCTTTTAGTTCTCTAAGTATCACTTGTTGCTCCCTTATGTAGTAAATATTATTTATTCATTTATTGTGTTTCCCTCATTTGAATATAAGCTCCATGAAGGGCAAGGATTTGGTTTAGTTTGTTTGCCATGGTATCCTAGTGCCCAGAAGAAAACCTGGCATTGGTAGGTGCTTGAGAAATATTTGTTGAATGAATGGCATGATGGATGAATTCAGGGTAGCCTTTGATAATCACTGACATAATTAATATACAGTGATGTACCATAGAAATTCTGAGAAAAGGGAGATAAATAGAGATCCCAGCAGAACATCCATTTCTTATCCCAGGCTCTTAACCAGGTAATAGTTTCTTCATACTATATAAACATATTTAATAACAAAAAATTCCTCTATAATCATAATTTTAGGATTAATGACCCCTTTAAGGCTAACCTGGTTTAAACTTTAAAAAGCAAATTTTCTTGATTATTATTGTAGATATACATACATATTTATATGTTCATTGGAATAAATTTAACCAGTATAAAAATAGTAAAATTGAAAATAAAGTGGAAGCCCTCGACAACTGAAGAGGGAAATAAAATGTTGGGAATAGCTGATGCAATAACATTGGCAATAAGAAATGGCAATTTTACATTTTAACTTGCTGCCTTAAGAGGCTGTGTTACAGTTTCACACCAAAACAAAATGTGCTGCTTTAATCCTATTGACTACTGATAAATTTCATACTCTATCAGTATAATTAAAATGTTTTGGTATTAAGATGCTTCTATTACTTAATTAAAATATTCAATACACATGAACTTAGTTAAAATAGAGCAAAATTCAGTCAAAATGCAATGGGTGGCCTGTTATTTAAAGATGTGTTTTATTTTAAGTGTTTTTGGTGTAAAAAAAACATTGGTAATTAAAGTGTCTCATTCATCCTGTGACTATATAGATTTCCATTTGCTGAGAACTGAGTAGAGTTTCAAGTACGGAAAATATCTATGTGTTATTACTTAACCAACACAAAACTGCCCCCGTGAGTTTTGGCCAGCCACGAGCGAGGCAGCGTTTCTGGGTCTGCTCTGATGCAATGTCAGACGCGTGCCCACACCCAGATGACTTGGCCCAAAATTACACTCAGTTCTGCTCGGTGTAATCCTGTCACCTGCATCTCAACATAGTCATTTTGTTCTCCTTCATATGAGTCAGTGTTTACTAATTTAGGAAACCTTTTGCATACTAATAATCATACTTCTATGTGTATTCCCTTTTAAAACAGAGTCATCAAAACTAGACATGAAAAAAGAAAGAAATGGTAAGACATAAGTAAAATACTTGGTGTATTTTTAAAAGTTTATATGTTAAAACTTTTCTTGTAGTATATAATCTTCAAAATGCTGTCACATGAGAATAACACAAAATGATTTTTATATACATTTTGAAGTATACATTTTTTTCTACCCATGATTATTTATTCATCTTTTTCTTAAGTTTTGGGGGATGGTTCTCTTTTTTTTAACCGTGGAATTTGCAAATTATCTCTACTTATTTTTGTAAAATCAGGCCCCAACGTGGGTTTTATGCCTAAAAAAAGAGCAGTTAATATTATTTAGATATGCTACCATCTAGTGACATTAACAATCTATGAGGTCTGAGGAATGAGCCATTCTTGCTGAGGTGAGAGACTTGACCCAAGTACTGTGTATGAAGAAAACAGAAAAAAATTTAAAGGATACACCTTCTATATCTATATCTAAAAGGCTATACCTTCATACTCTATATAAGCTAATTCAAGGAGGGTTTATTTTTAAAGAAACCATTTACAAAGACCTGAATTTTGTAAGGGGAGGGCAATAGTTATTCAAACCAGCCACCTTCCACTGGTGGAAGAACAGCTAACGTGAGATGACCAGAGAGGATAAGTATGCTGACCTCATCATCCTCCTTCTCCAGTCTCCTGCCAGGGCTCCCCATTGGTAGTTACTGACAAGAAGCCAAAGGACAGGGATTGCAAAATCTGCAGAGGCAGAGAGCAGGGAGGGTCTTAGAGGGAGGTGAGTGGGCCTGGAGGGGGAAAAGGAAGCTTATCTACAGGCCCACCTACCCTGTAGGAATTTGCAATTGAGTAACAATAGTATACCTCCTGCATTATTGCTCTATTTTTTCCCTTTTTCTTTTCTAAATATTACTTATGGCTACCTTGTATAATATTATTTATTTGTTTATTGTGGCTTGCTCAATTGAATATAAGGTCCATAAGGGCAAGGATTTGGTTTACTCTGCCATAGTATCCTAGTGCCCAGGAGAAAGCCTGGCATTAATAGGTAGTTGGGAATAGTTGTTGTGTGAATGCATGATGGATGAATGCAGGGTAGCATTTCACAATCACTGGCATTATTAACATACGGTGATGTACTACAGAAATTCAGGGAAAATTCAGGGAAAAGAGAAAAATGGCTTTCAGGTCCCATTAGAGCATCTGTTCTTTAGACCAAGGTTCTTTCTCTACCCGAGAATAATTTCTTCAGACTACGTAAACCCCTCCAGGACTTCCCTGATTCGAGCATGACTAGGACAGTGTTTCTCAGCCTCAGCACTACTGACGTTCGGGCTTGATAAGTCTTTGCTGCAGGGGCTATCCTATGCACCGTAAAATGTTTAGTCGCAGCCGTGGCCTCTACCCACTAAATGCCAGTAGCAACCCCTACCCCAGCTGTGACAACCAAAATATCATCAGACATTGCATATGTCAAGGGGAGACATTTCATCCCACTATTATTGGATAAACTTTCAAGTATGTAGGAATCACACAGGTATCTTGTTAAATGCAGACTGATTCAGAGGGCTGGCTGAGAGCCGAGATCCTGCATTTCTATTAAGCACACTTTAAAGGAGTAAGAGCGGGGTGTAAGAATAGTATTCCTGCCCCTGGGTTGTGCTGAAATATTTTTTGAAGGAAGGTAGAGAAGAGAAGGAGAGGGTCAGTGGGGAGGTTAGTATTGTTTAAAACAGGCAACCAACCAAACCAAACCAAACAAACTTCAGTTCATTTTGATATGTTTCTCCTGCTGAGCTAATTGCGTTTCATTGATTGAAATGAACCAAAATGTTCTGTAGTCCTGATTAGGTCTCAGTCTTTTGGGGAACTTGTGCTCCTGAACCATGAACTTCAACTTGCTTCTCAGTCCCTGCGTGCCCCTTAGGTGGATCAGGATGGCTGAAGGGGACTGTAATTGGGTACTTCCCTTCCCCCAGGTAGGTTAGGCTCCGATAAAACCTCAGCAGGTTAGGCTCTGGTAAAATAGTTTCTCCTGAGGACCGACTGGCCTTGTTAAGAAAAATAGAATGCTTTGGTGTATTTCCAAATGGTTCCTTTCCCCCTTCCCCTGCTGGAAGCACAAGGGGGTATTTCTTCAATATTAACTGTGAGGACCTGGTCGAGCTCCTGGAGATAAAACTCTCTAAAGCATGGGGGCCCCTTATGACTGGGTCCCCTGGAGTTTCTCACTATCAGACTTGTCCACACTGAGCCACCAGCAATTTGTCAATTACACATCAGGTTTTCTGACTCTGCCACTCGTTCCTATAGAGGTTTCTGCTCTTGGGTTTCTGCTCCAGTAAGTTGTGATTCTCTGTATCTGCCTGTCTATCTCTCTAGTTTTGGGAGCAGCATTTTTGCCATATGACCTCACTTCTCTAATGGATCTGAGAAGAGTTGTTCATTTTTCAGTTTGTTCAAGTTTTTACTTGCTGTTAGGATGGATTGGGGACTTTTAAGCTCCTTACATGCCAGACCAGAAACTGGAAGACTAAGCAGTAATTTTAAATAAATAGATTTGGGTCAGATGTTATAGATTATCAAAGGCTATGATATAGAGCTTAGACTACTAAGGCAGGCAGGAGGCCATTGGAATTTTCTGAGTTGGCAGAAAAACAGTGCTTCACTGAGGAAATACCATTTTGGCTGAGGAATAAATAAGACTTAGGTAGACCCCAATCAGAGAAGTGTTGTTTGGGAGAAGGAAGCTTTCAGACAGCAGAAATAGCCCAGGGTGACCGGATAATTCATCATCCAAATCAGGGAGTTTGAAAATGGAAGGGCAGTATTAATAATTATGCTGGGGCAACAGGCATAGACCAGTACTTTCCTGGACGGTCGATCACCCTACATTTGAGGAGCTACAAGAAGGCCCAAATAAAGAGAACAAGGTGTGTATGTTGCCTTTCTTTCTCTCTCTCTCTTTCTTTCTTTCTTTCTCTTTCTCTCTCTTTCTTTCTTTCTCTCTCTCTCTTTCTTTCTTTCTTTTTCTTTCTTTCCTTCCTTCCTTCCTTCCTTCCTTCCCTCCTTCCTTCCTTCCTTCTTTCCTTCCTTTTCCTTTTTAGACGGGGGATGGTTCAGGTTAAGTTGGAGCCAGTGCATCCTTTTCCTGTACTAATGATCAGGTGGCCTCAAGATGTCACTAAAGAGTTTTAAACAAGGAGGTAAAAAGATCAGATTTACATTTTGAAAAAGTGGATTGGGAAGGGCAAGAACAAGGTGGGGATATCAGTTTGGAGATGATTATGGCTTTAAGTAGGGTGGTGATGGCAGTAAAGATTACGTTCTAGAGATATTTAGACTTGGTGATGGGGACTGGTTATGAAGATGAAATGAGAGGAGTCTTTCAGGTGTCTGGTTTGTAGAACTGGCTGGATGATGATATCCTTCACTAAATTAAGGAGCGATGAAAGAGGATCAGGTCTGGAGGAAAAGATAGGAGTTCAATTTTGAATATGATAAGTTTGAAGTGGTGTGTGGAGATGCCTAATGAGATGATTGATAGATCTGGAGCTTGGGGAAGAAATCAGACCTAGAGACATAATCCTGGGGGTCATCAACTTATAGATCGTAATGAAGCCATTGAGAAGATAAAAGTCTTAAGGTTCATTTAGATATCAGGACAATGAAAAGGTCCCAAAGGAGACTGCAAATAAGTATCCAGAGATATTGGAGAAAAATAAGAGTGTCTCATATCACAAAAGCCAAGGGAAGAAACCTTTTTAAAATGGAAGAAGTGTTCAACTTACTTTTGAGAAGTAAGATGAGACTTGAAAAACACCCACTGGATTTAGTGACATAGAAGCCTTTTATGAGCATATTTTTTCAATTTTAAAGAACCTTATCTCCTACTACAAAACATTTGAATAAAATGGAAAATAAACAAGAAATAGTTTATTTTATGACTCATACATTGACTTAATTTTTCAAATATTTAATATTTTCAGTGTTATTTATTCTTCTTAACTTATAAAGAAGTATTTATTTTTAATGGTCAGACATCCTGAGTTAAATAAAGAAGTATGGAGTTGCCTAAGTATATCCTTTTAGTGATCTTCTTGGGAGCTTTTATATCACAAGACTAAGCTCTGTGGTCGGACATTAAAAAGGCATGTTTTTCAGAAATGTTAGCTCTTTGACCATTGAAGTAATTGTCCATCCATTCTAGGTCCAACACCTCTACACCTGGCAGCACAGGCTTGCTCATTAGAAACAACCATCTGTCTACTTTGTTTCAAAGCTGATTACACACTTTCTGAAAAAAGAGGCTGGATGCCAATTCACTTTGCTGCTTTCTATGACAATATCTGCATCATAATTGTTCTCTGTAGGAAGGATCCTAGTTTACTAGAAGCTGAGGCAACAGCTGAGTAAGTTATTAAGCATTTGTAAAAATATAAATTTCTGCATTCATGGCTTGCCCCAAACACTGACACTAAAAGGACTGGTTGTTATGATTGATTTGAAAGGCTATGTTGGGCTTACTCTGCTGTCCTTTCTGGTCACTGTCTTCTCCTACCACTTATCTTTAGAATTTATAAAAATGGGAACTTCTATTAACCTATGCATATTTTCTGGAAGAATAAGGGCTTCCAGGGAAGCCCTAGGAAGTTTTTCCTAACCTTTTCCCAAAGGTGTGGTTCTACAGATTAGTTTATCAGGTTAACTACTGATACTTAGTGTCCTGGAAGAAGCATGAGACAAGGAAGGAGAAAGTTGTTCTAAATTGGACCTTATACAACCAGGAAGCAGCCTGAGGGCTCCAGACCAAGGTGGATAGACCGTGGACAGTAAGAGAAATATCTAGTGGTATCCAGAATAGAAAGACATTAAAAAAAAGAAAAGAGCTTTGCAATAGGGAAACATTCCAAACGGTGTTCTGTTTCACAATTTAGCAACCTTTAGGGTGGAGGTAAAGCTTCTCCTGAGGATACATTCTTGGCTAGTAATCTAGATACCAGGTTATTATTTTGGTTTAGGCATAGTTTCAGATATTTTTGGGTCTTCAAATAACTTGTCGATTATTATTCAGTGTAGAAATAAATCCTCCCTAGGTTGGGGCAGAGATGTGTGTGGAAAAGCTTTCGGGAAACCAGGGTCTCTGGCTAATAGATTGTCTGGCAAATGGATTCTGGAAAGAGCCATGGAATGTGGAGACCTGAGTTCAGTTCCTAGTTCTGTCATATTTTGACAATGTGTCTTTGAGCAGAAGGGAGCTAAAAGACTGGGTGGATTGTAAAAGGTCAAACAATTGAAAATCAGAGGTAGAAGTAAGAAGCTATCTGTGAACGTAAGGAAGGCGCAAAGGATTCGTAGAGAAGACAATTACCAAGGTTGAGATCTATGTGGAGCCAATGAGGAGTGTGACCAGGCTGGTGCGTATGAATGTGGAGCACAAATGAAGGTATGCCAAGGACCTGAGAGGTCAGGACACAGATGGTAGTTAGCATGGGTGCTGAATAGGAGGAGGCATGTTGGCGAGGCAGCCAATACATGAGCTAGGCTGGCGGAAGAGGACCCAGCTGGCATGGGGCAGTGGCAGTGTGGAACTGGAAAGGGCCATAATATAACTTGCTAACATATTTTTCAAGTGAGGAATATCAGAGTGATGGTGTTAGAAGTCGAAGTTATCTTTATTCCTACCACTGAGTAGGCGAAAGACAGGAACAGAAGAACACTCTTGTTAGAGTAGAAAAGGGAGAAAATGAAGAGATGTTTACTCATAAAGGATGAGTTTCCCCTGGGCCCAGGAAAAAGAGGAGAAGCTTGGGGCCAGCTGGATATTGGTGAGGGTTCAAGGACAGGCAGCAAGAGAAAGGGGCTTCATGAAGAGAAGAAGGCATGGGTATAGGGATAAAAAAAAAAGTAATGTTTGAGGCAATGTGATATGGTGAAAAAAGGCAGGGGGACTATGTATGAAGACTGTGCTAATAAGCACCTTATTCATCCCTTACACCAAAACTGTCAGCTGATTTTTGTTACTCTCATAATTTTACCGACAAGAAAGTAACCCAAGTTGCTTAAGGTCACATTGCTTGTCAGTAGACCTGTTAGTTAAGATACAGTTGAAGTTGCCGTGACAAAGCTAGCCCCAAATATCTGTAGTTTAAAAAAGATAAACGTAGTTCTTTTTCATGAAGTCTGGGTTGGTGGTCGAGGGCTGGCGCAATGGCTTGGCAATATGAGAGACCCAGACGTCCTCTTGTTGCTTCTTCACATGTGGTTTCCATATCCTGGTACAAAATGGCGACTCCTGCTTTCATTATTATGCCTGCATTCTAGCCATGAGAAGAAAGAGAGAGGAAAAGTAATGGCACACTCCATTTCTCTTTAGGGAATTGCCCAGGTAACTTCTACTAACATCACACAGGCCAAACTCAGTCATGTGGCCATACCTACCTATACGAGGAGGTAGGAAATGTAGCATTTGGCTGGACTGCCATGTGCCCAACCAAAAACTCTTCACCATCTAAAAAGCAGATAGTGGGTTTTTGAGAAAAACTGTTAGTTTCTGCCCACACTGAGGAAGCTGGGATTTGAGAAGTGGACATGAATTGTAAAGAATGGGTTAGCAGCTGCATAGCACAGGGAGATCAGCTTGGTGCTTTGTGACCACCTAGAGGGGTGGGGTAGGGAGGGTGGGAGGGAGATGCAAGAGGGAGGAGATATGGGGATATATGTAAATGTATAGCTGATTCACTAAGTTATAAAGCAGAAACTAACACACCATTGTAAAGCAATTATACTTCAATAAAGATGTTAAAAATTAATAATAAAAAAAAAAGAAATGGGCTGGAGCACTACCTGAGCCTCAGTTTCATCATTTGTAAAATGGGCTGATAATACTTGCCTTGCTTTTTCCTTCACTCATAGAATTGTAGGGAGCCAATGAGATAGTATAGTCTAAGAACTCTGTACATTATCAACTTCCAAACAAATTGTAATGCATGATAATCAAGTTGGGAGGGAGGGTAGGGGTAGCCAAGGCAAGGGAGGCAAATCTACTGACATGTGGAATATACAGAACAACACTATGTAAGGAAGAGAAGATGATGTATAAATCAGACTTCCTCCAACAGCCATTTTGATAGTTTTACAAGAAGTAAATTTGACACTATGTGTGTGCTCAATTATTATGACATATTCCTTGATTTTTAGGAATCAGTGTACTCCACTGTTACTTGCTGCCACTTCGGGAGCACTGGACACTATTCAGTACCTACTTTCTCTTGGAGCTAACTGGAGAAAAACAGATATTAAAGGAAATAATATAATTCATTTAGCAGTGCTAACCTTTCACACGGAGGTTCTCAAGCATGTAATAGAGTTAAATATTCCTGAACTCCCAGTTTGGAAAACTTTGGTAGGTGAGTATAGAACACATAATCTCTTTATAAATAAATGTTCTGATCATTATTCAGTTTAATTATTGGTACTTATTCTGAAATAAAACAAAGTAAAGCATTCATCATATTTTGAGTTAAAATCAGAAATACAAATAATACTGGACTATTTTTGTGTGTGTAAAAGTAGTTTTATTTCTAAATTAAAATAAAAGAATAATAACCCAGATGATATTTCACACAATTATATTTATTTTTATTTTCCAACTTTCTCCAAAAGTCCAGCCATCCTCAACTCCATAAAAAAAGAAAAAGAAAAAGAGGTAGGAAATAAAGTTTGAGTGGAAAATATAAGATTCCTTCCAATTCATTCCTCACCTCCTAATTTTAGAGACTGATTCAGCACCATCTTTCCTCATATTTTGATAATGTTTTGTGAAAAATTCTATTTGAGGTTTTTTCCCCCAATTTATATTCAATCTAGCCAGAAATAAAGGTAAGAGTTACTGGCCAACTGAATGTACACATCTAATTTTACTCCCTCTCAAGACCCTACTAAAATTACGTGGAGATTAAATAGCAGGAAACAAGCATTGAAGAGAAAACAGGAAAAAGCAATAAAATATTGAAAACAGACAGGCAAATCTTAGGACCTAGCAGACCAGAGAAATCATTCCAAGCCAACTCTGGGAAAGCTGAGAACGTCTCAGATTCACACCATAAATCCCCAATAGACTGGCTGGAGAACTGGCGGTGCCAGTCAGGAGTGCTCTCTGCAGAGGCTAAGCAGGAAAGACCTAAAGATCTAAAGCGGGAATTCTCCCCAACTAACAGGAAACTGGGAATCTGACCCAAGAGAAAAGCAAAGGGAATTTCAAAGATGACAGCAAAGGGAAGTCCCAGAATGGAAACCGTGTACCCAGACCAAAAGGAAAGTGTGGGAGGAATGACCAACAGGTACAAAGAAAACTAAGCAGATGAAATAAAATGAGGAAATTATTACCTCCAGGAAAAAGCAAAAGTAAGGAGACACAAGGTAGTACACTGCAGTACTTAGCTGTGAATAATATCTGTATAGGCATTGTAATGTAAGTGTTGAATTTTCATTTAACGAAAAACTATAAATATAGGGAAGGGGGGAGCAGAGGAAATGGCAGAGCAGTGTTGAAAGAGCTAGTTTCCCATTTATCATGACATGAAGTCAGTCAATGATGTCTAGAATTGATATAGCCAAAGGTAACAGTGTGTATAAATATTTAGAAATGTGGAGATATGTAAATCACAGAAGGTACAGGGAAAGAGTCCAAAGTGGTACTATCTGGAGAGAGAAAAGTGGAGAGGGTGGGGTAAAGAACCGTTATATTTTGCTGTAGGCTTTTTAGTAACATTTAACTCTGAATCATGAGCATATGTTACTTTAATAAAATTAAAATTAAAGGAAAAATTAAACAACTTGGAGAATGAGAACTGACATTTCTCCCAACAACTCGTTTTAGGATGGGATAAGATAAATAAATATTTAAGATTTTCAACCTACTGATGCACAAAGTCTGAGTAACTGGCTTCAAAACTGGCTCAATACCTGATTTTGGAATTTACTGGGTGCTGGGAACACATTCCAAGTATATCAGCCCAAGAGATACTGGATGGGGTTTTCAGTGTTTATTTGTATGCATATACATCATTATATCTTTGTCTTTTGAGAGGTAACTAAGAAGAGTATCCTGCTGCTTTTGATAAAGGCTAACACATTTGAAATGCAGTGGTAGGACCTTCTAGCCCCTAACGGTAATAGCCTCATGGCACAAAAAATTCTTGACAGCCACTCCTTCCTACAGCGATTGTTGGGAAGTCCTGATAATGACATGAACACAACCGTAACCATGAGCGTCTGGCCACTGCTTCTTTGCTTCGTGCCGTATAATAGCTCTTTCTCCTCACACTACCCATTTACACTATGAGTAAAAGAAGAATTAGAGTTTATTAGAACTCCCTGGGATTAGCTCTTGGAGTGGAAGCTGAATTTTAAAAGAGAGTACCATGGAGTGAACCAGCTAGGTAGGAGTCAGGACAAGATTTGTTGTTATAGGGGCTGGGTAAAAAGAGATGAGCAAAGATATTTCTATGTGGTTTTGCTTGAGCCAGAGATATTGTTTAGAATCATGTATATTTGTAGTATTTCCTGTCTGGAGTATAAGTTCATTCAAGATTTTTTAAAAGTATCTTCTTCATACTCAGGAAATGTATAAAGCTTTAATGGATATTAAAGTTTTATTGACAGTAATGTAGTTTACTTTGCTGTCCTTGAAAACCCATACTCAAATTTTATTCAACGACTGATATCAGGCAAGAGAGAAGTATACTGTTTTCCAAGCGAATTTGAGCCTTGTGGCCAGCCAATCTAAGTCATTCAGACCAAAGATAAAAAATTTCAGAGTTTTTTAATACTAATTATATAGATTATAAACTTCAAAGAACATGGGTGTTCAATCCGTTTAAGCACCTCACAGGCACAGAGGGGAATTTAATGAATGCAGTTGGTGGTGATGTTGGTGATCTCAACTCATGGCTTCACTTGGCCTGTACAGAAACAGAATCAATCATTCCATTACCTCTTATGAAATTACAATGTGTACTTTTCTGTTGAAAACTTACCAGAAATGTTGCAGTGCGAAAGCTATAAACGAAGGATGATGGCTGTCATGTCTTTAGAAGTAATCTGCTTAGCAAATGATGAATACTGGAAATGTATTTTGGATGCAGGTGATGTAAAATCTATTAACTATCTTTTGCTTATGCTATTTTATGTAGAGATTTATTCAATCACTTTAAAATGTATTTTTAATTATGGAGAAAACTTTTTAGTTGATTTTAACTTTCTATTTTTCTAAGATCATTTCCTTTACCTGTAAACCTTATATTTTATATTCCAAGTGGAAGCTGCACAGTATCAAAAAACTATATAAATCTCATTTCTCTAAAAGTTTGCAAACTTAAAAATTATATTAAATTACTGCATCATACTATCCTTATGTTTACTTTCACTTAAAAATTATCCCTATTCTGTATTTGTACACTTTATTTGTAAAAATAGCAGTTGCAATGTCAGGCTTGGGTTTGTAACTAGCTCTACATTTAGAACTTAGGCTAATTGCTTACTTTCTTTATGCCTAATTTCCTCATTAATAAAATAGTTACTACCTCACAGGATTGTTTTGAGAATAGCACTTCCCATTATAACTTTCTGAAATGATGGAAATATTCTATCTGCACTGTCCATTATGGTAGCCATTACTCTAATGTGAATGTTGGGCACAAATGAGATGCTTCATAAATATTTGTTGAATGAATGAAAAATTTATTGTAGGTAGTCCGCTAATATGTTCCTAAAACCATGTACAAAAAGCTCTTTGTCCAAAAAAAGTGAACCACAGATAAACAAGTCATGATGGAGGTTTCATTTAAGGTAGCTAAATACATATATACATCCCTAATTATACCCATGATATTTCCAGCATGTCATGTGTGCTCTTTAATGTTTTTCCTTCACATTGAACTAAAGTAACAAGCATCCAACTGAAGCCATACTTTCTATTTTCACCACGCCCAATGATTTCCATCTTTGAACCAACTGTAATTAATGAGGCTAAGACTGCTTTATACTAGATTCAGCACTTTTCATTTTTCAGTTGATTGTATAAAATATGGGTAAAACATAATAAAATGCTCAAATAATTACACAAACAACTGCCACACAAAGTTGATGCAGTAACCAAAACTGAACTCTACCATATGGTAGCTCAAATAATTTATTTATCAATGATCTTAAGCCAAAATTCAATGTTTCAGAGGTGGCTTACTATCACCAATATGAAATATATGATTGTGTGCTATGTGAAAATCAAATGTGTAAACAATGAGAGCCGCCTACACTATAGAAAAGACAGAAAAGTACACTTGTGTAGTTTCAAATGATAATTTTATAAATATTTTATAGAATTATTTGCTAACTGTTTATATGGCAATGCCCATAAACATTATTTAAATCTTATCATGATAAATTGACTACAAATAGTTACAAACAATTCATGCTTTTTCTTGATCTTTTCATTGCAGGCACCATTCCTGCCTTAATCAATCTATTAAAAGGTTCCAAAATAAAATTACAGTGCAAAACAGTTGGGTTATTGAGTAATATCTCAACCCATGCAAAGATAGTGCATGCTCTAGTAGAAGCAGGAGCCGTTCCAGCTTTGATCAACCTACTGGTTTCTGATGAACCTGAACTACACTCTCGGTGTGCTGTCATTCTATATGATATTGCTCAACTTGAAAACAAGGATGTTATTGCCAAACATGTAAGCTCTTTTCATAGAACATCATTTTGACTGACTAATTCTTTCATATAGAAGCTAGAAAGATACATACCCATTTCATTATGCAGTGGCCCTCATAAACTCTCAGGGAAGAGCTCCAATCTTAATGAGGATGGCAAAAGAGCAAACCTGCCACAATCCCACGAGTGCCGAAATTAAACAAGAGCAAGATAGTACCAGAGCAAGCACAGCAAAGGGTTGTCTGTTTTCCCTATCCCGAAGTCTCACAAGGCAACAGAGTGGGCCCAGGTAGATCATACCCGCACATTGGGTTTGTGTCAAATCTGAGGAACGTTGAGCTTAAGAAACCTATCACTTTGGTAGCAACCAGTAAGCAAGCCTATTCTTTGCCTGGCGGTAGACGTTACCACACCTTTCAAGAATGATAGCAGGATGAGCCAAGATCCAGTAAGTGATAAACAGCATTAGGATATGAGTAAAAGTTGTACTTGCACATGTACCACTTCTAGGGCCCACATCATGGGGTAATGGCATTATAATGAGAAAAACCACAGGCAAATGAAGCGAACAGTAATTCGAGGAAGAGACACATAAAATCTTGCTAGCTCCAGTTTGGCAAGGTCTGGGGAGGAGTTTATGTTACGTAAGGAGGTAGTATCAGCTAGGATAGCCTAGATGATATTGTGGTAATATCTCCCAAATATCAATGCTAAAAACAAATGAAGATTTATTTCTCAGTCAAAAAAAAAAAAATGATAGCTACATAAAAATCCTGAAAAATGGCCCAGGTAAAAGAGCTGTTACAATCTTGATACACTCCCAATACTGGTAGGAGTTCAAGAGACCAAGGGAAAATTGTTTCTCAACAAAATTATCTGGTAAAACTATCACCTGGGACAACATGGAAGACAGGCCAACTGCTTATTTAGCTCTGGGGGATGTGGTTGCTTCTTGTTGTTTATGAGAAGATATTAAAAGAAGTACTACCATCTTGGCTATTTCTGTTCTGGCTGGTAAATGTAGTCTATTTGTGTACCAGAAAGAATTAGAAGAAAAAAAAAAATTTTTTTTTTGTGAACACCAAGCAATCTTTGCCATGCTGTATTTTTTCAAATAAAACCCACCTTATTATGTCTATTAATATTTTATATAAGATCTTTTAAAGATATTTATAAATAAGGTTATTTTTATAGTTTTTGTCAGGTGATGCTTCTTCATTATGGACTGAGTCATTTAGCATTATAAAATATACCCTTTTTGTCAAGTTCAGTACTTTTGCCCCAAATTCTATGTTGTCCAAAATTAGATTTGTGATCTTTGTTTTCTTTTGTGCTCTCATGTTTAATTTGGCTTTGCTTATCCTTTTCTTTTTAACTTTTTGGAGTCATTTTACTTCTTGCTGGTTGTTTTGTTATCAATCATTTGGAAAATATATTAGAAATTTTCCCCTCCCCCCAGACCCACAACTAGAGTTAGTCAGTTAGTCTTATTCATTTAGACCTCACTTTAGACCTCTCCAGTGATTCTGATCACCCAGTTAGGATAAATGTGTCCCTTGTATGCAGTATATTTAGGTTTGCTTTGTCATTCACTTTTTATTGAATATAGCTCATTTACATTTATTGATGTGATGTTTAATCTTAGTTTTGGCATATTTTGTTATTATTTTTGTTTTTTTAAAAATCTTCTACTGTATGAGCAGGGTTTTCTTCCTTTTTTTTCTTTATCTTTAAATTCCAGGACTTACACATCAGTGTTAGTTACCTATTTTTCCTGGGGCTTGGTTTGACTTTTCAACATGTACATTCATCTTCTTTTATTTTCAAAATGTTTTCTTGAATTCATGTCTTTAAATATTTTTTCTGTATTATTCTTTCAGTAAATTCATAAACAAGTACTTTTTGAGAGTTTATTATATGGAAATACACTTCTAGATGTTAGGGTTATAGCAGTGAATAAAACAGACAAAATCCCAGCCTTCATGGAGTTTTTATTCCAGTTGGGGATAACAAGACAATAAAGAAAATAAACCAAATATAGTATATTCGATGAGAATAGATGTTAAGGAGGAAAATAAAGCAGGGAAAGGGAAGAGGGGAGCTTGGTAAAAAATACTTCACTAAGAAGCTGGCATTTGAAAGGGGGAGAGGGGTGGGGGAGGGATACATTGGGAGGTTGGGATTAGCAGATGTAAACTATTATATATAGAATGGATAAATAACAAGGTCCTACTGTATAGCACAGGGAACTATATTCAATATCCTGTGATAAACTATAATGGAAAAGAATACAAAAAAAGAATGTATATATGTGTGTGTGTGTGTGTGTGTGTAACTGAATCACTGTGCTAGACAGCAGAAATTAACAAAACATTGTAAATCAACTATACTTCAATAAAATAAATTTAAAAAAAGAAGTTGGCCTTTGAGTACAAACCTAAGATAGATGAGGAGGTGTGCCATGTTTTTCTGTTGGGAAGAGCATTCTAGGCAGAGGAAACAAATGCAGAGTAAATGAAGTGATAGTATGCCTGGCATATTCAAGGAATAGCAAGTAAGCAAAAGTAGCTGAAGAAAGAGAAATAGGAGACACTCTTAGCTGGATAATGGTGGACAACATCATGTAGGGCCATGTGGATAATTGTTAGACACCCTGGCTTTTACTGTGAGTATGTTAAGCCATTGAATAATTTTGTTCTGGGAAGTTCCATGAAGAGATTTATATCACTCTACCTTCTGTGTTGAAACAGGTGGGCAAGGGTGGATGCAGCAAGACTAATTAAGAAGCTATTTTGGTAATCCAGGTGACAGACAGTGGTGTCTTGAACCAGGGTGGTAATAGTGGAAATGGTGAGAAATAGTTATATTCTGTATTATTTTTCTGAAAGTTGAGTCACCAGGAGCTGTGGGAAAGCTGAAAGATCTGGAGGGACCTCAAAGGAGACTAAGAAAGAATGGCCACCGAGGTAGGAGGAAACCTGAGGAATCTGTTGTCCTATCAGCCAAATGGGGAACGTGTTCAAAGAGGAGAAGAATATCAATAGTGTCAAAGGCTGTTGTAAGATGAAAGTCAAAAGTTGACTGTTGAATTTATTGATCACTGAATTAACTAACCACTTCTCTTTGGGAAGACCAATTATTTGTGTATTATATCACCTTTTCCAGTTTTATACAGCTATCATTTTCTCTCTAGTCCTTTTCCACTCACTGTTTTATTTCATTTTTTCCCCCTCAATCCTATCCTCCTTGTCTCTTGCTATGTTTTCTGGCCTTGTTTATTTTTGTGTAGATTAAAGTTTGGCTTTTATATTTTTCCACATCTTTCCTGAGCTTTTTCAGCTCTTGTTTCACCTCTCCCTGTCTCAGAAAATCTTCCCTGAGCACTGATGTCTCTCCTATGCACCCTTGTTTTATAGAGGTGATTGCCTAATTAATTTTTTTCATTGGTAACAATATACCATTTTCAGTTAAAGTTTTTCATCTACTTTGTGGCATATTTTTCTTAAAAGCATTCTTTATCTGTCATAAGTTTTCCCTATTTTTTGTCTTATAATATATTTGGACAGATCCTGTTCTACTTCCTTTTTGAACATTACTCACTTTGAATTAGATAAGTTCTTTCTGGTCTAGATATTTGCAGGAAATACATGTGAGAAAGGGCCCAGATCCATGTTCTAGGCTAGCAAGAATATGACATATGCTACAGGGTTTTATGCATGGGTCCTTTCAGCTTCACTTTCCCTTAGCCAACAGAGACTGTTGCATAGTACTCGTAATGTGGATTCTATTTCCTCCACAATGCAAAAGTCTAATCTCTTCCTTTTTTATCTCACCAATAAGACTACTTTTTCCAAACCTCTTATTGGTATCATTCTTTATTCGTCCTTGCCCTCCTTAATTTTTGAAACTTTAGGACAAATTGGTCCAGGAAAGATCCTGCTGCCATCCTCCATACCCATTCCTATTGTTCCAGACAGGGAAGTGTGTGTTGTGTGTGTATGTGTATGTTTTCCTGCCCTTAAGGTAGAGCCACTTACTTTGGAAAACTGTGTTCTGCCAGTAATTCCTGTAGCCAGTGGCCATGGGAGATCTCGCGTATCCCTGTTGGCTACTCATAAACATTTATTATGGTTCAACATTACTGATGTCTCCTAGCTTTATTGAAAATGACATTACATTTCTGTTTCTTATCTTCTTTAATATCCTTTCATTAATTCTGTTAGTAGGAGAAATGCCATCTTTACTCCACTTAAAATTAAGAAACTATGTTAACATTTAAAAATAATATTTTGTGTTGCATAAATATAATTACCAATTACAAGTGCAATGTATACAATAGCAAATATTTCCAAATGGGCACTGTATTCAATTGGTATTACTTAGTTGTTTCACTTTTAGATACTTAAATGTTACAGTGAACTTGCAGCCTCAAATTATTTTGGTATAGAGGAGACTATTTGAAAATATATTTATAGAGACTTCCCTGGCGGTCCAGTGGTTAAGACTCTGCACTTCCAATGCAGGGGGCATGGGTTTGATCCCTGGTCGGGGAACAAAGATCCCACATGCCATGTGGTACAGCAAAGAAAGAAAGGAAGGAAGGAAGGAAGAAGAGGGAGGGAGGGAGGCAGGAAATATATTTATAGAATACTTTCCTTAATATTGAAGCATAAGATATGCTCAAAGTTGTAATAACTGTCATTTAATGTGCCATATCCGTAGGCACGTTTGTTTATGGGCAGTTGTTCTCTCCTAAATAAGCAGATATTTATAGCAAGAAAGATTATAGACTTGTGTTTCTAAATAAAGATAGCATACATATTAAATAAATTCAATTATAATTAAATCTTTTTGTTTATTTTTAGAATGGAATTCCAGCTCTGATAAATCTTTTGAACTTAGACATAGAAAGCGTGCTAGTAAATGTAATGAACTGTCTACAGTATTATGTATGGGAAACAAAAACAATCAAAAAGCAGTGAGAGACCATAAAGGCATCCCATATCTTATCACATTTCCTGAGTTCTGATTCAGGTAAGTCTTTTTCTTTTTCTTTTTATAAATTTATTTATTTATTTATTTTTGGCTGCCTTGGGTCCCTGCTGCTGCATTCGGTCTTTTCTCTAGTTGCAGTGAGCGGGGACCACTCCCCACTGCGGTGCACGGGCCTCTCACTGCAGTGGCCTCTCCTGCTGCAGAGCAGACTCCAG